>NC_092240.1:2835000-3567500 GCF_036320965.1 Panulirus ornatus
ATCGTATGCCTTCTCCAGATCCATAAATGCTACATACAAATCCATTTGCTTTTCTAAGTATTTCTCACATACATTCTTTAAAGCAAACACCTGATCCACACATCCTCTACCACTTCTGAAACCACACTGCTCTTCCCCAATCTGATGCTCTGTACATGCCTTCACCCTCTCAATCAATACCCTCCCATATAATTTACCAGGAATACTCAACAAACTTATACCTCTGTAATTTGAGCACTCACTCTTATCCCCTTTGCCTTTGTACAATGGCACTATGCACGCATTCCGCCAATCCTCAGGCACCTCACCATGAGTCATACATACATTAAATAACCTTACCAACCAGTCAACAATACAGTCACCCCCTTTTTTAATAAATTCCACTGCAATACCAATACCAATATATATATATATATATATATATATATATATATATATATATATATATATATATATATATATATATATATATAAATATATATATATATATATATATATATATATATATATATATATATATATATATATATATATATATATATATTATTGGTGCATATGCACCTGGGCATGAGAAGAAAGATCAAGAGAGGCAAGTGTTTTGGGAATGAGTGTGTTAGTGGTTTTGATGCACAAGACCGGGTTATAGTGATGGGTGATTTGAATGCAAAGGTGAGTAATGTGGCAGTTGAGGGAATAATTGGTATACATGGGGTGTTCAGTGTTGTAAATGGAAATGGTGAAGAGCTTGTAGATTTATGTGCTGAAAAAGGACTGATGATTGGGAATACCTGGTTTAAAAAGCGAGATATACATAAGTATACTTATGTAAGTAGGAGAGATGGCCAGAGAGCGTTATTGGATTACGTGTTAATTGACAGGCGTGCGAAAGAGAGACTTTTGGATGTTAATGTGCTGAGAGGTGCAACTGGAGGGATGTCTGATCATTATCTTGTGGAGGCTAAGGTGAAGATTTGTATGGGTTTTCAGAAAAGAAGAGTGAATGTTGGGGTGAAGAGGGTGGTGAGAGTAAGTGAGCTTGAGAAGGAGACCTGTGTGAGGAAGTACCAGGAGAGACTGAGTACAGAATGGAAAAAGGTGAGAACAACGGAAGCAAGGGGAGTGGGGGAGGAATGGGATGTATTTAGGGAATCAGTGATGGATTGCGCAAAAGATGCTTGTGGCATGAGAAGAGTGGGAGGTGGGTTGATTAGAAAGGGAAGTGAGTGGTGGGATGAAGAAGTAAGAGTATTAGTGAAAGAGAAGAGAGAGGCATTTGGACGATTTTTGCAGGGAAAAAATGCAATTGAGTGGGAGATGTATAAAAGAAAGAGACAGGAGGTCAAGAGAAAGGTGCAAGAGGTGAAAAAAAGGGCAAATGAGAGTTAGGGTGAGAGAGTATCATTAAATTTTAGGGAGAATAAAAAGATGTTCTGGAAGGAGGTAAATAAAGTGCGTAAGACAAGGGAGCAAATGGGAACTTCAGTGAAGGGCGCAAATGGGGAGGTGATAACAAGTAGTGGTGATGTGAGAAGGAGATGGAGTGAGTATTTTGAAGGTTTGTTGAATGTGTTTGATGATAGTGTGGCAGATATAGGGTGTTTTGGTCGAGGTGGTGTGCAAAGTGAGAGGGTTAGGGAAAATGATTTGGTAAACAGAGAAGAGGTAGTGAAAGCTTTGCGGAAGATGAAAGCCGGCAAGGCAGCAGATTTGGATGGTATTGCAGTGGAATTTATTAAAAAAGGGGGTGACTGTATTGTTGACTGGTTGGTAAGGTTATTTAATGTATGTATGACTCATGGTGAGGTGCCTGAGGATTGGCGGAATGCGTGCATAGTGCCATTGTACAAAGGCAAAGGGGATAAGAGTGAATGCTCAAATTACAGAGGTATAAGTTTGTTGAGTATTCCTGGTAAATTATATGGGAGGGTATTGATTGAGAGGGTGAAGGCATGTACAGAGCATCAGATTGGGGAAGAGCAGTGTGGTTTCAGAAGTGGTAGAGGATGCGTGGATCAGGTGTTTGCTTTGAAGAATGTATGTGAGAAATACTTAGAAAAGCAAATGGATTTCTATGTAGCATTTATGGATCTGGAGAAGGCATATGATAGAGTTGATAGAGATGCTCTGTGGAAGGTATTAAGAATATATGGTGTGGGAGGAAAGTTGTTAGAAGCAGTGAAAAGTTTTTATCGAGGATGTAAGGCATGTGTACGTGTAGGAAGAGAGGAATGTGATTGGTTCTCAGTGAATGTAGGTTTGCGGCAGGGGTGTGTGATGTCTCCATGGTTGTTTAATTTGTTTATGGATGGGTTGTTAGGGAGGTAAATGCAAGAGTTTTGGAAAGAGGGGCAAGTATGAAGTCTGTTGGGGATGAGAGAGCTTGGGAAGTGAGTCAGTTGTTCGCTGATGATACAGCGCTGGTAGCTGATTCATGTGAGAAACTGCAGAAGCTGGTGACTGAGTTTGGTAAAGTGTGTGGAAGAAGAAAGTTAAGAGTAAATGTGAATAAGAGCAAGGTTATTAGGTACAGTAGGGTTGAGGGTCAAGTCAACTGGGAGGTGAGTTTGAATGGAGAAAAAGCTGGAGGAAGTGAAGTGTTTTAGATATCTGGGAGTGGATCTGGCAGCGGATGGAACCATGGAAGCGGAAGTGGATCATAGGGTGGGGGAGGGGGCGAAAATTCTGGGGGCCTTGAAGAATGTGTGGAAGTCGAGAACATTATCTCGGAAAGCAAAAATGGGTATGTTTGAAGGAATAGTGGTTCCAACAATGTTGTATGGTTGCGAGGCGTGGGCTATGGATAGAGTTGTGCGCAGGAGGATGGATGTGCTGGAAATGAGATGTTTGAGGACAATGTGTGGTGTGAGGTGGTTTGATCGAGTGAGTAACGTAAGGGTAAGAGAGATGTGTGGAAATAAAAAGAGCGTGGTTGAGAGAGCAGAAGAGGGTGTTTTGAAGTAGTTAGGGCACATGGAGAGAATGAGTGAGGAAAGATTGACCAAGAGGATATATGTGTCGGAGGTGGAGGGAACGAGGAGAAGAGGGAGACCAAATTGGAGGTGGAAAGATGGAGTGAAAAAGATTTTGTGTGATCGGGGCCTGAACATGCAGGAGGGTGAAAGGAGGGCAAGGAATAGAGTGAATTGGAGCGATGTGGTATACCGGGGTTGACGTGCTGTCAGTGGATTGAATCAAGGCATGTGAAGCGTCTGGGGTAAACCATGGAAAGCTGTGTAGGTATGTATATTTGCGTGTGTGGACGTATGTATATACATGTGTATGGGGGGGTTGGGCCATTTCTTTCGTCTGTTTCCTTGCGCTACCTCGCAAACGCGGAAGACAGCGACAAAGTATAATAAAAAAAAAAAATATATATAAATATATATATATATATATATATATATATATATATATATATATATATATATATATATATATAGGAAGAGATGAAAGTGATTGGTTCTCAGTGAATGTATGTTTGCAGCAGGGGTGTGTGATGTCTCCATGGTTGTTTAATCTCTTTATGGATGGGGTTGTTAGGGAAGTGAATGCAAGAGTTTTGGAAAGAGGGGCAAGTATGCAGTCTGTTGGGGATGAGAGAGCATGGGAAGTGTCAGTTGTTGTTCGCTGATGATACAGCGATGGTGGCTGATTCATGTGAGAAACTGCAGAAGCTGGTGGCTAAGTTTGGTAAAGTGTGAGAAAGAAGAAAGTTAAGAGTAAATGTGAATAAGAGCAAGGTTATTAGGTACAGTAGGGTTGAGGGACAAGTCAATTGGGAGGTAAGTTTGAATGGAGAAAAACTGGAGGAAGTGAAGTGTTTTAGATATCTGGAAGTGGATTTGGCAGCAGACGGAACCATGCAAGCGGAAGTGACTCATAGGGTGGGGGAGGAGGCGAAACTTCTGTGAGCGTTGAAAAATGTGTGGAAGTCTAGAATGTTATCTTGGAAAGCAAAAATGGGTATGTTTGAAGGAATAGTGGTTCCAACAATGTTATATGATTGCGAGGCGTGGGCTATAGATTGAGTTGTACAGAGGAGGGTGGATGTGCTAGAAATGAGATGTTTGAGGACAATATGTAGCGTGAGGTGGTTTGATCGTGTAAGTAATGAAAGGGTAAGAGAGATGTGTGACAATAAAAAAAGTGTGGTTGAGCGGAAGAGGGTGTTTTAAAATGGTTTGGTCGCATGGAGAGAACGAGTGAGGAAAGATTGACAAAGAGGATATATGTGTCAGAGGTGCAGGGAACGAGAAGTGGGAGACCAAATTGGAGGTGGAAAGATGGAGTGATAAAGATTTTGAGTGATCGGGGCCTGAACATGCAGGAGGGTGAAAGGCGTGCAAGGAATAGAGTGAATTGCAACGATATGGTATACCGTGGTCAACGTGCTGTCAATGGATTGAACCAGGGCATGTGAAGTGTCTGGGGTAAACCATGGAAAGTTCTGTGGGGCCTGGATGTGGAAAGGGAGCTGTAGTTTTGGTGCATTATACATGACAGCTAGAGACCAAGTGTGAACAAACGTGGCCTTTGTTGTCTTTTCCCAGCGCGTTACCTCGCGCACATGTGGGGGGAGGGGGTTGTTATTTCATGTGTGGCGGGGTGGTGACGAGAATGAATAAGGGCAGACAGTATGAGTTATGTACATGTGTATATATGTATGTGTTGGTGTGTGTATATACATGTATACGTTGAGATGTATAGGTATGTATATGTGCGTGAGTGGACGTTTATGTACATACATGTGTATGTGGGTGGGTTGGTTTATTCTTTCGTCTGTTTCCTTGCACTACCTCACTAACGCAGGAGACAGCGACAAAGTATAATAAAAAAGATACAATATCTTATATATATAGGGGAGAAAGAATACTTCACACATACTCCCGACGTGTCATAGAAGGCGACTAAAGCAGGGGGTTAGGATTCCTCCTCTCCTTGTATTTTAACTTTCTAAAAGGGGAAGCAGAATGAGTCATGCGGGGAGTGCTCATCCTCCTCGAAGGCTCAGATTGGGGTGTCTAAATGTGTGTGGATGTAACAAAGATGAGGAAAAATGGGAGATAGGGAGTTTGTTTGAGGAAAGGAACCTGAATTTTTGGCTGAGTGAAACAAAGCTCAAGGGTAAAGGGGGAGAGTGATTTGAGAATGTCTTGGGAGTAAACTCGAGATTGATATGGGTAAAACTGAAAGTGGATATAGAGAGATGGGTGATTATTGGTGCCTATGCACCTGGTCATGAGAAGAAAGATCATGAGAGGCAAGTGTTTTGGGAGCAGCTGAATGTGTTAAAAGCTTTGATACTCTAGATTGGGTTATAGTGATGGGTGATTTGAATGCAAAGATGAGTAATGTGGCAGTTGAGGGTATAATTGGTGTACATGGGGTGTTCAATGTTGTAAATGGAAATGGTGAAGAGCTTGTAGATTTGTGTGCTGAAAAAGGACTGGTGATTGGGAATACCTGGTTTAAAAAGAGGGATATATATAAGTATACATATGTAAGTAGGAGAGATGGCCAGAGAGCATTATTGGATTATGTGTTAATTGATAGGTGTGTGAAAGAGAGGTTTTTGGATGTTAATGTGCTGAGAGGGACAACTGGAGAGATGTCTTATCATAATCTTGTGAAGGCGAAGGTGAAGATTTGTAGATGTTTTTAGAAAAGAAGAGAAAATGTTGGGGTGAAGAGAGTGGTGAGAATAAGTGAGCTTGGGAAGGAGACTTCTGTGAGGACATACCAGGAGAGATTGAGTGCAGAATGGCAAAAGGTGAGAGCAAATGACGTAAGGGAGGTGGAGGAGGAATGGGATGTATTTAGGGAAGCAGTGATGGCTTGTGCAAAAGATGCTTGTGGCATGAGAAAGGTGAGAAATGGGCAGATTAGAAAGGGTAGTGAGTGGTGGAATGAAGAAGTAAGATTGTTAGTGAAACAGAAGAGAGAGGTGTTTGGATGATTTTTGCTGAGAAGTGGTGCAAATGACTAGTAGATGTATAAAAGAAAGCAGCAAGAGGTCAAGAGAAAAGTGCAAGAGATGAAAAAGGGGAAATGAGAGTTGGGGTGAGAGAGTATCATTGAATTTTAGGGAGAATAAGAAAATGTTTTGGAAGTAGATAAACAAAGTGCGTAAAACAAGAGAACAAATGGGAACATCGGTGAAGGGGGCTAATAGAGAGGCAATAACAAGTAGTGGTGAAGTGAGGAGATGGTGTGAGTATTTCAAAGATTTGTTGAATGTGTTTGATGAAAGAGTGGCAGATATAGGGTGTTTTGGTCGAGGTTATGTGTGACGTGAGAGGGTCAGGGAGAATGGTTTGGTAAACAGAGAAGATGTAGTGAAAGCTTTGCAGAAGATGAAAGCCAGCAAGCTGGCAGGTTTAGATGGTATTGTAGTGGAATTTATTAAAAAAGTTGGTGACTGTGTTTTTGATTCCATGTATATATGGTTCATGGTGAAGTGCCTGAGGATTGGCAGAATGCATGAATAGTGCCATTGTACAAAGGCGAATGTTTAAAGGTGAATGTTTAAATTACAGAGGTATAAGTTTGTTGAGTATTCCTGGGAAATTATATGGTAGGGTATTGATTGAGATGGTGAAGGCATTTACAGAGCATCAGAGCAACGTGGTTTCATAAGTGGTAGAGGATCTGTGGATCAGGTGTTTGCTTTGAAGAATGTATGTGAAAAATATGTAGAAAAACATGGATTTGTATGTAGCATTTATGGATCTGGAGAGGGCATATGATAGAGTTAATAGAGATGCTTTATGGAAGGTAGTAAGAGTATATGGTGTGGGAGTAAGTTGCTAGAAGTAGTGAAAAGTTTTTATCGAGGCTGTAAGGCATGTGTATGAGTAGGAAGAGAGGAAAGTGATTGGTTCCTTGTAAATGTCAATTGCGGCAGGGGTGCATGATGTCTCCATGGTTGTTTAATTTGTTTATGGATAAGGTTGTTAGGGAGGTAAATGCAAGAGTTTTGGAGAGAAGGGCAAGTATGCAGTCTGTTGTGGATGAGAGGGTCTGGGAAGTAATTCATTTGTTGTTCGCTGATGATACAGTGCTAGTGGCTGATTCAGGTGGGAAACTGCAGAAGTTGGTGGCTGAGTTTGGTAAAGTGTGTGAAAGAAGAAAGCTGAGAGTAAATGTGAATAAGAGCAAGGAATTAGGTTCAGTAGGGTTGAGGGACAAGTTAATTGGGAGGTAAGTTTGAATGGAGAAAAAATGGAGGAAGCAAAGTGTTTTAGATATCTGGAAGTGGATTTGGCAGTGGATGGAACCATGGAAGCAGAAGTGAGTCATGGTGATGAAGGGGCGAAGGTTCTGGAATAGTTGAAGAATGTGTGGAAGGTGAGAACGTTATCTCGGAGAGCAAAAATGGGTATGTTTGAAGGAATAGTGGTTCCAACAATGTTATATGGTTGTGAGGCATGGGCTATAGATAGGGTCGTGCAGAGGCGGGCGAATGTGTTTGAAATGAAAGACTATATGTGGTGTGAGGTGGTTTGATCGAGTGAGTAATGAAAGGGTAAGAGAGATGCTTGGTAATAAGAAAAGTTTGGTTGAGAGAGCAGAAGAGGGCGTATTGAAATGGTTTGGTCACATGGAAAGAGTGAGTGAGGAAAGATTGACAAAGGTGCAAGTTCAGAGGCACACTTTCAGTACACAGAATGCCATCAGAAACTTGCTTGTGTCCAGAGAAAGAGGTGCTTTTTGGACAGTCCTTAAAGAGATTACAGAAGTTGCATAGGATTAGTAAGAGGTGCATCAGGGGGTGAAGGAATGTTAAGAGTCATCCAAGGTAGAGTTAGAGGTGAAACAGGAATCAAAGAGAGATGCTTTGTCTACAGGAGTGTGGTGTAAGGTATGTAATAAAAGCGTTTGAGAGAGGTGTGATAATGGGAAGAGGGTGGTTGACAGAGCTGAAGAGGGTGTACTGAAATGATTTGGAAATATGGAGAAAATGAGTGAGGAGAGTTTGACAAATAGGATATTCATATGTTAGAAGTGGAAGAACAGCTGAGTTAACTGTGAACTAGCTGCCTCAACCATATATTTGAACTTAGACTTAAAGTCAAAGGCCCTACCTATGACTCCAAGAATTTGTTTGCCCTTTCCACTGCTTCTATTCACTACTTACTTGGTTTTAAGTCATCATAGACTATTACACCCAAGTCATTTTCCTCATTTCCCTTTTGTGCTTCAACAGAATTCATATTGTAACTTACCTTTTTATTTTTCTTACTAAAATTTAAAATTTTGCATTTATCAATATCAAGGTTAATATACCACCTGTGGGGCCAGCACATCAGTTTGTCTGTGTCAGTTTGAAGCTGCAGATGTTCAAGTTCATTTGTAGATTATTTCACAGTTTAGTATCTGTGAGTCTTGATATCTTACAATGCAACCCATTATCAGTATCATTGATATGTATGAGAAGGCGAATTGGTCCCAAGACTAAGCTTTGTTATACACCACATGTTACGTCTAATCATTCCAAGGCTTGACCATTAATCACAGCTCTGTTTATGGCCAGTCAACTGATTTCCTGTCCACCAAAGTACAGCCTTGTCACTACCGTGTGACTCGATTTTTGCTAGTAACCTTTTTGAAAATCTTTATAGATGACATCAGCTGCTTTACTTTCACATGCATATGGATTATTTCATAAAACAAGCAGTTCTAAGATGTGAGTGATTTTGTCAAAAACCATGCTCAGAATCATTTATTAAGCAATGCTCCTCTTAATGGTGTACAGTTATGTCTTGAATAAGGGTTTTCATAAGTTTTGCAACATCAGATATCAAGCTAATTGGATGATATTTTCCAGGCAGTGACTTATAAACTGGATGATATTTTCCAGGCAGTGACTTATAGACTTTTTGAATATTGGTGTTACATTGGCAAACTTCCATTCATCAAGAATTTTTCCCATAGCAAGTGCCTTATTGAAAAGGGCAGTTGAGGGCTTAACTGTCCCATTTTTTGCCTTTTTCACTATCCTGGGCCTTTTATTTTGTTTAACATCTTTCCAGTTTTTGCTGATAGTATGTCTTCAGCTTTTATGTCAGTTTGTTACAGAATGTTTTCTTGTCTTATCAGTGAAACTGGATTCAAGAGATGAGTTTTGTCTCTGATCTTAGATGCAGATGCAAAAAATTCATTTAAGATTTTTGCCATGGCTTCATTGTCTTGAACTAAGTCTTTGTTTTCTGTTATTAATGAGCCAATTGGCTGGGTAATGACTCTCTCTTACTTTTAGCATAAAGTTCCATCATGACACTGCAGCTGTGAAAAAGCTTTCTCCAGATGACAGTCAGCTAGAGTATTAACCCCATATGAGCTCCATTTGATATTTATGTAAACTGAGCAATCAGTATAAGGATATTTACGCATCAAACTCTGCTCTTCAATTCAAGGTTGTGCACTAAGCATGGGTGATGGCTGAGGTGGTAGTTCATGATAATTTCTCCTCATAGTCAGTCATCCTCCACCCATAAGAGCATATTTGCATGAATTTTCTGAGAAAGTAAGCAGATTTTAGCTAGATTTAGAAGACCAGGCAGATGTTTCTGAAATTGACAATGTTCACCCTTTGAACATATGGAGTGATTTTTTTGGCACTAATATTTAGCATAGTATATTGGTAAAAGTAGTTCCAATTAAACACATAATAGTCCAAAATAATTGCTTTACTCTTGAAAACTTCTTGTAGTTACAACAGTCAGTTATTGTCTCGTTTTGTAGACAGAACCCAGTTGGGCTTTCATCAAAGTTACCAAGATGAGGAAAGAAAAGGTTTTCTGGCAAAAGAGGAGGCAGTGTTGCCACTGCTCACCTGACTGATGCAAATTGTATTTTTACAAAGTTTCAAAAGTTTTTTGTTATGAAAAATGTATCGGTAAAACAACAGTTTTGTTATGAGCAAGAAAAGATTTATCATATTAGTTGAAAAATAGATAATGATCAGTAATCATTATTTTGGCACTGGGAAAATAATTTATAAAACATGCAGTGGCAACTCAAGACTTGCTCTTTTTAACTCATTGTGATAAAACATATACAAAATTTCTTCAAGTTATTGTAATGAATATAGTGGACAAAAACTTTGATGCTTATTTTCTCGAAACTTAGATTTGATAAGCTTGCCCTTGTTGCATGTAACTATTCATATGTAATCCCCCAATAATTTTAAGTCCAGTACAAATTTTCAATGATTAGAAACAATCTGAATAGTACATGAAGCTGAAATACATGCACTTCTCAGTAATAATAAAAGTACTTTTAATAGGGGATTTCAATTATAATTGGGTAGACAAGGAAATTTGGATTCTCATAGTGATGGGGAGTCATGGACACAAGTTTTAGCATATACAGTAAAATCATTTGGGCTAGGTTATGTGAAACGGGCAGGGGAAACCATGGAAAGATCTGTATGGCCTGGTTTGGGAAAGGGGGCTGTTGTTCAGTGTATTGCACATGACAGCTAAAGAATGGATGTGAGTGAATTTGGCCTTTCTGCATCTGTTCCTATCACTACTTCACTAATACAGGAAACAGCTGACAAGTATGAAAAAAGGAAAATTTACTTTAGCAGCATGTTACTGGACATACTAGGATGAAATGAGACCTATGCAATATCTTCAGCACTGTCATGGATGTTGAGAATAGCTTACAGTTATGATACCCCAATTAGAAAAGTGATTATGTATTGCTCAGTTTGACTGTGTGGTATATGAGGATGTTAAAAAAGTAGAGATGAGGCAAGACCAAAAGAGAAGATATGATTGTGGAAACTACAAAAACCTCAATAATTTCTGTGGAAACACGGAGTAGGATATGGATTTCAGTAGCCAGGGACCAGAGCATTGTAGTGAAAGGTTCTGTGAGATATACAGATATGGAGGAGGAATATGGGTACCTTTACCCTCAGATACAGGGAGACAGGGAGGAATTATTGAAAAAGAATTCAAAAAGTAAAGGAGTTGAGGAATGTGCAGTGATAAGGATATAGGCAGCACTTTCTCTGGCCAGTACTGGCTAGGTATAAGAGAGCAAGGAACAAGTATAGCAGGATGACAGAGGAGGAACAAAGAAAATCTAAAGAGTATATTGTAGGCAAGGCAAGAATACCCAAAACTTTTCCATAAATTCATTAGGAGTAAATTTTCAGTTCAAGAAAAATTGTAGAGGATTACACCAACTTACAAGGGAACCTAAACAGACTCCATACTTCAAGCCAAGTAAATGTAAAGTAATGAAGATGGGTCACAGTGAAAGATGACCTTGATAGAAATATCATTCAGCAGGAAATAAGCCTCATAATTCTTTATGTGAGAGGGACTTGGGAGTTGATGTCTTCCCAAAATTTTTGTTTGAAAAATTGAGTACCTCTCCAAAGTCTCAAGGGCTCTTTAGGGGAAATAGTGGACTAGCTGAGGGTTAAAGTCCAGTTTAGTTGTGCCATGAAAATTATTTTGGAATGTGAAGGATTTTCTTTTGCAGCGGTTGTGGAATGCATAGAGAAGAAAATAAAGTAAAGTAGCATGGGAGGGCTATGAAGATCCAGAAAAATGTAGATGTGAATAATTTAGAGACCAAAAGTAACACTAATTTTCAGTGTTATAGTCAAAATTTATCAATGACATTATAGTTTGCTGTGTTATGCCACATGAGGAAAAATGTTGAGTGTAAATGTGTGCACACAAATGTAAAGAATACCCTAAAATTAATTGTAAATGCAAGACCTTTGCAACCACATTCTTAAATATCAGTGAAAATAAGGTACATGTTGGCTGCCAGAAGTTAGCAAGGTTTTTCTTAGTTTTTGTGACTCCTAGATGTGTTTCACTGACTCTTACTACTATTTTAAACCCACATTATTTCTAATCTTCAAATGGGGGAAGAATGTGTGGAATGGTGGTAACAAGGGATGCATGTAGGGACAGGGAGACTTTTGCTGTGGCCACCCCCTTGATGGGAGTTCCCAAAGGGAACAGACATCATACACCCCCTTGATGGGAGTTCCCATAGGGAACAGGCATCAGAGAGATATTGATTCATGACTCTCCCTACTCATCCCTGGCGATAGGGGAGGAAGAATATTTCCCACATATTCCCTGTGTGTCATAGAAGGCAACTAAAAGGGGTGGGAGCTGGGGGCTGTAAATCTTCCCCTTGTGTTTTACTTCTCCAAAAGAAGGAACTGAGATGTGGGTCAAATGAGGATTTTTCCCTTATAGGCTCAGTCATTTGTCATTGATGCTACCTCACTGATGTGGTATATGGAGAATTTGTATTAGAAACATTGATAACTCTTCTATCAAATTATCGAATATTGTTTGATAAGAAAAGGATGGGCTTCATATCATGCATCAGTACTCTTAATCTGTTCTCTATACACTACATAACAATAATAGTTCTCATTTCAAAGGTATTTTTTTTGGCATGCCTAATTTAGATTATTACCCACCTCAGTACCATGTGATTCCCATGGAGCAATTCTATGCATTGACAACAAAAATATGTAAGATCTCTCTCACATGTTTTGATAGCCTTTCAAGTTTTCTAGGAGAAATATGATGGAACCTTGAGCAATCTTAACAACTTCAGTAAGCATTTAGGAACCAAGAGTGTGATTTCCTCTCCATACTCAACCTGTGGTTCCTGGGATAAATATGTTGACACTACGAAATGAACTTAACCAAGTTTACATTCAGATAACTTTCACATGTGAGAAATCGCAAATCACTTTCGGCATATTTTTTGTAAAACAAATAAGAATAGTAACGAAATTTATTTATTCAACAAGACAGGTGAGCAAATTGCATTTCTAACCCTGGTTAAAAGAAGTCATTATGCAAAAACACTTCTAAATGCCCAGAACATTTTTGAAGAAGTCTCATTTATACCATGATTTTATTGTTGCACATTTCAAACTTTATCTGTGGGTGAGATCAAGCTGTCCAATTTGTTTTTCATAACAATATACATCATTCTTCATAGTGCCAAGACATTATGTCATAAGTAAGATTTTTATTTCTTTTATTAGGAGCTGGCCTCAAAGTTAAGAGGGTATAGTGTTTAATGAATTTAGAACTAGTTTTATAAGTGTTACTGCATTTTCATTTTCTAAACCTGTAGTTTATAGTATCATTACCAGCATTCATCAATAGCCAAGTTTATTGATGTGAAGGAGCTTGTTAGAAAGATTGTAAAGAGATATTGGATTAGTCTAAAGGTATCGGATGGGTGGCATAGCCTAATTAAGGAGATGGTGAATGCTGGCACTTTTCAGAAGTTTAAAAGTCTACTTGATAGTATGAAAAGGAAAATAAGCATACTAACATTTCAGCTATTTAAATGGCTTCTGGAGAGGATGCATTTAATCAGGACATCATTTATCTGGACTTAGTTTCTCCAAGCATCTCTTGGCTGCAAACTTGTTTTGCCCTGATGTTTCCCTGCAAACTCTAGAGTATATGGTCTGAAAGTCCCATAACTTTTCCTATGAAAACCTACTTGGTATTACCTGTGGATAAGTAGGTCCACCCCATCAAAATATTAAACTGGGAATCACATAGCCCTTACCTTACTGGTAGCAACATTTCAGTGCTTTTGTACACCTGAAACAGGTAATTTTTACACAATATCATGCATTCAGGATTAAACTAAAAAGTGAAGTCTTCACTCTTCCATGTTCCCTTTTGTTCTAAGTGTGAACAAAGAAGGAAGCGCATTGACTGCATATGAAAAGTAACTTGAATATGAGTTTCGGTTAAATTGATTAATGTGATCCGTAATTATCATAATTGCATTCATAAAAAGAGAGTGTGTTAATATGATTTATTCTGCTGATGAATCTTCCAGGTCCATAGGCAGCTCCACTACCATCTGTACTTCAGCCCTTCTTCCTGTCGGCCAACCTGCTTAACCAGTAGTTAATTCTCCAGTGGATAAAGTCCCTCCTCTCATTATTTTATTCTCATCTGATCTTACTCTAATTGGTCATGCATCTAGTTCTCCCAATCTCCTCCCACTGGTCTTGTATTCTTTCCTCTGTTTTCCTTGTATAGGGTCCTCCTATGACTGTCACAGCTTCATATAACCTATAACATGACAAATCCCCTTCTGATATTCTCCTAGACTGGACATCAAGCATACTATCATATTTCTTCTTACGAGAAAACAGTCAGCCATACTTATATCTACCTTGTATTTCCTGCATCTGTATCATGTGTATCATAACATCTTTATACTCAAAATATGTATTTGCAACAGTCATGCTGATGGTGCGCACACTCCACACATTTCATCATAGCCATTTGCATCTGGGGCACTGTACCTTCTGTCACCCCCTCCTTCACTCTTTCCCTCACCAGTTCATTCAAAATATTCATCATATACATTTTTTCCTTCAGTCTACATCCCTTTCAGGTTCTTTCTAGCGAGCATCCTTAACCTTCTCTTCTCTATTATCACATGGTGCATATGCAGCCACTACCAATATTCTTAACCTGTCAGACCTCACAACTATTAATCTTTTTCACACCTGTAATCAAAATATTTTTGGACTATTCACCCTTCCTTAACTGCGCCTCTTCTTCTCTTTCATAATCATCTTTATCTTCTTGCAGGCTTAATTTCATGCCCTTCACTCCATCCTACTCACAGATCCCTTTATGTACAACCTTCAACCTCCTATATTCATTGCTAGTCCCTCACATCTTTTACTCAGTCATACAAACCTGCAGTTCTTACTGAAAGCAGCTGCCGGCATGCCACTTTTGACTGAAGCTATGTGCACCTTTCATAGAAATACTCACAGAGCTGGGGACCCTGGCCATTTTCTATAGGCTAGCAGAAAGGGCAGGGACACCCTTCTCACTGACATAGACTTGCTACCCTAAAGTTTCATTTGAATGCAGTTTTAATATTTGTAAGACAGGAGCTTTTGGTAGAAACTTTAGGAAGAAATAGTAGGTAGGAGCATTAGCTGGGAGCATGAAGTAGAAGTATGTTTTAACATTAGGCAAGAATATTAGGAAGATACATAATTAGGTAGTAGTAGCTGGTAGGCACATTAAGTAGGAGCCTCTTAAAACATTGCACTAGAGTTGCCCTCTGCAAGTCATCTGGTAAGGTGAGGCACTAAAGGCTAAGAAGCAGTAATGGACTTCAACGGTTATGAGACTCTTTTGCCATGGTCATCTTCTTGATGTAGTTTCCAAAGGGAACAGACATCAGAGATATAGGTAGATAGAACAGTATTTCTTAGCAGACAGTTTGATTCCATACAGTTCTCCTGAAGTGGTATTTTGTTGACATGTTAGGCATGATGTCGATTCTTAAGTCCCTTTCCTACACACATTCATGTCACTTGTTTCTGGATAGATTGTATTTATATCGAGACCTCTTTTTGCTGTGTCTATCCTTTTTAGTGTCAAAGAAAAAAAAATTCACCCCCTTATATTTTCAAATTTGATATATGGCTAAGATTTATTGTGGATTTTAGCATGTGATGCTCTCAGGGTGAAATTAACATACATCTGTTCACTGAGACTAGCATTTTATCAGGCTTTCTTGAAGAAAGGGTGCTCTTTCTTTAATCTTCCTGGCTGCTTCTTCATTTTGAAAATTTTACTTCTTGGTGTTGTATTTCTTCCACCTGTACTTCATGATGGTTTGGTCATACTTTTCTAAGGATGAGAAAGCTTAAATTTTTGCCTGGAATCAGGTGAGGGCACTTATGCTCAGAACACACGATCAAGTGACGGCTTCCTGCAACACCTCATCGGTGCCTTACCTCATTCAGATCAAGACTCTATAGACCCAAAACATGGACAGTGAATACTTCAGAAACCTTACCAATGCCATGCCCAGACATCTGTGGATGGCAATCAAGGCCAGAGAAGAGATGACAAAGTGCTGAAATATAAGTGTGACATAAGCTTTGAAACTGGATAGGGAGGTGGACAAAGTTTTTTGCCAACACTGTATGTTGCATATATTTGAGGTAAATTCATCATTCATGTATCGAACAGCTTTAGAGCTTCTCTAAGTCCATTTATTACTCAATACAATCCTTTTCATTCTTTTTTCTTTTATGACATTAGCATCATCTGCAAAAATTTTGGGGTATACGTCCACTCCTTCTGTCCAGTTATTTACATAGGTCATGAACTGTCTAGGTACTTGACCACTCTTGGGGGTAGAGGACTAAGTGTAACGTCCTACGCTTATCCAAAATAGAGGAAAGACACAGTACACAGTCCGCAACATAGAACCAACAGGATTCATAGAATTCGATGGCTTTACACACTGGAGGAAAGTGGGCTTTGGTGTCTTTGACCAACCTTGTCCAGTGCTGAGGACAGTCAGGATGAGCTTTCATCAGATATGAATCCAGCAGGTGTGTAAGGTTTAGTCACACACAGCTTAGTATGTACTGTTTGATGTAGTGAGTAGGTTCACAGTTTTGCTTACATTTCTTAATAAGGCAAATGTTTGCTGGTTATCCTCTTTATATAAGAAGCTCTTCCACTAGTATCATTCCTGGTTGAGCTAAAAGTTTAAATAATGAATCTTGCCTTTTCTACTTTTCAGTGTTACCTGATAGAGAACCTTCTTGCTTCTCCCTTACTATCACCAGGGTTTGTTGAGCTCAGCTCTTTCCACTACACAGGTAGAAGTGAGAAATCATCAGCTGTTGAATATAACAATATGAATTAAGACAAGCATTGTATGTACTAAACCTATTTTGTTACTAATTCTTCGTACTAGAATATTTTATTAGCCAACTTTCTAATGTGTTTCGTTGTGTACTCGATAAAGGGGATGATGACTTCTCACTATGCTTGGATTCTTACACAGTTTGGGCTGATTTCTTGAGCCTGACCAGCAGACCAGTATTTCTCATGCTGAAAATTTAAAAATACTGACCTCATTTGCACATTAGTGACACATTTGTGACTAATGTGATGTGCATATAGTTTTTGTTTTGGGTCCATTAGTGTAAGAAGACTCCTAATGTAAGGCTTCATACAAGACTTTATTGTACTTGAGAGGTACCTTTCCTTTGCACAACAAATTTCCAAAGAACAAAGTATATTCTTGGTTTTCGTAAAGAATTGGTCCTTTCATCATAGACTATCTTTGACCTTTTTCTGGCATGATCTCCACTTGTTAATCCTTGAGCTGCAAATCGTGACTTAAGTCTTGATACACAATTTTTCTTGTCACTACAAGATACAAATAAATTTCACAGCTGTCAAAATACAGTTTGTACATCCTGCTCAGTTTGCTGACCCTCCCTAGTCAGGATCCTGTAAGGTGTCACCTATATGGTAGCTGAACCAAACCACACATAAATAATGACTGTCAGCTGACCCCTTTCATTCACATAATGATTAATTTATCTGATTTTTCTGTTTTTACTTTGTTTTCATTGTTATTTAGGTGATTCACTGAAATTATAGTGTCAAGATATGCATAGTAAGTGCATGTTATGTATTGTAATGCATAACTAAATATTGGTAGTTGTTGGTAGGCAGCCACCAACCAGGGAGGCATATTACTGGTACTACCTTCCTGGTTTTGGGCAGTTAATGTAGTGTGTTAGCACTTCAGAAGTCATCATGTGTGCTCCTCAGACCCAGATAGCTGTTTTTTCTTCCTGCCTCACCCAAACATGGAATGCTGGTATTCTGTCCACAAACATACAAATTCTCCTTGTCGTACATAATGCTTTACAACATGTAACTCACACAACTCATTCTCTGTAACTAATTTTTCCAGCGGTGAGAGCTATGCTTCAGCCTTACCTTTGACAAAATGGTGGGAGCATTAGGTAGAAGTATTTGGTAGTAAAATTTGGTTGGAGCATTAGGCAGAAGTAGTAGGTTGGAACATTAGGTAAACACATTGGGTAGAAGTAGTTTGTGGGAACATTATGTAGGAGCCTCTGAAAACACTGCACAAGAGTTGCCCTCAGCCAGTGGCCTGTTTAGGATGAGGCACTAGGGGCTAAAAAGTGGCACTGGAATTCAGTTGTTATGGAGAATTTTGCCATGGCTACCCCCTTAAGGGAGTTCCTGAAGGAAACAGGTGTCAGAGAAATAGATAGATAGATGGACTCTTGTGGTGTATCGGTTAGCATTCCTGACTGTGATGCATTCACAGGCCGCCCAAGGTCAAGTGCATAGGTTTGAATCCTGGTTATGGCAGTTGGTCCACAGTCAACCCAGCTGTTCATCCACCCCTAGGGGTTGGGTGATGAAATGGGTACTTGGCTCAGGCTAGGGCATGTGGAATGTCTTGGGTAAACTATTGAAAGGTCAGTATGTGGCCTGTGTGGATAGGGAGCTGTGGTTTTGGTACATTACACATGACAGCTAGAGACTGAGTGTGAATGAATGTGGCCTTTCTTTGTCTGTTTCTCTGGTGCTACTTCGCTGAAACTGGGGGTAGCAATGTTGTTTCCTGTGGGGCGGGGTAGCATCAGGAATGGATGACAGCAAGCAAGTACGAATATATACGTATGTACATATGTATATGTCTATGTATGTGTATGTACTTGTATGTATATGTTGATATGTATATGTGTGTATGTGTGTGTGTATGGTCATTTATGTATATATATGTGTATATGAGTGGTTGGGCCATTCTTCATCTGTTTCCTTGCACTACCTTACTGACATGGGAAACAGCGAGGTGGCGCAAGGAAACAGACAAAGAATGGCCCAACCACTCATATACACATATATATACATAAATGCCCATACATGCACATGTACATACATATACATGTCAATGTATTCTTACAAGTATATACACATACACAGACATATACATATATACACATATACATAATTATGCTTGCTGCCTTCATCCATTCCCATCGCTACCCTGCCCCTCTGGAAATAGCATCTCCCCTTCAGCGAGGTAGCGCCAGGAAAAGACAAAAAGGCCACATTCGTTCACACTCTCTCTAGCTGTCATGAGTAATGCACCAAAACCACAGCTCCCTTTCCACATTCAGGCCCCTCAGACCTTACCATGGTTTACCCCAGATGCTTCACATGCTCTGGTTCAGTTCATTGACAGCACATCGACCGTGGTATACCACATCATTCCAAATCACTCTATTCCTTGCACGCCTTTCACCCTCCTGTATGTTCAGGCCCCAATTGCTCAAAATCTTTTTCACTCCATCCTTCCACCTCCAATTTGGTCTTCTGCTTCCCTTGTTCCTTCCACCTCTGACACATACATCCTCTTTGTCAATTTTTCCTCGCTCATTCTCTCCATGTGTCCAAACCATTTCAACACACCCTCTTCTGCTCTCTCAACCACACTCTTTTTATTACGACACATATCTCTTACCCTTTCATTACTTACTTGATCAAACCACCTCACATCACATATAGTCCTCAAACATCTCATTTCCAACACATCCACCTTCCTCTGTACAACCCTATTTATAACCCATGGCTCGCAGCCATATAACATTGTTGGAACCACCATTCCTTCAAACATACCCATTTTTGCTCCGAGATAACGTTCTCTCCTTCCACACATTCTTCAACACTCCCAGAACTTTTGCCCCCTCCCCCACCCTGTGACTCGCTTCTGCTTCCATGGTTCCATCCGCTGCTAAGTCCACTCCTAGATATCTAAAACACTTCACTTCCTCCAATTTTTCTCCATTCAAACTTACCTCCCAATTAACTTGTCCCTCAACCCTACTGAACCTAATAACCTTGCTCTTATTCACATTTACTCTTGACTTTCTCCTTTCACACACTTTACCAAACTCAGTCACCAACCTCTGAGTCACCCGAGTCGGCCACCAGCACTGTATCATCAGCGAACAACAACTGACTCACTTCCCAGGCCCTCTCATCCACGACAGACTGCATACTTGCCCCCTCTCTCCAAAACTCTTGCATTCATCTCCCTAACCACTCCATCCATAAACAAATTAAACAACCATGGGGATATCACACACCCCTACCATAAACCGACATTCAGCTGCCTGTGCCATCTCAGCTAACAAAAAAAATAGATAGATAAAGATATGCAGTAATGATAATACAATATTTTCGTGGTGCTCTTGAGTTGGCATTATTTGGCTCCTTAACTTCTCTTTGAATTTTAAGCTTTAATTCTTTTCATGCCCTTTACAGTTTGTACAGTGTTGGGAGTTTGTGTTATGAATTATAATGCAAGCAAGTATGAATATGTACATGTGTATATATGTGTGTGTGTGTGTATGTATATGTTGATATGTACAGTGTATATGTATGTATGTGAGTATATGGCCCTTTATGTATATATATATATATATATATATTTTTTTTTTTTTTTTTTTATACTTTGTCGCTGTCTCCCGCGTTTGCGAGGTAGCGCAAGGAAACAGACGAAAGAAATGGCCCAACCCCCCCCCATACACATGTATATACATACGTCCACACACGCAAATATACATACCTACACAGCTTTCCATGGTTTACCCCAGACGCTTCACATGCCTTGCTTCAATCCACTGACAGCACGTCAACCCCGGTATACCACATCGCTCCAATTCACTCTATTCCTTGCCCTCCTTTCACCCTCCTGCATGTTCAGGCCCCGATCACACAAAATCTTTTTCACTCCATCTTTCCACCTCCAATTTGGTCTCCCTCTTCTTGTTCCCTCCACCTCCGACACATATATCCTCTTGGTCAATCTTTCCTCACTCATCCTCTCCATGTGCCCAAACCACTTCAAAACACCCTCTTCTGCTCTCTCAACCACGCTCTTTTTATTTCCACACATCTCTCTTACCCTTACGTTACTCACTCGATCAAACCACCTCACACCACACATTGTCCTCAAACATCTCATTTCCAGCACATCCATCCTCCTGCGCACAACTCTATCCATAGCCCACGCCTCGCAACCATACAACATTGTTGGAACCACTATTCCTTCAAACATACCCATTTTTGCTTTCCGAGATAATGTTCTCGACTTCCACACATTCTTCAAGGCCCCCAGGATTTTCGCCCCCTCCCCCACCCTATGATCCACTTCTGCTTCCATGGTTCCATCCGCTGCCAGATCCACTCCCAGATATCTAAAACACTTCACTTCCTCCAGTTTTTCTCCATTCAAACTCACCTCCCAATTGACTTGACCCTCAACCCTACTGTACCTAATAACCTTGCTCTTATTCACATTTACTCTTAACTTTCTTCTTCCACACACTTTTCCAAACTCAGTCACCAGCTTCTGCAGTTTCTCACATGAATCAGCCACCAGCGCTGTATCATCAGCGAACAACAACTGACTGATATATATATATATATATATATATATATATATATATATATATATATGTATATGAGTGGATGGGCCATTCTCTGTCTGTTTCCTGGCACTACCTTGCTTTCACGTGAAACAACAGTTATGTAAAACGAAAGGAATAGATAAAGATATTTGCAGCATTGGTAATGTGCAATTTTTTGTTGAGTGCTCTAAATGAGTCACCTAAGAGAACTAAGTTACAGGGAAAGATTTCAGACTTACACACCTTGGAAAAGAGAAGAGTTAAGGAAAACCTGTTCATAACATTTAAGTCTTTGAAAGATACTGATGAAGTGGACATTGAACAGTTCTTCAAGAGATGTAGGGATAGAGCAACCAGAGGACATAACATGAAACCAAGTAAGAAACTTATTAATAGGAATGTGAAGAAATTCTAATGTTGTATAGGAGTGGTGGATGAATGGAACAGAGTGACTGAGTACATGATTAATGCAGACAGCAAACAGAAATTTAAGGGATTGTGTGATGATAGAGAATGTTCAAGAGGTGGGGCCCCATGAGTGTAAAATTCCCTCCCCATGCAGGACAAATAGGTAATTCTAGTAAATAGTATACTTTATTTATATTTCTCTTCATTTATTTTTTTTCCCTACTTTCAGATGTTGTTTTTAAGAAATATTAATGTAAGCCATGCAAATTTCATGGTTTTTGCCTTGATAAAGAAAACTATTGAAAAAGGACGCTATTGAAACTATTGAAAAATTTTCATGTTTTGTTGGCGAGTTCACACTCTTTGGAGATGCATCTAGAAATTTACTCCACAACAAAAGGGTTAAAGGTGTAATCACATATTTGTAACTACCTGTTTGTGCTGTATAGGGAGGGAGTATTACAGTCATGGAGCCCATCTCTTGAACATTCTCTGCTTCATACAACCTCTTAAACTTATATATACTGTCTGTATTAACCAAGACTTTGGTCATTCTGTTCCATTCGTCCACCACTCTTGTACAATAAGAGTATTTCTTTACATCCTTATTAACGAGTTTATAATTTGATTTCAAGTTATATCCTCTGGGTGTGCACTCTATTCCTACCTCTACCAAACAACTGTTCACTGTCCACACTGTTGAACTCTTTCGAAGCTTAAAGTTTGTGATCAGGTCACCTCTGACACTTCTCTCTTCCAAGATAGGAAAATCTAAAGCTTCCTGCCTTTCCTTGTAACTTAACTCGCTTAATTCTGTTACCAACTTTGTTTCCCTCCTCTGATCCTTCTCTAATAGCTAAGCTCTTTGTGCTTCTTCAGGTGTGGTAACCAAACCTCAGAACATATTCTAGTTTTGGCATTGTGTAGGATATGAATGATTTGTTAGATATTTCCATATCCATATTCTTGAAAGCTATTCTGATATTTGTTAGATGACAGTTTGTCTCTCTAACCATTCTAATGTGGGCTTCTTGTGACAGCTTAGGAATGATATTGAATCCTAAGTCCTTTCACATGCTGAAATCCTGAAACTTATTTCCTATAAGATTATAATCATATTGAAGCTGGCTTTCACTTTGTCCCGTTCACATTACATTTGCTTAGGTTGAATTTCATCAACCATGTTTTAGATAAACTTCGGAGTTTGTTTAGGTCTCTTTCTAAACTAATGCAGTCCTATATATTTATTTTTTTCTTTATTATACTTTGTCGCTGTCTCCCGCGTTTGCGAGGTAGCGCAAGGAAACAGACGAAAGAAATGGCCCAACCCCCCCCATACACATGTATATACATACGTCCACACACGCAAATATACATACCTACACAGCTTTCCATGGTTTACCCCAGACGCTTCACATGCCTTGATTCAATCCACTGACAGCACGTCAACCCCGGTATACCACATCGTTCCAATTCACTCTATTCCTTGCCCTCTTTTCACCCTCCTGCATGTTCAGGCCCCGATCACACAAAATCTTTTTCACTCCATCTTTCCACCTCCAATTTGGTCTCCCTCTTCTCCTTGTTCCCTCCAGCTCCGACACATATATCCACTTGGTCAATCTTTCCTCACTCATTCTCTCCATGTGACCAAACCATTTCAAAACACCCTCTTCTGCTCTCTCAACCACGCTCTTTTTATTTCCACACATCTCTCTTACCCTTACGTTACTTACTCGATCAAACCACCTCACACCACACATTGTCCTCAAACATCTCATTTCCAGCACTTCCATCCTCCTGCGCACAACTCTATCCATAGTCCACGCCTCGCAACCATACAACATTGTTGGAACCACTATTCCTTCAAACATACCCATTTTTGCTTTCCGAGATAATGTTCTCGACTTCCACACATTCTTCAAGGCTCCCAGAATTTTCGCCCCCTCCCCCACCCTATGATCCACTTCCGCTTCCATGTTTCCATCCGCTGCCAGATCCACTCCCAGATATCTAAAACACTTCACTTCCTCCAGTTTTTCTCCATTCAAACTCACCTCCCAATTGACTTGACCCTCAACCCTACTGTACCTAATAACCTTGCTCTTATTCACATTTACTCTTAACTTTCTTCTTTCACACACTTTACCAAACTCAGTCACCAGCTTCTGCAGTTTCTCACATGAATCAGCCACCAGCGCTTTATCATCAGCGAACAACAACTGACTCACTTCCCAAGCTCTCTCATCCCCAACAGACTTCATACTTGCCCCTCTTTCCAAAACTCTTGCATTTACCTCCCTAACAACCCCATCCATAAACAAATTAAACAACCATGGAGACATCACACACCCCTGCCGCAAACCTACATTCACTGAGAACCAATCACTTTCCTCTCTTCCTACATGTACACATGCCTTACATTCTCAAAGAGCAGTGTGGTTTCAGAAGTGGTAGAGGATGTGTGGATCAGGTGTTTGCTTTGAAGAATGTATGTGAGAAATACTTAGAAAAGCAAATGGATTTGTATGTAGCATTTATGGATCTGGAGAAGGCATATGATAGAGTTGATAGAGATGCTCTGTGGAAGGTATTAAGAATATATGGTGTGGGAGGAAAGTTGTTAGAAGCAGTGAAAAGTTTTTAGCAAGGATGTAAGGCATGTGTACGTGTAGGAAGAGAGGAAAGTGATTGGTTCTCAGTGAATGTAGGTTTGCGGCAGGGGTGTGTGATGTCTCCATGGTTGTTTAATTTGTTTATGGATGGGGTTGTTAGGGAGGTAAATGCAAGAGTTTTGGAAAGAGGGGCAAGTATGAAGTCTGTTGGGGATGAGAGAGCTTGGGAAGTGAGTCAGTTGTTGTTCGCTGATGATACAGCGCTGGTGGCTGATTCATGTGAGAAACTGCAGAAGCTGGTGACTGAGTTTGGAAAAGTGTGTGGAAGAAGAAAGTTAAGAGTAAATGTGAATAAGAGCAAGGTTATTAGGTACAGTAGGGTTGAGGGTCAAGTCAATTGGGAGGTGAGTTTGAATGGAGAAAAACTGGAGGAAGTGAAGTGTTTTAGATATCTGGGAGTGGATCTGGCAGCGGATGGAAACATGGAAGCGGAAGTGGATCATAGGGTGGGGGAGGGGGCGAAAATCCTGGGGGCCTTGAAGAATGTGTGGAAGTCGAGAACATTATCTCGGAAAGCAAAAATGGGTATGTTTGAAGGAATAGTGGTTCCAACAATGTTGTATGGTTGCGAGGCGTGGGCTATGGATAGAGTTGTGCGCAGGAGGATGGATGTGCTGGAAATGAGATGTTTGAGGACAATGTGTGGTGTGAGGTGGTTTGATCGAGTGAGTAACGTAAGGGTAAGAGAGATGTGTGGAAATAAAAAGAGCGTGGTTGAGAGAGCAGAAGAGGGTGTTTTGAAGTGGTTTGGGCACATGGAGAGGATGAGTGAGGAAAGATTGACCAAGAGGAGATATGTGTCGGAGCTGGAGGGAACAAGGAGAAGAGGGAGACCAAATTGGAGGTGGAAAGATGGAGTGAAAAAGATTTTGTGTGATCGGGGCCTGAACATGCAGGAGGGTGAAAGGAGGGCAAGGAATAGAGTGAATTGGAGCGATGTGGTATACCGGGGTTGACGTGCTGTCAGTGGATTGAAGCAAGGCATGTGAAGCGTCTGGGGTAAACCATGGAAAGCTGTGTAGGTATGTATATTTGCGTGTGTGGACATATGTATATACATGTGTATGGGGGGGGTTGGGCCATTTCTTTCGTCTGTTTCCTTGCGCTCCCTCGCAAACGCGGGAGACAGTGACAAAGTATAATAAATAAATAAATAAATAATATATATATATATTTTTTTTTTTTTTTTTTTTTGCCGCTGTCTCCCGCGTTTGCGAGGTAGCGCAAGGAAACAGACGAAAGAAATGGCCCAACCCACCCCTATACACATGTATATACAAACGTCCACACACGCAAATATACATACCTACACAGATTTCCATGGTTTACCCCAGACGCTTCACATGCCTTGATTCAATCCACTGACAGCACGTCAACCCCGGTATACCACATCGCTCCAATTCACTCTATTCTTTGCCCTCCTTTCACCCTCCTGCATGTTCAGGCCCCGATCACACAAAATCTTTTTCACTCCATCTTTCCACCTCCAATTTGGTCTCCCTCTTCTCCTCGTTCCCTCCA
The DNA here is from genome assembly GCF_036320965.1 of Panulirus ornatus. Taxonomy (NCBI): domain Eukaryota; kingdom Metazoa; phylum Arthropoda; class Malacostraca; order Decapoda; family Palinuridae; genus Panulirus; species Panulirus ornatus. The sequence continues at coordinate 2,860,936 of NC_092240.1, forward strand.
CCTCCAACACATATATCCTCTTGGTCAATCTTTCCTCACTCATTCTCTCCATGTGACCAAACCATTTCAAAACACCCTCCTCTGCTCTCTCAACCACGCTCTTTTTATTTCCACACATCTCTCTTACCCTTACGTTACTTACTCAATCAAACCACCTCACACCACACATTGTCCTCAAACATCTCATTTCCAGCACATCCATATATATATATATATATATATATATATATATATATATATATATATATATATATATATATATATATATATATATATTATTTTTATATTTTTTATTTTGCTTTGTTGCTGTCTCCCGCGTTTGCAAGGTAGCGCAAGGAAACAGACGAAAGAAATGGCCCAACCCACCCCCATACACATGTATATACATACACGTCCACACACGCAAATATACATACCTATACATCTCAATGTACACATATATATACACACACAGACACATACATATATACCCATGCACACAACTCACACTGTCTGCCTTTATTCATTCCCATCGCCACCTCGCCACACAATGGAATACCATCCCCCTCCCCCCTCATGTTTGCGAGGTAGCGCTAGGAAAAGACAACAAAGGCCCCATTTGTTCACACTCAGTCTCTAGCTGTCATGCAATAATGCCCGAAACCACAGCTCCCTTTCCACATCCAGGCCCCACACAACTTTCCATGATTTACCCCAGACGCTTCACATGCCCTGATTCAATCCACTGACAGCACGTCAACCCTGGTATACCACATTGATCCAATTCACTCTACTCCTTGCACGCCTTTCACCCTCCTGCATGTTCAGGCCCCGATCACTCAAAATCTTTTTCACTCCATCTTTCCACCTCCAGTTTGGTCTCCCACTTCTCCTCGTTCCCTCCACCTCCGACACGTATATCCTCTTGGTCAATCTTTCGTCACTCATTCTCTCCAATGTGTATATATATATTGGAAAGGATCACAATTTTGTGCGTGATCCTATGAGTCCAAGGGGAAAATGAAACATGGTAAGTTCCCAAGTGCAATTTCGTTTAATGATAACATCCTCAGGGGAGACACAAGAGAGAAATATATCAGTCAGTTGATATACGTCAAAGAGACGAAGCTAGGATGCCATTTGATAAACATGCGATTGTTCAAGACAGACAACAAGCGTATCATAAACGTATTATGTGGACAAGACGGTGAATTGTTTACAAATTCTATCAACATTAAAGTTATCCAATTTTATAGACCATCACTGATATTAAGATTATAATTCTTTGTGTATTTAGAAAAAAAGATTCAATGATATTTCTCTTGGTACTGGGGTTAGAGTTAATTACCGAGATGGCATTACTCCAGACAATACAATGATCATTGTTTTTAACATGATTAAACAAGGCATTTGACTCTTGTCCCATTCTTATACTATATTTATGTTGCTTAAGTCTAACAGAAAGATCCTCACCAGTCTGCCCGACATAAAACTTATCACAATTTCTACATTACACTTTATAGATGCATCCAGGAGAATTTTCTGGTGAGTTCCTGATTAAGATATTCTTTTTAGTATCATTGTTGCTGAAGGCAGCATTTACATTAAAGGATTTAAGCTACATGGGAAGTAAAGTAAAATTATTATTAAAAGGGAGAACTAAAAGATTGTTGGTGTCAGTGGGAGGTTTGGGCTCAACTCTATAAAATGATTTCTTTACTAATTTCAGGGATTTATCAATTAAAGATCTAGGTTACTTAAACTTAGATCCAATAGAATATATCTTCTCAAACTCATCATCAATTAACTCTGGACTGCAAATACTTAATGCCCTAAGGAACGTAGATTGAAATGATGATAATTTAACTCTGTCATGTTGAGATGTGATAATGGATATATGGGCAGACTGGTAAGGATCTTTCTGTTAGACTTAAGCAACATAGATATAGTATAAGAACAAAACAAGAATCAAATGCCTTGTTTAATCATGTTAAAAACTATGATCATTGTATTGATTGGAGTAATGCCATCTCAGTTATTAACTCTAACTATAGCACCACAAGAAATATCATTGAATCTGTTATTAAATACACAAAGAATTATAACCTTGATATTAGTGAAGGCCTATACAAATTGGATAACATTATTGTTGATAAAATTTGTAGACAATTCACCTTCTTGTCCACATAATAAGTTTATGATGTGCTCATCGTCTGTCTTGGACAATCACGTTTCCCAAATGGCGTCCTATCTACATCTCTTTGTTGTATATCAACTGACTGTTATATTTCTCTCTTGTATCTCCCCTGATGATGTGATTATTACACTAAAGTGCATTTGGAAACTTTTCATGTTTCATTTTCCCTGTGGACTCATAGGAATATACTTGAACGCACAAAATTGTGATCCTTTCCAATATATATGTATATATATGTATATACATACATTTTTTTTTTTTTTTCTTTTTGTCCCTGTCTCCCGCGTTTGCGAGGTAGTGCAAGGAAACAGATGAAAGAAATGGCCCAACCCACCCCATACACATGCCTTGATTCAATCCACTGACAGCACGTCAACCCCGGTATACCACATCGCTCCAATTCACTCTATTCTTTGCCCTCCTTTCACCCTCCTGCATGTTCAGGCCCCGATCACACAAAATCTTTTTCACTCCATCTTTCCACCTCCAATTTGGTCTCCCTCTTCTCCTTGTTCCCTCCACCTCCGACACATATATCCTCATGGTCAATCTTTCCTCACTCATTCTCTCCATGTGACCAAACCATTTCAAAACACCTTCTTCTGCTCTCTCAACCACGCTCTTTTTATTTCCACACATCTCTCTTACCCTTACGTTACTTACTCGATCAAACCACCTCACACCACACATTGTCCTCAAACATCTCATTTCCAGCACATCCATCCTCCTGCGCACAACTCTATCTATAGTCCACGCCTCGCAACCATACAACATTGTTGGAACCACTATTCCTTCAAACATACCCATTTTTGCTTTCCGAGATAATGTTCTCGACTTCCACACATTCTTCAAGGCTCCCAGAATTTTCGCCCCCTCCCCCACCCTATGATCCACTTCCGCTTCCATGGTTCCATCTGCTGCCAGATCCACTCCCAGATATCTAAAGCACTTCACTTCCTCCAGTTTTTCTCCATTCAAACTCACCTCCCAATTGAATTGACCCTCAACCCTACTGTACCTAATAACCTTGCTCTTATTCACATTTACTCTTAACTTTCTTCTTTCACACACTTTACCAAACTCAGTCACCAGCTTCTGCAGTTTCTCACATGAATCAGCCACCAGCGCTGTATCATCAGCGAACAACAACTGACTCACTTCCCAAGCTCTCTCATCCCCAACAGACTTCATACTTGCCCCTCTTTCCAAAACTCTTGCATTCACCTCCCTAACAACCCCATCCATAAACAAATTAAACAACCATGGAGACATCACACACCCCTGCCGCAAACCTAAATTCACTGAGAACCAATCACTTTCCTCTCTTCCTACACGTACACATGCCTTACATCCTCGATAAAAACTTTTCACTGCTTCTAACAACTTGCCTCCCACACCATATATTCTTAATACCTTCCACAGAGCATCTCTATCAACTCTATCATATGCCTTCTCCAGATCCATAAATGCTACATACAAATCCATTTGCTTTTCTAAGTATTTCTCACATACATTCTTCAAAGCAAACACCTGATCCACACATCCTCTACCACTTCTGAAACCACACTGCTCCTCCCCAATCTGATGCTCTGTACATGCCTTCACCCTCTCAATCAATACCCTCCCATATAATTTGCCAGGAATACTCAACAAACTTATACCTCTGTAATTTGAGCACTCACTCTTATCCCCTTTGCCTTTGTACAATGGCACTATGCACGCATTCCGCCAATCCTCAGGCACCTCACCATGAGTCATACATACATTAAATAACCTTACCAACCAGTCAACAATACAGTCACCCCCTTTTTTAATAAATTCCACTGCAATACCATCCAAACCTGCTGCCTTGCCGGCTTTCATCTTCCGCAAAGCTTTTACTACCTCTTCTCTGTTTACCAACTCATTTTCCCTAACCCTCGCACTTTGCACACCACCTCGACCAAAACACCCTATATCTGCCACTCTATCATCAAACACATTCAACAAACCTTCAAAATACTCACTCCATCTCCTTCTCACATCACCACTACTTGTTATCACCTCCCCATATGCGCCCTTCACTGAAGTTCCCATTTGCTCCCTTGTCTTACGCACTTTATTTACCTCCTTCCAGAACATCTTTTTATTCTCCCTAAAATTTAATGATACTCTCTCACCCCAACTCTCATTTGCCCTTTTTTTCACCTCTTGCACCTTTCTCTTGACCTCCTGTCTCTTTCTTTTATACGTCTCCCACTCAATTTCATTTTTTCCCTGCAAAAATCGTCCAAATGCCTCTCTCTTCTCTTTCACTAATACTCTTACTTCTTCATCCCACCACTCACTACCCTTTCTAATCAACCCACCTCCCACTCTTCTCATGCCACAAGCATCTTTTGCGCAATCCATCACTGATTCCCTAAATACATCCCATTCCTCCCCCACTCCCCTTACTTCCATTGTTCTCACCTTTTTCCATTCTGTGCTCAGTCTCTCCTGGTACTTCCTCACACAAGTCTCCTTCCCAAGCTCACTTACTCTCACCACCCTCTTCACCCCAACATTCACTCTTCTTTTCTGAAAACCCATACAAATCTTCACCTTAGCCTCCACAAGATAATGATCAGACATCCCTCCAGTTGCACCTCTCAGCACATTAACATCCAAAAGTCTCTCTTTCGCGCGCTTGTCAATTAACACGTAATCCAATACATACATATGTTTATATATATATATATATATATATATATATATATATATATATATATATATATATATATATATATATATATATATATTTTTTTTTTTTTTTTTTCATACTATTCGCCATTTCCCGCGTTGCGAGGTAGCGTTAAGAACAGAAGACTGAGCCTTTCAGGGAATATCCTGACTTGGCTCCCTTCTCTGTTCCTTCTTTTGGAAAATTAAAAAACGAGAGGGGAGGATTTCCAGCCCCCCGCTCCCTTCCCTTTTAATCGCTTCTACGACACGCAGGGAATACGTGAGAAGTATTCTTTCTCCCCTATCCCCAGGGATAATAAATATATATATAAGTACATATTCATACTTATATATATATATATATATATATATATATATATATATATATATATATATATATATATTATATTATATTTTTTTTTTATTACAAAGTATAATAAAAAAAAAAATATAATATATATATATATATATATATATATATATATATATATATATATATATATATATATATATACATATACATATATATACATATACATATATGTTTTGGATGTCTGGGAGTGGATCTGGCAGCAGGATGGAACCATGGAAGCGGAAGTGGATCATGGGGTGGGGGAGGGGGCGAAAATTCTGGGGGCCTTGAAGAATGTGTGGAAGTCGAGAACATTATCTCGGAAAGCAGAAATGGGTATGTTTGAAGGAATGGTTGTTCCAGCAATGTTGTATGGCTGCGAGGCGTGGGCTATGGATAGAGTTGTGCGCAGGAGGATGGATGTGCTGGAAATGAGATGTTTGAGGACAATGTGTGGTGTGAGGTGGTTTGATTGAGTGAGTAACGTAAGGGTAAGAGAGATGTGTGGAAATAAAAAGAGCGTGGTTGAGAGAGCAGAAGAGGGTGTTTTGAAGTGGTTTGGGCACATGGAGAGAATGAGTGAGGAAAGATTGACCAAGAGGATATATGTGTCGGAGGTGGAGGGAACGAGGAGAAGAGGGAGACCAAATTGGAGGTGGAAAGATGGAGTGAAAAAGATTTTGTGTGATCGGGGCCTGAACATGCAGGAGGGTGAAAGGAGGGCAAGGAATTGAGTGAATTGGAGCGATGTGGTATACCGGGGTTGACGTGCTGTCAGTGGATTGAATCAAGGCATGTGAAGCGTCTGGGGTAAACCATGGAAAGCTGTGTAGGTATGTATATTTGCGTGTGTGGATGTATGTATATACATGTGTATGGGGGGGGGGTGGGCCATTTCTTTCGTCTGTTTCCTTGCGCTACCTTGTAAACGCGGGAGACAGCGACAAAGTATAATAAATAAATAAATATATGTGTGAATCCAGTACTATGAGTAAGGCTCTAATAGTGTCAACCAAAAAAGAAGGAAAGGCTTAGCATACTAAAGAAAAGCAGCTCCATAGCCAGTATCCTCTTCATGATTTTGCCATGAACTGTAGGATTACTTGGAATCATTTAAACTTTCTGTGTGATATAAACCTTCTACCATGCTGAGAAATTTGTATCATACTTTAGATAGGTGATATACTACAATATCTTTGAGAAAATGCATAACAAAACATTGTATGTGGCTTCTAAAAGATAGTTCTAGAGACAGGTACTGTACCATAAGATTAAAAAATTTTTGAGGTTGTCTCTTCCCCAAAGGACATCACTTGGATTATCATCCAGGATCCCACACTTGTATGCTATGTTATTGATTCTGGGAAGAATGAGATTTGTACCAATAACAGTATCACGCTCTCAAAAAATATTGCATATCTGTCAGCAGAGGGGCTTACAGACTGTTTGAAGAGCAAGTAGACAAAATTTGTCTTCCAAAGCAGGAAAAAATTGAAAAGGACAGGCTTATGATATGCTCTTTTTGCAGTAGCCTATTTAGAAATGGAAATGATAAGTGTATGTAAAGGAACCAGTCTTCTGGAGATTTTGTTGTTTTAACACATTCTATTTAAGCCTTTGAACATTCTGGTAGCAGATCAAAGCTCCTCTTAATAGGGGAAGGGGGATGTTGAAGGATTCATCTTCAACCCAATCCCATATGTTTAAGACACTGAACTTGTTGAGTCAACTCGGACTCAATGGTAACTAGGTTTCCCTGTTAATCAGGATATACTTTGTCAAGATAATTCCTTTAAGGGGTGCCATTTAGACAAGATTATATGAATATCTTGAGGTAAATCCTAAAAGGACAACTTAAAGTCAATACCCTTGTGCCTGGCAGGAAACATGAAAATAGTCCATAGTTGCTCCTCCGAAGAGAAAATTGGTATAACACTACTTTTTACCAATGTCCTGCCTCTGTCAATAATAAAGGCATTTTCTTGTTGGCTTTTCTTGCAAGTCTCAGGGTGCTAGAAATACAAGTAATGAATTCCCCAAAACAGGTCTAGCACCAATTGCTTTACATATCAAAAAATTCTCATACACAAAGGGGGGAGACAGCAGATAACTCTCCACAAATACAATAGATGTAGTGGACTTAGAAAACAACCTACCAGATATCTATAGTTTTTTCTTTTTTCAACAACCACCAATGAGAAGTATTAGAGTTGTAGGCACTAGCCTTTACTCTTCTTTAGTGCTCTTAGGTCTGCAAGATATAGAGGATTATTATATAACATGTTAGACTTTTCTTAAAAGTTAAACAGTTAATATTATCACTGGTTAGATATTCAGCTCCTTGAATAGCCAGAAAAAAAAAGAATCCATCATAGTATAACTGGGATTAATCCACCCCAGAACCATTGGAAGGCTTTAGAACTGGTCAAGCCATGTAAGGTTTAAGACTGAAACAATGTTTTATCCCACCATACCAGTGAAACAACCAAAAACTGGTAAGGAAAAATACTCAGAAGCAAGGTTGTGTAATGTGGTTCTCTCTGGAAAATCAAGAAAATCATAGATTCTAGACACTTATATAATAACTTGCATAATTTACAGATACAAACTCATCATGGTTTAGCAAAATCTGGAATCTGTCTTTGTACAAATTCCTATTACAGCAGAAATCTGGACAGAGATGAACAGTAAATACATCCTTCCAAGTTGAAGAAAGAATTTCATATTTGGCTGTTACGACCTCTTCAGTCAAGCACCAAAGTTTTGACTAATGTGTCTGCTCGTCAGAGGTTAGATGTGCAATGTCCAAGATCAACCAGCATCAAATTCCATGAACATGGAGTCCAAACTAAAGGAGAGAAGAGATAAAGTCTTTTCTTTTTCCATTTCATAATTCTCTCTGTGTTTCAACTAAGGTCCTGCCTTAATGTGGACTTCTGTCTGTGACTGGAGCCTTCAACATAAAGAAAAAAAAGCAAGTTAGATATCACAGAACATTCTCTAGATATGCAGCACTAGGGTTTAGTTAACCGGCTTGAACAAAGCACTTGACAACCATTTCACTCGGTACATGGCGGATCTAACTCATCAAGTGATGGGTCTTTTAATCCTAACACTGAGTAATAGACATATAGGTCTATATACCATCGGGAAAAACCCATGTTTCCATATCCCCTATCTTGCATAGATAATTACCTGTACCAGTAAACGGAGTTGTACTCCTTGTACTCAAAGCTTTTAACATTAGACTTTTTGGAAAAATATGTTCACAAGTTTCTACAAGTAGGTTAGGAAGGCAGATAAATGGATGGACATTCCAAATGATCCAGTGCCACAACATCTGTTTAGGTGGTTTGCAAATTGTGGGAGGCATAAATCTCAGCAGAACAAGGGGGTGCTGGAGGCTGCCAAGCACCCTAAGATCAAAGGAGATTCTCATTAGCTATTGGGACAAGATACCTAGAGAAACCATGCTTATGAGGTGTTCTATCCCTGTGCATTTAACATATGATAGTGTATAAAACAATTATCCAGAACTTATGTATTTATGGGTATAGCAAAGCACTCTACAGGAGAGGAGGGCAAGAATATGGCACTTTACCCAATCTTTTGATAATATCTCATTGATGAGCTAGTACTTGTTCAGTATATTTTGCTGTATAAAAGTCAGATATGTTGTTTTAACAGAAACAGGACTACTAGAGACTCTTAGTTGATAAGAGACAATTTCATAAAAATGTGTTGAGAGAGAATGTTGCAAGAAATGTAGACTTGTGATAATGAAAAAACAAATTGGAAGAAAACATTTTAACCCTCTATGGAAAAGAATAGTTTTTCATCCTTGAAAACCTGCATCTATTTTTCTGTTTTCTATAGTAAGAGAAGTTCATTTTTATGAAAATTTATATAGTTATGAAGAAGTGTTCTGTGGGGTTAATCACACTTTTTACAGTATTCTTAAGGTGATTTTTGGCCATCTTAAGGGAGAGAATATACTGAGGACAACTGAAATTAGATAGATAGATTAGAGAGTAATAAAAAACTGAGTAAGGAAGTATTTGAGAAAACAGGTGTGAATATGGATGAATTTGCTATGAATATAAGTACTTGATTCACATGGGATATATCCTGCATAAGTCATTTAGTATTGAAAGTGTAATAGATATGTTGATTTATTTCATGTGCACTGAATTCATAGTTTTCAATTATCCAAGGTATCCATTTCTCAATTAAACAAAATGATTTAGTAGATCATACTTTATAGAAAGTAAATCTTCCCAAGGGAAATGGATGTCCCTGCTTTTTGCAAACTTGGGTTCTTCAAAGTTAATTCACACACAATGGGGTTGGGAACTCTGGTTATACAAGTGTAATTCCCCCAGAAGTTTTGTCCCTTTTGTAAATGGGAATGGAACTGATGATAATAGACTGAAGAGTTTTTAAGATACAATTTGTTTTGTAAGATATTGTTCATACTTATTATCTTTAAAAGTATACAGTTCTCTGAATTTGATGGTTTAATCGGGATATAAAGAACCAAATAAGGTATCTGAGATATATTTTGCAATGTAGAGTTTGCCAGACTAGATACCATGATCTTGATTTTTCATCAGGTGATCCTAACCCATATTACTTTTCAACCTGCATCAGCTGATTTGTTTTTAGGTGTAGATGTACTTGGTAAGTAAACTTGGATAATCAAATGTTTATAAGGAAATTAGGTGATAAACCAAAGTCCCTTCATTATTCCAAGTGTGCCTGCAGTTATGTTGCAGAATAATGTAGTCAAGATGGAAAAGTCTTCACAACTTTGCTGTTGTAATACATTATTTTCTGTGAGTGAAGCTTTTGATATTCTTCCAGATTATTCAGATGTATAAACTGAGCATGATAAGGCATTATTTATAGGAGTGCATGATGTTTGTTCCCCATGACCAGGCAAGCGTGAGAGGACTGCAGTGTGTCTTCAAGCAGATACTGGGATGGAAGTTAAGGAGGAGTTATGTTCCTCATATCACCGACCAGCAACACTGCAGGAATCATGTGTCCATACTTGCCCTGTAGCATGGGACTACAGTGACTGGTCTAAGGTAACTTTAAAAATGTTGAGTCTATGTACAGTATATATATCACTATAAAGTGAAAGTGTAGTTAGATGATTCCAATTTTCTAGTTGAGGGTAAAAGTATGTCATCCTTACATATATATGTGTAGGTATGTATATTTGCGTGTGTGGACGTATGTATATACATGTGTATGGGGGAGGGGTTGGGCTATTTCTTTCGTCTGTTTCCTTGCGCTACCTCGCAAACGCGGGAGACAGCGACAAAGTATAAAAAAAAAAAATATATATATATATATATATCCATAAATGCTACATACAAATCCATTTGCTTTTCTAAGTATTTCTCACATACATTCTTCAAAGCAAACACCTGATCCACACATCCTCTACCACTTCTGAAACCACACTGCTCTTCCCCAATCTGATGCTCTGTACATGCCTTCACCCTCTCAGTCAATACCCTCCCGTATAATTTACCAGGAATACTCAACAAACTTATACCTCTGTAATTTGAGCACTCACTCTTATCCCCTTTGCCTTTGTACAATGGCACTATGCACGCATTCCGCCAATCCTCAGGCACCTCACCATGAGTCATACATACATTAAATAACCTTACCAACCAGTCAGTAATACAGTCACCCCCTTTTTTAATATATTCCACTGCAATACCATCCAAACCTGCTGCCTTGCCGGCTTTCATCTTCCGCAAAGCTTTTACTACCTCTTCTCTGTTTACCAAAAAAAAAAAAAATATATATATATATATATATATATATATATATATATATATATATATATTATTATATATTATTATATATTTTGCTTTGTCGTTGTCTCCCGCGTTTGTGAGGTAGCGCAAGGAAACAGACAAAAGAAATGGCCCAACCCACCCCCATACACATGTATATACATACATATACACACACGCAAATATACATACCTATACATCTCAATGTACACATGTATATACACACACAGACACATATATATATATACCCATGCACACAACTCACACTGTCTGCCTTTATTCATTCCCATCGCCACCTCGCCACACATGGAATACCATCCCCCTCCCCCCTCATGTGTGCGAGGTAGCGCTAGGAAAAGACAACAAAGGCCCCATTCATTCACACTCAGTCTCTAGCTGTCATGCAATAATGCCCGAAACCACAGCTCCCTTTCCACATCCAGGCCCCACACAACTTTCCATGGTTTACCCCAGACGCTTCACATGCCCTGATTCAATCCATTGACAGCACGTCAACCCCGGTATACCACATCGATCCAGTTCACTCTATTCCTTGCCCGCCTTTCACCCTCCTGCATGTTCAGGCCCCGATCACTCAAAATCTTTTTCACTCCATCTTTCCACCTCCAATATGGTCTCCCACTTCTCCTCATTCCCTCCACCTCCGACACATATATCCTCTTGGTCAATCTTTCCTCACTCATTCTCTCCATGTGCCCAAACCATTTCAAAACACCCTCTTCTGCTCTCTCAACCACGCTCTTTTTATTTCCACACATCTCTCTTACCCTTACATTACTTACTCAATCAAACCACCTCACACCACACATTGTCCTCAAACATCTCATTTCCAGCACATCCACCCTCCTGCGCACAACTCTATCCATAGCCCACACCTCGCAACCATACAGCATTGTTGGAACCACTATTCCTTCAAACATACCCATTTTTGCTTTCTAGGATAATGTTCTCGACTTCCAAACATTCTTCAAGGCTCCCAGGATTTTCGCCCCCTCCCCCACCCTATGATTCACTTCCGCTTCCATGGTTCCAATCGCTGCCAGATCCACTCCCAGATATCTAAAACACTTTACTTCCTCCAGTTTTTCTCCATTCAAATTTACCTCCCAATTGACTTGACCCTCAACCCTACTGTACCTAATAACCTTGCTCTTATTCACATTTACTCTTAACTTTCTTCTTTCACACACTTTATCAAACTCAGTCACCAGCTTCTGCAGTTTCTCACATGTATCAGCCACCAGCGCTGTATCATCAGCGAACAACAACTGACTCACTTCCCAAGCTCTCTCATCCCCAACAGACTTCATATTTGCCCCTCTTTCCAAAACTCTTGCATTCACCTCCCTAACAACCCCATCCATAAACAAATTAAACAACTATGGAGACATATATATATTTTTTTTTTTTTTTTTTTTTTTTTTTTTTATACTTTGTCGCTGTCTCCCGCGTTTGCGAGGTAGCGCAAGGAAACAGACGAAAGAAATGGCCCAACCCCCCCCCCCATACACATGTACATACACACGTCCACACACGCAAATATACATACCTACACAGCTTTCCATGGTTTACCCCAGACGCTTCACATGCCTTGCTTCAATCCACTGACAGCACGTCAACCCCTGTATACCACATGACTCCAATTCACTCTATTTCTTGCCCTCCTTTCACCCTCCTGCATGTTCAGGCCCCGATCACACAAAATCTTTTTCACTCCATCTTTCCACCTCCAATTTGGTCTCCCTCTTCTCCTCGTTCCCTCCACCTCCGACACATATATCCTCTTGGTCAATCTTTCCTCACTCATTCTCTCCATGTGACCAAACCATTTCAAAACACCCTCTTCTGCTCTCTCAACCACGCTCTTTTTATTTCCACACATCTCTCTTACCCTTGCGCTACTTACTCGATCAAACCACCTCACACCACTCATTGTCCTCAAACATCTCATTTCCAGCACATCCATCCTCCTGCGCACAACTCTATCCATAGTCCACGCCTCGCAACCATACAACATTGTTGGAACCACTATTCCTTCAAACATACCCATTTTTGCTTTCCGAGATAATGTTCTCGACTTCCACACATTCTTCAAGGCTCCCAGAATTTTCGCCCCCTCCCCCACCCTATGATCCACTTCCGCTTCCATGGTTCCATCCGCTGCCAGATCCACTCCCAGATATCTAAAACACTTCACTTCCTCCAGTTTTTCTCCATTCAAACTCACCTCCCAATTGAATTGACCCTCAACCCTACTGTACCTAATAACCTTGCTCTTATTCACATTTACTCTTAACTTTCTTCTTTCACACACTTTACCAAACTCAGTCAAGCTTCTGCAGTTTCTCACATGAATCAGCCACCAGCGCTGTATCATCAGCGAACAACAATATATATATATATATATATATATATATATATATATATATATATATTTTTTTTTTTTTTTTTTCATACATATTCGCCATTTCCTGCATTAGCGAGGTAGTGTTAACGACAGAGGACTGAACCTTAGAGAGAAAATTCTCACTTTGCCCTCTTTTTTGTTCCCTCTCTTAGAAAAGTGATAACCACAAGGAAAATGAAACAAAAAATGTTCCCAAGTGCACCTCAGTGTGATGATTACAGTGTCAGAGGAGATACAAGAATTTTTGTATCTCCTCAGACAAATTAATCACCACATAAAAGTGCACTTGGGAACCCATCACGTTTCATTTTCCTTGTTATATATGGCTTGCGCAAAAGAATCTTGTGGCATGAGAAGCGTCGGAGGTGGGCAGATTAGAAAGGGTAGTGAGTGGTGGGATGAAGAAATAAGATTATTAGTGAAAGAGAAGAGAGAGGCATTTGGTCGATTTTTGCAGGGAAATAATGCAAATGAGTGGGAGATGTATGAAAGAAAGAGGCAGGAGGTCAAGAGAAAGGTGCAAGAGGTGAAAAAGAGGGCAAATGAGAGTTGGGGTGAGAGAGTATCATTAGATTTTAGGGAGAACAAAAAGATGTTTTGGAAGGAGGTAAATAAAGTGCGTAAGACAAGGGAACAAATGGGAACTTCAGTGAAGGGGGCTAATGGGGAGGTGATAACAAGTAGTGGTGATGTGAGGAGATGGAGTGAGTATTTTGAAGGTTTGTTGAATGTGTTTGATGATAGAGTGGCAGATATAGGGTGTTTTGGTTGAGGTGGTGTGCAATGTTAGAGGGTTAGGGAAAATGATTTGGTAAACAGAGAAGAGGTAGTAAAAGCTTTGCGGAAGATGAAAGCCGGCAAGGCAGCTGGTTCGGATGGTATTGCAGTGGAATTTATTAAAAAAGGGGGTGACTGTATTGTTGACTGATTGGTAAGGTTATTTGATGTATGTATGACTCATGGTGAGGTGCCTGAGGATTGGTGGAATGCTTGAATAGTGCCATTGTACAAAGGCAAAGGGGACAAAGGTGAGTGCTCAGATTACAGAGGTATAAGTTTGTTGAGTATTCCCGGTAAATTATATGGGAGGGTATTGATTGAGAGGGTGAAGACATGTACAGAGCATCAGATTGGGGAAGAGCAGTGTGGTTTCAGATGGTAGAGGATGTGTGGATCAGGTGTTTGCTTTGAAGATTGTATGTGAGAAATACTTAGAAAAGCAAATGGATTTGTATGTAGCATTTATGGACCTGGAGAAGGCATATGATAGAGTTGATAGAGATGCTTTGTGGAAGGTATTAAGAATATGTGGTGTGGGAGGCAAGTTATTAGAAGCAATGAAAAGTTTTTATCAAGGATGTAAGGCATGTGTACGTGTAGGGAGAGAGGAAAGTGATTGGTTCTCAGTGAATGTAGGTTTGTGGCATGGGTGTGTGATGTCTCCATGGTTATTTAATGTGTTTATAGATGGGGTTGTTAGTGAGGTGAATGCAAGAGTTTTGGAAAGAGGGGCAAGTATGCAGTCTGTTGTGGATGAGAGAGCTTGGGAAGTGAGTCAGTTGTTGTTCGCTGATGATATAGCGCTGGTGGCTGATTCATATGAGAAACTGCAGAAGCTGGTGACTGAGTTTGGTAAAGTGTGTGAAAGAAGAGAGTTGAGAGTAAATGTGAATAAGAGCAAGGTTATTAGGTACAGTAGGGTTGAGGTTCAAGTCAATTGGGAGGTAAGTTTGAATGGAGAAAAACTGGAGGAAGTGAAGTGTTTTAGATATCTAGGAGTGGATTTGGCAGCGGATGGAACCATGGAAGCGGAAGTGAATCATAGGGTGGGGGAGGGGGCGAAAATTCTGAGAGCCTTGAAGAATGTGTGGAAGTCGAGAACATTATCTCGGAAAGCAATAATGGGTATGTTTGAAGGAATAGTGGTTCCAACAATGTTGTATGGTTGCGAGGCGTGGGCTATGGATAGAGTTGTGCGCAAGAGGGTGGATTTGCTGGAAATGAGATGTAAGAGGACAATATGTGGTGTGAGGTGGTTTGATCGAGTAAGTAATAATAGGGTAAGAGACATGTGTGGTAATAAAAAGAGTGTGGTTGAGAGAACAGAAGAGGGTGTTTTGAAATGGTTTGGTCACATGGAGAGAATGAGTGAGGAAAGATTGACCAAGAGGATATACGTGTCAGAGGTGGAGGGAACGAGGAGAAGAGGGAGACCAAATTGGAGATGGAAAGATGGAGTGAAAAAGATTTTGAGTGATTGGGGCCTGAACATGCAGGAGGGTGAAAGGCATGCAAGGAATAGAGTGAATTGGAACGATGTGGTATACCGTGGTCGACGTGCTGTCAATGGATTGAATCAGGGCATGTGAAGCGTCTGGGGTAAACCATGGACAGTTCTGTGGGGCCTGGATGTGGAAAAGGAGCTGTGGTTTGTGCATTATTACATGACAGCTGGAGACTAAGTGTGAACGAATGTGGCCTTTGTTGTCTTTTCCTTGCGCTGCATCACACACATGAGGGGGGAGGTGGTTGTTATTTCATGTCTCCTGCATTAGCGAGGTAGCGCAAGGATACAGACCAAAGAATGGCCCAACCCACCCACATACACATGTATATACATACACGTCCACACACGCTCATATACATACCTATACATCTCAATGTATACATATGTATACACACTCAGACATATACATATATACACATGTACATAATTCATACTGTCTGCCCTTATTCTTTCCTGTCGCCACCCTGCCACGCCTGAAATGACAGCCCCCTCCCCCTGCATATGAGTGAGGTAGCGCTAGGAAAAGACAGCAAAGGCCACATTCGTTCACACTCAGACTCTAGCTATCATGTACAATGCACCGAAACCACAGCTTCCTTTCCACATCCAGGCCCCACAAAACTTTCCATGGTTTACCTCATAAGCTTCACATGCCCTAGTTCAATCCATTGACAGCACGTCGACCCCGGTATACCACCTCGTTCCAATTCACCCTTATTCCTTGCACGCCTTTCACCCTCCTGCATGTTCAGGCCCCGATTGCTCAAAATCTTTTTGACTCCATCTTTCCACCTGCAATTTGGTCTCCCACTTCTCGTTCCCTCCACCTCTGACACATATATCCTCTTTGTCAATCTTTCCTCACTCATTCTCTCCATGTGACCAAACCATTTCAAAACACCCTCTTCTGCTCTCTCAACCACACTTCTTTATTACCACACATCTCTCTTACCCTTTCATTACTTACTCGATCAAACCATCTTGCACCACATATTGTCCTCAAACATCTCATTTCCAGCACATCCACCCTCCTCCACACAACCCTATCTATATCCCACACCTCGCAACCATGTAACATTGTTGTAACCACTATTCCTTCAAACATACCCATTTTTGCTTTTCAAGATAATGTTCTCAACTTGCACACATTTTTCAATGCTCCCAGAACTTTTGCCCCCTCCCCCACCCTATGACTCACTTCCGCTTCCATGGTTCCATCCGCTGCCAAATCCACTCCCAGATATCTAAAAACTTCACTTCCTCCAGTTTTCCTCCATTCAAACTTACCTCCCAATTAACTAGGTCCTCAACCCTAATGAACCTAATAACCTTGCTCTTATTCACATTCACACTCAGCTTTCTTCTTGCACACACTTTACCAAACTCAGTCACAGGCTTCTGCAGTTTCTCACCCGAATCAGCCACCAGCGCTTTATCATCAGCGAATAGCAACTGACTCACTTTCCAAGCTCTCATCCACAACAGACTGCATACTCGCCTCTCTTTCCAAAACTCTTGTATTCACCTCCCTGACAACCCCATCCATAAACAAATTAAACAACCATGGAGACATCATGCACCCCTGCCGCAAACCAACATTCACTGAGAGCCAATCACTTTCCTCTCTTCCTACACGTACACATGCCTTACATCCTCAATAAAAACTTTTCACTGCATCTAACAGCTTGCCTCCCACACCATATATTCTTAATACCTTCCACAGAGCATCTCTATCAGCTCTATCATATGCTTTCTCCAGATCCATAAATGCTACATACAAATCCATTTGCTTTTCTAAGTATTTCTCACAATCCTCAAATCAAACACCTGATCCACACATCCTCTACCACTTCTGAAACCACACTGCTCTTCCCCAATCTGTTGCTCTGTACATGCCTTCACCCTCTCAATCAATACCCTCCCATATAATTTCCCAGGAATACTCAACAAACTTATGCCTCTGTAATTTGAGCACTCACTTTTATCCCCTTTGCCTTTGCGCAGTGGCACTATGCAAGCATTCCGCCAATCCTCAGGCACCTCACCATGAGTCATACATACATTAAGTAACCTTACCAACCAGTCAACAATACAGTCACCCCCTTTTTTAATAAATTTCACTGCAACACCATCCGAACCAGCTGCCTTGCTGGCTTTCATCTTCCGCAAGGCTTTTACTATCTCTTCTCTGTTTACCAAATTATTCTCCCTAAACCTCTCACTTTGCACACCACCTTGACCAAAACACCCTATATCTGCCACTCTGTCATCAAACACATTCAACAAACCTTCAAAATACTCACTCCGTCTCCTTCTCACATCACCATTACTTATTATCATTATTATTATTATTATTATTATTATTATTATTATTATTATTATACTTTGTCGCTGTCTCCTACGTTAGTGAGGTAGCGCAAGGAAACAGACGAAAGAATGGCCCAACCCACCCACATACACATGTATATACATACATGTCCACACACGCACATATACATACCTATACATTTCAACGTATACGTATTATATATACACACACAGACATATACATATATACACGTACTTAATTCATACCTGCTGCCTTTATTCATTCCCATCGCCACTCTGCCACACATGAAATGACAACCCTCTCCCCCTGCATGTGCGCAAGGTAGTGCTAGGAAAAGACAACAAAGGCCTCATTCATTCACACTCAGTCTCTAGCTGTCACATATAATGCACCGAAACCACAGCTCCCTTTCCATATCCAGGCCCCACAAAATTTTCTATGGTTTACCCCAGATGCTTCACATGCCCTGGTTCAATCCATTGAGAGCAAGTTGACCCCGGTATACCACCTTGTTCCAATTCACTTTATTCCTTGCACCTTGTTCCAATTCCTTTATTCCTTTCACCCTCCTCTATGTTCAGGCCCCGATCACTCCAAATCTTTTTCACTCCATCTTTCCACCTCCAATTTGGTCTCCCACTTCTCCTTGTTCCCTCCACCTCTGACACATATATCCTCTTTGTCAATCTCTCCTCACTCATTCTTTCCATGTAACCAAACCATTTCAAAACACCCTCTTCTGCTCTCTCAACCACACACTTTTATTACCACACATCTCTCTTACCCTTTCATTACTTACTCGATCAAACCATCTCACACCACATATTGTCTTCAAACATCTCATTTCCAGCACATCCACCCTCCTCCGCACAACTCTGTCTATAGCCCATGCCTCGCAACCATATAACATTGTTGGAACCACTGTTCCTTCAAACATAACCATTTTTGCTTTCCAAAATAACATTCTCGACTTCCACACATTTTTCAACGCTCCCAGAACTTTCACCCCCTCTCCCACCCTATGATTCACTTCCGCTTCCATGGTTCCATCCGCTGCCAAATCCACTCCCAGATATCTAAAAACACTTCACTTCCTCCAGTTTTTCTCCATTCAAATTTACCTCCCAATTGACTTGTCCTTCAACCCTACTGTACCTAATAACCTTGCTCTTATTCACATTTACTCTGAGCTTTCTTCTTTCACACACTTTACCAAACTCAATCACCAGCTTCCGCAGTCTCTCACCCGAATCATCCACCAGTGCTGTATCATCAGCGAACAACAACTGACTCACTTCCCAAGCTCTCTCATCCACAGCAGACTACATACATGCCCCTCTTTCCATAACTCTTGCATTCACCTCCCTAAAAAAAAAAAAAAACCTAAAAACCCCATCCATAAACAAATCAGACAACCATGGAGTCATCACGCACCCCAACATTCACTGAGAACCAATCACTTTCCTCTTTCCCTACACGTACACATGCCTTACATCGTCGATAAAAACTTTTCACTGCTTCTAACAACTTTCCTCCCACACCATATATTCTTAATGCCGTAATTATATTGAATCAATATTCAGTTAAGAATGGCAGAATTTCCTTCGTCATCCCTTTCAGTAACGATTATATTAAAGTTGCCTACCCTAGCCTGAAAAAATGTAGTAACATTTTTTTATATTAAAAGATACATATTTTATGAACTATTGAGTGTAGTGATGAGGTATGGTTGCTAGTCAAGCATGTTTGTGGATGATAGTGTGTTGTTTGCTGCAAGTGAAGAGGAGTTGCAGAAGGTTGTAAGTGTGTTTTATGATGTGTGTAAGTGTAGGCAATTGAAAGTAAATGCAAGAATAAGGTTATGGTGTTTGAAAGGAAACACATGAAAGTATAGATTTTGCAAATCCTTATTGACTGACAGTGTACAAAGATGTGTTTTCTCTGTGTGTGTGTGTGTGTGTGTGTGTGTGTGTGTGTGTGTGTGTGTGTGTGTGTGTGTGTGTGTGGGGGGGGGGGGGGGGGGAGAGAGAGAGAGAAAAATGGAAGAGGTGGGAGAGTTTAAGTATTTAGGAGATTCCTTGAGTAAGTTTGGTGATATAGAAGGAGAGGTAAGGGAGAGAGCAGTACAGGGTAGAAGAGTCATTGTGTTCCTTAACAGAATAACAGAAAATAGAGGTGTAAGTACGGAAGTGAAGAGAGGGCTAAGGGACAGCATAGCCCTCCCAGACCTGATATATGCAGCCAAAACTTTGACATGGAATGAGTTGCAGAGGTCAATAATCCAGGCTGTGGAAATGAGTTATTTAAGGGAAGCATGTGGTATGACTAGGTGAAGTGAAGAAAGAAATGAAGAAGTGTAAAGGAGACTTGGTATAGCAAGGAATGCAAAGGAAATGAATTGTGGAGTGGCACAGTGAGTGAAATGTAACACTTTGTGGTGGTTTAGGCATGTAGAAACAATGCAAGACTGGCAGTTTACTAGGAAAGTGTATGATAGTATAAATAGAGGAGTTGGTGTGATAGGAAGACTGTTTGTGACATGAGGAAATAGAGTGGAAGAATGCTGGAGGGAGAAAGTGGTGAAAGAATGCATGGAATAGCGTATGTCAAGGAAGCATGGAAGGACAGGGGATAAGTGGAGACTCTTTTGCCGTGTCTACCCCCTTGATGGTAGTTCCAAAGGGAATGAGCATCAAAGATGTAGATAGATAGATTTAACCCCTTTTGATTTAGGCTCTAATTTTCATCCACTTCTTATTTTTGTGCAAGCCATGACTTTCAGTATTTCAAACATGATTCCCTTAGAAGCATACTATTACAGTTGTATGGTATAATACTTTCAGCTCTATGAAAAATAACCTTAGTCATTATTTCTAAGCCATGGTGACCATTTACTGTGCCCTGTCAGTCAGTTAGATCTTCCAGTTCTTTACCTTAAAGTTGTTTTACATTTATGACGTTTGTATACACCAGGGCTTTTTCAGAAATGATTCCTGGGTTGATTATCATTAGATAGTTGCCTCTGTTTGAGAGAGCTATGCACATAGAACAGTGATCTTGAAACATGGCTTTGTGTTGTTCAAGGATTTATGGCTTAATCCATTGTTTTTCATTGTTTCATGATTGTTTAGGTATGTATTATGTTGCTGGAAATGTACAAGTGTAAGATGGGCCACCTTGGGCCTTTTGATGCAAGTTTGTCTGTCAGCAGTCAGAATACAAACATTACCTTCCTTCCCACTCCCCTTGGTGTCCTTGGTGCCTGGTATAGACAGTATTGAAAAGTTTTTTTTTTTATTGTTTCATAGATATTGAGATGTGTTTTATATTTTCTAATGGTTTTTTTGCTAAATTTTGGACCTCGATTTTATTTGTACTGTAGCCTCATTGAGGTTACCATACTGAAAGGATTAAACAACCAAAGCCATTAAAGAACCTGCAGGTTATCTACTTATCTGTCTGTATGTATTAATGATGCCTGTTCCCAACTGGAATTCCCTTAAGGGGTGGCCACAACAGTAGAGTTTCCATAACCAGTGAACTCTAGTGCCACTTCTTTGCCTTTAGTGCCTTACCCTTAACAGGCCACTAGCACAGGGCAACTCTAGTGCAGTGTTTGCAGAGCCTCCTACTTAATGTTCCTACTGACTCCTTCTATCTAATGCTCCAGCCTAATGTTCCTACCTACTACTTCTACCCAGTGCTCTTGCTAAATGCTCCTACCAACTTATATCTATTGCTTCTTCCATTCTGCTAGAAGGCAGGGTTAGTGCACAGTGCTCACCGCAAGAAAATCTAGAGTTATGAAGAATGAGTTGTATGAGTTTTGTCAAGTTATATTTATGACAAGGAGAGATTGTAAGTTTGTGAAGAGAATGCCAGTAGTCCATGTGTGGGTAAAGCAGAAAGAAAAGACAGCTATCCGGGTCAGAGAAGTGCAACTTGACCACCACGGAAGTGCTGGCTCACTTACACAGCTGTCACTTACCTTCCGATACCTGTGCGGGTAGGACTGGTGATATAGATTCCTGGTCATTGGCTACTTACCAGCTACTATTTACAGCAGATTATACACCTTTAAACTTTGGCTTGATGTTTAGGCATTCAGTTCTCGGCATATTGCCACCATTTAAAGTCATCAGTAACAAATAACCCGTCATATCATCCTTCTTTTTCATTTCCTTCCACTTTGCTTAGAGGACTGTAATGTTATATTCAGAATCACTGTTAGTGGTCCCTTGGTATGTTCAAATATGATACTTGGCTGTTATCATCTGAACCTCACAAATTTTTTTTATTTACACTATAGCAGGGTGTAGCCTATGAGGGGATGCATGCAATGTCTTCCTTACATGGTTTTCTCTAAGTAACTGAAACATATGGATATTTCTGCAGGCTAGGTAGAGTTGCAGGTGATGTATGGCATCTATACACTGTTTTGATAATAAAGGAACCATTTGTAGTTGGAAAATTCAGAATATGTAGTATACACATTTTTTATAGTTAAATGGCTTGAAATGCATTCAAAAGCATGGAGCTTCTGTGTTATTTTTTCACCGAGTTTACTCATACAGTTTATTTTGTTAGATCTCCACTGAAAATCATAAGTTTTATATAGGTAGCTAGGACTGAAAAGGTTGGAAAAAATAAAAAAGTTACATGGTCTTTGTTTGTATATAAGGCAAACATTAGATAAATATTTCATACTTCAAAGATGCTTCCCCTTGGAATGATTAAGAGTCTGGAAACTTTAGAAATAGCTGGATAGTAATTTTATTTGGCATTTGCAACTGAGTTATGAAAATATGAAACGTGAATGAATCTGTCTGAGAATAGATCATAAAAATTTACTTTTTGTTGGTTGTAATGGAAAGATGTTTGTATTCACCTGGCTATATGTTGTTGTTAAATGTACTTGAATGGATACAGGTGTTTATTTATTATTAAGAAAAAGAGAAGTCATGTTAGTAACATGTACCATATCCACATATGAGACTTATTCTTCTGTTTCCCCTTTTAGAAATTTAAATTCAAGGAGGGAGGGGTTCCAGCCCCTGCCCCCGTCCTCTGTAGTTGCCTTCTACAACACGTGGAAAATACGTGGGAAGTTTTCTTTCTTCCTTATCCCCAGGGATAAATCAAGGAAAGGTCTATGGGTCCTGGATGTGGAAAGGGAGCTGTAGTTTCGGTGCATTACGCATAACAGCTAGAGACTGAGTGTGAACGAACGTGGCCTTTTTTGTCCTTTCCTGGCACTACCTTTGTGCATGTGTGTGCGTGTGTTGTGTGTGTGTGTGTGTGTGCGTGTGTTTTGTGTGTGTGCGTGTGTTTTGTGTGTGTGCTGGGGGGGATGCTATCTCATGTGTGGTGGGGTGGTGATGGGAATGGATGAAGGCAGCAAGTATGAATATGTACATGTGCATATATGTATATGTATGTATATGTTGAAATGTATATGTGCATGTGTGGGCATGTACGTATATACATGTGTATGTGGGTAGGTTGGGCCATTCCTCGTCTGTTTCCTTGTGCTGCCTCACTAACACGGGAGACAGCAATTAAGTATGATATAAATGGATAAGTAGATATGAGACATTATAGATTCTGTTGTTTTACAGTGTAGAGTCAAGGAGGAGCAGTGCGTGAGGCAACGTGAGCTTGTTGGTTGTGTTTCCAGCCTAGGAAATACTGTTGAGGAGGAGCACTGTGCAGCAGACAAAATACACACTCAAGAAGAATGTTCTCGTGAAGAGTGTCCATCATGGAGTTACTCTGAATGGTCACCGGTTAGTCTTGTAATGCATTATGTATCGTGAATAATCTACTAAAAACTGACCACTCATTACATTTATGCAGTCTTGGACTTCTCAGAAGACCCATCCTTGATGAATATTAAGAATGAGGCAGGTTTTGAATACCCCCTAAATAAGAACTCTTTTGTCTGCCACATCAATGTGCTATGTTTCTTGCTTCATACATACAAACTTTCTTTCAGATTTCATATTCTGATTGTCTTTTCACCCTCAAGCTTAGAAGTCCCATACATGGAAATGCAGTAGATGTAGGGAAGCAGTCATATGTGAATGAGGTGTTTAAAATGTTTAGAGACTGTTAAAGATTGTAAGATTAGTAGTTGGATAAAAGGTTGTGAGATATAGGAATGAAAAAGCAAATGCATGGTGGATGGATGAGATTAGAAATACTGAGGTTTATGGTACATTGCTCGAAAGGGATGTACTAGTGGAAGCTCAGTAAAGGAGGAGGGAGGAATATGAAATGTGTAAGTGGAAGAGTACCTGAATTTTTTGGAAGAAAGTTGGCTGAAGGGTTTAGGGAAAATGAGAAGCTGTACTAGAAGGAGGTGAAAAAGGAAAGAGGTGGATGTTATAATAGAAATGTTGATATATGAAGGAAGGGAGATAGTTGCTGAATCAAAAGGAGGAAGTGAAATGAAGATGGGTAGTGAAGAAGTAAAGTGGTTAGTGAAAGAGAAAAGAGAGGTGTTTGGACAATACTTGCAAGGAAGGAGTGCAAATGACTGGAGGTCAAGAGGAAGGTGCAAGGATTGAAAAAGAGGGCAAATGAGAGTTAGGGTGAGAGAGTATGATTAAACTCTAAGGAGAATAAAAAGATGTTTTAGAAGGAAGTAAATAACGTGCATAAGACAAGAGAACAAATGGGAACATTGGTAAAGGGGGCAAGGGGGGAAGTGATAACAGGTAGTGATGATGTAAGGAGATAAGGTGAGTGTTTTGAAGGTTCGTTGAATGTGTTTGGTGATAGAGTGGCAGATGTATGATGTTTTGGTTGGGGTAGTGTGCGAAGTGAGAGAGTCAGGGACAGTGGTTTGGTGAGGAGAGAAGAGGTAGTGAGAGCCTTGCGGAAGATGAAATCCTGCAAGGTGATAGGTTTGGATGGTATTGCAGTTGAATTTATTAAGAAAGGGGGTGACTGTGTTGTTGATTGGTTGGTAAGGATATTCATTGTATGTACTGATCATGGTGAATTGCTTGAGGATTGGCAGAATGCATGTATAGTGCCATTGTACAAAGGCAAATGGGATAAAGGTAAGTGTTCACACTACAGAGCCATAAGTTTGTTGAGTATTCCTGGAAATTTGCATGAGACATTATTGATTGAGAGGGGTGAAAGCATTTACAGAGCTTCAGATTGGGGAGGAACAGTGTGGTTTCAGAAGTGGTAGAGGATGTGCAGATCAGGTGTTTGCTTTGAAGAATGTGTGTGAGAAATACTTAGAAAAATGGATGGATTTGTTTGTGGCATTTATGGATCTGAGGAGGGCATATGATAGGGATGATAGAGATGCTTTGTGGAGGATTTTAAGAGTATATGGTGTAAGAGGGTAGCTGCTAGAAGCAGAGAAGCTTTTATCAAAGATGTAAGGCATGTGTACATGTAGGAAGAGAGAAGAGTGATTGGTTCCCAGTGGAGGTTAGTCTATGGCAGAAGTGTGTGATGTCCCCGTAGTTGTTTGATTTGTTTATGAATGGGTTGGTTAAGGAGGTAAATGCAAAAGTTTTAGAGATAGGGGTGAATATTTAGTGTGTTGGGGATGAGAGGGCCTGGGAAGTGAGTCAGTTGTTGGTTGCTGATGACACAGCACTGGTGGCCAATTCAAGTAAGAAACTGCAGAAGTTGGTGCTGAATTTGGAAAAGTGTATAAAAGGAGAAAGTTGAGAGTAAATATGAATAAGAGCAAGGTTATTAGGTTCAGCAGGGTTGGGGGTCAAGTTAGTTGGGATATGAGTTTGATGGGAAAAATATTAGAAGAAGTGAAGTGTTTTAGATATCTGTGAGTGGACTTAACAGCAAATGGAACCATGGAAGTGAGTCATAGGGTAGGGGAGTGGGCAAATGCTCTGGGAGTGATGAAGATTGTGTGGAAGTAGAGAATAAAAATGGGTATGTTTGAAGAAATGGTAGTTCCAACAATACTGTATGGTTGCAAGGCATGGGCTGTAGATAGGGTTGTACAGAGGAGGGTGGATGTGTTGGAAATTAAAAGTTTAAGGACTATATATGAGGTGATTTGATTAAGTAATGAAAGGGTAAGGGAGATGTGTGGTAATAAAAAGAATGTAATTGATAGAGCAGAAGAGGGTGTGTTGAATGGTTTGGACATATGGAGAGAATGAGTGAGGAAAGGTTGACAAAGAGAATATTATGTGTCAGAGGTGGAGGGAACAAGGAGAAGCGGGAAACCAAATCGGAGGTAGAAGGATAGAGTGAAAAATATTTTGAGCGATTGGGTCCTGAACATGCAGGAGGGAGAGAGGCATGCAAGGAATGGAGTGAATTGGAACAGTGTGGTATTCCAGGGTCGACGTGCTGTCAGTGGACTGAAACATATGTGTATATGTATGTGAAACGTCTGGGGTAAACCATGAAAGGTCTGTAGGGCTTGGATGTGGATTGGTAGCTATGGTTTTGGTGCACTACAGACTGAGTATGAGCAATGTGGCCTTTTTTGTCTGTATTTCTGGCGCTACCTCAATGATGTTGGGGTGGTGGTGATGTTTCATGTATTTTTTTTATACATATTTGCCATTTCCCACATTAATGAAGTAGCGTTAAGAACAGAGGAGTGAGCTTTGGAGGGAATATCCTCACTTGGCTCCCTTCTCTGTTCCTTTTTTTTGGAAAAGTAAAGAATGGGAGGGGAAGATTTCCAGCCCTCCGCTCCCTCCCCTTTTAGTTGCCTTTAACAACATGCAGGGTGTACGTGGGAAGTATTCTTTCTACATTATATCTATATCTACTTATCTAAATCCATATCTGTAGGGCCTGGAAGTGGCTAGGGAGTTGTGGTTACAGTGCATTACACATGACAGCGAGAAACTGAGTGTGAATGAATGTGCCCTTTTTTACGTTTTCTTGGTGCTACCTTACTGATACAGGGGGTAGTAGTGTTGTTTCCTGTGGGGGTTTGGTGGCGCCGAGAATGGATGAAGGCAAACAAGTATACTTATGTACATGGGTGTATATGTATATGGCTGTGTATGTATATGTAGGTATATATTGATATGTATATACATATGTATATGTATATACTTATGTAAATGTATGTATATATACATGCATTACACGTGACAGCAAGAGACACTGAATGTGAACGAATGTGGCCTTTTTTGTCTTTTCCTGGCTCTACCTTGTGGAGGGGGGATGCTATTTCATGTGTGGTAGGGTAGCAATGGGAATGGATGAAGGCAGCAAGTATGAATATTTTTTATTTATTTATTTATTTATTTTGCTTTGTCGCTGTCTCCCGCATTAGCGAGGTAGCACAAGGAAACAGACGAAAGACTGGCCCAACCCACCCACATACACATGTATATACATACATGTATATACATATACATACACACACACACAGACTTATACATATATACACATGTACATAATTCATACTGTCTGCCTTTATTCATTCCCATCGCCACCTCGCCACACGAGATAACAACCCCCTCCCCCCTCATGTGTGCGAGGTAGCGCTAGGAAAAGACAACAAAGGTCCCATTCGTTCACACTCAGTCTCTAGCTCCCCTATCCCTGGGGATAGGGGAGAAAGAATACTTCCCACGCATTCCTCATGTGTCGTAGAAGGCGACTAAAGGGGACGGGAGCGGGGGGGCTAGAAACCCTCCCCTCCTTGTATTTTAACTTTCTAAAAGGGGAAACAGAAGGTATGAATATGTTAATGTATATATATATGTATATATATGGATGGCATTGCAGTGGAATTTATTAAAAAAGGGGGTGACTGTATTGTTGACTGGTTGGTAAGGTTATTTAATGTATGTATGACTCATGGTGAGGTGCCTGAGGATTGGCGGAATGCGTGCATAGTGCCATTGTACAAAGGCAAAGGGGATAAGAGTGAGTGCTCAAATTACAGAGGTATAAGTTTGTTGAGTATTCCTGGTAAACTATATGGGAGGGTATTGATTGAGAGGGTGAAGGCATGTACAGAGCATCAGATTGGGGAAGAGCAGTGTGGTTTCAGAAGTGGTAGAGGATGTGTGGATCAGGTGTTTGCTTTGAAGAATGTATGTGAGAAATACTTAGAAAAGCAAATGGATTTGTATGTAGCATTTATGGATCTGGAGAAGGCATATGATAGAGTTGATAGAGATGCTCTGTGGAAGGTATTAAGAATATATGGTGTGGGAGGAAAGTTGTTAGAAGCAGTGAAAAGTTTTTATCGAGGATGTAAGGCATGTGTACGTGTAGGAAGAGAGGAAAGTGATTGGTTCTCAGTGAATGTAGGTTTGCGGCAGGGGTGTGTGATGTCTCCATGGTTGTTTAATTTGTTTATGGATGGGGTTGTTAGGGAGGTAAATGCAAGAGTTTTGGAAAGAGGGGCAAGTATGAAGTCTGTTGGGGATGAGAGAGCTTGGGAAGTGAGTCAGTTGTTGTTCGCTGATGATACAGCGCTGGTGGCTGATTCATGTGAGAAACTGCAGAAGCTGGTGACTGAGTTTGGTAAAGTGTGTGGAAGAAGAAAGTTAAGAGTAAATGTGAATAAGAGCAAGGTTATTAGGTACAGTAGGGCTGAGGGTCAAGTCAATTGGGAGGTGAGTTTGAATGGAGAAAAACTGGAGGAAGTGAAGTGTTTTAGATATCTGGGAGTGGATCTGGCAGCGGATGGAACCATGGAAGCGGAAGTGGATCATAGGATGGGGGAGGGGGCGAAAATTCTGGGGGCCTTGAAGAATGTGTGGAAGTCGAGAACATTATCTCGGAAAGCAAAAATGGGTATGTTTGAAGGAATAGTGGTTCCAACAATGTTGTATGGTTGCAAGGCGTGGGCTATGGATAGAGTTGTGCGCAGGAGGATGGATGTGCTGGAAATGAGATGTTTGAGGACAATGTGTGGTGTGAGGTGGTTTGATCGAGTGAGTAATGTAAGGGTAAGAGAGATGTGTGGAAATAAAAAGAGCATGGTTGAGAGAGCAGAAGAGGGTGTTTTGAAGTGGTTTGGGCACATGGAGAGAATGAGTGAGGAAAGATTGACCAAGAGGATATATGTGTCGGAGGTGGAGGGAACGAGGAGAAGAGGGAGACCAAATTGGAGGTGGAAAGATGGAGTGAAAAAGATTTTGTGTGATCGGGGCCTGAACATGCAGGAGGGTGAAAGGAGGGCAAGGAATTGAGTGAATTGGAGCGATGTGGTATACCGGGGTTGACGTGCTGTCAGTGGATTGAATCAAGGCATGTGAAGCGTCTGGGGTAAACCATGGAAAGCTGTGTAGGTATGTATATTTGCGGGTGTGGACGTATGTATATACATGTTTATGGGGGGGGGTTGGGCCATTTCTTTCGTCTGTTTCCTTGCGCTACCTCGCAAACGCGGGAGACAGCGACAAAGTATAATAAAAAAAATAAAAAATGATATATATATATATATATATATATATATATATATATATATATATATATATATATCCCTGGGGATAGGGGAGAAAGAATACTTACCACGTATTCCCTGCGTGTCGTAGAAGGCGACTAAAAGGGAAGGGAGCGGGAGGCTGGAAATCCTCCCCTCATTTTTTTTGTTTTTCCAAAAGAAGAAACAGAGAACGGGGCCAGGTGAGGATATTCCCTCAAAGGCCCAGTCCTCATCCTCTGTTCTTAACGCTACCTCGCTAATGCGGGAAATGGCGATTAGTATAAAAAAAAAAAAAAAATATATATATATATATATATATATATATATATATATATATATATATATATATATATATATATATATATATATATATGTCTGTGTATGTATATGTATGTATACGTCAAAATGTATATGTATGTATACGTGCGTGTGTAGACATTTATGTATATACATGTGTATGTGGGTGGGTTGGGCCATTCCTTGTCTGTTTCCTTGTGCTTCCTCGTTAACATGGGAGACGGCGATTAATTGAAATAAAAAATAATATATATATTGTACATGTATGGACTTGTATGTATATATGGTATATATGTGTGTATATGAGTGGATGTGTCTTCGCCTGTTTCCTGGTGCTACCTCGCTGATGCGGGGAATGGCAATAAAGTACAATAAAAGGTAGACAAACAACTGGGTAGATTGTGGACTGACTGCCACAAGCAGGATTCAAACCTATGCGCTTGAGCTTAGGCAGCCTGCAAATGTGACAAAGACAGGAAAGCTAACCACTTCACCACTGAGGTCTTTACAGACACCATACACCCTTTCTATTTTTACCTCACCTTCCCAGAGGCTATGTCACCATTTACCATCACTTAGCATTTGTTATCCATTATTGTTGCCATTCTCCCATTAATTTTCCACATTTCTATCTTTTCCCTTGAAAGTTTTGGACAAGTTTGAACCAAATTTCCCAGGGATGGTTTTTGGGTGTCCTGTTTTAAAATCATGTCCAGTGACTACAATTATCATCTACATTGGCTGCTGTTACTAGAATTATTCACCTCCCTCACATTAATTATTCATATTTCAGTCATCTCTGAAACTTCTTGATCTGCTTGAACCAGATATAGCAGGGATGTTATCCAGATGGTTCTTTTTCAGAACTGTATCCTGGGACCTTAACTGTCAACCAGAATTCGCAGCTAGTACTTTAGAGCCAGTTGAGCAACACATGCAAGGCCCTAGATCTTATCTCTTGTATTCATACCTTTTTTTCCAACTGTTTTTAGGAGATATGTTTATAGCTAGGATGTCTAATGAAAAGAAAATTTGATTTCTTTTGTATCCTTTAGGACTCCTTGGTTAGTTATCTAACAATGAAGAATAATTCCCCTCATCTTCAAAGCTGTTTTTTTAGCATGTAAAGGAAAAAGCAGTTTTCAACCTGATATTTTCAAGTATCTTTGTAAAATTTATTTCTCTGCTGTATTTAGATCCAAGATTACACCCATGCTGTAACCATTTAGTACCCATACTTATGCATCATTCTGAATCATGGAACACAGCACCAGTACCACATCCATTTTCTTGTTTTGTATGTATATGTTTGCCATAATCTGATTTTGCCTTATGCAGTATTTCTAACATCATTGGCTTTTTATTCTTTGTCTTCTATTATTTCCTTTTCTTCAGATTTCCTTTCTCCTTTCTTCTCTACACATATTCTTTGCTATGAGTATTTTGTCTTTGACAACCCTCTTTTTTTTCATAGCCATTATCTGCTACTGGAAGTAAGTTGTGTTTGACTTGGCCAAATTAACATGGAGGTCTCTCCAGTATATATTTCATGCTTTACTGTTGAGTTGTCAGCAGTTGAAAATGTGAGTGTAGATTGGATTCAAAACTTTAAATGATATTTCTACTTGCATCATGATGTTGTGAATATAAATGAAAATATTCATGATTTTTGTATACAGTACAGTACTATGTGTCAAATGTTTCCTGGGTTTAATATGATTTCATATCTCACATGTAAATTACCTTATGAGTGTTTTCTATCTTGACAGTGTTCATGCCAGGAGGGTGTCACTGAAGGTGTGCAGCAACGACCATACTCTTGCCAGTTACGTGGGAGGCCACTACCAAGTTGGGAGTGTGAACAGCTTGATAAACCCCTACATCTTCGCAATTGCTCCTGCTGGTATGCAGAGGAATGGAACTCTTGGGTAAGTGCTTCTATTTACATTGTTTTTAAGCCATATTAAGTTGTAGATCAGTAGCTCTACAATGAGACCAAAGAAATTTATTTTTTCTGTTGACAATATCATTATTAGTTTGTTTCTCTTATTGAGCTTATGCCCCAAGAGCATAAGATCCTCCCTAATGAATATCATGTTAGGTTTTCTTCCTACAGCAGAAGTTTGATATGTTGTCAAGGCTTGTTACAGGAGAATTCTGTGTAGTTTTTGCTGCATTGTTAGTATGTTGGGATAAAGGGTTGGTGAGCAGTTATTTCTGAATGGATTATATATGGTTTTTTCATGATTTTACTGTTTAGGTGTTAGATTGGTAGAGACTGATTTTTAGTTGTGTCTCTTAAGTATTCTTGTGTGCTGTTTAGAAGGGATTTCCCAAAAATATGTCTGAAGTCTTTCATGGGTCATTACTTAATTGATGTAGTAAATGTGTACGTAAATAGTGAGGTAGCGCAAGGAAACAGATGAAAGAATGGCCAAAACCACCCACATATGCATGTATACACATACATGCCCACAAACGCACATATACATACCTATACATTTCAATGTGTACATACATATACATACACAGACATATACATATATACACATGTACTATATATTCATACTTGCTGCCTTCATCCATTCCCGACACCACCCCGCCACACATGAAATAACACCCCTCTCAACTCCTCACACGTGCAAGGTGGTGCTAGGAAAAGACAACAAAGGCCACATTCGTTCGTGCTCAATCTCTAGCTGTCATGGGTAATGCACTTAAAACCACAGCTCCCTTTCCACATCCAAGACCCACAAAACTTTCCATGGTTTACCCCAAACGCTTCACATGCCCTGGTATAATCCAGTGACTGCACATCAACCCCGGTATATATGTATATATATATATATATATATATATATATATATATATATATATATATATATATATATATATATATATATATATTATCCCTGGGGATAGGGGATTAAGAATACTTCCCACGTATTCCCTGCGTGTCGTAGAAGGCAACTAAAAGGGGAG
Organism: Panulirus ornatus; assembly: GCF_036320965.1. Lineage (NCBI taxonomy): Eukaryota > Metazoa > Arthropoda > Malacostraca > Decapoda > Palinuridae > Panulirus > Panulirus ornatus. Next base: position 2,893,713 of record NC_092240.1, read on the forward strand.
GGAGCAGGGGGCTGGAAATCCTCCCCTCTCTTTTTTTTTTTTTTTAATTTTCCAAAAGAAGGAACAGAGGGGGCCAGGTGAGGATATTCCAAAAAAGGCCCAGTCCTCTGTTCTTAACGCTACCTCGCTAACGTGGGAAATGGCGAATAGTTTAAAAGAAAGAAAAGATATATATATATATATATATATATATATATATATATAAATATATAAATTATTCATTTATTTATTTTGCTTTGTCGCTGTCTCCCGCATTTGCAAGGTAGCACAAGGAAACAGACGAAAGAAATGGCCCAACCCACCCCCATACACAAATGTATACACACACACGTCCACACGTCAACCCCGGTATACCACATCAATCCATTTCACTCTATTCCTTGCCCTCCTTTCACCCTCCTGCATGTTCAGGCCCCGATCACACAAAATCTTTTTCACTCCATCTTTCCACCTCCAATTTGGTCTCCCACTTCTCCTCGTTCCCTCCACCTCCGACACATATATCCTCTTGGTCAATCTTTCCTCACTCATTCTCTCCATGTGCCCAAACCATTTCAAAACACCCTCTTCTTCTCTCTCAACCACGCTCTTTTTATTTCCACACATCTCTCTTACCCTTACATTACTTACTCGATCAAACCACCTCACACCACACATTGTCCTCAAACATCTCATTTCCAGCACATTCACCCTCCTGCACACATCTCTATCCATAGCCCACGCCTTGCAACCATACAACATTGTTGGAACCACTATTCCTTCAAACATACCCATTTTTGCTTTCCGAGATAATGTTCTTGACTTCCACACATTCTTCAAGGCTCCCAGGATTTTCGCCCCCTCCCCCACTCTATGATTCACTTCCACTTCCATGGGTCCATCCGCTGCCAGATCCACTCCCAGATATCTAAAACACTTTACTTCCTCCAGTTTTTCTCCATTCAAACTTACCTCCCAGTTGACCTGACCCTCAACCCTACTGTACCTAATAACCTTGCTCTTATTTACATTTACTCTTAACTTTCTTCTTTCACACACTTTACCAAACTCAGTCACCAGCTTCTGCAGTTTCTCACATGAATCAGCCACAAGCGCTGTATCATCAGCGAACAACAACTGACTCACTTCCCAAGCTCTCTCATCCACAACAGACTTCATACTTGCCCCTCTTTCCAGAACTCTTGCATTCACCTCCCTAACAACCCCATCCATAAACAAATTAAACAACCATGGAGACATCACACACCCCTGCCGCAAACCTACATTCACTGAGAACCAATCACTTTCCTCTCTTCCTACACGTACACATGCCTTACATCCTCGATAAAAACTTTTCACTGCTTCTAACAACTTGCCTCCCACACCATATATTCTTAATACCTTCCACAGAGCATCTCTATCAACTCTATCATATGCCTTCTCCAGATCCATAAATGCTACATACAAATCCATTTGCTTTTCTAAGTATTTCTCACATACATTCTTCAAAGCAAACACCTGATCCACACATCCTCTACCACTTCTGAAACCACACTGCTCTTCCCCAATCTGATGCTCTGTACATGCCTTCACCCTCTCAATCAATACCCTCCCATATAATTTACCAGGAATACTCAACAAACTTATACCTCTGTAATTTGAGCACTCACTCTAATCCCCTTTGCCTTTGTACAATGGCACTATGCACGCATTCCGCCAATCCTCAGGCACCTCACCATGAGTCATACATACATTAAATAACCTTACCAACCAGTCATAAATTCCACTGCAATACCATCCAAACCTGCTGCCTTGCCGGCTTTCATCTTCCACAAAGCTTTTACTACCTCTTCTCTGTTTGCCAAATCATTTTCCCTAACCCTCTCACTTTGCACACCACCTCGACCAAAACACCCTATATCTGCCACTCTATCATCAAACACATTCAACAAACCTTCAAACTACTCACTCCATCTCCTTCTCACATCACCACTACTTGTTATCACCTCCCCATTTGCGCCCTTCACTGAAGTTCCCATTTGCTCCCTTGTCTTATGCACTTTATTTACCTCCTTCCAGAACATCTTTTTATTCTCCCTAAAATTTAATGATACTCTCTCACCCCAACTCTCATTTGCCCTCTTTTTCACCTCTTGCACCTTTCTCTTGACCTCCTGCCTCTTTCTTTTATACATCTCCCACTCATTTGCACTGGGCAGCAAAAATTCTGGGAGCCTTGAAGAATGTTTGGAAGTTGAGAACATTATCTTGGAAAGCAAAAATGGGTATGTTTGAAGGAATAGTGGTTCCAACAATGTTGTATGGTTGCGAGGCGTGGGCTATGGATAGAGTTGTGCGCAGGAGGGTGGATGTGCTGGAAATGAGATGTTTGAGGACAATATGTGGTGTGAGGTGGTTTGATCGAGTAAGTAATGTAAGGGTGAGAGAGATGTGTGGAAATAAAAAGAGTGTGGTTGAGAGAGCAGAAGAGGGTGTATTGAAATGGTTTGGTCACTAGGAGAGAATGAGTGGGGAAAGATTGACCAAGAGGATATATGTGTCAGAGGTGGAGGGAACGAGGAGAAGTGGGAGACCAAATTGGAAGTGGAAAGATGGAGTGAAAAAGATTTTGAGTGATCGGGGCCTGAACATGCAGGAGGGTGAAAGGCGTGCAAGGAATAGAGTGAATTGGAACGATGTGGTATACCGGGGTCGACGTGCTGTCAATGGATTGAACCTGGGCATGTGAAGCGTCTGGGGTAAACCATGGAAAGTGTGTGGGGCCTGGATGTGGAAAGGGAGCTGTGGTTTCGGTGCATTATTACATGACAGCTAGAGACTGAGTGTGAACGAATGGGGCCTTTGGTGTCTTTCCTAGCGCTACCTCGCACACATGAGGGGGGAGGGGGTTGTTATTCCATGTGTGGCGAGGTGGCGATGGGAACAAATAAAGGCAGACAGTATGAATTATGTACATGTGTATATATGTATATGTCTGTGTGTGTATATATATGTGTACATTGAGATGTGTAGGTATGTATATTTGCGTGTGTTGACGTGTATGTATATACATGTGTATGTGGGCAGGTTGGGCCATTTCTTTCATCTGTTTCCTTGCGCTACCTCGCAAACGCGGGAGACAGCAAAAAAAGGAAAAAAAAATATATATATATATATATATATATATATATATATATATATATATATATATTATCCCTGGGGATAGGGGAGAAAGAATACTACCCACGTATTCCCTGCGTGTCGTAGAAGGCGACTAAAAGGGGAGGGAGCGGGTGGCTGGAAATCCTCCCCTCTCTTGTTTTTTTTAATTTTCCAAAAGAAGGAACAGAGAAGGGAGTCAGGTGAAGATATTCCCTCAAAGGCCCAGTTCTCTGTTCTTAACACTGCCTCGCTAACGCGGGAAATAGCAAATAGTATAAAAAAAAAAAAAAAAATATATATATATATATATATATATATATATATATATATATATATATATATATATATATTTTTTTTTTTCATACGATTCGCCATTTCCCGCATTTGCGAGGTAGCGTTAAGAACAGAGGACTGGGCCTTAGAGGGAAAATCCTCACCTGGCCCCCTCTCTGTTCCTTCTTTTGGAAAATTAAAAAAAAACGAGAGGGGAGGATTTCCAGCCACCCGCTCCCTCCCCTTTTAGTCGCCTTCTACGACACGCAGGGAATACGTGGGAAGTATTCTTTCTCCCCTATCCCCAGGGATAATATATATATATGTTTGAAGGTATGTTTGAAGGAATAGTGGTTCCAACAATGTTGTATGGTTGCGAGGCGTGGACTATGGATAGAGTTGTGCGCAGGAGGATGGCTGTGCTGGAAATGAGATGTTTGAGGACAATGTGTGGTATGAGGTGGTTTGATCGAGTAAGTAACGTAAGGGTAAGAGAGATGTGTAGAAATAAAAAGAGCGTTGTTGAGAGAGCAGAAGAGGGTGTTTTGAAATGGTTTGGTCACATGGAGAGAATGAGTGAGGAAAGATTGACCAAGAGGATATATGTGTCGGAGGTGGAGGGAACGAGGAGAAGAGGGAGACCAAATTGGAGGTGGAAAGATGGAGTGAAAAAGATTTTGTGTGATCAGGGCCTGAACATGCAGGAGGGTGAAAGGAGGGCAAGGAATAGAGTGAATTGGAGCGATGTGGTATACCGGGGTTGACGTGCTGTCAGTGGATTGAATCAAGGCATGTGAAGCATCTGGGGTAAACCATGGAAAGCTGTGTAGGTATGTATATTTGCGTGTGTGGACGTATGTATATACATGTGTATGGGGGTGGGTTGGGCCATTTCTTTCATCTGTTTCCTTGCGCTACCTCGCAAACGAAGGAACAGAGGGGGCCAGGTGAGGATATTCCAAAAAAGGCCCAGTCCTCTGTTCTTAATGTTACCTCGCTAATGCGGGAAATGGCGAATAGTTTTAAAGAAGAAAGAAAGATGTATAAGTTTAAATGTATAGGTATGTATATGTGTGAGTGTGGACTTGCATGTGTATGTGGGTGAGTTGAGCCATTCTTTAGTCTGTTTCCTTGCGCTACCTCGATAACATGGGAGACAGCGACAAAGTATAATAAAAAACAAAAACATAATATGTGTGTTTGGCTGTGGTAGGGATGTGTCCCCATGGTTGTTTAATTTGTTTATGGATGGGGTGGTTAGGGAGGTAAATGTAAGAGTTTCGGAGAAAGGGGCGGGTATGCAGTCTATTGTGGATGAGAGGGCATGCGAAGTGAGTCAGTTATTGTCTGCCTATGATACAGCTCTTGTCGATGATTCATGTGAGAAACTGCAGAGGTTGGTGACTGAGTTTGGTAAAATGTGTGAAAGAAAGTTGAGAGTAAATGTGAATAGGAGCAAGCTTATTAGGTTCAGTAGGTTTGAAGGCCAAGTTAACTGGGTGGTAAGTTTGAATGGAGAAAAATTGGAGGAAGTGAAGTGTTTTAGATACCTGGGAGTGGACTTAGCAGTGGATGGAACCGTGGAAGCAGAAGTGAGTCACAGGGTGGGGGAGGGAGCGAAGGTTTTGGGAGCGTTGAAGAATGTGTGGAAGGCGAGAACGTTATCTTGGAGAGCAAAAATGGGTATGTTTGAGGGAATAGTGATTCCACCAATGTTATATGGTTGCGATGCATGGGTTATACTATGATAGGGTTGTACGGAGGAGGGTGGATGTGTTGGAAATTAAATGCTTGAGGACAATATGTGGTGTAAGGTGGTTTGATCGAGTAAGTATTGAAAGGGTAAGAGAGATGTGTGGTAATAAAAAGAGTGTGGTTGAGAGAGCAGAAGAGGGTGTGTTGAAATGGTTTGGACACATGGAGAGAATGAGTGAGGAAGGATTGACAAAGAGGATATATGTATCAAAGGTGGAAGAAAGAAGGACAAGCAGGAAACCAAACTGAAAGTGGAAGGATGGAGTGAAAAAATTTTGAGCGATCGGGACCTGAACATACAGGAGGGTGAAAGGTGATTTGGTATAACAGGGTCGGCATGTTGTCAGTGGAGTGAACCAGGGCATGTGAAGCATCTGGGGTAAACCGTGGAAAGGGAGCTGTGGCTTCAGTGCATTAGACATGACAGCTAGAGACTGAGTTTGAACGAATGTGGCCTTTTTGTCTGTTCCTGACGCTGCCTCGTTGGAGAGGGGGGGGTGGGATGCTATTTTGTGTGTGGTGAGGTGGCAACGGGAATTGATGAAGGCAGCAAGTATGGATATGTACATGTGTATATATGTGTATGTCTGTGTATGTATATGTTATACATGGTGAAATGTATATGTATGTATATGTGCATGTATGGGTGTTCATGTATATACATATGTATGTGGGTGGGTTGGGCCATTCCTCATCTGTTTCCTTGCACTACCTTGCTAACTCAGGAGATGACAGTTAAGTTTGATAAATGAATGAGTAAATATATAGAATGAATATTTCTTTTATACATATTCATCATTTCTTGCATTAGTGAGGTAGCATTAAGAACAGAGGACTGAGCCTTAGAGAGAATATTCTTACTTGGTTGGCCCCATTCTCTGTTCTTTCTTTTGGAAAATTAAAAACTGGAAGGGAGGATTTCCAGCCCTCCACTCCCTCCCCTTTAAGTCGCCTTTTACGACATGCAGGGAATACGTGGGAAGTATTCTTTCTCCCCTATCCCCAGGGAGGCATAGGCTATAGATAGGATCGTGCAGAGGAGGGTGGATGTGTTGGAAATTAAATGTTTAAGGACAATACATGGTGTGAGGTGGTTTGATCGAGTAAGTAATGAAAGGGTAAGAGAGATGTGTGGTAATAAAAAGAGTGTGGTTGAGAGAGCAGAAGAGGATGTATTGAATGGTTTGGTCACATGGAGAGAATGAGTGAGGAAAGATTGACAAAGAGGAGATATGTGTCAGAGGTGGAGGGAACGAGAAGTGGGAGACCAGATTGGAGGTGGAAGGATGGAGCGAAAAAGATTTTGAGTCATCGGGGCCTGAACATACAGGAGGGTGAAAGGCGTACAAGGAATAAAGTGAATTGGATTGATGTTGTATACCGGGTTGGATATGCTGTCACTGGATTGAACCAGGGCATGTGAAGCATCTGGGGTAAACCATGGAAAGTTTTGTGGGGCCTGGATGTGGAAAGGGAGCTGTGGTTTCAGTGCATTACACATAACAGCTAGAGACTGAGTGTGAATGAATGTGGCCTTTGTTGTCTTTTCCTAGCTCTACCTCACATGCGCGCAGGGGGAGGGCAGTTCCATTCATGTGTGGCAGTGTGGCAACGGAAATGGATGAAGGCAGCAAGTATGAATATGTACACATGTATATATATGTATGTGTCTGTATATGTATGTATACGTTGAAATGTTTAGGTATGTATATGTGCGTGTGGTCGTTTATGCATACATATGTGTATGTGGGTGGGCTGGGCCATTTTTCTATTTGTTTCCTTGCGCTACCTTGCTAATGCGGGAGACAACGACTAAGTATAATAATAATGATAAGATATATATATATATAGAGAGAGAGAGAGAAAAAGGGAGAATTGTATATACATGCTTTTGTTTGTAATCTTAATGCTTTATTTTCTTGAAAGTATTCTTAACATCATCCATGTGGCAAGTATTTTTCTGTCCAGCCATAACTCAAAGCACTCTCTTAGTTTGACACCTTTACCAAAGCTTTCTTTTATTGTTTTATTCAGAATCATACTTCCTAATGGTTGCTATGTTTTCACTTGTGTCAGATGAATATCATATATGTTTTAACCTATTTTAACTCCTTAATGTGTTAATGATTTCCCATGTCTCTTACATATATTCCAACTCTTCTTTATGGCTAGTATTTTTATTTTTTGTATGTCAAGACTTAGTGTTTTATACAAATGATAATAGCATCAGTCTTCTTACACTATAACATCTAACCTTCAGATTACTTAATCTGTTAACTCTGTCTTAGAGATGCGCCCTGTTTAGGTGAAAGTCTTCATATAGGTGGTTGGCATGGAGTGAGCATGTTAGTGATAAGTTTGACTCTCTTTAGTGTGACCTGGAGGGCCATGACAGCACTGCTGCTAAAGGAGGCAGCCTGCAGAGAGAAAGAAAAACAAGTGCAGGACAAAACAGTGTTAACAGAGGAGAAGGAGTAGAAGGAGGGAAAACCAGCTTGCTAAAGTGTGGTACGGGTGTGATGCGACGACATGTCCACTGTGGCTCCCCAGCAGATAACCTTCCACTCACTGACTGTGATGCCCTTTCTAAGCCCTCAGAAACAGCCCCTTGCCATGTCCCTTGCCCATCCACAACTACTACTACTACGAGTACCACAACAACAACCACATCACCACCCACCTCAGTCTCCATCAAAACTTCTACCACTTCATCTACACTAACAGTTGCCAGCTCTTCTTCTGTTACATCTTCACCCACTGATAACTCATCTCCACTGTTCAAGGTAATCCAAGTCTTGTTCAATGAAGTTTTTCCTTTTTGAAATATATGAGCTATGTCCTTAGTCTTGAATTATTGTGCATGAAATACTCATATACGTGTTTCTTCTCAATAAGTGCATTTAAATTTTTCAAACTTAGAAGCTTTTAGTACTGAACTTTTGAAGCTGAACTAGATAATTGCATATAGTTAGAACCATGTAAATAAAATTCGTGCCTTAATTTCACATTACAGATTTTTATTTACTAAATTGAAGCGTACATGTTTTGTTTGCTGTTTCTTGCATGTTACTTATGATTAATTAATAATATTCTCCAAACTTCAGTGTTATGTGCATCAATGTATATTGTAAGAATATATCATATTCCTCACCAGGTTAGTTAAGTTTTACCTGGATGGTGCTGGAGCACTGCAGTTTCACCATTAGCAAAAGATTATGAATAGAAAAAAAAATACATATTGAACAATGACTGCACTGTAACTTATGAAACTTTCCTTTAACCTAGGTTTGTACCCAGTATGAAGCAGTGAATATGTATGAAGCTCAAGAATAAAAGGTGTGTGTAAAGTGATAATATGTGATGGAAACAATACTGCATCTGATGCACGGAAAGATGTAGAAGGACAAAGGAAGTGAAGAAAATAATTAGATCAATTTCTGCAAAAGATGATGAATGCATGAATCTGGGATGAGAGTGATTGGAGTATAAAGAAAAAGAGAGCAGAAAGCATTGTATCATAAAGGTGTGAATGGGTAAGATAGGATAGATTAAAAGTTTTAAGTTTACTTTCATAAGGCTGAGGTTATTGGATGGGATAAATACAAGAGTAAATGCTGATACAAAGTTACTCTGATTAAAACAGAGATGCTTCAGTGTGACTTGAAGGCTATAGTGGAAGAGGTGACAAGGAAATCAATAGTTGATTTTGATACAGAGTCCCTTATGTTGTGAAGAAGGATAAAAGCTACTGGGACTTTAATTTGAAAGTTGATATTAATTCTCTGTTGGGTATATGGTAGCATAATGATGGAGATTGGATGTTAGTATCATTGCGGGACTCTTCTATCTTTGAGGCAACACTCTCCATAGGAACAGGGTAGGGTGGTCTTCTTTAATGCCAGAAAGTTCTTTACAATTCAGTACTCATTTTTGTCTGGTGATGGTGATACAGCCTCATCTAAGGTGACTTCTTGCTTGTGGTTTTACCACTTTCAGCAACACATTGGGATCAGATATGCTTGGATGAATGAGTTGTAGGTAATTGAATTTGTGTACCTAATATCCAGTTATTTGTAAAAACATTTAAGGTTGATTGCAATTTTATATTTCTTTTTACTTCTTGATAATGCTCAAGAGAAGAAGAATGATTTTGTAGATAGTAGAGAGAGATGGAAATTGAAGTGTGTTGTCAATACAAAGTAGTGCGCACATCATGAAGACAGCTATGCATATGGTGTGGATAAAGAAGGGCACAGGATCCTAGGATGCATTTGTTGTTAAGACAACTCTTAAATGACAGACACACGAAAGAAAACATGGAAGTACAGTATTTAGTTAGAGATGAAATATGTGGAACAAAAAAAGAGGAGGAAGCAAAAGATTTTACATTATGGTGGATTTATGATAAGAGAATTTAGATATGAACATTTCAATTGACAGTGCAAAAACATGAAATGAATGGTGAGATCCAGATTGTATTAATCTTAGAAAGATACAGAGCAAAAAAATACGTAAGGCTAAATGAATATAAAAAAGCCATATAACAGCTTTTTTTTCAAAATCTGAGTACTGCTTTCATTTCATGTTAGTGCTTTATAAAAAGGGATTTGAAAGGGAAAAATCTTTGATATTAGAAGACAGTATTCCTGTTGAATACTAGCTTTGGTCAACTTACAGCTAGCCTTGAACCTACCTGTGAAGCTTCGATCTGTCTTTTGTGTGGTGATACTTCTGTGTCTGCCAAACTTATTGCAGAGGTTATTGTTGTGGGATGCATTCATCCCCTCTTCCATTAAGATGTCATTTCCATCCAATCCTTGGCTCAACCATTCCTGTTCTGAGGCCATTCAGGAAGGGATGATGCATACAGGCTTGGAAAAACTCTCCTTCCTCTGACTCCCATTCAGCTATTATCTCTGCCCTTAATCACTGCAAGCACGTTATCCATGCAGCAATGCATTCCTTTATTCAGAGGTTAGGTCTTTCTGATCTTTAGCTAAGGGCATCTCTAACAACTTTTGTCACTGTACTTTTCCTTCACTTTTCCATTCTGATAGTACAAAAGCTGTCTCTCCCATAGACAAAGCAATTCTCTGGTTCACATTTCTTCTCTAACTCCACCTTTGATGACTAGCATTCCTTCACCCTGATGGTCCTCTTACTAATCCTATGCCCCTCCCCATAATTTCTTTAAGGACTGTCCAAAAAGCACTTCTCTCTCTCTATATACAAACATGGCTTATGGTCCTGATGGAGTGTGCCTCTGAACTTGCACCTGTGTTCGCTCGTCTTTCTGTTTCTGTTTAAAAACCAAAACATTTCCTTCTCCTTGGAAGCAGGCATTGGTATGTCCCATCCCTAAGAAGGATGACAGTTCTGACACCTCTAACTATCATCCTGTTGCTGTGACATATAATATTTCTAAAGTTTTTGAATCCCTCCTCAACCCCCTTATCCTTAAACACCTCAAAAATCTCAGTCTTCTCTCTGAGCACTAGTATAGCTTCCTTAGGACAACCAGTGGATACTGGTGATATTCTTTCCTATCTCACTAATGTCTGGTTATCATCCCTGAAAGATTTGGAGGACTCATGTGTAGTTACCCTTGACATATCCAAAGCTTTTGACAGGGTGTGGCATCAGAGTGTCATCTCTAAGCTCCCCTCTATTAGCTTCCCTTCCTTACTTTGCCCCTTTATATCTAGCTTCCTTTTTGGCCAATCTATCTCTGTGGTTGTTGATGGATCAGCCTCCCCCTTTTTTTCCATCAACAGCAGTGTCCCTCAAGATTCTGTTCTGTCCCCTATATTTTTTCTCCTTTTTTTCAACAATGTCTTCTCCATAAATAATCAGATGCACTCTTATGCTAACAAGTTAACACTACATTCATCCACATCCTTCAATTTTGCACTTCTTTTCTCACTCAATCTGCATCTCATCTTGACACAGCCTCTGCAATAAACTCAGACTTGGACAGGATATCTCAGTGAGCTAAATGTAATCTAGTCAAGTTTAATGCCTCGAAGATCCAGTTTCTACCTATCTCTCCTTCGAGAACTCCTCATAACTCTCATCTCTCTTTTGACGGTGCTGTAATCCACCTCTTGACTCATTGAACATACTTGGTATTACTGTAGCATCCACTCTTTCCTGGAAACCCCATATTAAGGGAATAGCTAGGTCTGCCTCTAAAATACTGGGTTTCCTGTTTAGATGTCAAAATTTCTTTTTTTTTTTTGAAAAGTCACTCCATTTACACAAAGGATTGATTCATCCTTCTATGGAGTACAGCTCTCACATCTGTTAGGGGTTCGACCTATAAACTGTTCCAGGCTAACTTCTAAACTTGAAAATTTTGCACTACACCACAATGTTGGTTCACTCTTTCTTCTCTATAGCTATTACTTTGGTTTTTGTTCCTGAGAGCTGACTGCTTGTGTGCTCCCACCACTAGCTAGACCACACAATACTCAGTAAGCTGCTACGTTGCATGATTATAGTGTGGGCATTGGTAACTCAAGGGTAGGCCATTTTGACAACTGCTTCTTTCCCTACACCTTGAAACTTTGGAACTCTCTATTTTCCCATGTCACTTCCTCCAAAATTCAGAATTACTTCCCCTTGTCTTTTCTTTTTTTTCATGACATTCTATATTTCAATTAAGGCCTCAGCTTGATGGAGCCTTCAGCATAGAAAATGAAAATTGCTGGAGCCCTGTTAAAGGGATCTAGAGGTTGTGTAATGATAATGAAAATGATAACAAATATCATTTTAGCATCTTTTAATACAGTTGGATATCATTGATGACTAGTTTTTTCCTATATGGAGCTAGATTTGTTGATTGCATTGCTAACACAGTTACCCACAATGAAAAGTATATGTATAACCACAGTAGCTTCACAGTTATTTTGAGTCTATCCATCAGAACTTATTAATCTCCTAAATACACCTGTAACAAGTGCTAACTAACTTGACCTTTATTTTTGTACCTGCTACCTTCAAATTGACCCTTCAGAGCAAGAATAGCAAGCATCGAAGTCAACACAGCTCCTTTGACCCTCACTTTCGTAAGCACAAGAGCGAAGGAGGTGTTAACAAGGATGGACTATCATCTTGGAGAAAGCAACACCACCATGCAGACAGCCAAAGAGTCCCATACATAAAAGGAATAAAGGTTGGAATTGGCCATGATCGTGAAACTAATGAAATCCCTAATGTGCTCCCAAGCAGCCTTGACGAGAGGGAGAGGAGCAACCCTGATGACTTTACAGACAACCAGCTCGACATAAGACACCATAATGGTTACAGGAGAGAAAGAAACAAAGATCCCCATCACCAGCACACTCATAACACTCACCAGGAGGGTCAGCATCACAGCAGTGAGGATGAGAACAACAGTGTAATGCAAGAATTTGACTACAACCATATCACAAACTGGCAAACTGGCGGATGGAGTACGGTAAGGATATAGGTACAGTTCTTTTGATGAATTAAATGTGTAGTAATAAAGGTAACAAACCTCTCCTAAGGAACTGGACTTCCTTAACCATTTTGCTAGCTTTTAGACTTCAGGCTTAAGGAGGGCCTGCAGCTGACTTCCACAAGGCTACATGTGGCCTCATCCAAAAGGGGGAATACCTACGACCACTTTTAACAGGAGATGAAGGTCCATGTAGCTGAATTTTCATTCAGCTTCATGTTAGAAGAATGAATTATGAATGCAAGAATATGGAAATTGTTTACACTTTTAGAAATGGTAACTGACCATTTTAGGTGTGTATGAGACAAATTTGAGAGGCAGTGAAACTTTCAGACAGAATGGAGTAAAGTCATGAGATCAGGGAAAGATGTGGGGATGTTAATGAAGGATGTATCCTTTGACTTATTCTAAACTCAAAATAGGTAGTTTTAAAATTCAAGTGTAACAAGTTCAAAACTATTATGATGGTTGCATATGCACTACATATTAACAAATATGAGGAAGGTGAAAATAGTAAAAGAATGAATGATTAGTAGATATGAGTCCCATATAAGAATGACAAGGTAGGTAATAAAGACTCCAGGGTGAGAATGACAGGTTTTGAAATAGTACATGGAATAGGAGAATCAGTGGGTATAAGTGTTGCAGATATGTTTTTTTCAGCTCAAGGACATCCATAAATGTATGTGGTACTGTATAGTGCCGGCACAGAGAATATGAGATAGTCAGAAATATGATTAGTATGTGTTTAGCCAAAAAATGATGGGTATGTGTTCAATAAGAAATAAAGTGATATGTTATATACATGAAGTACATTCTTTGAGAGGACTGTGTGAGGTCTTGTCAGATCACAGAATAGTAACATTTTAGTCAGCAATTTGTCTCGTATGGTACAGGGCTAGAAATAAGAATGAAGAATAGATATGAAAGTGGATAAATTGAGGAATGCAATTATACATCTTCCACTAGAAGTGAAATGAGAAACTAAGAGATAACAATGAAACTTTTTAAGAATGAAACAAGATGGGTTGGTAGCAGATAAAGAGTGCATTAATGAAGGTTACTAGAAAAGTTTGTGGCACTATAGGTATAAGTTGTGGAAAGAGAGAACAACAACATGGGAAAATACAGACCTTATAATTAGTTGAAGAGAAAAAACGTAAAAAAAGTCTTCCTTATTTATAAAAAATACAGATTGCAGTGAGTTGAGGGTGTGTGTGGAAGTTTAAAGCTCTGAACAGAAAAGTCAAAAGGCCGTTGCAAAGAATGAAATGAAATGCAAGGATCTCAAGAAAAGTGGATGAGATTTCAGAGGAAGAAATAAGCAATCTGAGAAGGAAATATGGAGAAGAAGAATAGAGGACATTATGTTAGGAAGAGAATGCTGTATGAGCCTAAGACAACTTTTGACTAAAGGTGAAGTTTTTAATGATGGAGAGAGAACTTTGACCCAAGAACTGCCTGAAGCTCTGCTTTTTCTGACAGTTGATTTCTTAATGTCCCTACTCATGCTTCTTAAATTTGATAGACTTGGACCAATTTACTCATGCCTTTGATTGATAGGTGGAGGTACATGGTCACTCTCATATCATTTGTCTTGGGCTTGTGATTTTGCAATACTCACACCTATTGTATCTTCTTTTTTTTTCTGCATAAATTCTCAGTTATTCTTGCTCAAAATAAATGAAAAGGTTATTGAGAATGGATGTGAGTTCTGTTCTTCATCAGAAGATACATCTTACAGCATATATAAGGAATTAGATACTGATCTTAATCACATAAATGTTAAGCACCATCCAAGTTTCTCTCCATTATGGCTTTGTCTTTACCACCACAAGAGAAGGAATGATTTTGTAATTTGGATACACCATCATTTTTCAAACATCAGAAGTACTGAATGCAATTTTCAAAGTCTACTATCTCTCAGCAAATCAGATTGTAGGCATTGATATCTTCAAGATATGGCTGTGACCCAAAAGAACTAGTTAATTTTACATTATGTGGAGCACTCATTTCTCAGCCATCAATGCCTACTCTGCCTGTCATTAATTAGGTTACAGCAGCAGTTACTATTTGATGCATTTTCTTAAGATTTCCATGACATTTCAGAGTCATATTCCCCCAAATGCTTTATTGATTGTGAAGGACAAAGGACCTTTAAAAGTTCCCATCTTGGATGAGAAGAGGAAGTTGTAGATTTCCAATAAAAAAAGGATCTCAGTAGACCATTCGAGATGATACTAGAGTCATTTATATTGAATCATGAAATAAGGCTTTTGCAAAACCCTCCTTTATGATGTTATAATGTTACTGGCATTTTTCTTGAAAAGGAAAAGGTCAGAGAAAAACTCTAAACACATTTAATCAATTAATGCATATTTTAGTAATGCTTAGTCATTCTAAAAGATAAAGTTTAGATGCTGGACTGCTCCTAGATGGCAGTTACTTTTTAAGAGACTTAGGGAAATCTCATGGGGAAATGGCACAATGACATTAGTTTTTACACCAGGGTATTTTACCCACCTTAGGGCTACTATAGTCACTAATTGCTGAAAACCAGTCAGTTATAGAATCACCTTCTTTAGGGTTCTTATTGTGAAAAAAAGATGCAGCATCTTTAAATTCACATCCACAATCAACTGACTCTAAAGTGGATATTGGAGAAACATATAATCCTTGACTTCAACAGGGCATTTTTCCATATGTTGATAGACTCTGTATGGGATGAATGCTTGAAAAGCTGATTCTTCAAGTCCATGAAACAAAGAAAATAATCAGTCTTCCCCTGGAGAGAATTACATGAACGTTTGTGCATTTAGCACTGAATACCTTTGGTTTGCCTCACACAGAATCCAACAAGTCTCATTATATCTTTTATATCTTCAGTAGGGGTCCAGAGGCTCCAAGCCATGGATATCTGATTATATTATTTTTAGGTCAACCAAAATAGAGCATTGCAAAATGTGTGGAATTTATCTCATGCTGCATATCTAACTTTCACTGGAAAGTACTTGTTAATCTAGAATGCTACTCTCTTGCCTTGCGACATCATTAAAGCTGCATCCATTTTACTAGCAGAGCGCCCCTTCTTGTCCATTCATCACCCTCTCACACTAACATTGAGAAAGTATACTAATTTTGGGGGTATTTTTTTCGATAGATTATGATATAAGCATTTTCTGTAAGAAAAAATATATAGTGTTTTTATTTTGCAGATGTGGATGAACCTTTGAGGTAGTGCCCCTGTCTGAATGGTAAACTTTTATCATTTACCTATTTATAATTACCCATTTGTACTGTATTGGGAGGGAATTTTCTCTCATAGGGCCCCATCTCCTGAACATTCTCTAGTATCATACTTCTTAAATTTATGTATGCTGTCTGTATGTCACATTAGGTCTAGAAACAGGTAAAAGACAAACAATTCTTGAGTCCAACAGAAAGAGGCCTGAGGTACAGATTTCAGTGGTTAGTGAGTGAAGACATTTGACAGCCATCACCCCACTGTTGTGCCAGTGACTTCATAGATCTAGGCATGCTGCTGTATAGTAGTTGGGTGTTTATGAAAGAGCATTAGCCAGACTCACAGATGTTATGATGACCAAAAATGGAAATGTTCTTAGTGGGTATTGCTTGTTTTAGGGTAAAAAATGTGTTTAATCCCATTATGGGTAAGTGCTTTCTTCAGCACTCTTAGGACTTTTGCATAATGAAGCTGCCCAGTTCTAACCGAGCTTTTGAACACCATAACTGTGGATATTGCTGTTGTTACTGGTTTAAAGAACCATTTGAAGTTGCTGCTCAAAGAGATATTGGTATGCATACAACAAGATTAAAAGAAAGGTGATAATAGAATAGGTGTTGGGACAGAAAGACATCAAAGAAGGTAAGAAGAGCAATGATGTACTTAAGGAATAGGAAAGTTGAGAGTATAGATTGAGTAGATGCGAGATGATGAGGAAACAAGGTGAAACTACTTTTGAATGGATTTGGAAAGCATATGTGGAAGCATGAGAAAGTAGTTGTGTACCTGATGACTTGATAAAGAAAGCAATTGATCCTCTGAGTAAGGTTATATAGTAAAAATTGTTGCAAACATTTCCAGAGAAATAAGTTCATTTGACCTAACCCATCTCTGGTCATCTTGAGGGATCTGTTTAATGGTGGATTTGCTTACCGCAGTGATTAGTCACAAAATGCTGATTTATAGCTTCTTTTGAAAGTGCTACAGACATGCTCAGTTCGAATTGCACTTGGTAGAGATATTTCTTTCATTTCTTTCTCAGGACTTTTTTCAGTGTTTTTCAGCAAAATGAACCACCACTCATAACACTTAGTGGCCTGTTTTTCAAAGTTGTTCAACTGTTGCAAGTAGTCATTGGAACTCCCCATCCAACAATTTCCCATGCAGTTCAAGGAATAGTACAAATCTGTTAGTCACTGAAGTTATGGGCAGTTCACATGCGACTTTTCTAACAAATCTTTAAGTACAGTAAGAAAAAAGTGCAGATCTCATTTACACATTTTTTGATGCAGTATAGCAGGACGTCTTTCTTAAAACAGTTATACAGGTTAGGCATCATTTAGGTACCTTGAGGCCCTGAAGTGACCACCTCATCTTTAAGTGGCAGTTATTTCAATTCTTCACTTGGTTATTTTATAGAAACCAGTTACAAACAACTACTACATCATCTTACAGGGACCCCTCAGTATATGCCATTTTTAAAATAACATGCACAGTCCATTAACCATTCTTTTATAATTCATACAGCTCAAATTTGGAATAGCATTATCATTAGTGGACTGGCAGCTAGGTGATGTAGCATTGTCAACACCATGCAAGAAGCATATATCTTTGTTTTATTTGACAAAGATAACCCAAACACAGAGGTAACTCAAAATATCCTAGCTGACATCAGATGCTAAACGAAATTTGCCATAAGATGGTGAAGGCTAAACAGATAACACCAGAGCTCTTTTAGAATAAAAAGGACATTCATAAGGAAGAACAGCCATCACCATCTAATAACTTAATAGCTGAACTCACTCGACCATCACCACCACATTTTACAACTGTCATCCGACCCAGATGACCCCTTCCCCATTATCTCCACTCACCTCCTCCCTCACATTTGGCACCAACAAGCAATTTAGGAATAGCAGTAAATGTAAGGAAATAACTTTAATTTTTTTTTATTTATGAAATTCATTGAACAGTATATTTATTTTCATTTATTTTGCTTTGTCGCTGTCTCCCACGTTTGCGAGGTAGTGCAAGGAAACAGATGAA
Source organism: Panulirus ornatus (assembly GCF_036320965.1). Lineage (NCBI taxonomy): Eukaryota > Metazoa > Arthropoda > Malacostraca > Decapoda > Palinuridae > Panulirus > Panulirus ornatus. Next base: position 2,911,652 of record NC_092240.1, read on the forward strand.
AGAAATGGCCCAACCCACCCCCAAACACATGTATATACATACATGTCCACACACGCAAATATACATACCTATACATCTCAGTGTACACATATATATATACACACACAGACATATACATATATACACATGTACAAAATTCATACTGTCTGCCTTTATTTATTCCCATCGCCACCTCGCCACACGTGGAATAACATCCCCCTCCCCCCTCATGTAGCGCTAGGAAAAGACAACAAAGGCCCCATTCGTTCACACTCAGTCTCTAGCTGTCATGTAATAATGCCCGAAACCACAGCTCCCTTTCCGCATCCAGGCCCCACAGAACTTTCTATGGTTTACCCCAGACGCTTCACATGCCCTGATTCAATCCATTGACAGCACGCCGACCCCGGTATACCACATCGATCCAATTCACTCTATTCCTTGCCCGCCTTTCACCCTCCTGCATGTTCAGGCCCCAATCACTCAAAATCTTTTTCACTCCATCTTTCACCTCCAATTTGGTCTCCCACTTCTCCTCGTTCCCTCCACCTCTGACACATATATCCTCTTGGTCAATCTTTCCTCACTCATTCTCTCCATGTGCCCAAACCATTTGAAAACACCCTCTTCTGCTCTCTCAACCACGCTCTTTTTATTTCCACACATCTCTCTTACCCTTACATTACTTACTTGATCAAACCACCTCACACCACATATTGTCCTCAGACATCTCATTTCCAGCACATCCACCCTCCTGCGCACAACTCTATCCATAGCCCACGCCTCGCAACCATACAACATTGTTGGAACCACTATTCCTTCAAACATGCCCATTTTTGCTTTCTGAGATAATGTTCTCTACTTCCAAACATTCTTCAAGGCTCCCAGGATTTTCGCCCCCTCCCCCACCCAATGATTCACTTTCGCTTCCATGGTTCCATCTGCTGCCAGATCCACTCCCAGATATCTAAAACACTTTATTTCCTCCAGTTTTTCTCCATTCAAACTTACCTCCCAATAGACTTGACCCTCAACCCTACTGTACCTAATAACCTTGCTCTTATTCACATTTACTCTTAACTTTCTTCTTTCACACACTTTGCCAAACTCAGTCACCAGCTTCTGCAGTTTCTCACATGAATCAGCCACCAGCACTGCATCATCAGCGAACAACAACTGACTCACTTCCCAAGCTCTCTCCTCCACAACAGACTTCATACTTGCCCCTCTTTCCAAAACTCTTGCATTTACCTCCCTAACAACCCCATCCATAAACAAATTAAACAACCATGGGGACATCACACACCCCTGCCGCAAACCTACATTCACTGAGAACCAATCACTTTCCTCTCTTCCTACACGTACATATGCCTTACATCCTCGATAAAAACTTTTCACTGCTTCTAACAACTTGCCTCTCACACCATATATTCTTAGTACCTTCCACAGAGCATCTCTATCAACTCTATCATATGCCTTCTCCAGATCCATAAATGCTACATACAAATCCATTTGCTTTTCTAAGTATTTCTCACATACATTCTTCAAAGCAAACACCTGATCCACACATCCTCTACCACATCTGAAACCACACTGTTCTTCCCTAATCTGATGCTCTGTACATGCCTTCACCCTATCAATCGATACCCTCCCATATAATTTCCCAGGAATACTCAACAAACTTATACCTCTGTACTTTGAGCACTCAATTTTATCCCCTTTGCCTTTGTACAATGGCACTACGCAAGCATTCCACCAATCCTCAGGCACCTCACCATGAATCATGCATACATTAAATAACCTTACCAACCAGTCAACAATACAGTCACCCCCTTTTTTAATAAATTCCACGGCAATACCATCCAAACCTGCTGGCTTTCATCTTCCACAAAGCTTTTACTACCTCTTCTCTGTTTACCAAATCATTTTCCCTAACCCTCTCACTTTGCACACCACCTCAACCAAAACACCCTATATCTGCCACTCTATCATCAAACACATTCAACAAACCTTCAAAATACTCACTCCATCTCCTTCTCACATCACCACTACTTGTTATCACCTCACCATTAGCCCCCTTCACTGAAGTTCCCATTTGCTCCCTAGTCTTACGCACTTTATTTACCTCTTTCCAGAACATCTTTTTATTCTCCCTAAAATTTAATGATACTCTCTCACCCCAACTCTCATTTGCCCTCTTTTTCACCTCTTGCACCTTTCTCTTGACCTCCTGTCTCTTTCTTTTATTCATCTCCCACTCATTTGCATTTTTTCCCTGCAAAAATTGTCCAAATGCCTCTCTCTTCTCTTTCACTAATAATCTTACTTCTTCATCCCACCACTCACTACCCTTTCTAATCAACCCACCTCCCACTCTTCTCATGCCACAAGCATCTTTTGCACAAGCCATCACTGCTTCCCTAAATACATCCCATTCCTCCCCCACTCCCCTTACCTCCTTTGGTCTCACCTTTTTCCATTCTGTACTCAGTCTCTCCTGGTACTTCCTCACACAAGTCTCCTTCCCAAGCTCACTTACTCTCACCACCCTCTTCCTCCCAACATTCTCTCTTATTTTCTGAAAACCCATACAAATCTTCACCTTTGCCTCCACAAGATAATGATCAGACATCCCTCCAGTTGCACCTCTCAGCACATTAACATCCAAAAGTCTCTCTTGCACGCATCTGTCAATTAACACGTAATCCAATAACACTCTCTGGCCATCTCTCTTACTTACATACGGATACTTATGTATATCTCACTTTTTAAACCAGGTATTCCCAATCACCAGTCCTTTTTCAGCACATGAATCTACAAGCTCTTCACCATTTCCATTTACAACACTAAACACCCCATGTATACCAATTATTCCCTCAACTGCCACATTACTCACCTTTGCTTTCAAATCACCCATCACTATAACCCGGTCTTGTGCATCAAAACCACTAACACACTCATTCAGCTGCTCCCAAAACACTTGCCTCTCATGATCTTTCTTCTCAAGCCCAGGTGCATATGCACCAATAATCACCTCTCTCTCGCCATCAACTTTCAGTTTTACCCATATTAATCTAAAATTTACTTTCTTACATTTTATCACATACTCCCACAACTCCTGTTTCAGAAGTAGTGCTACTCCTTCCCTTGCTCTTGCCCTCTCACTAACCCCTGACTCTACTCCCAAGACATTCCCAAACCACTCTTCCCCTTTACCCTTGAGCTTCGTTTCACTCAGAGCCAAAACATCCAGGTTCCTTTCCTCAAACATACTACCTATCTCTCCTTTTTTCACATCTTGGTTACATCCACACACATTTAGACACCCCAATCTGAGCCTTCAAGGAGGATGAGCACTCCCCACGTGACTCCTTCTTCTGTTTCCCATTTTAGAAAGTTAAAATACAAGGAGGGGAGGATTTCTGGCCCCCCGCTCCAATCCCCTCTAGTCGCCTTCTACAACACGTGAGGAATGTGTGGGAAGTATTCTTTCTCCCCTATCCCCAGGGATAATATATATATATATATATATATATATATATTTTTTTTTTTTTTTTCATACTTTGTCGCTGTCTCCCGCGTTTGCGAGGTAGCGCAAGGAAACAGACGAAAGAAATGGCCCAACCCCCCCCCATACACATGTACATACGTCCACACACGCAAATATACATACCTACACAGCCTTCCATGGTTTACCCCAGACGCTTCACATGCCTTGATTCAATCCACTGACAGCACGTCAACCCCTGTATACCACATCGCTCCAATTCACTCTATTCCTTGCCCTCCTTTCACCCTCCTGCATGTTCAGGCCCCGATCACACAAAATCTTTTTCACTCCATCTTTCCACCTCCAATTTGGTCTCCCTCTTCTCCTTGTTCCCTCCACCTCCGACACATATATCCTCTTGGTCAATCTTTCCTCACTCATCCTCTCCATGTGCCCAAACCACTTCAAAACACCCTCTTCTGCTCTCTCAACTACGCTCTTTTTATTTCCACACATCTCTCTTACCCTTACGTTACTCACTCGATCAAACCACCTCACACCACACATTGTCCTCAAACATCTCATTTCCAGCACATCCATCCTCCTGCGCACAACTCTATCCATAGCCCACGCCTCGCAACCATACAACATTGTTGGAACCACTATTCCTTCAAACATACCCATTTTTGCTTTCCAAGATAATGTTCTCGACTTCCACGCATTCTTCAAGGCCCCCAGAATTTTCGCCCCCTCCCCCACCCTATGATCCACTTCCGCTTCCATGGTTCCATCCGCTGCCAGATCCACTCCCAGATATCTAAAACACTTCACTTCCTCCAGTTTTTCTCCATTCAAACTCACCTCCCAATTGACTTGACCCTCAACCCTACTGTACCTAATAACCTTGCTCTTATTCACATTTACTCTTAACTTTCTTCTTCCACACACTTTACCAAACTCAGTCACCAGCTTCTGCAGTTTCTCACATGAATCAGCCACCAGCGCTGTGTCATCAGCGAACAACAACTGACTCACTTCCCAAGCTCTCTCATCCCCAACAGACTTCATACTTGCCCCTCTTTCCAAAACTCTTGCATTTACCTCCCTAACAACCCCATCCATAAACAAATTAAACAACCATGGAGACATCACACACCCCTGCCGCAAACCTACATTCACTGAGAACCAATCACTTTCCTCTCTTCCTACACGTACACATGCCTTACATCCTCGATAAAAACTTTTCACTGCTTCTAACAACTTGCCTCCCACACCATATATTCTTAATACCTTCCACAGAGCATCTCTATCAACTCTATCATATGCCTTCTCCAGATCCATAAATGCTACATACAAATCCATTTGCTTTTCTAAGTATTTCTCACATACATTCTTCAAAGCAAACACCTGATCCACACATCCTCTACCACTTCTGAAACCACACTGCTCTTCCCCAATCTGATGCTCTGTACATGCCTTCACCCTCTCAATCAATACCCTCCCATATAATTTACCAGGAATACTCAACAAACTTATACCTCTGTAAGTTGAGCACTCACTCTTATCCCCTTTGCCTTTGTACAATGGCACTATGCACACATTCTGCCAATCCTTAGGCACCTCACCATGAGTCATACATACATTAAATAACCTTACCAACCAGTCAACAATACAGTCACCCCCTCTTTTAATAAATTCCACTGCAATACCATCCAAACCTGCTGCCTTGCCGGCTTTCATCTTCCGCAAAGCTTTCACTACCTCTTCTCTGTTTACCAAATCATTTTCCCTAACCCTCTCACTTTGCACACCACCTCGACCAAAACACCCTATATCTGCCACTCTATCATCAAACACATTCAACAAACCTTCAAAATACTCACTCCATCTCCTTCTCACATCACCACTACTTGTTATCACCTCCCCATTTACGCCCTTCACTGAAGTTCCCATTTGCTCCCTTGTCTTACGCACTTTATTTACCTCCTTCCAGAACATCTTTTTATTCTCCCTAAAATTTAATGATACTCTCTCACCCCAACTCTCATTTGCCCTTTTTTTCACCTCTTGCACCTTTCTCTTGACCTCCTGTCTCTTCTTTTATACATCTCCCACTCAATTGCATTTTTTCCCTGCAAAAATTGTCCAAATGCCTCTCTCTTCTCTTTCACTAATACTCTTACTTCTTCATCCCACCACTCACTACCCTTTCTAATCAACCCACCTCCCACTCTTCTCATGCCACAAGCATCTTTTGCGCAATCCATCACTGATTCCCTAAATACATCCCATTCCTCCCCCACTCCCCTTACTTCCATTGTTCTCACCTTTTTTCCATTCTGTACTCAGTCTCTCCTGGTACTTCCTCACACAGGTCTCCTTCTCAAGCTCACTTACTCTCACCACCCTCTTCACCCCAACATTCACTCTTCTTTTCTGAAAACCCATACAAATCTTCACCTTAGCCTCCACAAGATAATGATCAGACATCCCTCCAGTTGCACCTCTCAGCACATTAACATCCAAAAGTCTCTCTTTCGCACGCCTGTCAATTAACACGTAATCCAATAACGCTCTCTGGCCATCTCTCCTACTTACATAAGTATACTTATGTATATCTCGCTTTTTAAACCAGGTATTCCCAATCATCAGTCCTTTTTCAGCACATAAATCTACAAGCTCTTCACCATTTCCATTTACAACACTGAACACCCCATGTATACCAATTATTCCCTCAACTGCCACATTACTCACCTTTGCATTCAAATCACTCATCACTGTAACCCGGACTCTATATATATATATATATATATATATATATATATATGTAGGTTTGCGGCAGGGGTGTGTGATGTCTCCATGGTTGTTTAATTTGTTTATGGATGGGGTTGTTAGGGAGGTGAATGCAAGAGTTTTGGAAAGAGGGGCAAGTATGAAGTCTGTTGGGGATGAGAGAGCTTGGGAAGTGAGTCAGTTGTTGTTCGCTGATGATACAGCGCTGGTGGCTGATTCATGTGAGAAACTGCAGAAGCTGGTGACTGAGTTTGGTAAAGTGTGTGAAAGAAGAAAGTTAAGAGTAAATGTGAATAAGAGCAAGGTTATTAGGTACAGTAGGGTTGAGGGTCAAGTCAATTGGGAGGCAAGTTTGAATGGAGAAAAACTGGAGGAAGTGAAGTGTTTTAGATATCTGGGAGTGGATCTGGCAGCGGATGGAACCATGGAAGTGGAAGTGGATCATAGGGTGGAGGAGGGAGCGAAAATTCTGGGAGCCTTGAAAAATGTGTGGAAGTCGAGAACATTATCTCGGAAAGCAAAAATGGGTATGTTTGAAGGAATAGTGGTTCCAACAATGTTGTATGGTTGCGAGGCGTGGACTATGGATAGAGTTGTGCGCAGGAGGATGGATGTGCTGGAAATGAGATGTTTGAGGACAATGTGTGGTGTGAGGTGGTTTGATCGAGTAAGTAACGTAAGGGTAAGAGAGATGTGTGGAAATAAAAAGAGCGTTGTTGAGAGAGCAGAAGAGGGTGTTTTGAAATGGTTTGGTCACATGGAGAGAATGAGTGAGGAAAGATTGACCAAGAGGATATATGTGTCGGAGGTGGAGGACCAAGAGGATATATGTGTCGGAGGTGGAGGGAACGAGGAGAAGAGGGAGACCAAATTGGAGGTGGAAAGATGGAATGAAAAAGATTTTGTGTGATCGGGGCCTGAACATGCAGGAGGGTGAAAGGAGGGCAAGTAATAGAGTGAATTGGAGCGATGTGGTATACCGGGGTTGACGTGCTGTCAGTGGATTGAATCAAGGCATGTGAAGCGTCTGGGGTAAACCATGGAAGGCTGTGTAGGTATGTATATTTGTGTGTGTGGACGTATGTATATACATGTGTATAGGGGTGGGTTGGGCCATTTCTTTCGTCTGTTTCCTTGCCCTACCTCGCAAACGCGGGAGACAGCGACAAAGCAAAAAAAAAAAAAAAAAGTATACACACACATACACACATATATATATACACAGTCATATACATCACTTCATGAACAGTATATATATTATAGTATTTTATATATTCTGGTACATGTATGCAGTAGATTTTCACTGTTATAATGTCTGGTACAGTCTTGTTGGTAAAGAAACTGCCAATCTTTATTGCTTACATTATTTGATTAAGTTTTTCATTCATCCTGCATCTCTTACTCCTTGTTCAGAGGCAAGAATTCCTCTGTTAATTCAAAGCACTGTCAAGATCAGCCATCCTTAGATTTACCACAGGGCTTATAACTAAAGAAATCATTTACAATCAAAGATTTTCCCTCAAACTTATATTGTATATCTAACAGAAATCACAGGATTTTTGAAGTCCAATAAGACTTTTGCAAAAGGATATTTGCTTAGAGGCATTTCTTATAGCAGAGACTTATACATGTTAAGACTCAACAAAAGAGGAATCTTCCAAGTCATCATCACCAGAAGTTAAGTGCAGTGAAGTGTCTTCACTTGATGTTCGTAACTTCAGGTATTTTTCATTTAAGGGATTCTTTGTCACATATCCTTTTTTCTAAGTAAACCTACATGATTGGAGGGCACATAATGTTTTCTCTCAGAAAGTTAGCTGTGAGCTTGTGAAAAGCATGTTTTTGAGCAAAAATCATCATTTTTCCTTCATGACCAACCCTACTTCCCTCATAAGGTTGGTTTTCATCTTTCTGATCATTGAGATTCATCACTGACTATGGCAAGTAGCCTTACGTTGAAGGATGGGTCATTGTGCTGTCTTTGGTAATGGAAGGTAGGAATAACAGCTTAGTAAATGGTTATAGTATTGTTTTGAGTTGAATTTTTCAAGAACTCTCTAGAATATATCATAGATATGTGTTTTACATGCATATACCATGACTTTGGCGTTATTTCAAGTATTTGAGGTGGAATCATTAGCATAAGAGTGAATAGGGCTAGAAGTAGAAGAGAGGTCATTTATTGAGAGAAGAGAGTATGTGAATGCCACTCTTGATGGGGGTAGGAGGGGAAATCGCACCATCATTGACTACTGCGATGGAACAGCTTGAGGGGAACTATGCATTAGAGAACTGAGAGAAGCAGCAAAAGAAAGGAAGGGAATTTAGAAAGCAAAGGCTTATACCAAACCCTGTCAAATGCTTTGGAGATGTTGAGGGTTATGACAAAGGTTTCACAAAAATCAATTTTATCTCAGAGTATATATGTAAGACTATTGAATAAGATAGGTAAAAACTTCAGGTGGTAGTGGTGGATAACATTCATATAGTAGATTCATATAGTAGAAAGATATGTGGTGTGTGCAAATTATTAGAAAGAATGTAATGAAGTCAAACATTTGGTAGTTCAGAGGTTGGTTAAGAAGGTATATAGTCTTATTACAAAGTACAAATAGACTTTGGAAGAGGTGGATAGATGTAGTACAAAAACAGATAAGGCTTGAGTCAGATCTGGTTAAGATATCGTATGATTGATTGATAAGTTAAATGGCACCATTTTATATGTAAAAATGTTGTAAATTGAGTATCTGATCTCATCTAATATTTTAGCACAGTTTGCAAAGCAAAATAGTAAGATGTGCTTCTGTTATAGTAAAGGTTGTGTACACCTGATCCACTCTATGTAAAAAGGAATTCAGTTAACAGTAAAAGACAACAGAAAATCAGTCGGTGTGATTTCAAGCTTTACCTTTATGATTAAGTTTTGAGGAAGCTATTCATCTTTCCCATGTAAATTTTTATTTTGAGGGGTTATAGTATGACAAAAGTTAAAGTGTAGTAAAATTGACTGAGGGGATTTTGTACTGTACAGGGATTTCCCAATGAAATGAAAATTAATGTTTGAATAATAAAGACTTGCTCTTGAAGAGAGAATGGGAGTTATTTTGCTTTAGTATAGTGCAATCTTGTCATTTACAAGAACAGCATGTTAGAAAAACTGATGAGATACAAGTGTGAGCATGTAGAATGTCACTTCATGTTTGATTCAGGAATGCTATGAAATTGGTAACTTTAGAATGACAGAAAGAGGACTAATCTCTGGCACCTAAAACTGCTAGACAAACTATTCCCATGTGCATAGATTCTGTGTGATGAGGCAAATTTTTCATTAATGGAATTTTCAGTGTTTGAAAATAACATGATATATTGCCCATCATCATAAGTTGAGTGTTCCTGTTCTAAATTCATTAGTATATTGATTTCATGTAATAATGCTTAGATTATTATTTGTCAGTGTTCCCAAGATTGTGGTGGTGGAGAGAAGCGCCGACAGGTGGTGTGTATCACACCAGAAGCTCCATGTCCACCAGAGCAGCGGCCACCAGATACTGCCCCATGCAACACCCATGTCTGCCCTGAATGGTCCACGGGAGACTGGGGGCATGTGAGTAATAATCTGATTCTCAGCCATTTTCTACAATCTGGAAAACTCTGCATATGCACTTCTCTAAGTCTCTAAGTTAGATTTATTGAACACTAGACTCATGATTTTCTATAAGTGTTTGGACCATATCTTTGGAGGACAGTAAGATATTGCTGATAGCAGAGAAATTCCCTTCTCAAGCAATATTTTTCCCATTTCATTCAATAATTACTCAAAATCTTGAAATGCAGAGTAGTCTTATTTTTTTTTATTTATTATACTTTGTTGCTGTCTCCTGCATTAGCGAGGTAGTGCAAGGTAACAGATGAAAGAATGACCCAACCCACCCATATATACATGTATGTACATAAACGCCCACACACGCACACATATGTACCTATACATACACAGACATATACGTATATACAAATGTACATATTCATATATGCTGCCTTCATCCATTCCCGCCGCCACCCCGCCACACATGAAATAGCACCTCCCTCCACCCACATGCATGTGAGGTAGTGCTAGGAAAAGACAACAAGGCCTCATTCACTCACACTCAGTCTCTAGCTGTCATGTGTAATGCACCGAAACCATAGATCCCTTTCCACATCCAAGCCCCACAAAACTTTCCATGGTTTACCCCAGTCGCTTCACATGCCCTGGTTCAATCCATTGACAGCACGTCGACCCCAGTATACCTCAGCATTCCAATTCACTCTATTCCTTGCATCCCTTTCACCCTCCTGTATGTACAGTCCCCAATCACTCAAAATCTTCACTCCATCCTTCCACCTCCAATTTGGTCTCCCACTTCTTGTTCCTTCCACCACTGACACATATATCCTCTTGGTCAATCTTTCCTCACTCATTCTCTCCATGTGACCTAACCATTTCAATACACCCTCTTCTGCTCTCTCAAACACACACTTTTTATTACTCTTACCCTTTCATTACTTACTCGATCGAACCACCTCACACCACATATTGTCCTCAAACATCTCATTTCCAACACATCCACCCTCTTCCACACAACCCTATCTGTTGCTCATGCCTCACAACCATAAGACATTGTTGGAACCACTATTCCTTCAAACGTACCCATTTTTGCTCTCCATGATAACATTCTCGCCTTCCACACATTCTTCAATGCTCCCAGAACCTTTGCTCCCTCCTCCACCCTGTGGCTCACTTCCGCTTCCATGGTTCCATCTGCTGCCAAAGCCACTCCCAGATATCTAAGACACTTCACCTCCTCCATTTTTTCTCCATTTAAAACTTACCTCCCAGTTTACTTGTCCTTCAACCCTACTGAACCTAATAACCTAATAACGGGGCCAGCAGAGTAGTCTTACATGCCTTTATTTTCATATCAATATATTTCAGACTTTTATAACAGAATTTGTAAAAGTTTAACAAATACCTCTGCCTTTATGGGGGATATCTAAGGATTATACAGATATCACATGTTACCAATTTGTGTAGGTGTTGATATGATATAATGTCTTCTGTGATTATGTGCAGCACAGAGTACTTTCCTCGGAATACTGTTGACAAGATTTTTCCATAATGGCAAGGCTTGCACATGGCACTCATCATTTACCTTATTTCTTGAATAACTGTTTCTTTTGATCACCTAGATGCATAAAGTGTTTAAGTAAGCATTCGAAATCCTTGCTGTTATTTGTGTATTTTTTTCTGATTGATGTTTTTAAATATCCATAAGTTGGCAGTTGTCATTCTGCCTAGCGTCCCTTTATACTGGGATGTTCATTTTTCCCGTGATTTTTACAATTCTTTCATCAATATGAGTGTAAGGAGCAGGAACCTATTACACTAAAGGAAGTTGGTGGTATCCTTTGATCATCATCCATAAGTACTTCTTTTCTTTTTTCCCGTTCTGTCAGTGCTTTTTTTTTTAGAAATGCTTTGCCAGATGTAGTAACTTTATAGTTTTACCTTTATAAAAAGATCTGGTAAAGAAGGTCTAATTGCTGTTTTCATATTTTACTGGACAATTCACATTTCTTGGGAATTTAGCAAGACATATATTCTGCAGCCTCAGGACTAACTTGCAAAGTGAAATTCTTGCTTAATATGAAGGTATACACAAAATGATACTGAAAAAGAAAATGCAACTTCCAGTGTTTTATCCACTGACAGTGCCGCCTTCGACGTGGACGTCATCGTCGATGTGGGCGTGGTCACCAGGAACGCTTAGTAGTTTGTCGAGAACCTAGTGGTCTTAAACTGGATGAACAGCAATGCCATGCTGATGACAAACCCACTCACACCCGTGTCTGTAAGATTCCCTGCAGACGGGGCCGGCAACGGCAGCGTTACAAGTGGAAAGCTGGAGATTGGTCGCCGGTAAAGTATCGCAGACATCCATCCTCTCCAAATCATGACAGTCAGACCAAAAGGAATTTTAATATAAGCAATGAAAACAATATCATAATTAATCCCAGTAATCTTTGTGAAACATCTGTCAGGCATTGCTCACCCTCTAGTCATACTGCTACATCACTTTCACCATCACTCCCAACCATCTCTAGAGTCTCACAAGCCACTTCATCTGCTGTCTCCCAGAGGTCATATCTGGGATTAACATTCGATCATAGAGGAATGTAGGCATTCTCAGATATTTTTTTTGCCCCATTGTGACATGTAAATATCCTCCCATTCTCTGTGATGAATTCATGTGATACTTCCATGTATGATGTGTGTGTGTGTGATCTTTTGTAATGGAAATAAATGTTTTAAGGAAAAGTTTATCACTGCCTCATCAACCCCAATGTTCAAAGTGAGAGACTCAGGATTCATTGATAGCATGAGTACACTAGATTCTCAACTTGATCCCATTGGTTTTGTTACATCTCTGGATATAGTTTGAAGCACAGTAACTTTAAGTCACACACATTGCTTTGAACATAGTTATGAAGAATTTATTTCATAAGTAACAGCCTTCACACAAGAAGCAGCTAGCATCTAGTGTATTAACTATCACCTCAACAAAGATGATCCTGTAAAGCATGTGCTGATCCCCACGTTCCCTACGTGCCTCAGTCCCCTCATAAAGCACCATATATGGCCTTTTTGGTAAGTTATTGAAGTTTTTGGCTGTCGTGCATTAGCATACCCAGCAGAAACTTGCTGGGTTTGAAACCCTTTACTGTTGCTTCACAAAAAGGGGTGAAGTACCCCTCAGTTTACATTTGTGACATGATCAATGAGTATTTTATACCTTGTGGTAGATGACTGAGTTCAAGAACATGAACTTATTACTTATATGTAGCATTCATATGAAGTACTTCTGATAATTTTTGGAATCTTGAACTGTAATCATTTGATTGATTTTTGACATATCAGTGTTGTCATAGATTACATACATGCACTCTGCACCACATGATAGTATCATAGCTTGTGTGGGACCCCTATCAACACTCCTCAGTACCTGAATACCTGATGGTTGACAACTTGATTGAGATGTAATGTCTGTATATTGATATATTTCTATAAAGCTAGGGGAAGAAAGAATACTTCCCATGTATTCCTTGTGTGTCATAAAAGGCAATTAAAAGGGTAGGAAGTGAGGGGCTGGAAGTCTCTCTCTCTCTCTCTCTCTCTCTCTCTCTCTCTCTCTCTCTCTCTCTCTCTCTCTCTCTCTCTCTCTCTCTCTCTCTCTCTCTCTCTCTAAAGGGTCGGAGTCGAGGGCGCTAGAAGTGAGGGGCTGGAAGTCTCTCTCTCTCTCTCTCTCTCTCTCTCTCTCTCTCTCTCTCTCTCTCTCTCTCTCTCCTCCAGCTTTGGCTTCTCCAAAAGAAGGAATAGAGAAGGGGCCAAGTGAGGATTTTCCCTCTTAAGCTCAGTCCTCTGTTCTTAACACTACCTTGCTGTCTCGGGGAATAGCGAATATGTATGGAAAAAACTATATGTAATATCTTCAACCCCATTCCCAAGTACATAGATGATCCAAGTGTTTACATCTTATTACCTTATTCACAAATTCTCTTCCTATAACTAGAATGGTAAAGTTAGCATAGGCTTCCACACTAATATGAGTGCTTAATTTTTCAGTTTCCTTGCTTTTGTGATTCATCAAAATTGATCTGTTGCCCACTTATGGTTGGTTTTTATTATGATGGAGTTTTGTTATGTAAAGACTCATTCACCTTTTTTGAACAAAATTATAAGATTTCTTGTCACTTATAATCTTTGATCTTGTCACAAATGAATTCTCCAATTTAAGACCCAAGCTAAATGCTACCTAAAAATGGTGTTAAAAGCTTCAAAACTAACCAGAATTACAAAAAAGTCTTAAATTTTAGATTAGAATAATATTTTGACCAACTTTGCAATGTCAGCTTATGTAACTTTTATTTGAATATCCTTTTGTTACAATGTAGGTGTAGACACAGAAACACATTGCATCTTTGGTTATCCCTATACATAATAGCATACCATTCCTTCTTGTCTGAACTTCCTAAATCATTTTAAAGCTTATCTTAAATTTAACTAGACTATAAATGAAAATAAACTAACTAAATGATGAGTATAATTGTTGATAACATCATTTCATCTCATAATGTGTTTGAATGTATCCCTTGCAGTGCTCGAAGGAGTGTGATCGTGGGGTCATGTACCGTAATGTGACCTGTATTGACACTCGGATGAATGGAATGGATGTACATAACGAGTATTGTCTTCGGGAAGGGCTGCATAGACGCAAAGCAAGTCGCGGCTGTAATAAGCACCCTTGCCCATTCCGCTGGGTTGCCTCCCCATGGTCTGAGGTACACACATCATACTGAGCTATAGAGTTGTATTTATCAGCCTAACTTTAGATCACCAAAACTGAATATGCACTTGTTGACATCATTAACTTCTTTTCATTTGGTTCAGATATACCCACTTTAAATATGCACCTATTTTGTTTGGTGATTTCAAGGAGAACAGTGGCAGTTAGAAACGACTCCTTACAGTAGTGAAGTCAGTATTGCAGTATTAATCAAAGTAAAACTATGGCACCATATTCATTTAGGATCTTTTAGAAATAGCTGATATACTTTCTTCATGTATTATATCTCCTCAATCACCTCCATCTTATCCCAACCTTCCGTAAGTTACTTCCTTCTCTAGCTTTAATTTTGTTTTGCATTGCAGATGCCCTTTATTATTTCATTCCATTTATATTTGTGATTACCTGTTAGTATATTTCTCTCATGCAATTTCTAAAGCGAATTTGTAAAAATCTGCCATCAGCAGAGACCATAACAGAGATTCAAACTCAAAACACCATCACTAACTTAATCACTGGATTACAAATGGCAAACTGGCACACCTTCCTTAACAGATCTCTGGAAAACAAATGGCAAGCTAGCACACCTTTCTTAACAGAATGGAACATAAACCAGCAGCAACCAATTTTGGAAAAGCACAGAAAGATTAATACTTCCTCTATCACTCCTTCCCCTACACATGGATCACTTTTAACCCAAAACAACACCCTATCTCCCAAAGAGCACAAACATATTTATGAAAAACTACTAAACAATGAGCTGCAAATCAACCACACCTTTAAACTGAACAGCCATGAAAAACTATTCATACTTCGCCCCAAAGCAACTGCTAACCCACCCTTCACACCCACTGACACAGTGTGATTAAGACCTTAAAGAACTCCCCTGCAGCTGGCCTTGATGATATATCAGACTTCCACATAAAAACTTCAGCCCAAAAGCCAAATATCTGGCTGCACAACAAAATCCCAAGCACAGAAACCCCAAGCCTTATATGAACTCCCCTCCTGCTAGCACTCCATATCACTTTTGACATCAATATCCAAACTCCCAAAAAAACTGATCCCTAACAGTAAACAGGTTGTCCCTCTTTCACCCATACAGCATGGCTTGAAACTCAATTACTCCAGTTACATTGAACATGAACCTTACATTGCATACAGATCTAACACTACACACCCTGGATGACTTCGTACATCCACAAACCCCTCTTACACTGTACTTAGGGGTGGGGACACAGGTAGACAGTTCACAAGTACAATAGTCAGTATATTACCTACAGAATAGATGTGTGGATCAGGTGTTTGCTTTGAAGAATGTATGTGAAAAATACTTAGAAAAACAGATGGATTTTTATGAAGCATTTATGGATCTGGAGAAGGCATATGATAGAGTTAATAGAGATGCTTTGTGGAAGGTATTAAGAGTATATGGTGTGGCAGGTAAGTTGCTAGAAGTGGTGAAAAGTTTTTACTAAGGATGTAAGGCATGTGTACAGAGTCGGAAGAGAGGAAAGTGATTGGTTCCCGGTGAATGTCAGTTTGCAGCAGGGGTGTGTGATGTCTCCGTGGTTGTTTAATTTGTTTATGGATGGGGTTGTTAGGGAGGTGAATGCAAGAGTTTTGGAGAGAGGGGCAAGTATGCAGTCTGTTGTGGATGAGAGGGCTTGGGAAGTGAGTCAGTTGTTGTTCTCTGATGATACAGCGCTGGTGGCTGATTTAGGTGAGAAACTGCAGAAGTTGGTGACTGAGTTTGGTAAAGTGTGTGAAAGAAGAAAGCTGAAAGTAAATGTGAATAAGAGCAAGGTTATTAGGTTCATTAGGGTTGAGGGTCTAGTTAATTGGGAGGTAAGTTTGAATGGAGAAAAACTGGAGGAAGTGAAGAGTTTTAGATATCTGGGAGTGGTTTCAGCAGCGGAAGGAACCATGGAAGTGGAAGTGAGTCACAGGGTGGGGGAGGGGGCGAAGGTTCTGGGAGCATTGAAGAATGTGTGGAAGGTGAGATTTTATATCGAAGAGCAAAAATGGGTGTGTTTGAAGGAATAGTGGTTCCAGCAATGTTATATGGTTGCGAGGCATGGGCTATAGATAGAGTTGTGCAGAGGAGGGTAGATGTATTGGAAATGAAATGTTTGAGGACAATGTATGGTGTGAGGTGGTTTGATAAAGTAAGTAATGAAAGGGTAGGAGAGATGTGTGGTAATAAAAAGAGTGTGGTTGAGAGAGCAGAAGAGCATGTGTTGAAATGGTTTGGATACATGAAGAGAATGAGTGAAGAAAGATTGACAAAGAGGATATATGTGTCTTAGGTGGAGGGAAGGAGAAGTGAGAGGCCAAATTGGAGGTGGAAGGATGGAGTGAAGATTTTGAGCGATCATGGCCTGAACATACAGGAGGGCGAAAGGCATACAAGGAGTAGAGTGAATTGGAACGATGTGGTATACTAGGGTGGACGTGCTGTGAATGGATTGAACCAGGGCATGTAATGTGTCTGGAGTAAACCATGAAAAGGTCTGTGGGGCGTGATGTGGAAAGGAGCTGTGGTTTCGGTGCATTAAACATGGCAGCTAGAGAGTGAGTGTGAATGAATGTGGCCATTGTTATCTTTGCCAAGCTCTACCTTGCATGCACTCGGGGGGAGGGGGGGTGCCATTTTCATGTACGGCGGGGTGGCAATGGGAATGGATAAAGGCAGCAAGTATGGATATGTACATGTGAATATATGTATATGTTCAAATGTATACTTATGTATATGTGCATGTGTGGGCATTTATATATATACATGAGTATGTAGGTGGGTTGGGCCTTTCTTTCTTCTGTTCCCTTGCTCTACCTTGCTAATGCAGGAGACAGCAACTAAGAATGAATAAATAGATATATATATATATATATATATATACAGAGAATTGGGCCAGGTGAGGGTAGTCCCTCAAAGGCCCAGTCATCTGTTCTTAACGTTACCTCGCTAATGCGGGAAATGGCGAATAGTTTGAAAGAAAGAAATATATATATATATATATATATATATATATATATATATATATATATATATATATGTATATATATATATATATATATATATGTATTCCTTCAAAGATACCCATTTTTGCTTTCCGAGATAATGTTCTCGACTTCCACACATTCTTCAAGGGCCCCAGAATTTTCGCCCCCTCCCCCACCCTATGATCCACTTCCGCTTCCATGGTTCCATCCGCTGCCAGATCCACTCCCAGATATCTAAAACACTTCACTTCCTCCAGTTTTTCTCCATTCAAACTCACCTCCCAGTTGACTTGACCCTCAACCCTACTGTACCTAATAACCTTGCTCTTATTCACATTTACTCTTAACTTTCTTCTTCCACACACTTTACCAAACTCAGTCACCAGCTTCTGCAGTTTCTCACATGAATCAGCCACCAGCGCTGTATCATCAGCGAAGAACAACTGACTCACTTCTCAAGCTCTCTCATCCCCAACAGACTTCATACTTGCCCCTCTTTCCAAAACTCTTGCATTTACCTCCCTAACAACCCCATCCATAAACAAATTAAACAACCATGGAGACATCACACACCCCTGCCGCAAACCTACATTCACTGAGAACCAATCACTTTCCTCTCTTCCTACACGTACACATGCCTTACATCCTCGATAAAAACTTTTCACTGCTTCTAACAACTTTCCTCCCACACCATATATTCTTAATACCTTCCACAGAGCATCTCTATCAACTCTATCGTATGCCTTCTCCAGATCCATAAATGCTACATACAAATCCATTTGCTTTTCTAAGTATTTCTCACATACATTCTTCAAAGCAAACACCTGATCCACACATCCTCTACCACTTCTGAAACCACACTGCTCTTCCCCAATCTGATGCTCTGTACATGCCTTCACCCTCTCAATCAATACCCTCCCATACAATTTACCAGGAATACTCAACAAATATATATATATATATATTTTTTTTTTTTATACTCTGGTTCTGATTCCAACAATGTTGTATGGTTGCGAGGCGTGGGCTATGGATAGAGTTGTGCGCAGGAGGATGGATGTGCTGGAAATGAGATGTTTGAGGGCAATGTGTGGTGTGAGGTGGTTTGATCGAGTGAGTAACGTAAGGGTAAGAGAGATGTGTGGAAATAAAAAGAGCGTGGTTGAGAGAGCAGAAGAGGGTGTTTTGAAGTGGTTTGGGCAAATGGAGAGGATGAGTGAGGAAAGATTGACCAAGAGGATATATGTGTCGGAGGTGGAGGGAGCAAGGAGAAGAGGGAGACCAAATTGGAGGTGGAAAGATGGAGTGAAAAAGATTTTGTGTGATCGGGGCCTGAACATGCAGGAGGGTGAAAGGAGGGCAAGAAATAGAGTGAATTGGAGCGATGTGGTATACAGGGGTTGACGTGCTGTCAGTGGATTGAATCAAGGCATGTGAAGCGTCTGGGGTAAACCATGGAAAGCTGTGTAGGTATGTATATTTGCGTGTGTGGACGTGTGTATGTACGTGTGTATGGGGGTTGGGCCATTTCTTTCGTCTGTTTCCTTGCGCTACCTCGCAAATGCGGGAGACAGCGACAAAGTATAAAAAAAAAAAAAAAAAAAAAAAAATATATATATATATATATATATATATATATATATATATTTTATTTCTTTTTCTTTCTTTTAAACTATTCGCCATTTCCTGCGTTAGCGAGGTAGCGTTAAGAACAGAGGACTGGGCCTTTTTTGGAATATGATAGAGTGGCAGATATAGGGTGCTTTGGTCGAGGTGGTGTGCAAAGTGAGAGAGTTAGGGAAAATGATTTGGGAAACAGAGAAGAGGTAGTAAAAGCTTTGCGGAAGATGAAAGCCAGCAAGGCAGCAGGTTTGGATGGTATTGTAGTGGAATTTATTAAAAAAGGGGTGACTGTATTGTTGACTGGTTGGTAAGGTTATTTAATGTATGTATGACTCATGGTGAGGTGCCTGAGGATTGGCGGAATGCGTGCATAGTGCCATTGTACAAAGGCAAAGGGGATAAGAGTGAGTGCTCAAATTACAGAGGTATAAGTTTGTTGAGTATTCCTGGGAAATTATATGGGAGGGTATTGATTGAGAGGGTGAAGGCATGTACAGAGCATCAGATTGGGGAAGAGCAGTGTGGTTTCAGAAGTGGTAGAGGATGTGTGGATCAAGTGTTTGCTTTGAAGAATGTATGTGAGAAATACTTAGAAAAGCAAATGGATTTGTATGTAGCATTAATGGATCTGGAGAAGGCATATGATAGAGTTGATAGAGATGCTCTGTGGAAGGTACTAAATATATGGTGTGAGAGGCAAGTTGTTAGAAGCAGTGAAAAGTTTTTATCAAGGATGTAAGGCATGTGTACGTGTAGGAAGAGAGGAAAGTGATTGGTCCTCAGTGAATGTAGGTTTGCGGCAGGGGTGTGTGATGTCTCCATGGTTGTTTAACTTGTTTATGGATGGGGTTGTTAGGGAGGTGAATGCAAGAGTTTTGGAAAGAGGGGCAAGTATGAAGTCTGTTGTGGATGAGAGAGCTTGGGAAGTGAGTCAGTTGTTGTTCGCTGATGATACAGCGCTGGTGGCTGATTCATGTGAGAAACTGCAGAAGCTGGTGACTGAGTTTGGTAAAGTGTGTGAAAGAAGAAAGTTAAGAGTAAATGTGAATAAGAGCAAGGTTATTAGGTACAGTAGGGTTGAGGGTCAAGTCAGTTGGGAGGTAAGTTTGAATGGAGAAAAACTGGAGGAAGTGAAGTGTTTTAGATATCTGGGAGTGGATCTGGCAGCGGATGGAACCATGGAAACGGAAGTGAATCATAGGGTGGCGGAGGGGGCGAAAATCCTGGGAGCCTTAAAGAATGTTTGGAAGTCGAGAACATTATCTCGGAAAGCAAAATGGGTATGTTTGAAGGAATAGTGGTTCCAACAATGTTGTATGGTTGCGAGGCATGGGCTATGGATAGAGTTGTGCGCAGGAGGGTGGATGTGCTGGAAATGAAATGTTTGAGGACAATATGTGGTGTGAGGTATTTTGATCAAGTAAGTAATGTAAGGGTAAGAGAGATGTGTGGAAATAAAAAGAGCGTGGTTGAGAGAGCAGAAGAGGGCGTTTTGAAATGGTTTGGGCACATGGAGAGTGAGTGAGGAAAGATTGACCAAGAGGATATATGTGTTGGAGGTGGAGGGAACGAGGAGAAGTGGGAGACCAAATTGGAGGTGGAAAGATGGAGTGAAAAAGATTTTGAGTGATCGGGGCCTGAACATGCAGGAGGGTGAAAGGCGGGCAAGGATTAGAGTGAATTGTATCGATGTGGTATACCGGGGTCGACGTGCTGTCAATGGATTGAATCAGGGCATGTGAAGCGTCTGTGGTAAACCATGGAAAGTTGTGTGGGGCCTGGATGTGGAAAGGGAGCTGTGGTTTCGGGCATTATTACATGACAGCTAGAGACTGAGTGTGAACGAATGGGGCCTTTGTTGTCTTTTCCTAACGCTACCTCGCACACATGAGGGGGGAGGGGGATGTTATTCCATGTGTGGTGAGGTTGCAATGGAAATAAATAAAGGCAGACAGTATGAATTGTGTGCATGGGTATATATGTATATGTCTGTGTGTGTATATATATGTGTACATTGAGATGTGTAGGTATGTATATTTGCGTGTGTGGACGTGTGCCCTCATTCATTCCAAGTGCCACCCCGCCCCACGAGAAACAGCATCGCTACCTCCTGCTTCAGTGAGGTAGTGCCAGGAAAGCAGACAGAAAAGGCCACATTTGTTCACACTCAGTCTCTAGCTGTCATGTGTAATGCACCGAAACCACAGCTCCCTGGCCACATCCAGGGCCCACAGACCTTTCCATGGTTTACCCCAGAAGCTTCACATGTCCTGGTTCAGTCCATTGACATTATAACGACCCCAGTATACCACAGTGTTCCACTTCACTCTATTCCATGCACATCTTTCACCCTCCAGCATGTTCAGGCCCCGATTGCTCAAAATCTTTTCTACTCCATCCCTCCATCTCCAACTTGGTCCCCCAGTTGTCCTTGTTCCCTCCACTTCTGACACATATATCTCCTTTGTCAACAATTCCTCTCTCATTCTCTCCATATGTTCAAACCATTTCAACACCACCCCCCTTCTGCTCTCTCAACCATGCTCTTTTTATTTCCACACACCTGTCTTACCCTTTAATTACTTACTCGATCGAAACACCTCACACTGTACATATTGTCTTCAGACACTTTATTTCCAACACATCCACTCTCCTCTGAACATCTTTATCTCATGCCTCACAACCATATAATTTTCTTGGATCTACTATTTATTCAAACATACACATTTTTGCCCTCCAAGATAACATTCTCTCTTTCCACACATTCTTCATTACTCCCAGGACCTTTGCCCCTTCCCCCACCACATGACTCTCTTCCACTTTTATATTTTCTTTCGCTGTCAAGTCCACTTCCAGATATATAAAACACTTCAGTTCCTCCAAATTTTCTTCATTTAAACATATATCCCAAATAATTTGTCCCTCAACCCTGCTGAACCTTGTTTTTATTCATATTTACTCTCAACTTTCTCCTTTAACACTCTTCCAAACTCCATCACCAACTTCTGCAGTTTTCACTCGAATCTGCCACCAATGCTGTGTCATCAGCAGACAACAATTGACTCACTTCCCAGGCCCTCTCATCCCCAAAAGACTGCATACTCATCCCTCTCTCCAAGACTCTTGCATCTACCTCCCTCACCACTTATTCCATATTGCATCTACCTCCCTCACCATTTATTCCATAAACAAATTAAACAACTTTGGAAACCGTTTACTGTCCTCTCTTTCCACCTCGTGCACTCACCTTGCACCCTTGATAAAATCTCACTGCTACTAACAAAGTACCTCCCACACAATATTGTCTAAATACCTTCCAGAAGGTATCTCTATCAATCCTATCATATGCCTTCTCCAGATCCAAAAATGCTATAAATGTTACATACAAATCCCTGTGTTTTTCGAAGTATTTCTCACACACATTCTTCAAAGCAAACACCTGATCCACACATCCTCTACCCCTTCTGAAACCATGCTGTTCCTCCCTAATCTGATGCTTTGTACATGCCTTCACTCTCAATCAATACCCTCCCATACAACTTACAAGACTTGTACCTCTGTAGTCTGAACATTCACCTTTATCCCTTTTCCCTTTATAAAATGGCATTATACACTCATTCCACCAATCCTCTGGCACTTCACCATGATCCATACATACACTGAATATCCTTCCCAACCAGTCAGTAACACAGTCACCTCCAGTCACCTCCTTTCCTAATAGATTCAGCAGCAACACCATCCACTCCAGCTGCTTTGTTTGATTTCATCTTCTGCAAAGCTTTCACCACCTCTTCCCTCTCTACCAATCCACTCTCCATGACTCTCACTTCACATACCACTCACCAAAATGCCCTACATCTGCCACTCTTTCATCGAACACATTTAACAATCCTTCAAAAGACTCGCTCCATCTCCTCCTCACTTCATTACTGCCAGTTATCCCTTCCCCTTTTTCCCTTTCCACCAATGTTCCCATTTGATCTCTTGTTTTCCCTCATTATTTACCTCCTTCTAAAATATCTTTTTATTTTCCCGAAATTTTAATGATACTCTCACCCTGACTCTCATTTGCCTTTTTTTCCAACCTCTGCACCTTCCTCGTGACCTTTTGCAGCTTTCTCTTATACTGCTCCCAATAACTTACACTCCTTCCTAGTAAGAGCCACCCAAGTGCCTCTCTTTTCTCTTTCTCTAGCAACTTTACTTTTTCATACAATCATTCATAACCATATCTAGTTTGCCCACCTCCCACCATTTGCATGCCACATGCATCTCTTGCATGTGCCATCACTGCTTCCCTAAATACTTCCCATTCCTTATCCACTCCTCTCACTTCATTTGCTCTCACCTTTTGCCATTCTACACTCAATCTCTACTGGTTGATTTTCACACAAGTCTCCTTTCAGAGTTCATTAACTCTCACCACTCTATTCTCCCAGACATTGTTTCCTCTTTTTCAACAACCTCTACAAATCTTCACCCTTGCTTCCACAAGATAATGATCAGACCTCCCACCAGCTACCCCCCTCAGCACATTTACATCCGTAAGTCTGTCTTTTACGTATGTCAGTTAATATGTAAATTTATAATGCCCATTGATCATTTCCTCTACTCACATATGTATACTTGTATATCTCTCTTTTTAAACCAGGTATTCCCAGTCACCAATCTTTTTTTAGCACACAACTCCACAAGCTCTTCACCATTTCCATTCATAACTCGGAATACCCCATTAGCCCCAATTATACCCTAATCTGCCACATTACTTACCTTTGCATTTAAATAACCCATCACTTATATCCAATCTCATGTACCAAAACTGCTGATACATTCACTTAGTTCCCAAAACACTTTCCTCTCGTGATCTTTCTCCTCATGGCCAAGTGCACAAGTACCAAAAATCACCCATCCCTCACCATCCACTTTCGGTTTTACCCACATCAGTCTAAAATTTACTTTCTTACACTCTATCACACACTGCCATATCAACTCCTGAGTATCTTAAACATTCCACCTAATAACCTTACTTTCATTCACACTTACTCTTGCTTCAGGAGTAGTGCTACTCCCTCTTTAGCTCTTTTCCTCTCACCAACCCCGTGACTTTGATACATAGATGTTGGAGAGAGGAATAAGTATGCAGTCTGTTGGGATGACAAGGGCCTGGTAGGTGAGTCAGTTGTTTGCTGATGATATGGCACTGGTGGCAGATTTGAGTGAGAAACTGCAGAAGTTGGTGTCTGAGTTTGAGAGATAGTGTAAAAGGAGAGAGTTGAGAGTAAGTGTGAATGAAAGTAAGGTTATTAGGTGGAATGTTTAAGATACTCAGGAGTTGATATGGCAGTGAACAAAAACATGGGAGCTGAAGTGAACCATAGGATAGGTGAGGGGATGAAGGATTGGGCACATTTAGGAATGTGAGGAAAGAGATATTACTGTCTTAAAGGGCAAAGGTGGATGTTTTTGATGGTATTGTAGTCTCATTGGTGCTCCATGGATGTGTAAGTGGGCCTAAGACAAAAGTGTAAAGAACATGGTGAATGTTTTGGAAATGAAATGTTTGAGGACAAGATGTGGTGTGAGGATGGTTAATTGAATAAGCAATACTTTGGTAAGGGAGAGGTGTGTTAGTAACAGGGGAATATATGAGAGAGTTGAAGAGGGTGTGCTAAAATGGTTTAGACATATGGAGAGGATGAATGAGGAAAAGATGGCTAATAGGGTATACATGTCAGGTGTGGAATTATCAAGGAAAAAGGGGAAACCAAGTAGGAGGTGGAAGGATGGAGTGAAAGATGCTTTGAAGGATCAAGTCATGAATATGCAGGAAAGTTCAAGGCATGTAAGGGATAGACAGAATTGGAGTGATGTTGTCTACAGTGGATGATTTGCAGTCAGTGGGCAGAACAAAGGCATGTGAAATGGTCAGGGAAAACCACAGAAAGGTCTGTGGGGCCTGATTGTGGATGGGGGCTGTGGCTTTTGTGCATTATGCATACTTAACACATAAAGAGTAGTTGCAAGTTATTGAGGCCATTTCTTCATTTGTTCCTGGTGCTACCTCACTATTATGGGGAACACTGAATAATTGCAAAAGTAGTTGAAAAGATTCAGAAATGTTATGCTGCTCACACTAAACTTAAGTATGAAAATGAAAAGTGGCTGGCATTTGTGGGGATGATATCGGAGGTATTTGTTCTTTACTGTCATCTGTCGCCAAAATCCATCAACCCATGATTATTTAAAGAGAAAATTAGATGCAGTTGTTGCATAATGTTTCATTTGAACATAGACCCCAATCATGAGGGTGGTGAGAATGCAGTTGCTGACTTTCCATGCAGGTTTCCCTCCTCTTTACGTAACCCCAGTAAGATCATCCAAGTCAGTTATGTCTTCACATATCTAATGATATTCTTTACTTTCCTAACTAGTTTGTACTTTTGTAAGCTTCCATCTTATCATGTAGGTCATCCAACAGTATGCATATTTTCTGTGGGATCATCATGTTTTCATAAACCTTTTGATCAACAGCTATTCACTTAGGATGGCAGTTGTAGGGTTACTGAGGAGAATATAATTTTTCCAGCACCTTCCTGGATGTGGGCGATACTTCTGTAAGCTATTAAGGGTATGATAAGTCAGCTAGATATATAGATAGAGGCAGGAAACATTAAATCACCATGTGATAGAAGCCACACCTTGTATAGGATCTTTAGATGATAATGACTACTGTATAAAGCTTAAGTGTCATCTGATATTTTGTTATGACTTGGTACCTAAGTTATTTGACACCTGAGTATCTATGTGTTATTCATTACCCTATTGTTAACTGGTATATGAATTTCATATGGTTTTTCAGTGTCATCTAGTACTTGATTGTTAAATTGGACTTGAGCATCATCTGTAAGTTCATCTAGTACCCAGATTTGGCTTGGTGCTTATATCAGTACCACGCTCAACAGCTTTGCAGTTTGTAATGGCTTTTTAGTCGCTAAACCTGCATCATTCTTAACAACCAGCATGTTGCATCAATGTCCAAATTAGTAGTTTAAGAATTTACATGTTGATATGTTTGATAAGATAATTGACATATTTATTGGTTTAAGAAAATTTCTTGCTAATCACAGATGTTTAAAATCATTGGTAAATATTTCTTGATAAGTTTAAACCATTTCAAAGTCTTCATGATAATCCAGTCAACATAACTACATAGTATAGCATTTTTAATGAAGAAGTTCCATTTATAAAATGTTACATTATTTTTTGTATCATGAAATATCATTTTATGCTTTTTTTCTCTATCTGGCATGGCATTACCAATCCTGCTGCTTCACCTTTCTTCAAACTGATGCCCTTGGTCATTCTCTGGACTGGCTTCACATAACTACATTTGGGCTGGTATCGGTGGAATAGTGTTCAGAGGTGTGTGGTCCAGGAGCAGAGACACGGGAAGTTACCTGCCATTCAGTTAATCATCATGGTTGGGTTGACCCTCAGCCTGTGACCCGAGGCTGTGATGAAGCCAAGAGACCACGTAATATCCGCAAGTGTAACCTTGGTCATTGCCAAAGAAGATACTATTGGAGAATCAAACCATGGAAGCCAGTAAGTGGCCTCTGTTATCTTTATTTTACTAATATATCTTCTCTTTGATCTGGTTAAACATTCAAACTTTTCTTCATTATAAGTATATGAAGTACAATTAATTGTTAATCAGCCTAAATGAAACATAGAGTTTCTAGGCAGAAGTATTAATTACACTGTAGCTACAAATGTTGTAGTGTTACATCTCCTGTGTCTATTAAAGCTGATTATATTGCAGTATATGACAGATCAGCAGATGCAGTTGGACTTATATTTACATTAAGAAGTAACAAGATTATAAGACTTTGAAATTGTGTAGTAAAATTTAAGGTACCATTGAGCTATGAATGACAATTAAGCTTGGGACCTAACAATACAAATTTCACATTTAGATGTAAAAGAATGATCATAAGAATGACAGTTAAGATAAAGCACATTTCATTTATTTCAGTGGTTAGAAATGTGACATGGACAAGTTGAGTAAGAATTGATTGTATAAGATGATATTAGAAATGTACTAAACATCTGATTGCTGACTTACGTGTAACCTGTTTTAAATGAAATAAGGCTATAAGAATTTGTTTGGGTTAAGACTGATGACAGTTAACGATAAGTTATGGAGGAAGGATTTAAAAAAAAATGCAGAGCCAGCCTGCATCATGTTAGGAAATAACAAATATTCTACACTGTAAAAAGATTGTTTGTTTTTGTTATCTAATCATACACATTCCAAAATTTTCGTTTTTATCACACAAGTTATGAATTCATGTACAGTGCACATCACTCCCTTTATACTTAAGCATACCCATTATTGAGGGTATTCCATTTTAAGTGTGGTGAACGAGGCAGGTATTTTAATAAATATTTTGTTCATTTTAATTACATACATTTGTACTTATCTGTATTTAATGAGGGTTAAGTTGAACTTCTTTTGTAATGGAAATGGACTTAAGAGAGGGGTATAGAAACACAGGTTACCCCATACACCAATGCTTTATTGACAAATACAAGAAACTACAACTTATACTGCTGGTGTAGGATAAGAATAAGAACTGAATTTGAAGCAGGTGCTGATGCGGGATTAAAAGGTAAGGCAAAAGTCCTGTGGCACTAGTACAAGAATGAGGCAAGGGTCTCATGCCACTGGTGCAGGGGCAGGTGTTGTGAGGCAGGTATCTCATGGTGCTGGTGCTGGAGAGATGAGGCAAGTGTCTTGTAGGAGGGATGAGTCATTGCCTGATCTCATGGTGGAACTGCATATGGGAGAATTATTGCTGAGATCCTAACATTGTTCAGCAAAAGGGAGAAGGTGTTGCCAAGGTCCTTTGACTGAGCAGAAGGGACACTGCATTGCAAGAGGAGGGCAGTTGCTGTTGGTGATTTTTTATGCTGCACAAGAGAAATGGCACTGCCAGATTTTTGTCATTAAGCTGCTACAAGATACTGGTGATAGCAAAATCCTGCAAAGCTCTTGCAGAAGAGAGAATGAGTTATAGTTACATAGAGCACCTACCAAGCTACCAAAGGAGGTCGTAGATAACAAAGCCCCACAGAGTTCCTCTAGAGAAGGGAATGAGCCAGAGTCACATGGCAGGGGAAATGTTTCAGCGCAGGAAAGCACATTTATACTTGAAACCTGTGGACTAGCATGACCATCAGGCCCACGAAGATACATCCATCTGAAACTATACTCCTAGGCATAGTTGAGTTACACTTTCTTGTCTACACTCTGGACATCACCTGTCTCTCTAACATTACAAACACCAAATCATCAAATCACAAGATAACTCATGCTTGAGATATAGGTTCCATGCTGAAGATATTGATTACTTACTCTTTGATTGTCCTACACTCACCTCACACAGATATACATTGAGTATTATTTCTTGACCTGTTGTCCTGCCTGATGGATCTGACCAGCTTCCTACATACTGCAGGAGCCCCATAGAGAGGAATCTTGGGACAGAAATGTAAAGTATGAATATATATCTGTATTTCTCATTGCTAATTACCTCAGGACAAAATTTTGTAATAGTCCTGGTGTTACCGAGGAATAGGAACTTTTTGAAGGTTTGTTAAGCCCAAGGCTCCTTACTTCCAGTGACAGGGCAATGTAGACTCCTCTAGAGTAAGAGGTTCTCTGATAAGACTGAACTCTTAACTGTACAGCCTTGCCAAAGCTGACTTTTCATTTGGGGTGTAACCTCAAGCAAGCAGAGTCCAATAATGCCAAATAACACATGGCAGAGTGTGTAGTGTCACCATCACTGTTTGATCTTATAATAGATTGGAAGGTGAGGGAGCTAAATGCAAGGATTTTGGAGATGTGACCAGGGATCTCACATACCATTGGTTGGTATGAGACAGGAAGCTTTTGTTGCCTTGCACTCCAGTGGTAACATACCCACCAACCATGCAGTACGTCAGCACCCAAAGGTAATGTCATTTCCCACATCAGTGAGGTTGTACCAGGAAACAGACAAAGAAAGACACATCTACTCGCATACACATATATATACGTCTATGCCCTTCGAGGACAATATGTGGTTTGATTGAGTAAGTCATGAAAGGGTAAAAGAGATGTGTGATGATAAAAAGAGTGTGGTTGAGAGAGCAGAAGAGGGTGTATTGAAATTACCCAAAAGTAATGTCATTTTCCTCATTAGTGAGGTTGAGCCAGGAAACAGACAAAAAAAAACACATCCACTCACATACACATATATATACATCTATGCACATTGAGGACATATTATGTGGTTTGATCCAGTAAGTAATGAAAGGGTAAGAGATGTGTGGTAATAAAAAGTGTGGTTGAGAGAGCAGAAGAGGGTGTATTGAAATGGTTTGGTCACATGGAGGGAAGGAGTGAGGAGTGATTGACAAAGAGGATATATGTGTCAGAGGTTAAGGGAATGAGGAGAAGTGGGAGACCAAATTGGAGGTGGAAGGATGGAGTGAAAAAGATTTTGCGCGATTAGGGCCCTGAACATACAGGGGGCTGAAAGGCATGCAAGGAATAGAGTGAATTGGAATGATGTGGTATACAGGTATCGACTTGCTGTCAGTGGATTGAACCAGGGCCTGTGAAGCGTCTGAAGTAAACCATGGAAAGTTTTGTTGGGCCTGGATGTGGAAAGGGAGCTGTGGTTTCAGTGCATTACACATGACAGCTAGAGTCTAAGTGTGGACAAATGTGGCCTTTGTTGTCCTTTCCTAGTGCTACCTCGCACACATGCAGGGGGAGGGGGGGGTGTCATTTCATGTGTGGTGGGGTAGTGGCGGGAATGGATGAAGGCAGCATGTATGAATATGTGCATGTGTATATATGTATATGTCTGTGTATGTATATGTATGTATACGGTGAAATGTATGTATATGTGTGTGTGTGGGCGTTTATGTATATACATGTGTATGTGGGTGGGTTAGGCCATTCGTCTATTTCCTCGTGCTACGTTGCTAATGCAGGAGACACCGACAAAGTGTGATAGATATAAATAAAATGAATGAGTGATTATATATCCCTGGGGATAGGAGAGAAAGAATACTTCCCATGCATTTCCCGCATGTCGTAGAAGGCAACTAAAGGGGATGGAAGCGGGGGGGCTAGAAACCCTCCCCTCCTTCTATTCTAAATTTCTAAAAGGGGAAACAAAAGGAGTCACATGGGGAGTGCTCATTCTCCTCGAAGGCTCAGATTGGGGTGTCTAAATATATGTGGATGTAACCAAGATGAGAAAAAAGGAGAGATAGGTAGTATGTTTGAGGAAAGGAACCTGGATGTTTTGGCTCTGAGTGAAACGAATCTCAAAGGTAAAGGGGAAGAGTGGTTTGGGAGTAAAGTCAGGGGCTGGTGAGAGGACAAGAGCAAAGGAAGGAGTAGCACTACTCCTGAAACGGGAGTTGTGGGAGTATGTGATAGAGTGTAAGAAAGTAAACTCTAGATTGATATGAGTAAAACTGAAAGTGGATGGAGAGAGATGGGTTATTATTGGGGCCTATGCACCTGGGCATGAGAAGAAAGATCATGAGAGGCAAGTGTTTTGGGAGCAGCTGAATGAGCGTGTTAGCAGTTTTGATGCATGAGACCCGCTTATAGTGATGGGTGATTTGAATGCAAAGGTGATTAATGTAGCAGTTGAGGGAATGATTATTATACGTGGGTTGTTCAGTGTTGTAAATGGAAATGGTGAAGAGCTTGTAGATTTGTGTGCTGAAAAAGGATTGTTGATTGGGAATACCTCGTTTAAAAAGAGAGATATACATAAGTATACGTATGTCAGTAGAAAAGATGGCCAGAGAGCGTTATTGGATTATGTGTTAATTGATAGGTGCGTGAATGAGAGACTTTTGAATGTTAATGTGGTGAGAGGTGCAACTGGAGCGATGTCTGATCATTATCTTGTGGAGGCGAAGGTGAAGATTTGTATGGGTTTTCAGAAAAGAGAAGAGAATGTTGGGGTGAAGAGAGTGGTGAGAGTAATTGAGCTTGGGAAGGAGACTTGTGTGAGGAAGTACCAGGAGAGACTGAGTACAGAATGGAAAAAGATGAGAACAAAGGACGTAAGAAGAGTGGGGAGGAATGGGATATATTTGGGAAGCAGTGATGGCTTGCGCAAAAGATGCTTGTAGCATGAGAAGCGTGGGAGGTGGGCAGATTAGAAGGGGTAGTGAGTGGTGGGATAAAGAAGTAAGATTATTAGTGAAAGAGAAGAGAGAGGCATTTAGACGATTTTTGCAGGGAAATAGTGCATATGACTGGAGATGTATAAAAGAAAGAGGCATGAGGTCAAGAAAAAGGTGCAAGAGGTGAAAAAGAGGGCAAATGAGAGTTGGGGTGAGAGAGTATCATTAAATTTTAGGGAGCATAAAAGGATGCTTTGGAAGGAGGTAAATAAAGTGTGTAAGACAAGAGAGCAAATGGGAACGTTAGTGAAGGGGACTAATGGGGAGGTAATAACAAGTAGTGGTGATGTGAGAAGGAGATGGAGTGAGTATTTTGAAGGTTTGTTGAATATGTTAGATGATAGATTGGCAGATATAGGGTGTTTTGGTTGAGGTGGTGTACGAAGTGAGAGGGTCAGGGAGAATGATTTGGTAAACAGGGAAGAGGTAGTGAAAGCTTTGCGGAAGATGAAAGCCGGCAAGGCAGCAGGTTTGAATGATATTGCAGTGGAATTTATTAAAAAAAGTGGTGACTGTATGTATGTATGTATGGCCCATGGTGAAGTGCCGGAGGATTGGCAGAATGCTTGCATAGTGCCATTGTACAAAGGCAAAGGGGATAAAGGTGAGTGTTCAAATTACAGAGGTATAAGTTTGTTGAGTATTCCTGGGAAAAGTATATGGGAGGGTATTGATTGAGAGGGTGAAGGCATGTACAGAACATCAGATTGGGGAAGAGCAGTGTGGTTTCAGAAGTGGTAGAGGATGTGTGGATCAGGTGTTTGCTTTGAAGAATGTATGAGAAATACTTAGAAAAACAAATGGATTTGTATGTAGCATTTATGGAACTGGAGAAGGCATATGATACAGTTGACAGAGATGCTCTGTGGAAGGTATTGTGAGTATATGGTATAGGAGGCAAGTTGCTGGAAGCATTGAAAAGTTTTTATCAAGGATGTAAGGCATGTGTACGTGTAGTGAGAGAGGAAAGTGATTGGTACTCGGTGAATGTTGGTTTGCGGCAGGGATGCGTGATGTCTCCATGGTTGTTCAATTTGTTTATGGATGGGGTTGTTAGGGAGGTGAATACAAGAGTTTTGGAGAGAGGGGCAAGTATGCAGTCTGTTGTGGATGAGAGGACTTGGGAAGTGAGTCAGTTGTTGTTCGCTGATGATACAGCGCCAGTGGCTGATTAGGGAGAGAAACTGCTGAAGCTGATGACTGAGTTTGGTAAAGTGTGTGAAAGAAGAAAGTTAAGAGTAAATGCGAATAAGAGCAAGGTTATTAGGTACAGTAGGGTTGAGGGTCAAGTCAATTGGGAGGTAAGTTTGAATGGAGAAAAATGGAGGAAGTAAAGTGTTTTAGATATCTGGGAGTGGATCTGGCAGCGGATGGAACCATGGAAGTGGAAGTGGATCATAGGGTGGGGGAGGGGGCGAAAATCCTGGGAGCCTTGAAGAATGTGTGGAAGTCGAGAACATTATCTCGGAAAGCAAAAATGGGTATGTTTGAAGGAATAGTGGTTCCAACAATGTTGCATGGTTGCGAGGCGTGGGCTATGGATAGAGTTGTGCACAGGAGGGTGGATGTGCTGGAAATGAGATGTTTGAGGACAATGTGTGGTGTGAGGTGGTTTGATCGAGTAAGTAATGTAAGGGTAAGAGAGATGTGTGGAAATAAAAAAAGCGTGGTTGAGAGAGCAGAAGAGGGTGTTTTGAAATGGTTTGGGCACATGGAGAGAATGAGTGAGGAAAGATTGACCAAGAGGATATATGTGTCAGAGGTGGAGGGAATGAGGAGAAGTGGGAGACCAAATTGGAGGTGGAAAGATGGAGTGAAAAAGATTTTGAGTGATCGGGGCATGAACATGCAGGAGGGTGAAAGGCGGGCAAGGAATAGAGTGAATTGGATCGATGTGGTATACCAGGGTTGACATGCTGTCAATGGATTGAATCAGGGCATGTGAAGCGTCTGGGGTAAACCATGGAAAGTTGTGTGGGGTCTGGATGTGGAAAGGGAGCTGTGGTTTCGGGCATTATTGCATGACAGCTAGAGACTGAATGTGAAAGAATGGGGCCTTTGTTGTCTTTTCCTAGCACTACCTCGCACACATGAGGGGGGAGGGGAATGGTGTTCCATGTGTGGCGAGGTGGCGATGGGAATGAATAAAGGCAAACAGTGTGAATTGTATGCATGGGTATATATGTATGTGTCTGTGTGTATATATATATGTGTACATTGAGATGTATAGGTATGTATATTTGCGTGTGTGGACGTGTATGTATATACATGTGTATGGAGGTGGGTTGGGCCATTTCTTTCGTTTATATACGTAAACACACTTACACAGACAAAAACATACATATACATATCAACATATACACATGTACATGCATATACATATCAACATGTACACATATACTTACATATACACAGACATATACATATATATGTATGTACATATTTATACTTGCTTGCTTTCATCCATTCCTGGCGCCCCACCCCACAAAGAACAGCATCCTCACCCCTTGCATCAGGGAGGTAGCACCAGGATAACAAGACAAAAAAGTCAACATCCATTCACACTCATTCTCTAGCTGTCAGTGTGTAGTGCACCATAACCACAGCTCCCTATCCACATCCAGGCCCCACAGACCTTTCCATGGTTTACCCTAAATGTTTCATGTAGACACAGGTATACCACATCATTCCAATTCACTTTATTCCTTGCATGCCTCTCACCCTCCTGCATGTTTATGCCCTGATCACTCAATATCTTCTCATTCCATCCTTCCACTTCCAATTTGGTCTCTGCTTCTCTTTGTTCCCTCCACCTCTAACATATACATATCCTCTTTGTTAGCCTTTCCTCTCTTTCTCTCCACGCACACACACACACACCACCTCAAACATGCTAGACAAACTGTCCTCTGACCGCCTGCCCCTCCTGAAAATCCTCCATCTGGCCCACCCAAACCATACAACTAACAAAAACACTTAGACTATAGGAAAGCAGTCTGGCCAGCCTTGACACAGTACATGGAAACAAGGCTCCAAAACCTCAGAATAGATGACTTCCCATCCTTACATCATGGTGTCACAAATTTCATCTCCAGCAAAATCAGCAGAAACCACATGCCACAAGGACATAGAAATATGACCCAGACTTCTTGCTGCAAGTTACATTCCCCTTAAAACAAAGAAATCAGCTAAGACAGCACAATTCACCATAGGTAGAAGTCAAAGAACAAGTCCATACCCTAATAATGCTACTACTAACCTGATCACTGAAAGATGTACTGAAAACTGATATTTCTTCCTCAACACTGTAAACCACAAGACTCACAGCAGTCAACTATGGTGCATGTGAAAAAATATTCATACTTGCTGCACCAATCCAGTCCCTCCTCATGAATCACTCCTGACTCATTCCAGTAAAATTCCTTCTCCTCCCAAACAGTACTCAAACATGAGTAATAAGACTCTTCAAGAATCGGCCACAAACCAACTTCACACTTAAACAGGAAAGTCATGAAGAAAAACCACACAATATCCAGAAACAACTGCCCACCCACCCTTCACTCACTCTGATACAGGCTCTGACAAGATATCAGACTTTTTCATAAAACTCTTTTGCCCATTTGCAATCCAAGATCTTACAGATATCTTCAACCACTATTGGTAACACAACAAAATCCTGGATATCTGAAATTTTGACTTAATAGTTCCAATCCCAAGACCCATTCCCCCAAACCACCCAACTCCTCCTCCTGCTACTACCCTGTTTCACCTCTATCCTCTTTTTCCAGATTCTCTAAAAAAAACTGATCCACAACAGAATCAAACAAAACATCCCACTTTAACCCATACCTAAACACTCCACCACCACATTACACACTGACCCTCAACAAGATATCTTAGAGGGCCCCAACTAGCCACAGTCCCTGTCCCTCACAGTAGTAGCAACAGTCTCCTGTCACATCCTTACACAAAAGATACTTGACACCACCCTTCATAACATTGACTAAAGGTGGTTGACAGTAGCCATATGCCATGCCAATCAATCACAGTGGTTTCATCTCTAAAATATGAACTCCACAATGGAGTTCTCCAAGGGGCAGTTCTATCTACTATCCCCTTTAGTCTCTTCCTACATGACCTCCCATTACCTCAGGCAAACTTCAAAGTGTAGGTCCTCTCATATACAGACAACCTCACAATCAAATCACAACACCCTCTCTGTCAAAACTCATATACACTTAAATGACCTGATAAGCACTTAACAGCCTTTCCAACTTAGTCTTAAATACCATCGCACCATATAATATATCCATCTGAAACCACACTCCCCAGATAGACACAAGTAGCACTTTTCCACATGGACTGAACATCACCCATCCCAACTTTACAACAAACACCTGATTCAACATATTCCAGAACCCTTCATCCCCACAATGCAACAAACACAGTGATGACACTGAGCTTTTATTATTTAATTGCCCTGCACTCTCCAAATGTTAATGCATGCACATCACTCCATTTCACGACCTTCGGTCTCATCCAGTGGATGCAGCCAATTTCCTGGGTACTGTGGGAGCCTCATAAAGGTAGAAAGGACTCCTAGGGAAGGAAGTAGATAAGTATATTTGAATGTAGATTCTGATCCTGTAGTTCACATAAATGAATGATGTGAATTCTATTTTTCAGTTGTTTACTTTCATAAATGACATTTAATTTTGGTTTGACTAGGTATGATATCTTTTCTGTTGATACTGTTTCTGTTTGGAAACTTTGGCCAAATCATATGTCCTTGCCTTTTAGTTTTGCTTTAGATTGGATTTACATTCACCTTAGTTAGATTTCAGTATGAATTTCATTAAGTTTCATATCAGGTTCTGGGTTGAAAATTAGTTCTTAATCACTAGCTTTTTATATCTTCTGGTTTTGCTTAGGTTTGGTGGAACTTTTCATTTTATCACCAGAAACTCAAGTTTCAGATGCAACAGAATTTATCAGTGTTTATACAGCCATCCTGATGCCCAGTTTTTAGATAATCATTAGCTCAGTTAAGTTTTGATGGAAATTGATTAGACATGGTAAATGCTTATTTCATCATTCCACAGGTCAGTTACACAGTGCCTGTATTTTTGTATTGCACTTTAATCATATTTACGTATTTACCCATATTAGGTAAGAATATATGGTAATTAGCCACCTTTGGATAGTGCCTTCGTTTAAAAGATGATGCTTTAACTGTATTTTCACAGCCTATTTTGATAAGACATAGTGTATCAGAAAAGTCAACAACTGGTGTTTGACAGATAAATCTATGTGGTTTTCATAGTACACTTTATAAGTGAACTTTCCCCATACCACATAACTTCACATCATAGTTGCAACATTAGGATGAGGCTAAGATCACTAGATCAGATGTACAGTAGCCTAGTGTAAGTTATACAGTATTACAGCACTTTATCTTTCAGAAAGGTCTATCATTTTCTCCACATACCCCTTGCAGGTACTTACAGTAAATCAACATAGTCCAAAAAAGACCAGCAGAGCATCCAACTATATCTCAGCTTCTTCAAAGATTACAGTAATGACACTGGAAATTTGTTAAACTTTTAAACAATTGTGTCATGAAGAATATTCACACCCTATGTTTATCATGTGTCCAAAGCAGGCATAAATATGTAGTGTTAAACAGGCAAGTAAACTAAGAGTGTAGGGCTTGTTATGTGCTGTAGGAGGCAGGTTTTGACATGAGTACACATCACAGAACCTTTTTATAACTCTATCATCATGATGTATTATAGGATTTCATCAATACAGCTAGATTTAGTGATCTGATGAAAGGATCTTAAGAACCACATCATATTAACAAAGTTTTTGATTATGTCCATTCTTTAGAAGTTTTAGTTGATATATTTTCCTCCTTTTCCATTGAATTTAAAGTAATGTACATTCAGATAAGTAGAGATTTTTTTCGTGGTCAGTGTCAAGCAGTGTGTAACAAACGAGGGAGACAGCGTCGAGGAATTATCTGTGTGAATGCAGAGAATCAGAGAGTGCAGCGTCATTTGTGCTCCAGAGAGCATCGTCCACGCAAGAAGCAGAGATGTCAGGCTCAGCCTTGTGGGCACATTTCATGCTCTCAGGCAAGTTTTTTTTTTAAAGAAGTAAATTTTCATACACTGTAAGACTTCTTTGCTTCACTTGATAGTTATTTTCAATGAAAGGAAAATAATTCACCACTAGATATTATATCTTTCACGATTATATCGACTTTGATATCAAAATATTTGTTTTTATAGCCTTTACCACCACACAGATATTAATAACTAACATGCCTGTCTCAAAAAATCATTTAGTGCCTGTTTTTTTGCCATTTTTGCAAATCTGCATGCTTTCTTGTATAAAAATGTTCATCTTTCTGTTTGTCTTCTTGTCAGTCTGCGTATGTTTTCCATTCTGACTTTTTTCATCCAAGTCTATCAATTCATCCAAACAGCTTTATATAGTTGATACCTGTGGAATGAAATTTGTGGTAAGAATTATTTGAAGATTTGTAGAAAAAAGAGAGTTTGAATAAGTTGCATAAAATAATTCATCCCACAAGTGTCACCTAGTGAAAAACTGCCAGGCAAACCTTACGACAGACTTATTCATTAACAAGAAAGATGTTTAAGAGATCAAAGTATGTTCATGAAATCCACCAGCTCCTGCCGAGGGCCAGAAATTTCATTACACATACACCATAGACTCGCTTAAATGTAGATGCTGACTGTTGGCTATTTACCTTTAAAGTCAGACCTACACTAAAGAGACTTTAATAATGACAGAGAACAATGGAATGGCATATATTCATTGATAATGTATAACCACTCATCCCTGTCATTGTCCCCATCATTCCTCCCATATTATAGGCTAAACTTTCCTGTTCACCAATACCATATTTTCCCGAAAATATATCATCCCAGTTGCCAGCAGTTTCATTCATCCAAAGGAAATGGATGAAATATTGACACTTGTGTGTGGGGGTTAGTTATATGTCTGACAACTTTCTTGGCATGTCTACACATACAACCACTCACCCATACCATTTATCTCTTCATGTCTCCCATAATGTCAAAACAACCTTTTGCTCATCAGCATTGTATTTTCCTAAAAATATATTACCCCAGCATCCAGCAATTTTTATCCTTCCAAGGAAATGGGTGTGGTATTGACAACTGTGTATTGTTTTTTTGTGCTTCTGATAACCTTCCTTAGTATGTCTACATATGGGACATGCAGTATTGCCTTTTTATAACACTGATATAGAAATAGGATGGAAGGTGAAAAACTTTAGATGTGTAAGTAGCCATCTGATCAGATGAAGTGTTCATAGAACATAAAACTAAGAGTCATAAACAAAAGACAGTTACTATACTACTGAAAAGTTTATTTGTAAGAAAAAAAACTGTTTCTAGATTTAGTATGCATCTTACATTAGCTATTAGCTAAGTTAGGAGAATAGGGCAGCACCAAACATTTAGACCTATCATCCTTTTCCACATTTTTGTTGCTAGATGCATGAAATGTCTTCCAAGCTTTTCAATAAGCCTTGTTCACAAACCACTTGTATCTGCTTAAAGGTATATCTTTTGTAACTACATTCATCTACTAGACTTATGGGATCACATATCTGTAAAGCTCGTATAAACATAGACATAACTACATACATGTTTGTAAGAGCATTACAGATATGTGATCCCATAAGTCTGGTAGATAAATGTAGTCATATAAGACATACCATCAGGCAGTTATGTTATCCTGAGTGGTTTGTAAACAAGGCTTACTAGAAAGCTAGGAAGACATTTTATGCATCTAGTAACAAAAATGTGGAAAGGATGATAGGTTTAAATGTTTGGTGTTGCCCTATTCACTTCATTTAGCTGCTGTGAGACAGGTTCTAAAAACCAGTGCTTTTGATGTTGCCTTCCTGTACAATAACACTATCAGTAAGACTTTAATTAAAAGTAGGCCAAATTATCAGAAAATTGGGAGTGTTTACACCATCATAATGTCATGTAAAGATGTATGCATTGGCCAGACGGTAAAGCTAACTGAGAGATGCTATTGGCACAGTTGTTCAGTATTCAAGGGTGATCACAGGAATATGATCACTAAATAGTAGCAAAAAAAACCTGTTGACCTCAACAATGCAGTCACATTGTGCCCCACATCTGATTATGATACCCGTAACATCATTGATGTCATAATTTGTCCCCAGGTGACTTTAAAGCACATCCAATTATCAAACAAATTAAATCATTTTGAAATAGTTATCAAGATCCTATCAAGATACTATGGAAAGATGGAGTGAAAAAGATTTTGAGTGATCGGGGCCTGAACATGCAGGAGGGTGAAAGGCGTGCAAGGAATAGAGTGAATTGGAACGATATGGTGTACCGGGGTCAACATGCTGTCAATGGATTGAACCAGGGCATGTGAAGCGCTATCTCGCACACATGAGGGGGGAGAGGGTTGTTATTCCATGTGTGGCGAGGTGGCGATGGGAATAAAGAAAGGCAGACAGTATGAATTATGTACTTATGTATATATGTATATGTCTGTGTGTGTGTATATATATGTATACATTGAGATGTATAGGTATGTATATTTGCATGTGTGGATGTGTATGTATATACATGTGGATGGGATGGGCCATTCTTTTGTCTGTTTCCTTGCGCTACCTCGCTAACGCGGGAGACAGCGACAAAGCAAAATAAATAAATTTATAAGAAAAGTATTTGAACACACATTTCATTACCCAGGCCAACCTCCCCTACACAACCCCTCCTTAACCACATGGCACCTTCCATGTTCTCTTTAAAGGTCAGGCCAGTATATTGTTTGGCATGGCACTTATAAGACAGAATTGTTGTGGTGGTGTTGGGATTTAGAAGCTTTGTGAATTGTTTGTACCTGATGAGGCAGATTGTCTCCATGAAACATGTTGTGCAGTATGTATGGAAAAATTACTTATTAAATAGAATTATCTGAACACTTACTGAATTGGGATTTCACCTTCATGACTATCATCATGGGATAGTGTGAAGGGAGCAAAAGGGGAAGTGATAACAGGTAGTGATGGAGTGAGTATTTTCAAGGATTGTTAAATGTGTTTGATGAAGGAGTGGTAGGTGAAATACATTTAGGTCAGGGTGGCATGCGAAGTGAGAGAGTCAGGGAGAGTGGTTTGGTGAAAAGAGAAGAGGTGGTGAAAGCATTGCAGAAGATGAAATCCAGCAAGGCTG
Source organism: Panulirus ornatus (assembly GCF_036320965.1). Lineage (NCBI taxonomy): Eukaryota > Metazoa > Arthropoda > Malacostraca > Decapoda > Palinuridae > Panulirus > Panulirus ornatus. The sequence goes on from NC_092240.1 coordinate 2,952,466, forward strand.
CAGGATTGGATGGTATTGCATTGAATTTATTAAGAATGGGGTGACATGATTGTTGATTTGTTGGTAAGGATATTCAGTGTTTGCATGGATCATGGGGAAGCACCTATTTGAGGATTGGAGGAATGTATTTTTAGTGTCATTGTATAAAGGCAAAGTGGATAAAAGTAAGTGTTCAAACTACAGAGACATACGTTTGTTGAGTGTGCCTGGAAAATTATATAGGGGGTATTGATCGAGAGGGTGAAGTCATGTACAGAATAACAGATTTGGGAGGGGCAGTGTGGTTTCAGAAGCGTTAGAGGATGTGTAGATCAGGTGTTTGTTTTGAAGAATGTGTGTGAAGAAATACTTAGAAAAATAGATGGATTTGTATGTGGCATTTATGGATCTGGAGAAGGCATATGATAGGGTTGATAGAGATGCTGTGTGGAAGGTCTTAAAAATTTATTGTGTGGGAAGTAAGCTGTGAGAAACAGAAGTTTTTATCAAGTATGTAAGGCACTTGTAGTGTGTATGAGTAGGAAGAGAGGAGAGTGATTGGTTACCAGCAAAGGTTGGTCTGTGACGGGGTGTGTGATGTCCCCATGGTTGTTTAATTTGTCTATGGATAGGGTGGTTAGGGAGGTAAATGCAAGAATCAAACAGATGGTTAAGGAAAGATGGGAGACATTGTCTTTACCAGAAGGGAAGGCTTTGAGGTTTTTTACCCTGGGTATCCTCAAAACCCTCTCAGAAGGTCATAGGAAACCATCCTAGACAGGAACAAAATTAATCATCAAATTTCAGATTTCTTTTTGCTTCCCCAAGTTAATGTCCTTTTAGTTATCCACAGTTATTTCTCTTTATGTAAAATTACAAACTTGCTTTCCTTAGAATTCTCTTTGAATACAGTAGATGAGGACCTACTGAAAATGTGTTGACCATTTCAGAGAAACATTTCCTTCAACCAAAAAAGATTGTGACCTCTACTAGACACTTTGACCCCATTCCTGGGAAACTGTCAGAAATATAAGTGGTTTAGCAAATTTTTTGCATATCAGTATATCGTACACCTGACTCAAGTTTTTGTCACAGGCACAAAATTCCTTACATGTAACTGTGGATGGCGAGTATTCTCTGCTGGTGGGTGGACAGAACATGAGTATTTTCTGCTCTGGAATGAACACATCAAACCCCCAAGAATACCTAACACTACCAGCAGGAGAAGAAGGAAACTTTGCTGAAATGTACAACAAAATGTAAATTGCCTATTTTTGTATGGAATGAAACGTTTGTGAATATAATGATCATACTCTTTGTAATATTCATAATTATTCATGGTCGCAAAATTACTTTTCATCAAATCTGAACAAAAATGGATGTGTTTTGGAATTTAAGCTGGAAATTCTTCTTGGTAACCAGTAACATTTGTATTCATATTGCCTTTTCCTTAAGAAGTTAATGATTTTTTTTTCCTACAGCTTGATTCACCCAGACACATGTCCACATGATGGAGAGCGCCGCTCTGACTGCAACTGCATCCAAGATGAAAGCAGTCATTCTGGCTATACTGCCTTCAGTAAAGTCAGACTTAACACTTCATCCTTAGTCATTGATAGTATGTATCTGTATTCAAGTTTTTTTATTAACTCTTTCACTATGGTAGTCCTAACTTCCACTGCAAAATCTGCATACAAATTCCCAAATACTCTAAAGAATATTATTATTTTTTTTATTATACTTTGTCGCTGTCTCCCGCGTTTGCGAGGTAGCGCAAGGAAACAGACGAAAGAAATGGCCCAACCCCCCCATACACATGTATATACATACGTCCACACACGCAAATATACATACCTACACAGCTTTCCATGGTTTACCCCAGACGCTTCACATGCCTTGATTCAATCCACTGACAGCACGTCAACCCCGGTATACCACATCACTCCAATTCACTCTATTCCTTGCCCTCCTTTCACCCTCCTGCATGTTCAGGCCCCGATCACACAAAATCTTTTTCACTCCATCTTTCCACCTCCAATTTGGTCTCCCTCTTCTCCTCGTTCCCTCCACCTCCGACACATATATCCTCTTGGTCAATCTTTCCTCACTCATTCTCTCCATGTGCCCAAACCACTTCAAAACACCCTCTTCTGCTCTCTCAACCACGCTCTTTTTATTTCCACACATCTCTCTTACCCTTACGTTACTCACTCGATCAAACCACCTCACACCACACATTGTCCTCAAACATCTCATTTCCAGCACATCCATCCTCCTGCGCACAACTCTATCCATAGCCCACGCCTCACAACCATACAACATTGTTGGAACCACTATTCCTTCAAACATACCCATTTTTGCTTTCCGAGATAATGTTCTCGACTTCCACACATTCTTCAAGGCCCCCAGAATTTTCGCCCCCTCCCCCACCCTATGATCCACTTCCGCTTCCATGGTTCCATCCGCTGCCAGATCCACTCCCAGATATCTAAAACACTTCACTTCCTCCAGTTTTTCTCCATTCAAACTCACCTCCCAGTTGACTTGACCCTCAACCCTACTGTACCTAATAACCTTGCTCTTATTCACATTTACTCTTAACTTTCTTCTTCCACACACGTTACCAAACTCAGTCACCAGCTTCTGCAGTTTCTCGCATGAATCAGCCACCAGCGCTGTATCATCAGCTGTATCATCTAAAGAATATATCTTAGGTTTTACTGCAACGTAAGCCAGAACATGATTTTCAATATACACAGGGTTCTTTCAGAACAAATGGGCTACTTTCTTAGCTATCTTTCATTATAGTGTAATGTCGTCGTGTGAGTAACTGAAACCCAAGTCATGAGGGGGTTATGTTCCAGACCAAAAATTTCACCAATCTAATTTTTTTGTATGGACTATACCTGAAACAGCTTACCATCAATATACCACACTCTGTCATCATCTAGATTAGTCCTACCAATTCAGCAGCTGTTGCCATTTCACAGATAAATCAGACAATATTTAATGATTGTTCTTGAGAATTTTAGTGGTGAGGGATAGAGATAGCTGGTGGTGGATTGGGATAGAGGTGAAGGAAACGATTTGTCAAGCTTTTCATATCAAGTTTATCCATTTCAGTGTATGGTGTTTATATTAGTTGATGTTTTGGCCATTATATTACCTATTTAATGTAGTAGTAGGCAGGAATTAGATCGTAGCACTATATAGAAATAGTAAGTTAGTGCATTAAGCTGGAACATTAGGTAGGAGCCTCAGAAAACACTGCTAAAGTTGCCCTCTGCTAATGGCTTGTTAAAGGTAAAGTTAAGAGTGAGGCACTTAAGGCTAAAAAAGCATCTGTGAAGTTCACTGCTCATGGAGACATTTACTGTGCCAACCCCCTTGAGAGACCTGAAGGGAAGAGGCATTAGAGATAGATAGAGTTTAATATTTTCAAGTTAGGTAGGTCTCTTTTTTATGGCACATTAATGACATGAAAACTTGGTGTTCCTTATCAGATGACCATCCTTGACTGGATTACAATAAGAATCTAATGTTATTTTGATTTGATATTTATAAAAGGGGAGTGCTCATCCTCCTCAAAGGCCCAGATTGGGGTGTCTAAATGTGTATGGATGTAGCCGAGATGAGGAAAAAGGAGAGATAGTTAGTATCTTTGAGGAAAGGAACCTGGATGTTTTGGCCTTGAGTAAAACGAAGCTCAAGGATAAAGGGGAAGAGTGGTTTTTTGGGAGTAAAGTCAGGGGTTGGTGAGAGGACAAGAGCAAAGGAAGGAGTAGCACTACTCCTGAAACAGAAGTTGTGGGAGTATGTGATAGAGTGTAAGAAAGTAAACTCTAGATTGATATAGGTAAAACTGAAAGTGGATGGAGAGAGATGAGTGATTATTGGTGCATATGCACCTGGGTATGAGAAGAAAGATTATGAGAGACTAATGTTTTGGGAGCAGCTGAGTGAATGTGTTTTAGAAGTTTTGATGCACAAGACCAGGTTATAGTGATGAGTGAATAGAATGCAAAGATGAGTAATGTGGCAGTTGAGGGAATAATTGGTGTACATGGAGTGTTCAGTGTTGTAAATGGAAATGGTGATGAGCTTGTAGATTTGTATGCTGAAAAAGGACTAGTGATTGGGAATACCTGGTTTAAAAAGAGGTATACATAAGTATACGTATGTAAACAGGAGAGATGGCCAGGGAGTGTTATTGGATTATGTGTTGATTGATTGGTGTGTGAAAGAGAGACTTTTAGATGTTAATGTACTGAGAGGTGCAACTGGAGGGATGTCTGGTCATTATCTTGTGGAGGTGAAGGTGAAGATTTGTAGAGGTTTTCAGAAAAGAAGAGAAAATGTTGGTGTGAAGAGAGTGGTGAGAGTAAGTGAGCTTGGGAAGGAGACTTGCATGAGGAAGTACCAGGAGAGACTGAGTTCAGAATGGAAAAAGGTGAGAGCAAAGGATGTAAGGGGAGTGGGGGAGGAATGGGATATATTTAGGGAAGCAGTGATGGCTTGCACAAAAGATGCTTGTGGCATGAGAAGCGTGGGAGGTGCGCAGATTAGAAAGGGCAGTGAGTGATGGGATGAAGAAGTAAGATTATTAGTGAAAGAGAAGAGAGAGGTATTTGGACGATTTTTGCAGGTAAATAGTGCAAATGAGTGGGAGATGTATAAAAGAAAGAGGCAGGAGGTCAAGAGAAAGGTGCAAGAGGTGAAAAAGAGGGCAAATGAGAGTTGGGGTGAGAGAGTATCATTAAATTTTAGGGAGAATAAAAAGATGTTTTGTAAGGAGGGAAATAAAGTGCGTAAGACAAGAGAACAAATGGGAACATCGGTGAAGGGGGGCTAATGGGGAGGTAATAATAAGTAGTGGTGATGTGAGAAGGAGATGGAGTGAGTATTTTGAAGGTTTGTTGAATGTGTTTTAGATGGTAGATTGGCAGATTTAGAGTGTTTTGGTCGAGGTGGTGTGCGAAGTGAGACGGTCAGAGAGAATGATTTTGTAAACAGAGAAGAGGTAGTGAAAGCTTTGCGGAAGATGAAAGCCGGCAAGGCAGCGGGTTTAGATGGTATTGCAGTGGAATTTATTAAAAAAGGGGGCGACTGTGTTGTTGACTGGTTGGTAAGGATATTCAGTGTATGTATGGCTCATGGTGAAGTACCTGAATATTGGCAGAATGCATGCATAGTGCCATTGTACAAAGGCAAAGGGGATGAAGGTGAGTGTTCAAATTACAGAGGTATAAGTTTGTTGAGTATTCCTGGGAAATTATATGGGAGGTTATTGATCGAATGGGTCAAGGCATATACAGAGCACCAGATTGGGGAGGAGCAGTGTGGTTTCAGAAGTGGTAGAGGATGTGTGGATCAAGTGTTTGCTTTGAAGAATGTATGTGAGAAATACTTAGAAAAGTAGATGGATTTGTATGTAGCATTTATGGATCTGGAGAAGGCATATGATAGAGTTGATAGATATGCTCTGTGGAAGGTTTTAAGAGTATATGGTGTGGGAGTTAAGTTGCTAGAAGCAGTGAAAAGTTTTTATCGAGGATATAAGGCATGTGTACAAGAAGGAAGAGAGGAAAGTGAGTGGTTCCCAGTGAATGTTGGTTTGCAGCAGGGGTGTGTGATGTCTCCATGGCTGTTTAATTTGTTTATGGATGGGGTTGTTGGGGAGGTGAATGCAAGAGTTTTGGAGAGGGGCAAGTATGCAGTCTGTTGTGGATGAAAGGGCTTGGGAAGTGAGTCAGTTGTTCGCTGATGATACAGTGCTGGTGGCTGATTCAGATGAGAAACTGCAGAAGCTGGTGACTGAGTTTGGTAAAGTGTGTGAAAGAAGAAAGCTGAGAGTAATTGTGAATAAGAAGAAGGTTATTAGGTACAGTAGGGTTGAGGGACAATTAAATTGGGAGGTAAGTTTGAATGGAGAAACTAGAGGAAGTGAAGTGTTTTAGATATCTGGGAGTGGATTTGGTAGTGGATGGAACCATGGAAACGGAAGTGAGTCACAGGGTGGGGGAGGGGGCAAAGGTTCTGGGAGCATTGAAGAATGTGTGGAAGGCAAGAACATTATCTCGGAAAGCAATAATGGGTATATTTGAAGGAATGGTTGTTCCAACAATGTTATATGGTTGCGAGGCGTGGGTTATAGATAGGGTTGTGCCGAGGAGGGTGGATGTGTTGGAAATGAGATGTTTGAGGACAGTATGTGGTGTAGGGTGGTTTGATCGAGTAAGTAATGAAAGGGTAAGAGAGATGTGTGGTAAGAAAAAGAGTGTGATTGAGAGAGCAGAAGAGATTGCATTGAAATGGTTTGGTCACATGGAGAGAATGAGTGAGGAAAGATTGACAAAGAGGATATATGTGTCAGAGGTGAAGGGAACAAGGAGAAGTGGGAGACCAAATTGGAGGTGGAAGGAAGGAGTGAAGAAAGTTTTGAGCGATCGGGGCCTGAACATACAGGAGGGTGAAAGGCTTGCAAGGAATAGAGTGAATTGGGATGATGTGGTATACCGGGGTCGCTACCTCTCTAACGCGGGAGACAGCATCAAAGAATGATAAATAGATATATATGTATATCTTATTCTTGCTGAAGAAGGTTTTTGCAGAAGCCTGAACGTTAAAGGAATAAAGCCTAAAAGCTCTTACCAGTGTTTTACTTAACACCTCAGTCCACATGTACTAATGGATTAATCATATCTATGTGGTGCTGGAGAACCATTTCAGAAATAAAAGAGCACTGTAGGAAAAGGAACAACACATATTAATTAACCACAGGAAATTCTGCAAGATTGCTTGCATGAACAATTGTTACTGTGATCGGAGCTGGTTTAGCTGTAAAACAGTGTAAAGCCATTTAGCAACATTGCTATACCATTTTTAGTGGAAATGTGCACGAATCTAGCAAAGAAAGTACAATGTATTAGTTAATGGACAATACATAATACACCAGTGGGTAGTAGTTGGTAGGCAGCTAAGAACCAGGGAGGTATATTACCGGTACTACCTACCTTGGTATTGGGAGAAGTAGTCATGCCTAAGTAGTTACCCAGCACTTCAGTGGTATTCAAGTTGCACCCCTCTGACCCAAGTAGCTGTCTTTTCTTTCTGCCTCACCCACATGAGGACAACTGGCATTCTGTCCATAATCATACAGTCTCTCCTTGTCATACATAATACTTGACAACACTTAACTCACACACCTCATTCTTTGTATCTCCAGATTTTCCTGCAGTGATCACTATTTGCTAGCCCTGCCTTTTGGTAAAATGTGAGGAGTAATAGATCGAATTAGTATGTAGGAACATTTAGGCAGGGGTATTAAGTAGAGGTACTTGGTAGGAACATTGGCTGGAGTATTAGGTATAAGTAATCAGTAGGAACTTTTGGTAGGAGCTTCTGTAAACACTGCAAACGCATATTAATAGGAATCATATGATTACATAGTGACATGTTTAAATGTTATGCCATCATAAAGGATGCTTTATATGCTTTGCAGTGTTGCAGCTTGAACATTTATCTGTTTGATAATCACACCACACACATGAGTAACATGTTACTATGTTAGTATATGTATCATTTTTTCAGGAAAAAAGATCTCTGAATGGAAAGACTTAGAAATTGATAGATTTTTTTTATTTATTGGAAAATGCCAAAATGAGAGAACGTTAAATACCTAAGAGTAACTGAAATCAGCGGGCTAAATTGTCATTATAGGACATTGAATGCATATGTACGTAGGACAGATTACCTGGGGTGTTCATATGCTGGGCTACAGTGGCTGCAAAGATGGTGATAACAAAAAGTTGGGTGATAGAGGAATGATGGAGGAGCTGGCTTACCTAGGAGAAATGTGATGTGATGCCCATAGAATTGAGGAGTGGCCTTTGGATATATAAATCTTTTATCTCTGTATCTGGTGGTACCAGACTTCTCCTTATGGTTATGATATGAGTGTCAGGTCACATTTAGCAAGGTTATATCATTCATTACAGTCTCATCACAGGACTTCTAACTCTAAGGGAGTTCATCACTCATCTACCACTGACTGTAGGTGCAGTATTGAAGCCCCTGGAGAAGAGACCCATAAGATTATATAATAAATGATGATACTGATTTTTGTATTGAACTTGTTCTCTTTGAAGAAGACTTCTGTGCAAGCTGAAACATTAGAGGCATAAAACTGAAAAACTTACTCCCGTTTTTATTCAAACCCAATCCACATACATAATAAGGAATTGTTAAACTGTATGTTTTACTGTATTGATTTTTGAGGTATGTTATTGAAGGATTGTTACTAAGGTTGGAGTGCAATACAGCTTAGTCACAGTGCAACATGTGTCATATGATGAAGTAAAGTTCAAATATTTTTCATGCATTTTACACATTTGCAATATTGCTTAATGTTGTATGTTTTCATATGTGTATTATTCACATTTTTTTGTCTAATAATAGATATTTTTTTCTTTTAGTTTGAAATAGCTAAATCACGTGTGTTTTCTTAATTCGTGTCACAAATTCTAGTTTTTCTTTGTGATATTGTAGGATTAAGCGCCATGCTTCATTCAGATTTGCAAGAACATTTGAGTACTGTTCAACTGTATAGTCCAACTGCATAGTCCTAAAGTCCATGAAACTGTCAAATAGACTGGAGTCATAACAGGATATAGCAACACTGACCGTAATTTCTTATTTACAAGCTTAGGTTATCTCCACTTTGAATTACTCTAAATTTTAAAATTTTGCAGAGGCCATTTAATAGGTGTGAACTGACTTTATGCCAGTGTATTCAGTGAATCTGTTTCCTCATACCTGCAGCATATGACTTCACCTTTGCCCGAGCTGTGGATGGTAACTTTGTTCGATATGGAGAGGCTGGTGACTGCTTCAGCATGGCAATGTGCCCTCAGGGAGCGTTCTCCATCAACTTAGCTGGTACAGCCTTAGCCGTCTCCCCACGCACCGACTGGATAACGAGAGGCAATAAAGCGGCACACTACATAAATCGTTTAGATGTAAGTAGTTGTAACATCTCATTTCTAATCATGTGTAGCCCTATTGCCCTCATGTCTCTTACATCTGAACTCATAGAAACTGTTGCAAGAAAAAAATTCCAAACCTCCACCGGACACAGTTTACTCTGTCAAGCAGTATGACCTTTACCAGCCTTCAGGTATGGAGTACTATAGGTATTGCAGAATTGATTGCTGTATCACTAAGGTGTATGACTTTATGAAATTGATTTTCCTCATGCAAATAGGAATGAAAGTGATTATGATAGATAGATAGATTGATACAGTAGATATGTAATCCTGGGTAAAATGTTTGTTTAGGAGGGTCAGTGAAAATTAGTTCAGCCTCTGATAACAACTTGCATACGATACAGTGTTCATTAACTTTAGTCTCTGTATTAATTATTCAAAGTGTATGCTTACAAAATACTGATATACATATGTGGTTTCCTGTGTAAAGACTTGTATATTATGATATCTTCATGGGATTATGCTCTATTGCACATTATCCCAAAGAAGGATGACCATTTTATCCCTTCCACTTATCTTCCTGTTACTCCTAATTTTACTCTTTCCAGAATATCTTTTTCTCTTTTCAACACCCATTTCCTGAAGTATCTTGAATCTCATAGTCTTCTTCTGATTATCGGTATGGCTTTTGCAGAGTGGGATCCAATTATGATATCCTTTCCTATAATACTAATGTCTTGTCATCCTGTCTGAGAAACTTTAGGGAATCTTGTGTTGACCTTTGATATATAGAGAGATTTTGACAGGGTGTGGCACTGGAGCCTGATCTCTAGGATCCCTTTTTAGGTTTGTCTCCCTCACCATGTTATCTTTCATCTAAGCTTCCTTATTTGGCTGGTCTGTCTCCATAATCATTGATGGATCAACCTCCTCTTTCTCTTTGAGCTGCAGTGCCCCTCATGGTTCTCTTGTGTATCCAGTACCCTTTCTCCTTACTGCTAGTAATTTTCTTTCTTCTGTAGATAACCAAATGCATTCATACTCTATACTGACAGCTCAACACTGCTTCAGTGATGAGTGCCAGGAAAACAGACAAAAAAGGCCACATTCATTCACACTCAGTCTCCATTATTATGTGTAATGCATCAAAACCACAGCTCCCTATCCACAAAAGAATGGCCCAACCCACCCACATGCACATATATGTATATACATGTCCACACACATACATATACCTACCTATACATTTCAACGTATACATATATATATACATACACAGACATATACATATATATACATGTACATAATTCATACTTGCTGCCTTTATTCATTCCTGTCGCCACCCGGCCACACATGAAATGACACCTCCCTCACCCTGTACGCGTTCGAGGTAGCGCTAAGAAAAGACAACAAAGGCCACAATCGTTTATATTCACTATCTAGCTGTCATGTATAATGCAAAGAAACCACAGCTCCCTTTCCACATACAGGCCCCACAGAACTTTCCATGGTTTACCCCAGACGCTTCACATGCCCTGGTTCAATCCATTGACAGCACGTCAACCCCAGTATACCACATCGTTCCAATTCACTCTATTCCTTGCACGCCTTTCACCCTCCTGCATGTTCAGGGCCTAATCACTTAAAATCTTTTTCACTCCATCATTCCACCTCCAATTTGGTCTCCCACTTCTCCTTGTTCCGTCCACCTCTGACACATATATCCTCTTTGTCAATCTTTCCTCACTCATTCTTTCCATGTGACCAAACCATTTCAATACACCTTCTGCTCTCTCAACCACACACTTTTTATTACCACTCATCTCTCTTACCCTTTCATTACTTACTCGATCAAACCACCTCACACCACATGTTGTCCTCAAACGTCTCATTTCAAACACATCCACCCTCCTCCGCACAAACCTTTCTATAGCCCATGCCTTGCAACCATATAACATTGTTGGAGCCACTGTTCCTTCAAACATACCCATTTTTGCTTTTCAAGATAATGTTCTCGCCTTCAACACATTCTTCAATGCTCCCAGAACTTTCACCCCCTCCCCCATCCTGTCACTCACTTCCGCTTCCATGGTTCCATCCGCTGCCAAATCCACTCCCAGATATCTAAAACACTTCACTTCCTCCAGTTTTCCTCCATTCAAACTTACCTCCCAATTGACTTGTCCCTCAACCCTACTGTACCTAATAACCTTGCTCTTATTCACATTTACTCTCAGCTTTCTTCTTTCACACACTTTACCAAACTCAGTCACCAGCTTCTGTAGTTTCTCACCCGAATCAGCCACCAGTGCTGTATCATCAGTGAACAACAACTGACTCACTTCCCAAGCACTGTCATCCACAACAGACTGCATACTTGCCCCTCTTTCCAAAACTCTTGCATTCACCTCCCTAACAACCCCATCCATAAACAAATTAAACAACCATGGAGACATCACACACCCCTGCTGCAAACCAGCATTCACTGAGAACCAATCACTTTCCTCTCTTCCTACACATACAAATGCCTTACATCCTCGATAAAAACTTTTCTCTGCTTCTAACAACTTACCTCCCACACCATACATTCTTAATACCTTCCACAGAGCATCTCTGTCAACTCTATCATATGCCTTCTCCAGATCCATAAATGCTACATACAAATCCATTTGCTTTTCTAAGTATTTCTCACATACATTCTTCAAAGCAAATACCTGATCCACACATCCTTTACCACTTCTGAAACCACACTGCCCTTCCCCAATCTGATGCTCTGTACATGCCTTCACCCTCTCAATCAATACCCTCCCATATAATTTGCCAGGAATACTCAACAAACTTATACCTCTGTAATTTGAGCACTCACTCTTATCCCCTTTGCCTTTATACAATGGCACTATGCATGCATTCCGCCAATCCTCAGGCACCTCACCATGAGTCATACATACATTAAATAACCTTACCAACCAGTCAACAATAGAGTCACCCCCTTTTTTAATAAATTCCACTGCAATACCATCCAAACCTGCTGCCTTGCCGGCTTTCATCTTCCGCAAAGCTTTTACTACCTCTTCTCTGTTTACCAACTCATTTTCCCTAACCCTCGCACTTTGCACACCACCTCGACCAAAACACCCTATATCTGCCACTCTATCATCAAACACATTCAACAAACCTTCAAAATACTCACTCCATCTCCTTCTCACATCACCACTACTTGTTATCACCTCCCCATTTGCGCCCTTCACTGAAGTTCCCATTTGCTCCCTTGTCTTACGCACTTTATTTACCTCCTTCCAGAACATCTTTTTATTCTCCCTAAAATTTAATGATACTCTCTCACCGCAGCTCTCATTTGCCCTTTTTTTCACCTCTTGCACCTTTCTCTTGACCTCCTGTCTCTTTCTTTTATACATCTCCCACTCAATTTCATTTTTTCCCTGCAAAAATCGTCCAAATGCCTCTCTCTTCTCTTTCACTAATACTCTTACTTCTTCATCCCACTACTCACTACCCTTTCTAATCAACCCACCTCCCACTCTTCTCATGCCACAAGCATGTGAATAAGAGCAAGGTTATTAGGTACAGTAGGGTTGAGGGTCAATTCAATTGGGAGGTGAGTTTGAATGGAGAAAAACTGGAGGAAGTGAAGTGTTTTAGATATCTGGGAGTGGATCTGGCAGCGGATGGAACCATGGAAGCGGAAGTGGATCATAGGGTGGGGGAGGGGCGAAAATTCTGGGAGCCTTGAAGAATGTGTGGAAGTCGAGAACATTATCTCGGAAAGCAAAAATGGGTATGTTTGAAGGAATAGTGGTTCCAACAATGTTGTATGGTTGCGAGGCGTGGACTATGGATAGAGTTGTGCGCAGGAGGATGGATGTGCTGGAAATGAGATGTTTGAGGACAATGTGTGGTGTGAGGTGGTTTGATCGAGTAAGTAACGTAAGGGTAAGAGAGATGTGTGGAAATAAAAAGAGCGTGGTTGAGAGAGCAGAAGAGGGTGTTTTGAAATGGTTTGGTCACATGGAGAGAATGAGTGAGGAAAGATTGACCAAGAGGATATATGTGTCAGAGGTGGAGGGAACGAGGAGAAGAGGGAGACCAAATTGGAGGTGGAAAGATGGAGTGAAAAAGATTTTGTGTGATCGGGGCCTGAACATGCAGGAGGGTGAAAGGAGGGCAAAGAATAGAGTGAATTGGATCGATGTGGTATACCGGGGTTGACGTGCTGTCAGTGGATTGAATCAAGGCATGTGTATGGGGGTGGGTTGGGCCATTTCTTTCGTCTGTTTCCTTGCGCTACCTCGCAAACGCGGGAGACAGCGGCAAAAAAAAAAAAATATATATATATATATATATATATATATATATATATAGACATTGAAGCTTATTGATACAGTGATTAAATTGATGAGAACTACTACTGACTTTTGTGTAAATAAATTAAACATTTCCTTTTTCCATAGCCAGAGGTTGAACCATTATGTGACATTCATTTTTTTTTTCTTTTCATTTCAAGCTAGAAGTTTCAGTTTTCTAAATTGTTTCTTACATTTTTCATATGTATATATATGTGTGTGTGTGTGTGTGTGTGTATATGTGGGTGTGTGTGTGTGTATGTGTATTTATATATATGTATATTATCCCTGGGGATGGGGGTGAAAGAATACTTCCCATGCGTTCCTCGCATGTCGTAGAGAGCGACTAGAGGGGACGGGAGCGGGGGGCCAGAAATCCTCCCCTCCTTGTATTTTTTTAACTTTCTAAAATGGGAAACAGAAGAAGGAGTCACGCGGGGAGTGCTCATACTCCTCGAAGGCTCAGAGTGGGGTGCCTAAATGTGTGTGGATGTAACCAAGATGTGAAAAAAGGAGAGATAGGTAGTATGTTTGAGGAAAGGAACCTGGATGTTTTGGCTCTGAATGAAACGAAGCTCAAGGGTGAAGGGGAAGAGTGGTTTGGGAATGTCTTGGGAGTGAAGTCAGGGGTTAGTGAGAGGACAAGAGCAAGGGAAGGAGTAGCAGTACTCCTGAAACAGGAGTTGTGGGAGTACGTGATAGAATGTAAGAAAGTAAATTCTCGATTAATATGGATAAAACTGAAAGTTGATGGAGAGAGATGGGTGATTATTGGTGCATATGCACCTGGGCATGAGAAGAAAGATCATGAGAGGCAAGTGTTTTGGGAGCAGCTGAATGAGTGTGTTAGTGGTTTTGATGCACGAGACCGGGTTATAGTGATGGGTGATTTGAATGCAAAGGTGAGTAATGTGGCAGTTGAGGGAATAATTGGTATACATGGGGTGCTCAGTGTTGTAAATGGAAATGGTGAAGAGCTTGTAGATTTATGTGCTGAAAAAGGACTGATGATTGGGATTGGGAATACCTGGTTTAAAAAGCGAGATATACATAAGTATACTTATGTAAGTAGGAGAGATGGCCAGAGAGCGTTATTGGATTACGTGTTAATTGACAGGCGCGCGAAAGAGAGACTTTTGGATGTTAATGTGCTGAGAGGTGCAACTGGAGGGATGTCTGATCATTATCTTGTGGAGGCTAAGGTGAAGATTTGTATGGGTTTTCAGAAAAAAAGAGTGAATGTTGGGGTGAAGAGGGTGGTGAGAGTAAGTGAGCTTGGGAAGGAGACTTGTGTGAGGAAGTACCAGGAGAGACTGAGTACAGAATGGAAAAAGGTGAGAACAATGGAAGCAAGGGGAGTGGGGGAGGAATGGGATGTATTTAGGGAATCAGTGATGGATTGCGCAAAAGATGCTTGTGGCATGAGAAGAGTGGGAGGTGGGTTGATTAGAAAGGGTAGTGAGTGGTGGGATGAAGAAGTAAGAGTATTAGTGAAAGAGAAGAGAGAGGCATTTGGACGATTTTTGCAGGGAAAAAATGCAGTTGAGTGGGAGACGTATAAAAGAAAGAGGCAGGAGGTCAAGAGAAAGGTGCAAGAGGTGAAAAAAAAGGGCAAATGAGAGTTGGGGTGAGAGAGTATCATTAAATTTTAGGGAGAATAAAAAGATGTTCTGGAAGGAGGTAAATAAAGTGCGTAAGACAAGGGAGCAAATGGGAACTTCAGTGAAGGGCGCAAATGGGGAGGTGAAAACAAGTAGTGATGATGTGAGAAGGAGATGGAGTGAGTATTTTGAGGGTTTGAATGTGTTTGATGATAGAGTGGCGGATATAGGGTGTTTTGGTCGAGGTGGTGTGCAAAGTGAGAGGGTTAGGGAAAATGATTTGGTAAACAGAGAAGAGGTAGTAAAAGCTTTGCGGAAGATGAAAGCCGGCAAGGCAGGAGGTTTGGATGGTATTGCAGTGGAATTTATTAATAAAGGGGGTGACTGTATTGTTGACTGGTTGGTAAGGTTATTTAATGTATGTATGACTCACGGTGAGGTGCCTGAGGATTGGCGGAATGCGTGCATAGTGCCATTGTACAAAGGCAAAGGGGATAAGAGTGAGTGCTCAAATTACAGAGGTATAAGTTTGTTGAGTATTCCTGGTAAATTATATGGGAGGGTATTGATTGAGAGGGTGAAGGCTTGTACAGAGCATCAGATTAGGGAAGAGCAGTGTGGTTTCAGAAGTGGTAGAGGATGTGTGGATCAGGTGTTTGCTTTGAAGAATGTATGTGAGAAATACTTAGAAAAGCAAATGGATTTGTGTGTAGCATTTATGGATCTGGAGAAGGCATATGATAGAGTTGATAGAGATGCTCTGTGGAAGGTATTAAGAATATATGGTGTGGGAGGCAAGTTGTTAGAAGCAGTGAAAAGTTTTTATCGAGGATGTAAGGCATGTGTACGCGTAGGAAGAGAGGAAAGTGATTGGTTCTCAGTGAATGTAGGTTTGCGGCAGGGGTGTGTGATGTCTCCATGGTTGTTTAATTTGTTTATGGATGGGGTTGTTAGGGAGGTGAATGCAAGAGTTTTGGAAGAGGGGCAAGTATGAAGTCTGTTGGGGATGAGAGAGCTTGGGAAGTGAGTCAGTTGTTGTTCACTGATGATACAGCGCTGGTGGCTGATTCATGTGAGAAACTGCAGAAGCTGGTGACTGAGTTTGGTAAAGTGTGTGAAAGAAGAAAGTTAAGAGTAAATGTGAATAAGAGCAAGGTTATTAGGTACAGTAGGGTTGAGGGTCAAGTCAATTGGGAGGTGAGTTTGAATGGAGAAAAACTGGAGGAAGTGAAGTGTTTTAGATATCTGGGAGTGGATCTGGCAGCGGATGGAACCATGGAAGTGGAAGTGGATCATAGGGCGGGGGAGGGGGCGAAAATTCTGGGAGCCTTGAAGAATATGTGGAAGTCGAGAACATTATCTCGGAAAGCAAAAATGGGTATGTTTGAAGGAATAGTGGTTCCAACAATGTTGTATGGTTGCGAGGCGTGGGCTATGGATAGAGTTGTGCGCAGGAGGATGGATGTGCTGGAAATGAGATGTTTGAGGACAATGTGTGGTGTGAGGTGGTTTGATGCCTCTCTCTTCTCTTTCACTAATAATCTTACTTCTTCATCCCACCACTCACTACCCTTTCTAATCAACCCACCTCCCACACTTCTCATGCCATAAGCATCTTTTGCGCACTCCATCACTGATTCCCTAAATACATCCCATTCCTTCCCCACTCCCCTTACTTCCATTGTTCTCACGTATTCCCTGCGTGTCGTAGAAGGCGACTAAAAGGGGAGGGAGCGGGGGGCTGGAAATCCTCCCCTCTCAATTTTTTTTAATTTTCCAAAAGAAGGAACAGAGAAGGGGGCCAGGTGAGGATATTCCCTCAATGGCCCAGTCCTCAGTTCTTAACGCTACCTCGCTAACGCGGGAAATGGCGAATAGTTTAAAAAAAAAAAAAAAAAATATATATATATATATATATATATATATATATATATATATATATATATATTTTTTTTTTTTTTTTGCTTTGTCGCTGTCTCCCGCGTTTGCGAGGTAGCGCAAGGAAACAGACGAAAGAAATGGCCCAACCCACCCCCATACACATGTATATACACACACGTGCACACACAAATATACATACCTATACATCTCAATGTACACATATATATACACACACAGACACGTACATATATACCCATGCACACAATTCACACTGTCTGCCTTTATTCATTCCCATCGCCACCTCGCCACACATGGAATACCATCCCCCTCCCCCCCATGTGAGCAGGGTAGCGCTAGGAAAAGACAACAAAGGCCTCATTCATTCACACTCAGTCTCTAGCTGTCATGCAATAATGCCCGAAACCACAGCTCCCTTTCCACATCCAGGCCCCACACAGCTTTCCATGGTTTACCCCAGACGTTTCACATGCCCTGATTCAATCCACTGACAGCACGTCAACCCTGGTATACCACATCGATCCAATTCACTCTATTCCTTGCCCGCCTTTCACCCTCCTGCATGTTCAGGCCCCGATCACTCAAAATCTTCTTCACTCCATCTTTCCACCTCCAATTTGGTCTCCCACTTCTCCTCGTTCCCTCCACCTCCGACACATATATCCTCTTGGTCAATCTTTCCTCACTCATTCTCTCCATGTGCCCAAACCATTTTAAAACACCCTCTTCTGCTCTTTCAACCACGCTCTTTTTATTTCCACACATCTCTCTTACCCTTACATTACTTACTCGATCAAACCACCTCACACCACACATTGTCCTCAAACATCTCATTTCCAGCACATCCACCCTCCTGCGCACAACTCTTATCCATAGCCCACGCCTCGCAACCATACAACATTGTTGGAACCACTATTCCTTCAAACATACCCATTTTTGCTTTTCGAGATAATATTCTCGACTTCCAATCATTCTTCAAGGCTCCCAGGATTTTCGCCCCCTCCCCCACCCTATGATTTACTTCCTCCAGTTTTTCTCCATTCAAACTTACCTCCCAATTGACTTGACCCTCAACCCTACTGTACCTAATAACCTTGCTCTTATTCACATTTACTCTTAACTTTCTTCTTTCGCACACTTTACCAAACTCAGTCACCAGTTTCTGCAGTTTCTCACACGAATCAGCCACCAGCGCTGTATCATCAGCAAACAACAACTGACTCACTTCCCAAGCTCTCTCATCCACAACAGACTTCATTCTCGCCCCTCTTTCCAAAACTCTTGCATTCACCTCCCTAACTACCCCATCCATAAACAAATTAAACAACCATGGAGACATCACACACCCCTGCCGCAAACCTACATTCACTGAGAACCAATCACTTTCCTCTCTTCCTACACGTACACATGCCTTACATCCTCGATAAAAACTTTTCACTGCTTCTAACGATTTGCCACCCACACCATATATTCTTAATACCTTCCACAGAGCATCTCTATCAACTCTATCATATGCCTTCTCCAGATCCATAAATGCTACATACAAATCCATTTGCTTTTCTAAGTATTTCTCCATACATTCTTCAAAGCAAACACCTGATCCACACATCCTCTACCACTTCTGAAACCACACTGCTCTTCCCCAATCTGATGCTCTGTACATGCCTTCACCCTCTCAATCAATACCCTCCCATATAATTTACCAGGAATACTCAACAAACTTATACCTCTGTAATTTGAGCACTCACTCTTATCCCCTTTGCCTTTGTACAATGGCACTATGCACGCATTCCGCCAATCCTCAGGCACCTCACCATGAGTCATACGTACATTAAATAACCTTACCAACCAGTCAACAATACAGTCACCCCCTTTTTTAATGAATTCCACTGCAATACCATCCAAACCTGCTGCCTTGCCGGCTTTCATCTTCCGCAAAGCTTTTACTACCTCTTCTCTGTTTACCAAATCATGTTCCCCAACCCTCTCACTTTGCACACCACCTCGACCAAAACACCCTATATCTGCCACTCTATCATCAAACACATTCAACAAACCTTCAAAATACTCACTCCATCTCCTTCTCACATCACCACTACTTGTTATCACCTCCCCATTTGCGCCCTTCACTGAAGTTCCCATTTGCTCCCTTGTCTTACGCACTTTATTTACCTCCTTCCAGAAGCTGGTGACTGAGTTTGGTAAAGTGTGTGAAAGAAGAAAGTTAAGAGTAAATGTGAATAAGAGCAAGGTTATTATGTACAGTAGGGTTGAGGGTCAAGTCAATTGGGAGGTAAGTTGGATGGAGAAAAACTGGAGGAAGTAAAGTGTTTTAGATATCTGGGAGTGGATCTGGCAGCGGATGGAAACATGGAAGTGGAAGTGGATCATAGGGTGGGGGAGGGGGCGAAAATTCTGGGAGCCTTGAAGAATGTGTGGAAGTCGAGAACATTGTCTCGGAAAGCAAAAATGGGTATGTTTGAAGGAATAGTGGTTCCAACAATGTTGTATGGTTGCGAGGCGTGGACTATGGATAGAGTTGTGCGCAGGAGGATGGATGTGCTGGAAATGAGATGTTTGAGGACAATGTGTGGTGTGAGGTGGTTTGTTCGAGTAAGTAACATAAGGGTAAGAGAGATGTGTGGAAATAAAAAGAGCGTGGTTGAGAGAGCAGAAGAGGGTGTTTTGAAATGGTTTGGTCACATGGAGAGAATGAGTGAGGAAAGATTGACCAAGAGGATATATGTGTCGGAGGTGGAGGGAACGAGGAGAAGAGGGAGACCAAATTGGAGGTGGAAAGATGGAGTGAAAAAGATTTTGTGTGATCGGGGCCTGAACATGCAGGAGGGTGAAAGGAGGGCAAGGAATAGAGTGAATTGGATCGATGTGGTATACCGGGGTTGACGTGCTGTCAGTGGATTGTATCAAGGCATGTGAAGCGTCTGGGGTAAACCATGGAAAGATGTGTAGGTATGTATATTTGCATGTGTGGACGTATGTATATACATGTGTATGGGGGTGGGTTGGGCCATTTCTTTCGTCTGTTTCCTTGCACTACCTCGCAAACGCGGGAGACAGCGACAAAGCAAAAAAAAAAAAATATATATATATTATATTTTTTATTATTATACTTTGTCGCTGTCTCCCGCGTTTGCGAGGTAGCGCAAGGAAACAGACGAAAGAAATGGCCCAACCCCCCCCATACACATGTATATACATACGTCCACACACGCAAATATACATACCTACACAGCTTTCCATGGTTTACCCCAGACGCTTCACATGCCCTGCTTCAATCCACTGACAGCACGTCAACCCCGGTATACCACATCGCTCCAATTCACTCTATTCCTTGCCCTCCTTTCACCCTCCTGCATGTTCAGGCCCCGATCACATATATATATATTTCTTTTCTTTCTTTCAAACTATTCGCCATTTCCCGCATTAGCGAGGTAGGGTTAAGAACAGAGGACTGGGCCTTTGAGGGAATATCCTCACCTGGGCCCCTTCTCTGTTCCCTCTTTTGGAAAATTAAAAAAAAAAGTGAGAGGGGAGGATTTCCAGCCTCCCGCTCCCTCCCCTTTTAGTCGCCTTCTACGACACGCAGGGAATACGTGGGAAGTATTCTTTCTCCCCTATCCCCATATATATATATATATATATTCCAGAAATTTAGGAATGGGAATTAATTATGAGTTTACAAACTCCTTGGCTGTTGTTCTTCCTAGCTCTTGTTCATATAAATAAAGATGATCCAAAGAGCCCTCTTAGGCAAACTGCATCATTGTTGGGACTGGGGTAACTATACTACAGAAAAAGTAATTATTGCAGATATTAACAATAGCCTCCTCTTGTGGTTACAAGGTCACTACTGGACCTCATCACATAAATTGTCATATAAATGTACAATGGGAAAGATGTAACACTAGATACACAAATGCACTTCTCAGTTATTGAACTTGTAAAACTGTATCAGAAAATAATATCTTTCATTTTGGAACCATCACAGGACAACCAGCGGATTCTTGGACGATGCGGAGGCTATTGCGGGACATGTGCTCCAGATCCTATCACTGGGTTGAAGCTCAGTCTTAGGGATGGTTGAAGGATGCCCATTGTAAAGGGACTTCTGCTTCAGCTCACTTCAAGAAACCCTCTGCATCATGAGGGCACCATTAATGAAGATGGATGACCTGGTGGGATGAAAGTTGTCAGGTAACAGTGCTCTGCTGGATTCAGTGAACAGTTCCAGAAGAGATTTCACTAGGGTATCCACATTAGAATGGGAGGGCCTTGTGGTAGCAGAGTGGGAAAGGAGAATGTAATTTCCATCAAATTTTGTGTCAGTTATTCATATTTCAGAAAAAATAAGTAAAACCAGTGAAAACAAACACTGAAAAGTAGTTATAAGGATAATGCTATTACAAAGAGAAAACGGCAACCAAATACTATAACACTGCCATTATGTTAATAGTCTGTGTAGCAACAGCATTATCAAAGCTCTCTGGTTTCTTATAACTTAGGCAAACTATGCCGTAACTTTCAACCATGGTCTAGTCTGGACTGTAAGAGGTTACAAAATGACCAGAGGATTCACTGCCCACCGATGGACCTGTTTTTGATCTCATATATTACTGGCGATGGAATTCTTGTGGTTGAAATCAGAGCAGACGTGTTTGATGATGTTGATTAGGGAAATGCTCTGAATTCGAAACAGGTACAGGTACGAGCACTGAAGGAAAAGTTTAGGCAGTTCATTGTGATGTTTAGCTGTAGGTGCAGTTTGGTTGTTCAGTGGTGTTCTGCACCTAAGGGTATTGAGATATGTGAAATCTCTTGCATTTGAATCTTAGCATAATGTTTAGAAAAAGTACCCTTTGGAGGTTTTCTATTGTTTTACATGTTTTACTACCAGGAGATTTGCCATTATATACTGTCACTCCCAGTTTACAAAAATACTTATTAGGTAGATAACAACTAGACACAGCCTGATGTAATACCAACAGGGTTGATATCTCAGTGTCTGTGGTATCAGAACCAGAATTAAGACAAATTTCAGTAATACATTCAGACATCTGCAGACCAGCGCTCCAAAAGTCATAAGCAACTCATGAGATCCAGCACCTGCAATAGTATTGGTACTCAGAGAAATGATGCTTATATCTGTGGAATATGTTACTCCCCTGTCTTGGTGCTGGCTGTGCATCTGCATATCACCAGTGTTCATTATTTGCATTCTTTGAATGCAAAGCATCAGCAATCACATAAAGCAAGTGACACTATAAAAAGATAACGCTCATGTTTGTAGACTCTCATCCTCAGCTGAACCAGGTGCCATCCCCAGCATTTTAACTTTTCAGTAATCGCTTATTGCTATGTCAGTCTACTTTATACAAGGAAAACTTTTTGATTACAGGAAATAACTACAGATACAGTGTTCTTTAAACATGATATGTATTTTTTAAAACTAATTATATCTTCTGCCTTAGTGAGGTAGCTTCAGGAACAAATGAGCTTTGGCCTCATTTGCGTACACCTACTCTGTAGCTGTCACATATACTTTTGTATTGGTAATGTAAAACTTTACAAGCTAAGTTACAATCTACTCAGCTATCAAGTTCTCATGGCAGTATCAGTGCCCATAATTTATCAAATTCCAGAATCCAGCAAGTGCTCAACCAAAAGGTTGCTGATAAGGGATATTAGAGCATAGATGTAATCTTCATCAAACCATGTGATGTATATTTCATGGCACTACCTCGCTGAAGTGGAGGGCAGCGATGCTGTTTCCTTTGGGGTGGGGTAGTGACAGGAAGGCAAGCAAGTATGAATATATACATGTGTATGTATGTGTGTGTATGTATATGTTGATATGCCCTGGTACAGTCAATTGACTGCACGTCGACCCTGGTATACCACATCGTTCCAGTTCACTCCATTCTTTGCACGCCTTTCACCCTCCTGTATGTTCATGCCCTGATCACTCAAAATTTTTTCCACTCCATCCTTCCCCCTTCAGTTTGTTCTCCTGATTCTCCTTCCCTCCACCTCTGACACATATGTCCTCTTTTTCAATCTTTTTTCACTTATTCTTTCCATGTGTCCAAACCATTTTAACACACCCTCTTCTGTTCTCTCAACCACACTCTTTATATTACCACACATCTCTCTTACCCTTTCATTACATACTTGATCAAACCACCTCACACCACATATTGTCCTCAAAAATTCCATTTCCAAAATATCCACCCTCCTCCTCACAAATGGGGAGGTAATAACAAGTAATGATGAAGTGAGAAGGCAATGGAGTGAATATTTTGAAGGTTTGTTGAATGTGTTTGATGATAGAGTGGCAGATTTAGAGTGTTTTCATCGGGGTGATGCGCAAAGCGAGAGGGTCAGGGAGAATGGTTTGGTAAACAGAGAAGAGGTAGTGAAAGCTTTGCGTAAGATGAAAGTGAGCAAGGTGTCGGGTTTGGATGGTATTGCAGGGGAATTTATAAAAAGGGGGTGATTGTGTTGTTGATTGGTTGGTAAGGATATTCATTGTATGTATGGATCATGGTGAAGTGCCTGAGGATTGGCAGAATGCATACTTAGTGCCATTGTACAAAGGCAAAGGGGATAAAGGTGAGCAAATTACAGAGGCATAAGTTTTTCAAGTATTCCTGGGAAATTATATGGGAGGGTATCAAACTGGAGAAGAGCAGTGTGGTTTCAGAAGTGGTAGAGGATGTGTGGATTAGGTGTTTGCTTTGAAGAATGTATGTGAGAAATACTTAGAAAAACAGATGAATCTGTATGCAGTTTTTATGGATCTTGAGAAGGCATATGTTAGCGTGGATAGAGATCCTTTGTGGAAAGTATTAAGAGAATATGGTGTGGCAGGTAAGTTGCAAGATGCATTGAAATGTTTTTACCAAGGATGTAAGGCATGTGTACAAGTAGGAAGAGAGGAAGGTGATTGGTTCCCATTGAATGTTGGTTTGCAGCAAGGGTGCATGATGTCTCCATGGTTGTTTAATTTGTTTATGGATGGGGTGATTAGGAAGGTGAATGCAAGAATTTTGGAGAGAGGGGCAAGTATGCAATCTGTTGTGGATGAGAGGGCTTAGGAAGTGATTCATTTGTTGTTTGCTGATGATACAGTGCTGATGGCTGATTTGGGTGAGAAACTGCAAAAGTTGGTGACTGAGTTTGGTACTCAAGCCCCACAGACCTTTCTATGGTTTACCCGAAACATTTCTTATTTACTTTGATTGCCATTTCCTGCATTAGTGAGACAGTGCCAGGAAACAGACAAAGAAAGGCCCATCCACTCACATACACATGTGTACATGGGTATTCAGTGTTGTGAATGGAAATGGTGAAGAGCTTGTAGATTTGTGCTGAAAAATGACTGGTTATTGGGAATACCTGATTTAAAAAGGGAGATATGCATAAGTATACATATGTGAGTAGGAGTGATGGTCAAAGGGCATTATTGGATTACATGTTAATTGATAGGCTTTTAAAAGAGAGATTTTTTAATGTTGATGTGCTGAGAGGGGATGTCTGATCACTAACTTGTGGAGGTGAAGGTGAAGATCTGTAGAGGTTTTCAAGAAAGAAGAGAGAATGTTGGGGAGAAGAGAGTGGTGAGAGTAAGTGAGCTTGGAAAGGAGACTTGTGTGAGAAAGTACCAGGAGAGATTGAGTGTAGAATGGCTAAAGGTGAGAGCAAATGACATGAGGGAAGTGGATGAGGAATGGGATGTATTTAGGGAAGCATTGACGGCTTGTGCAAAAGATTCATGTGGCATGAGACAGGTGGGAGGTGGGCAGATTAGAAAGGGTATTGAGTGGTGCAATGAAGTTGTTATTGAAAGAGAAAAGAGAGGCATTTGGACAATACTTGCAAGGAAGGAGTGCACATGACTTGGAGATGTATAAAAGAAGGTGACAGGAAGCCAAGAGAAAGTGCAAGTGTTGAAAAAGAGGGCAAATGAGATTTGGGGTGAGAGAGTATCATTAAACTTTAGGGAGAATAAAAAGATGTTTTGGAAGAAGGTAAATAATGTGAATAAGACAAGAGAACAAATGGGGACATCAGTGAAGGGGGTAAGTGGGGGAAGTAATAACAGGTAGTGATGAAGTGAGAGGGAGATGGAGTGAGTATTTTGAAGATTTATTGGATGTGTTTGATGATAGAGTGGCAGATATAGGGTGTTTTGGTCGGTGGATTGCAAAGTGAGAGGGTCAAGGAGAATGGTTTGGTTAAGAGAGAAGAGGTAGTGAAAGCTTTGCAGATGAAGTCTGCATGATGGTGGGTTTTGATGGTATTGCAGTAGAATTCATTAAAAAAGGGGGTGACTGTCTTGTTGATCGGTTGGTAAAGATATGATAAAGTGAAGTGTCTGAGGATTGGCGAAATGCATGCATAGTGCCATTGTACAAAGGCAGGGGGATGAAGGTGAGTGTTCAAACTACAGAGGCATAAGTTTGAGTATTCATGGGATATTGTATGGAAGGGTATTGATTGAGAAGGTGAAGGCTTGTACAGAGTTCAGATTGGGGAGGAGCAGTGTGGTTTCAGAAGTGGTAGAGGATATGTGGATCAGATGTTTGCTTTGAAGAATATGTGAGAAATACTTCGAAAAACAGATGGATTTGTGTGTAGCATTTTTGGATATGGAGAAGGCATATGATAGGGTGGATAGAGATGCTTTGTGGAAGGTCTCAAGGGTAAATGGTGAGGGAGGTAAGTTGCTAAAAACAGTGAAAAGTTTTTACCAAGGATGTAAGGCATGTGTACGAGTGGGAAGAGAGGAGAGTTATTGGTTCCTAGTGAATGTCGGTCTGCATCAGGGGTGTGTGATATCCCTGTGGTTCTTTAACTTCTTAATGAATGGGGTGTTTAGGGAGGTTAGATGGAAGAGTTTTGGAGAGAGGGGCAAGTATGCAGTCTGTTGGGGTGAGAGGGCCTTGGAAGTGAATCAGTTGTTGTTCGTCAATGATACAGCTCTGGTGACTGATTTGGGTGAGAAACTGCAGAAGTTGGTGACTAAGTGTAGAAAAGTGTATGAAAGGAGAAAGCTGAGAGTAAATATGAATAAGAGCAAGGTTATTAGGTTCATTAGGGTTAAGTGACAGGTTAAGTGGGATGTAAGTCTGAATGGAGAAAAATTGCCTTCATCCATTCCTGGTGCCACCCCTCCCTCAGGAAACAACACTATCCCTGGGGATAGGGGAGAAAGAACACTTCCCATGTATTCCCTGCATGCCATAGAATACAGGTGGTTGGAAAGCCTCCTCTCCAGTTTTTACTTTTTCAATTGAAGGAACAAAGAAGGGGGCTAAGTGAAGATTTCCCCTCTAAAGCTCAAACCTCTGTTCTTGACGTTACCTCACTAACATGGGAAATTGCGAATATATATGAAAAATAATCAGTATATATACACACCCACACACACACACACACGCACACACACACACACACACACACACACACACACACACACACACACACACACACACACACACATTTGAAGCCCCTGTAGGACCATGGTTCACAGAGTAACATTTCACAATAGCAACATCCAAATAGTAGGTTGCAGGCTCATAAAATGACATTAAGTTTTCTCAGTAATGACAAATTGGAAAATATCTTATTTTTTATATATGATCTTCAATAGTCAATGAAGTATCTAAGTATATTGTAAGTTTTGAGTTGTAATGCCTTTTATGAGGATGTTAGAGCCAAATAACTTTAGATTCTTATCATATTCTAGCCACTGATTGTCACCTTATACCTAGTTTTCATATTCTAAATGTGCCATATGAGTGAGTTCTGCCTGACATGAAAATATTAAAGCAAGTAGTATTATGGTTATATACATCATCAAACATAAATGTCACATACTGAAATGGATAAACATACTTTGGAAGGCTTGAAGAACTGTTCACTTCACCCCTATCCCACTCTACCATCAGGTAGCTTATTGATGAAGTTTAACACAAGCAAATACCAAGTAATATAGGTAGGACATACAGAAAGAAGTCTTATATATGAGTGTTATCTGGCAGGAAGCAGCTTACACAATCCTATGCATGAAAGGGATTTGGGAGTTGACATAGTACCAAACCGTGTGTGAAAGGGACTTGAGGGTCAACATAGCACCAACCAAACCTTGTGTGAAAGGAACTTAGGGGTCAACATAGCACCAAACCTAGTAGTAGAGTACCATGTTGGGAGAATTGTTGAGCAAAATTTCTACTAGATAGTATCAGAGCTCCCTTAAAGTGCATGGGAAAGGAAATGTTCAATAAACTATTTAAATTGTACATTAGATTTATATTAGAGCATGTATCACAAGTTCACTAACCTCACTTGAAGAAACAAAGATCAAATGAATAAGATTCAGAGGAAGGTAGTAAAATGGTACCCACATTAAGAGCACCAAGTTAGAGGGAGAAGTTATTGATAAATCTTTCCACAAAGGAAGAGAGAAGCATTAAGGAAAACTTGATTACAACTTTTGTTACTAATGAAATTGGCACTGTTGACATTGAACAACTCTTGTAAAAGCATAAAGAAAGAATAACAAGAAGTTGTTAGACAAGCTGTAAAGAAGTAGCGATAGAATTGTAGGTTGAGTGCAGACTATACTACAGTTTGAAAAGTGGTACAATTCGATATTAATGGAGGCTCAAGAGGTTAGGACCCATAAGCATAGAACTCTCTTTCCATATTGAACAAATACATAATTACTCTCTCAAATTCTTCCTCTTTTTAACATGTATTTTGGTGTGCTATTCTGTTACATTATGAAAAACTAGTTAACTCCTAGTTTATAAGTTTATGAATTTTGGCTGTGGCTGTGACTCATTATCCAATACGAAATGGATATACATTTTGGGTATGGTACCATAGATATGGAGATTCCTCTATGTTTAGGGGAAAATGTGAAATTGCTTTGCCCTATAAGTATTAAGAAAAGAAAGAGACTGTTATGCCAAAGTCTTTAACACACATTCACCTGTACCTTTGAAGATTTTCCCATATTATTGTTAAGATGACAGCCCTGGCTGGCTGTTTGGACTGTAATAAGAATATGAAAAAATGATACTGAGAAATGATAGTGAGATAAAATAATAATGAATAGACAATACTCATACTAGTAGTGCATTATGTGGCTGGTTCACAGAGCACCACTACCAGGCTGATGCTTGTTTGTATGCTTGCCTCTTTACTTAGCTGTATCCTCACTCATTCAACGTCCCACAGTATTGTATGTATGTCATCATGATCACAGCTTCTTACTCATCCATTTTTATATTTGTCTTATCCATCTTTATATTTGTCTTAATGTTCTTGGAACTATGATTGCACTTCTGAGGTTAAGTTTGGTTAAATTGGCTAATTAATACCTTAACATTGAAATACCACATTGCTTTTAGGGTAAGGTAATCTGATAAATCTAACTTATCATACTGCTAGTATATCCAAGAACTGTATACTATATTTTACCCATTTAGAGATTTTATTTATATTTCCATTATCAAAACAGTTACTGAATGATAGGGAGAGAAGTTATTTATTGCATAATTAGAATTTCCTTAGACTAGCTTAATTAGTTTTGAATTGTTCCTTCGGGGGGATATTCAGGGGGCAGGAATCCATGGTTTAACCCTTTAATTCCTGAGTTAGGAATCCTTTTCAACCAAGTGGATCTTGGTTTTTCAAGTTTAAAAAAAAATTCTAACCTTATAGTTTCAAAGATATTCATATAACAATGAGGAAATTACTTGAGGAGGATATTTTTTCCATTACTGTCACTTTAATAATTTGTAGAGGTATTAGCACAACTAACTAGAAAGTGGAGATGTAGGGTCTGAGTCTGAAGTGAGTTGCACTCAACCATGTTTTATTGTTTGTTTTACCTACATAGAGAAATTGATCACTGATTTTTATCATGTTATGCCCTATATGATTAATCATTTCTTGTTATAATCATTATAATTCACTTATACATTATTCATTATAGCAAAATTATAAGTTTGTAAAATTATCAGCTGGACCAGTCAGAAGCAGTGTTGTCGAGGTCAGGCAAGCTTTGGAAATTCTGCCTCCACTTGAGCTATAAACACCTTCTTGTTCCTCATCTTTATCAGCTATCAATACTGGAAGAGTTATGTCCATGAGATCACTACCCATAGGATCCATCATTGTCAAATAATTCAGGATCATCTGCCTGGTCCTCTAAATCTATCTTATAGCCACTTAATTTCTTTTTAGAAATTTTACACAGATATGCTCTTAATCTGCTGAAGGATGACTGACTGTGGAGAGAAATTATTGTACTCTGCTAGGCAACCACTCTGGTGTGGTGGGTGGCCTTGAAATAGAAGCTTGAATCTTGTAAATTTATGTCTAGAGGAGTTGTTTGCTTTGTGTAAATGTCTGTTTGTAGTATTCAAGGACTTTGATGAGTAATAATATTTAACTGGATATGCACATTGTACTGAGTGTTGATTTTTATTGTAAAACAGAGAGAAAGAGGGGAAAAAAGTGGATGTGTTGGAAGTGAGATCCCTAAGGGCAATATAGAGTATGTAGCAAGCTTATCATGAATGAAAAGAGAGTGTAAGATAGAGGTGCAGTACTATGTGCAGTTTCATTGAGAGGGCTGACCTGATTGGTCTGGAATGGCTTGAACATAAAGAAAAGATGAGAGAAGTAAAGGGACTGAGAAGGAAATGTTGGGATAGAGTGAGGTCTTTTGGGTATTAGGGTCTGAACATTCAAGAGGTTGAAAGACATGCATGGAAAAGAATTAATTGAGTGGTCAAAGTAAACCAAACAACAGTCTGTTAGACTTAGCTGTGGATAGTAAGCTGTGGTTTTAGTACACTGTGCATGACAGCTAGAGTGGAAATGCTTAAATGAGGAGTTTGTTTGCTCCTGACATTACTTGGCGAAGGCAAAAAAGGCAGTTAGGTATGAGAAAAATAAAAGATTTGCCTGGAAACGAGGAAAAAAGATAGACAGAGTGATAGAGACAAACAGAGTGTAACAGATAGAAAAACATGATAAGAGGAAGTGACACTCAACAGATACATCTCAAGGTATGTACAGGTTGTACCTCTCTCATCTGGCTCTTTGTGGTCTGGCAACTTCAATGGTCCAGCACATTTTGAATCTACCTCCATATTTTGTGAATCTGCCACCTGGGCAGCACTGTTAGGAGTGTTGAGGTGCCAAAATCTGTTTACACTGCAGCCAAGCTAATTAAGAGCCCTGTTGATTTCTTATTGCCCCAGAAGAAGTATACACCTGATCCCCTACTTATGACCTGTGTGACTTACAGCCATCCATATATAAGACCAGAAAAAGAATATGAATTAGAAGATAGAAATGATGAAATATGAACTAAAGAATTTTAAGTAAAAGGTAAAAGGAAACTACAGAATCATATAATAAAGTTAGTTGATAAAAAATGAGATAATCATGATATGAATATAGTAGGATAAAAGAATACTGTACAGGTATATGAATTCTACATGCCATGCTTATGTGTCTGACTTAAATCCATTTCGAGATCCGGCCATTCAGTCTGAATGGAACTCGGACATATGTCGGGAAGGAGTGTATAATGCTGACAAATCTGCCCTGTATTGGCATCATATGCCACAAAAATCCTTTGCCCAAGGTAATGAGGAGTCTCCATCTGGGGGTATGGATTTCAAAGATAGGGTAACAATTCTTGGCTATGACAATGCTATGGGAACACACAAAACTAAGCTGATGGTAATTGGTAAGAGTGTTCACCCAAGGACCTTTAAAGGGTCAATTTCTGTTTTCCAGTATTTTGAGGTCAAGCAATGGCCAGGTCCCAAGGTCACTGCATTATAGGAGTACAACCTGTATTTGATTCACTAATAAGCACGTAAAGATTATTTCCTAGAGCTGTAAATACTGTTTAGAGAAACGCCATGTACAACATGAATTATGATATTTTGATATCTATGAAAAGTGGTTGCAAAGCATGTTGATATAGTCTCTTTGATTACCTTAAAAGGAGATGTTAGGCAGATTCAGATATATATGTAATATGACTCTTTTCCATAATAGAAAATATAGGATGCTATCACCACAATGTCCCTCTATCTATGTGTCTCTGTTGGTCCATTTGCCTTGTCTGTAGGAATATTTCATTTATACCTCTATAAATAATGCGTGTTCAAAACAAGATTGAATCCCTACTACTACTTTACGATAGTAATTTTTAAGGAAATCAAGGTTCCATATCTTCATATGCTTTCTTTTAAATGGGAACAGAAACTGATGAGAGAAAGGAAGAGAAGAGAGTAGGGACAGTGGCAGGTAGATGCAAAAATAGGTAGTTCTGTAAACTCATATATCAGTATGTAGCAATTTATCTGATTTATCCTGACAGGTTGATATCAAGGGTCATGAAATTGTGTAAGAGTTATTATCAGCATTTATTGCATCCATGCCCTTTAATGGCCTAGAGGATTGTGGGCTCCAGTTCTGCAAAATCAGTTCCCACTAAAAGTGCATATCTGTAGTGCAACTGATCCACTTTACATTATTTATTTGTATATCTGGCCAAAATAGTAAAAAGCATTTTACCTTCATTTTGATATACATTTTAGATTTTGCTTTATAGGATAGGCATAGTCATTTCTTTTACTGCATTGCCCTCTTCTTTTACCAAGAATTTCCTTTTATATGTGGGTCTTAGTATATCTATGCTCAGTATTTCAAAACCAGGATAAAAAGTGCCCCAGTGAAAAAGATTCAGTTTAATGGAATAAAGTAATGAGGTATAATAATGAGGCCTTGATAGTATAAATAATGATAGTCATAATGATAATGTTCTAATAATATTGATAATGATAATAGTAATTATTAGTAGCTAGCATCATTGCTTTATCCTGCTACAAGCATTCAGTATTTTTGCATAAGTTATAGCATTTGATAAACATGTACAGGAAAATAGATGTGCTGGTGGCTCCTTACAATAGCCTTTGCATGACTGCTAGGTATTCTTCAGTCACATCATGGAAATTATCACATGGCATGTATGCTGTGACATTTTCGAAAAAAAAATAAAAGCTAGAGGTTTACTAATTCAAAGTAGTCTCAAGACAAGTAAGAAATACTGAGAATAACCATTAACAAACTGTGTAAGCACTCCTGCGCTTCATTGATCCACCTGATCCTTTGAGAACACTAAATTTGTATTTTCTTAATTGGTAGGTACTGTACAGTTGTTACTTACACTGTTATCTATTTTGGATATGCAGCACACAAAATTTTATATAAAAGTCAAGATAATTTGGTATCACTGGTTCAAGGATTATGCTTCATTAAATAACCTCATAATTTAAAGGAATCTAAGGGTCAAAGGGAATATGAACCTCGGTAAATATTTTTCTAATTCATAAGAATCCTTGTTTATTAAATATTTTTTTGTCTAAAAATTTACAGGATATGATACAATAAGCTTATCTTTATGACTTAGTTCATCTGTAATAAAGGACATAATTTTTACTGTATATTCTTGCTGCATTGATAACAAAACAGTCCAATAACCCAAGACTTGGCATGTGTTGAAGGAATGGAATTTTCAGTTAAGTTTTGTCAACTGTTAACTTGTATATTGGTTATAAAAGTATATGCTGGTTTGTTTCCTGTTGAGATTCATTAGGGTTGTGTAACAAATAGAAGACTCCTAATTATATGACAGAATGATGAGAGTCTAGGATGCAGGAGAGATTTTAAATGTTTACAGGCTGTACTCACTGAATGTAATGAAATTAATGTTGAATTACTAAAAACTCTGATGAAAGATTAGAAAACTGAAAGATCTTCATGGAATGTAATACAGGGGTAGTTTCAATCCGACATGAATTATAGAAGTGAACCATGGGCGTGTATTTCCTGAATAACTCACTGAATGTAATGAAATTAATGTTGAATTACCAAAAACTCTGATGAAAGATTGGAAAATTGAAAGATCTTCAAGGAATGTAATACAGGGGTAGAGTTTCAATCTAACATGAAGTGTAGAAGTGAACCATGTGCATGTATTTTCAGAATGACAGGGAAAATGCATTATATAAAGATCAATTTATAGAATTCTGAGATGGATTCAAAATAGCAGACATTATGAGAAATGCAACAAGAGGTAAATACACAGGAAAGGAGAGAGTCTCCATAGTGCAGTGGTAGCATTTTGGCCCACCAATTTCTTGGTCCCGCGTTCAAGTCCCAGACATGACATCTGGCTCACAACAACCAAGCTGTTTGTCCTCCCCTTCAAGGTTGCTCCATGAATAGGTATATATCATAAGTAGAGATCTTTCTATATATATATATATATATATATATATATATGGGAAGTGAGTCAGTTGTTGTTCGCTGATAATACAGCGCTGGTGGCTGATTCATGTGAGAAACTGCAGAAGCTGGTGACTGAGTTTGGTAAAGTGTGTGGAAGAAGAAAGTTAAGAGTAAATGTGAATAAGAGCAAGGTTATTAGGTACAGTAGGGTTGAGGGTCAAGTAAATTGGGAGGTGAGTTTGAATGGAGAAAAACTGGAGGAAGTGAAGTGTTTTAGATATCTGGGAGTGGATCTGGCAGCGGATGGAACCATGGAAGCGGAAGTGGATCATAGGGTGGGGGAAGGGGCGAAAATTCTGGGGGCCTTGAAGAATGTGTGGAAGTCGAGAACATTATCTCGGAAAGCAAAAATGGGTATGTTTGAAGGAATAGTGGTTCCAACAATGTTGTATGGTTGCGAGGCGTGGGCTATGGATAGAGTTGTGCGCAGGAGGATGGATGTGCTGGAAATGAGATGTTTGAGGACAATGTGTGGTGTGAGGTGGTTTGATCGAGTGAGTAACGTAAGGGTAAGAGAGATGTGTGGAAATAAAAAGAGCGTGGTTGAGAGAGCAGAAGAGGGTGTTTTGAAGTGGTTTGGGCACATGGAGAGAATGAGTGAGGAAAGATTGACCAAGAGGATATATGTGTCGGAGGTGGAGGGAACGAGGAGAAGAGGGAGACCAAATCGGAGGTGGAAAGATGGAGTGAAAAAGATTTTGTGTGATCGGGGCCTGAACATGCAGGAGGGTGAAAGGAGGGCAAGGAATAGAGTGAATTGGAGCGATGTGGTATACCGGGGTTGACGTGCTGTCAGTGGATTGAATCAAGGCATGTGAAGCGTCTGGGGTAAACCATGGAAAGCTGTGTAGGTATGTATATTTGCGTGTGTGGACGTATGTATATACATGGGTATGGGGGGGGGTTGGGCCATTTCTTTCGTCTGTTTCCTTGCGCTACCTCGCAAACGCGGGAGACAGCGACAAAGTATAATAAAAATAAAAAAAAATAAAAGAAAGAGACAGGAGGTCAAGAGAAAGGTGCAAGAGGTGAAAAAAAGGGCAAATGAGAGTTGGGGTGAGAGAGTATCATTAAATTTTAGGGAGAATAAAAAGATGTTCTGGAAGGAGGTAAATAAAGTGCATAAGACAAGGGAGCAAATGGGAACTTCAGTGAAGGGCGCAGATGGGGAGGTGAAAACAAGTAGTGATGATGTGAGAAGGAGATGGAGCGAGTATTTTGAAGGTTTGTTGAATGTGTTTGATGATAGAGTGGCAGATATAGGGTGTTTTGGTCGAGGTGGTGTGCAAAGTGAGAGGGTTAGGGAAAATGATTTGGTAAACAGAGAAGAGGTAGTGAAAGCTTTGCGGAAGATGAAAGCCGGCAAGGCAGCAGGTTTGGATGGTATTGCAGTGGAATTTATTAAAAAAGGGGGTGACTGTATTGTTGACTGGTTGGTAAGGTTATTTAATGTATGTATGACTCATGGTGAGGTGCCTGAGGATTGGCAGAATGCGTGCATAGTGCCATTGTACAAAGGCAAAGGGGATAAGAGTGAGTGCTCAAATTACAGAGGTATAAGTTTGTTGAGTATTCCTGGTAAATTATATGGGAGGGTATTGATTGAGAGGGTGAAGGCATGTACAGAGCATCAGATTGGGGAAGAGCAGTGTGGTTTCAGAAGTGGTAGAGGTTGTGTGGATCAGGTGTTTGCTTTGAAGAATGTATGTGAGAAATACTTAGAAAAGCAAATGGATTTGTATGTAGCATTTATGGATCTGGAGAAGGCATATGATAGAGTTGATAGAGATGCTCTGTGGAAGGTATTAAGAATATATGGTGTGGGAGGAAAGTTGTTAGAAGCAGTGAAAAGTTTTTATCGAGGATGTAAGGCATGTGTACGTGTAGGAAGAGAGGAAAGTGATTGGTTCTCAGTGAATGTAGGTTTGCGGCAGGGGTGTGTGATGTCTCCATGGTTGTTTAATTTGTTTATGGATGGGGTTGTTAGGGAGATAAAAGCAAGAGTTTTGGAAAGAGGGGCAAGTATGAAGTCTGTTGGGGATGAGAGAGCTTTGGAAGTGAGTCAGTTGTTGTTCGCTGATGATACAGCGCTGGTTGCTGATTCATGTGAGAAACTGCAGAAGCTGATGACTGAGTTTGGTAAAGTGTGTTGAAGAAGAAAGTTAAGAGTAAATGTGAATAAGAGCAAGGTTATTAGGTACAGTAGGGTTGAGGGTCAAGTCAATTGGGAGGTGAGTTTGAATGGAGAAAAACTGGAGGAAGTGAAGTGTTATAGATATCTGGGAGTGGATCTGGCAGCGGATGGAACCATGGAAGCGGAAGTGGATCATAGGGTGGGGGAGGGGGCGAAAATTCTGGGGGCCTTGAAGAATGTGTGGAAGTCGAGAACATTAATCTCGGAAAGCAAAAATGGGTATGTTTGAAGGAATAGTGGTTCCAACAATGTTGTATGGTTGCGAGGCGTGGGCTATGGATAGAGTTGTGCGCAGGAGGATGGATGTGCTGGAAATGAGATGTTTGAGGACAATGTGTGGTGTGAGGTGGTTTGATCGAGTGAGTAACGTAAGGGTAAGAGAGATGTGTGGAAATAAAAAGAGCGTGGTTGAGAGAGCAGAAGAGGGTGTTTTGAAGTGGTTTGGGCACATGGAGAGAATGAGTGAGGAAAGATTGACCAAGAGGATATATGTGTCAGAGGTGGAGGGAACGAGGAGAAGAGGGAGACCAAATTGGAGGTGGAAAGATGGAGTGAAAAAGATTTTGTGTGATCGGGGCCTGAACATGCAGGAGGGTGAAAGGAGGGCAAGGAATAGAGTGAATTGGAGCGATGTGGTATACCGGGGTTGACGTGCTGTCAGTGGATTGAATCAGGGCATGTGAAGCGTCTGGGGTAAACCATGGAAAGCTGTGTAGGTATGTATATTTGCGTGTGTGGACGTATGTATATACATGTGTATGGGGGGGGGGGTTGGACCATTTCTTTCGTCTGTTTCCTTGCGCTACCTCGCAAACGCGGGAGACAGCGACAAAGTATAATAAATAAATAAATATAATATTTTTTTTTGTTTTCTATTATACATAATCACTATTTCCCGCATCAGCAAGGTAGCACCAGGAAACAGACAAAGAATCTACTAGTAGAAAGAGGGGAAAGTGCTTGGTTCCCAGTGAATGTCAGTTTGTAGCAGGGGTGCTTGATATTTCCATGGTTGTTTAATTTGTTTATGGATGGGGTTGTTAGGGAGGCGAATGCAAGAGTTTTGGAGAGAGGGGCAAGTATGCAGTCTGTTGTGGATGAGAGGGCTTGGGAAGTGAGTCAGTCATTATTCGCTGATGATACAGCGCTGGTAGCCGATTTGGGTGAGAAACTTCAGAAGTTCTAGTGACTGAGTTTCGTAAACTGTGTGAAAGAAGAAAGCTGAGAGTAAATGTGAATAAGAGCAAGGTTATTAGGTTCAGTTGGGTTGAGGGACAAGTAAATTGGATGGTAAGTTTGAATGGAGAAAAACTGGAGGAATTTAAGTGTTTTAGATATCTGGGAGTGGATTTAGCAGGGATGGAACCATGCAAGCAAAAGTGAGTCACAGGGTGGGGCAGGGGGCAAAGGTTCCAGGAGCATTAAAGAATGTGTGGAAGGCGAGAACGTTATCTCGGAGAGCAAAAATGGGTATGTTTGAAGGAATAGTGGTTCCAACAATGTTATATGGTTGCGAGACATGGGCTATAGATAGGGTTGTGCGGAGGAGGGTGGATGTGTTGGAAATGAAATGTTTGAGGACAATATGTGGTGTGAGGTGTTTGATCGAGTAAATAATGAAAGGGTAAGAGAGATGTGTGGTAATAAAAAGTGTGGTTGAGAGAGCAGAAGAGGGTGTATTGAAATGATTTGGTCACATGGGGAGAATGAATGAGGAAAGATTGACAAAGAGGATATACGTGTCAGAGGTGGAGGGAACGAGGAGAAGTGGGAGACCAAATTGGATGTGGAAGGATGGAGTGAAAAAGATTTTGAGTGATCAGGTCCTGAACATACACGAGGGTGAAAGGCATGCAAGGAATGGAGTGAATTGGAACAATGTGGTATACCGGGGTTGACATGCTGTCAGTGGATTGAACTAGAGCATGTGAAGTGTCTGGGGTAAACCATGGAAAGTTTTGTGGGGCCTGGATGTGGAGAGGGAGCTGTGATTTCGGTGCATTACACATGACAGCTAGAGACTGAGTGTGAATGAATGTGGCCTTTGTTGTCTTTTCCTAGTGCTACCTCGTGCGCACGCAGTGGAAGGGGGATGCTGTTTCATGTGTGGCGGGGTGGCAACAGGAATGGATGAAGGCAGTAAGTATGAACATGTACATGTGTATATATGTATATGTATGTATAAGTTGAGATGTATAGGTATGTATATGTGCATGTGTGGGCATTTATGTATGTACATGTGTATGTGGGTGGGTTGGGCCATTCATTCGTCTGTTTCCTTACGCTATCTTGCTAACACAGGAAACCGGCTAAGTATAATAGAGTGAATAAAAAATATATATTTTGAGAGAGAGAGTGAATGGGATGGCCTTGATTCAGGCCTAAGTTGCCCATGTAAACTCAGGTTACATAGAAAAAAAAATATGGGTCAGGAGTGGAGGGAACAAGGAGAATTGGAGATGGAAAAATGGAGTGAAAAAATTTTGACCAATCATGGCCAGAATGTGCAGGAGGGTAAAAGGCTTGCATGAGATAGAGAGGATTAGAATGATGTGGTATACTGGGGTAGATGTGCTGTCAGTGTACTGAGCAAGAGCACTGAAGCATCCATGGTAAACCATGAAAAGATTTCAGTGCATTACATGTGACAACTAGAGAATGGATGTGAGCAGATATAGCTTTTCTTCGTGTGTTCCTGGTGCTACCTTGCTGACATAGGAAAAGGCTGCCAAGCATGAAAATAAAATCTTATGAAAGTGAATAGAATGAATAAATTTAATCAGTGCGCAAAATGAAAGAGCAATGCATTGTTAGAGGGCTGAACTAAGGCATATGTAATGGTCATCCTAAACCACAGACTACTTTGTGGAGCTTGGCTGTAGATGGTAGTCTCTGGTGTTGGTACATAATACATGACAGCTAAAGTGGATATGTACAGATGAGGCTATTGTTCGGTTGTTTGTTATGCTGCCCCAAAAGGTGGGAGAGACAGTTAGGTAGAACAGGATTTCAAAAACATATGACCATGGCTTAACCATATCTTTACACAGTTGAGCTGGAAAAAATTGCATTTATCATAAAATGTCAAACCACCTTCTGTGCTGTGGCACTCCAGCTACAAAAACTAATGATTTTGCAAAATGTCACCACACTAAATGACTACAGTGTACCAAAATTAAACTATTTCCCACATGCTCACTCAAGTTAATTATGCAGTAGCAATCTACATCCATTTTAGATAACCAAAGCCTAAAATGCTTTTCAACCACTCTTTAAATGAGCACCCATTTTTATGTTTAAATATTTGGTACAACTTAAAAGAACACTCGTAAGACATTATCAAATTACAGTTTTGTTTACTCTGGATCATTCGTTTCCCTTTTCTGCCCATGTCCTTTTTCTTGCCTCTGTACTTTTACTTAACAAATTGGGTTTACTGACTAAGGCAAGCCTCCCTCTTTTGAAAAACGTTTTACTTTATGCTAGGAAGTGGGGCTCCCTTCATTTATTTGGCTGCCAAACCAGTTCATGGAAGAAGTCAACTAAAGTTTGAATCATGTACTACAGTTGGATCATGAGATGTCTTACTCATTAGTCACTCCTTAAGTAATATTTTCTTCTTCAATGATAGATTAAACCGAACTGATCACTTGTCCCCTAAAGGTCACAGACTTTTTCCCTTTTTTTCTTAGCATTTACATCAGGCATTTCAGCATAAAGTGGTAATACTCTTGTGTTGGTGATTTCTTTATATGTATTATACGGTGGCTACCTCTATGATTTTGTTATTTGTTTCATCATGCATACTATTGAAGTGTTCTGAATTTTTCCAAACTTGAATGTTATTTGTATTCTTTTGTATCATACCATTAGTAATATTGAATCTTATTTATATATAATCGTATTTTGGTATTAGGGTTTGTGATTACTTCATACTGGAACAAAACATCAGGTCTTACTAAAGGTATCAATGGATTTACTTCACCATCAGTACACTCTGAAGGGAGTAAATGATTTGTAAACTTGTTACAAATCCATAATGCTTAAAAAAGTACCATAGTCTTACATTGTAACTGGTACTTTGTAATGCTTGTACTTTAAGTATGAGCCAATCATCTAAGCAAGGATTAAGCCAAAGCTGTCCATATCTAACTGCTCAAATATGTACCACCTTACTGGTCTTGAAATATGCATTTAATACACAGTCACTTATCCAGATCCTTGCAGCATGAACCAATGACAATAGTGTGGAAACTTTTGTTTTGTTTAATGTACTGAACATAAGTTGAGGATATAGGTAAGTGAATCAAAAGGATGTATGCACCTGGTCTACCCCATGTGAATGGGAATGGAGTTCAAAGTGATAAACAGATACAATTAATGATATAAGATTCTCGAATGTATGTATGTTTGCTGGAATATTGTTTATGGCTTTGTGATTCAGGCCTACTATTATCCAATAAAGTACAGGAAAAAATTTCATTGCAAAAGAAGTTTGCATATCGTTTCAGTTGCCTTAGCAATTAAGAAAGCTTATTAAATGATTTAATTTAATAAGCATGTCACCAAATGATGGATCTAAATTTTGGCCTTGCATCACAATTTACCATTCCAAACTTGTCTCCACTGTGTTTGTTTGGATGTAAGTAAATAGTTGTTATTCAGTTGTACATAGTTGTAAATGTGTAAATAATAATGTTAATTGTACACACACACATATTGTCAGTGCCAATCTAGTCAGTATTAATTTTAATGATTAGTATTGCATATGCTCTGGTATTTTATTTTTCTTACATGTCTTGTGGAGGTGGAGGTTAGGTTGTTGCTCATCAATAATGTAGTCATCCTCAAGTCAAACGTCAGTCAACATGTTCATAACTTTGTATGATAATGATGTTCATATTATTCTGGTTTAGATATGATGAATGAACAGCTATATTAAATGAAGAGTTCAAGTACATTTTCTTTATAACTCTAATCCAAGAATTACAAATGTCCAAAACCTGTAACCTTAAACATGTTTTAACACATCTTTTAAAATGTGTATGAAACAATTGTACCATAGAAAATAAAGCAGCACCACTACATTGTCATTTTTTTCAAGATCAGTAATTTATTGGCTTTGTTGATAGTAAAACTATAGCTTATATGACTAAAATTTGGATAAGTACAGGGATTCCCGTATACTTTATGCAATCATATTTTTTTTTTGTTTCATGGGAAAATATTCCTTATAATAAACAAAAGTTCTTTTTTGTTTAAACTTTGGATATGCATCTTTCAGCAGAAATATGAAAACCTTAAGTAAATGCTCAAGCCTTCCTGCTGCTCTTAAATTATATTGCTTCATTTTTATCATTTATTAATGAGGAATAGTGCTGTCACATTAATTTCCCTTGCAGGGGATGATATTTCACACCAGTTACTTTTTAATTGTATAAATTTTCAATGGTTGTAAAAATATCTGTAATTTATTCATTAAAACAATGTTTTTCAGATTTCTTTTTATTCATCCCATATGAATGTTTCTGCATATGCCTAATATAGGCAAATTTACTCATAATTCAGCAATCCTCTTTTATCTTTGCTAAAACTAATTAAGTTTGTTACAATAAAAGAAATTATGAATACTAAACTTATTTTAACCAATGAAATTCCCATTAATCATGATCTCATTATGTACAGATATGTGAAAGTTCACACCTACTTACAGCATCTTTAGAGATGTAATAACTCCATGATCTCTTAACTAATCTGATAGTATCATGTATTTGTTGTAACCATACAGATAAGCTTTGCCAAAAGTGGACCAGCTTTGAAGCACAAGAAAATTGAGATTAGAAAAAAGGGAGAAATACATATGACAGTGTTTCAAAAATGTTTTTTTGCCTTCATATTTTGATACTCACTTCTCACTCTTCTCAGTAAAAGGGAGTCGGTAATACTTTTGAGATATCTGAAAAGATATTAACAGCAGTAAAGGGACATGAACAATTAAGATTTAGTTGACAAGCTTAATAATATCCATTTTGATTTTCATTTCAAATGGCTAAGATTTGATGTGTCATCCTTGTTCACAAAAGTTTCAGTTGATCACCTCTTAGTATATATTCTGTGTTTATTGAATTGATAAATTTGTGTTTGAAAGACTGTATTTCAATTCAATGGAGAATATTATACCCAGAAATTTAGTATGGTGATGGGTACCCTCTTTCACCAGTATTAAGTAACCTTTACATGGAATTCTTTGAAACGAAATTACTAACAGATATCTTACCCTTTAAGGCAATCTGGTTTAGGTATGTAAATGCTGTTCTTTGTGTTTGGCTAACAAACAAACTTCCACAGACATTTCTTCCTTTTCACAACAATTTTGTACTTTCTATCAAATATACTGTGGAGGTGGAAAATAATTGCATGTTACCATTCATAAATTGCATGATCCATAGGGACAGAAACATGTTTAAATTTAGCATATACAGAATACCCACCATTCATTATCACTCAGCTCAACATGACAGAGTTTAACGATCATCATGCCAGTTGATGTTCCTTAGGGCATTATGCATATGCAGTCCAATGTTTATTGATGATGAATTTGAGAGGATATATTAGATCCAAGTTAAAGTATCCTAAATCTTCCATTGATGAATCTCTAAAATTAGCAAAGAAACCATCTTATAAAGTTAACCCTAAACCATCCCTTGATATTTTATTTTTCACTATACTTTGTCGCTGTCTCCCGCGTTTGCGAGGTAGCGCAAGGAAACAGACGAAAGAAATGGCCCAACCCCCCCCCATACACATGTATATACACACGTCCACACACGCAAATATACATACCTACACAGCTTTCCATGGTTTACCCCAGACGCTTCACATGCCTTGATTCAATCCACTGACAGCACGTCAACCCCGTTATACCACATCGCTCCAATTCACTCTGTTCCTTGCCCTCCTTTCACCCTCCTGCATGTTCAGGCCCCGATCACACAAAATCTTTTTCACTCCATCTTTCCACCTCCAATTTGGTCTCCCTCTTCTCCTCAATCCCTCCACCTCCAACACATATATCCTCTTGGTCAATCTTTCCTCACTCATTCTCTCCATGTGCCCAAACCACTTCAAAACACCCTCTTCTGCTCTCTCAACCACGCTCTTTTTATTTCCACACATCTCTCTTACCCTTACGTTACTCACTCGATCAAACCACCTCACACCACAAATTGTCCTCAAACATCTCATTTCCAGCACATCCATCCTCCTGCGCACAACTCTATCCATAGCCCATGCCTCGCAACCATACAACATTGTTGGAACCACTATTCCTTCAAACATACCCATTTTTGCTTTCCGAGATAATGTTCTCGACTTCCACACATTCTTCAAGGCCCCCAGAATTTTCGCCCCCTCCCCCACCCTATGATCCACTTCCGCTTCCATGGTTCCATCCGCTGCCAG
Organism: Panulirus ornatus; assembly: GCF_036320965.1. NCBI lineage: Eukaryota > Metazoa > Arthropoda > Malacostraca > Decapoda > Palinuridae > Panulirus > Panulirus ornatus. Next base: position 2,995,355 of record NC_092240.1, read on the forward strand.
ATCCACTCCCAGATATCTAAAACACTTCACTTCCTCCAGTTTTTCTCCATTCAAACTCACCTCCCAATTGACTTGACCCTCAACCCTACTGTACCTAATAACCTTGCTCTTATTCACATTTACTCTTAACTTTCTTCTTCCACACACTTTACCAAACTCAGTCACAAGCTTCTGCAGTTTCTCACATGAATCAGCCACCAGCGCTGTATCATCAGCGAACAACAACTGACTCACTTCCAAAGCTCTCTCATCCCCAACAGACTTCATACTTGCCCCTCTTTCCAAAACTCTTGCATTTACCTCCCTAACAACCCCATCCATAAACAAATTAAACAACCATGGAGACATCACACACCCCTGCCACAAACCTACATTCACTGAGAACCAATCACTTTCCTCTCTTCCTACACGTACACATGCCTTACATCCTCGATAAAAACTTTTCACTGCTTCTAACAACTTGCCTCCCACACCATATATTCTTAATACCTTCCACAGAGCATCTCTATCAACTCTATCATATGCCTTCTCCAGATCCATAAATGCTACATACAAATCCATTTGCTTTTCTAAGTATTTCTCACATACATTCTTCAAAGCAAACACCTGATCCACACATCCTCTACCACTTCTGAAACCACACTGCTCTTCCCCAATCTGATGCTCTGTACATGCCTTACCCTCTCAATCAATACCCTCCCATATAATTTACCAGGAATACTCAACAAACTTATACCTCTGTAATTTGAGCACTCACTCTTATCCCCTTTGCCTTTGTACAATGGCACTATGCACGCATTCCTGCCAATCCTCAGGCACCTCACCATGAGTCATACATACATTAAATAACCTTACCAACCAGTCAACAATACAGTCACCCCCTTTTTTAATAAATTCCACTGCAATACCATCCAAACCTGCTGCCTTGCCGGCTTTCATCTTCCGCAAAGCTTTCACTATCTCTTCTCTGTTTACCAAATCATTTTCCCTAACCCTCTCACTTTGCACACCACCTTGACCAAAACACCCTATATCTGCCACTCTATCATCAAACACATTCAACAAACCTTCAAAATACTCACTCCATCTCCTCCTCACATCACCACTACTTGTTATCACCTCCCCATTTGCGCCCTTCACTGAAGTTCCCATTTGCTCCCTTGTCTTACGCACTTTATTTACCTCCTTCCAGAACATCTTTTTATTTATTTATTTCTCTCTTTTATTGATGATTTTACACTACTCCCCAGGTTGCTTAAATTCTTTAAATGTAAATGCAGTCTTCAGCAATAACAGTACTGTAAAGATTATCTTAATCAAAAACTAGCCTGGAAATTGTGAATTCTGCAGGCTGTGTTTACATAATTTCTTGTAAAAGCTGTAATATGTTTTATATTGGGCAGACTGGTATAGGTTTTTATGTTTGACTTAAGCAACATAAATTTAGTATCAGACTGGGACAAGAATCAAATGCTTTGTTTAATCATGTTAAAGATTATGACCATCATACTGACTGGAGAAACACTAATTCAGTTATTAACTGTAAGTCCTCTACCAAGAGAAATATCACTACATCTTCTATTATTGAATACACAAAGAGTTGTAATATCAGTGTTGGTGAACATCTATACAAACTGGATGGTTTTGTCATAGGCATAATTTGAAAACAGTTCCTTTTCCTCTCCACATAATAAAACTTTATGACAGGCATGGTGCCAGACCCAAACACCACCAATTGAAAACACTTGTTTACCAATGGCGTCTTAGCTTCATCTCATCTTTTCCTTGTATACCAACTGAATGTTCTTTTTAAGTTCTTTCTTATTCTTGTATCTCCCATGACGATTGATCATTACACAAAAGTGCACTTGGGAACTTAATGTTTCATTTTCCTCGTGGTCATCAGCAAATATTTTTTTATACATATCTGCCATTTCCCACAAAAGTGAGGTAGCATTAAGAACAGAGGACTGAGCCTTAGAAGAATTATCCTCACTTGGCCCCCTTCTCTTTGTTCTTTTGGAAAGTAAAAAAAAAGGAAGGGGAGGATTTCCAGCCCTCCACTCGTCTCTTTTAGTCGCCTTCTACAACACACAGGGAATACGTGAGAAGTATTCTTTCTCCCCTATCCCCTAAATTTCTAAAAAGGGAAACAGCAGAAGGAGTCAAGCAGGGAGTGCTCATCCTCCTTAAAGGCTTAGATTGGGGTGTCTGAATGTGTGTGGATGTAACCAAGATAAGAAAGGAGAGATAGGTAGTATGTTTGAGGAAAGAAACCAGGAAGTTTTGGCTCTGAGTGAAACGAAGCTCAAGGGTAAAGGGGTTTGGGAAAGTCTTGGGAGTAAAGTCAGGGTTTGGTGAAAGGACAAGAACAAAGGAAGGAGTAGCATACTCTTGAAGCAGTTGTGGAGTATGTGAGAGAGAGTAAGAAATAAAATTCTAGATTGATATGGGTAAAACTGAAAGTGGATGGAGAGAAATGGGTTATTATTGGTGCTTATGCGCCTGGTCACAAGAAGAAAGATCATGAGAGGCAAGTGTTTTAGGAGCAGCTCTGATGCACGACACCAGTTTATAGTGATGGAAGATTTACATGTGAAAGTGAGTAATGTGGCAGTTGAGGGTATAATTCTTGTACATGGAGTGTTCAGTCTTGGAAATGTGAAGAGCTTGTGGATTTCTGTCCTGAAAAAGGACTGGTGATTGGGAATATCTGGTTCAAAAAGAGAGATATGCATTAGTATACATATGTGAGTAGGGTGTTATTGGATTACTTGTTAATTGATAGGCATGTAAAAGAAAGACTTTTGGATGTTAATGTGCTGAGAGGGGCAGCTGGAGGGATGTCTGATCACTATCTTGTGGAGGTAAAGATTTGTAGAGGTTTCCAGAATAGGAGAGAAGATAGTAGTGAGAGTAAGTGAGTGTGGAAAGGAGACTTGTGCGAGAAAGTACCAGGAGAGATAGTGCAGAATGGCAAAAGGTGACAAAAAATGACATGAGTGGGGTGGGTGAGGAATGGAACATATTTAGAAAAGCAGTGATGGCATTTGCAAGAGATGCATGTGGCATGAGAAAGGTGAAGGGTGGACAGATTAGATAGGGTAGGAGGAAGGAGTAAGGTTGTTAGCAAAAGAGACAGAGAGAGGTGTTTGGATGATACTTGCAGGAAAGTAGTGCAAATGACTGGGAGGTGAATAAAAGAAAGCAGCAGGAGATCAAGAGAAAGGTACAGGAGGTGAGAGAGAGGGCAAATGAGAGTTGGGGTGAGAGAGTATTATTAAATCTTATGGAGAATAAAAAGATGTTTTGAAAGGAGGTAAATAACATGCATAAGACAAGATAACAAATGTGAACATCAGTGAAGGGGGCAAGTGGGAGGTAATAACAAGTAGTCATGAAGTCAGAGGGAAATGGAGTGAGTATTTTGAAGGTTTGCTGAATGTGTTTCACGATAGAGTGGCAGATATAGAATGCTTTGGTTGGTGTGGTGTGCAAAGTGAGAGGGTCAGGGAGAATGGTTTGGTAAACAGAGAAGAAGTAATGAAAGCTATGTGGAAGATGAAAGCCAGCAAGGCAGCGGGTTTGGATGGTATTGCAGTGGAATTTATTAAAAAGGGGGTGACTGTGTTGTTGATTGGTTGGTAAGGATATTCAATGTATGTATGGATTATGGTGAAGTGCCCGAGGATTGGCAGAATGCACGCATAGTGCTATTGTACAAAGGTAAAGGAGATAAAGGTGAGTGTTCAAACTACAGAGGCATAGGTTTGTTGAGTATTCCTGGGAAATAATATGGGAGGGTATTGATTGAGAGGGTAAAGGCATGTACAGAGCAACAGATTGGGGAAGAGCAGTCAGTGTGGTTTCAGAAGTGGTAGAGGATGTGTGGATCAGGTGTTTGCTTTGAAGAATGTATGTGAGAAATACTTAGAAAAACATGGATTTGTATGTAGCATTTATGGACCTGGAGAAGGCATATGATTCTAAGAGTATATGGTGTAGGATGTAAGTTGCTAGAAGCAGTGAAAAGTTTTTACCAAGGATGTAAGGCATGCATACAAGTGGGAAGAGAGGAGAGTGATTACTTCCCAGTGAATGTTGGTTCGTGGCAGAGGGTGTGTTATGTCCCCATAGGTATTTAATGTGTCTATGGATGGGTTGGTTATAGAGGTAAATGCAAGTTTTGGAGAGAGGGGCGAGTTTGCAGTCTGTTGTGGATGAGAGGGCCTGGGAAGTGAGTCAGTTGTTGTTCGCTGATGATACAGCTCTGGTGGCTGATTCGGGTGAGAAACTGCAGAAGTTGGTGACTGAGTCTGGTAAAGTGTGAAAGGAGGAAGTTGAGAGTAAATGTGAATAAGAGCAAGGTTACTAGGTTCAGTAGGGTTGAGGGGCAAGAAAGAAATATAAGTCAGCTGATATACAACGAAGAGTCGTAGCTACGTCTCTTTGTTGTTTATCAGCTGACATATTTCTTTCTTGTATCTCCCCCTGATGATGTGATTATTACACGAAAATGCACTTGGGAACTTATCGTGTTTCATTTTCCCCGTGGACTCATATATATATATATATATATATATATATATATATATATATATATATATATATATATATATTCTTTTTTTTTTTTTTTATACTTTGTCGCTGTCTCCCGCGTTTGCGAGGTAGCGCAAGGAAACAGACGAAAGAAAAGGCCCAACCCACCCCCATACACATGTATATACATACGTCCACACACGCAAATATACATACCTACACAGCTTTCCATGGTTTACCCCAGACGCTTCACATGCCTTGATTCAATCCACTGACAGCACGTCAACCCCGGTATACCACATCGCTCCAATTCACTCTATTCCTTGCCCTCCTTTCACCCTCCTGCATGTTCAGGCCCCGATCACACAAAATCTTTTTCACTCCATCTTTCCACCTCCAATTTTGTCTCCCTCTTCTCCTTGCTCCCTCCACCTCCGACACATATATCCTCTTGGTCAATCTTTCCTCACTCATCCTCTCCATGTGCCCAAACCACTTCAAAACACCCTCTTCTGCTCTCTCAACCACGCTCTTTTTATTTCCACACATCTCTCTTACCCTTACGTTACTCACTCGATCAAACCACCTCACACCACACATTGTCCTCAAACATCTCATTTCCAGCACATCCATCCTCCTGCACACAACTCTATCCATAGCCCACGCCTCGCAACCATACAACATTGTTGGAACTACTATTCCTTCAAACATACCCATTTTTGCTTTCCGAGATAATGTTCTCGACTTCCACACATTCTTCAAGGCCCCCAGAATTTTCGCCCCCTCCCCCACCCTATGATCCACTTCCGCTTCCATGTTTCCATCCGCTGCCAGATCCACTCCCAGATATCTAAAACACTTCACTTCCTCCAGTTTTTCTCCATTCAAACTCACCTCCCAATTGACTTGACCCTCAACCCTACTGTACCTAATAACCTTGCTCTTATTCACATTTACTCTTAACTTTCTTCTTCCACACACTTTACCAAACCCCATCCATAAACAAATTAAACAACCATGGAGACATCACACACCCCTGCCGCAAACCTACATTCACTGAGAACCAATCACTTTCCTCTCTTCCTACACGTACACATGCCTTACATCCTCGATAAAAACTTTTCACTGCTTCTAACAACTTTCCTCCCACACCATATATTCTTAATACCTTCCACAGAGCATCTCTATCAACTCTATCATATGCCTTCTCCAGATCCATAAATGCTACATACAAATCCATTTGCTTTTCTAAGTATTTCTCACATACATTCTTCAAAGCAAACACCTGATCCACACATCCTCTACCACTTCTGAAACCACACTGCTCTTCCCCAATCTGATGCTCTGTACATGCCTTCACCCTCTCAATCAATACCCTCCCATATAATTTACCAGGAATACTCAACAAACTTATACCTCTGTAATTTGAGCACTCACTCTTATCCCCTTTGCCTTTGTACAATGGCACTATGCACGCATTCCGCCAATCCTCAGGCAACTCACCATGAGTCATACATACATTAAATAACCTTACCAACCAGTCAACAATACAGTCACCCCTTTTTTAATAAATTCCACTGCAATACCATCCAAACCTGCTGGTAAGAGAGATGTGTGGAAATAAAAAGAGCGTGGTTGTGAGAGCAGAAGAGGGTGTTTTCAAATGGTTTGGGCACATGGAGAGAATGAGTGAGGAAAGATTGACCAAGAGGATATATGTGTCGGAGGTGGAGGGAACGAGGAGAAGAGGGAGACCAAATTGGAGGTGGAAAGATGGAGTGAAAAAGATTTTGTGTGATCGGGGCCTGAACATGCAGGAGGGTGAAAGGAGGGGAAGGAATAGAGTGAATAGGAGCGATGTGGTATACCGGGGTTGACGTGCTGTCAGTGGATTGAATCGGGGCATGTGAAACGTCTGGGGTAAACCATGGAAAGCTGTGTAGGTATGTATATTTTGCGTGTGTGGACGTATGTATATACATGTGTATGGGGGTGGGTTGGGCCATTTCTTTCGTCTGTTTCCTTGCGCTACCTCGCAAACGCGGGAGACAGCGACAAAGCAAAAAAAAAATATATATATATATATATATATATATATATATATATATATATATATATATATATTTTTTTTTTTTTTTTTTTTTATACCTCGTCGCTGTCTCCCGCAGTTGCGAGGTAGCGCAAGGAAACAGACGAAAGAAATGGCCCAACCCCCCCCATACACATGTACATACACACGTCCACACACGCAAATATACATACCTACACAGCTTTCCATGGTTTACCCCGGACGCTTCACATGCCTTGATTCAATCCACTGACAGCACGTCAACCCCTGTATACCACATCGCTCCAATTCACTCTATTCCTTGCCCTCCTTTCACCCTCCTGCATGTTCAGGCCCCGATCACACAAAATCCTTTTCACTCCATCTTTCCACCTCCAATTTGGTCTCCCTCTTCTCCTCGTTCCCTCCACCTCCGACACATATATCCTCTTGGTCAATCTTTCCTCACTCATTCTCTCCATGTGCCCAAACCATTTCAAAACACCCTCTTCTGCTCTCTCAACCACGCTCTTTTTATTTCCACACATCTCTCTTACCCTTACGTTACTTACTCGATCAAACCACCTCACACCACACATTGTCCTCAAACATCTCATTTCCAGCACATCCATCCTCCTGCGCACAACTCTATCCATAGCCCACGCCTCGCAACCATACAACATTGTTGGAACCACTATTCCTTCAAACATACCCATTTTTGCTTTCCGAGATAATGTTCTCGACTTCCACACATTTTTCAAGGCTCCCAAAATTTTCGCCCCCTCCCCCACCCTATGATCCACTTCCGCTTCCATGGTTCCATCCGCTGACAGATCCACTCCCAGATATCTAAAACACTTCACTTCCTCCAGTTTTTCTCCATTCAAACTCACCTCCCAATTGACTTGACCCTCAACCCTACTGTACCTAATAACCTTGCTCTTATTCACATTTACTCTTAACTTTCTTCTTCCACACACTTTACCAAACTCCGTCACCAGCTTCTGCAGTTTCTCACATGAATCCGCCACCAGCGCTGTATCATCAGCGAACAACAACTGACTCACTTCCCAAGCTCTCTCATCCCCAACAGACTTCATACTTGCCCCTCTTTCCAAGACTCTTGCATTCACCTCCCTAACAACCCCATCCATAAACAAATTAAACAACCATGGAGACATCACACACCCCTGCCGCAAACCTACATTCACTGAGAACCAATCACTTTCCTCTCTTCCTACACGTACACATGCCTTACATCCCCGATAAAAACTTTTCACTGCTTCTAACAACCTGCCTCCCACACCATATATTCTTAATACCTTCCACAGAGCATCTCTATCAACTCTATCATATGCCTTCTCCAGATCCATAAATGCTACATACAAATCCATTTGCTTTTCTAAGTATTTCTCACATACATTCTTCAAAGCAAACACCTGATCCACACATCCTCTACCACTTCTGAAACCACACTGCTCTTCCCCAATCTGATGCTCTGTACCTGCCTTCACCCTCTCAATCAATACCCTCCCATATAATTTACCAGGAATACTCAACAAACTTATACCTCTGTAATTTGAGCACTCACTCTTATCCCCTTTGCCTTTGTACAATGGCACTATGCACGCATTCCGCCAATCCTCAGGCACCTCACCATGAGTCATACATACATTAAATAACCTTACCAACCAGTCAACAATACAGTCACCCCCTTTTTTAATAAATTCCACTGCAGTACCATCCAAACCTGCTGCCTTGCCGGCTTTCATCTTCCGCAAAGCTTTTACTACCTCTTCTCTGTTTACCAAATCATTTTCCCTAACCCTCTCACTTTGCACACCACCTCGACCCAAACACCCTATATCTGCCACTCTGTCATCAGACACATTCAACAAACCTTCAAAATACTCATTCCATCTCCTTCTCACATCACCACTACTTGTTATCACCTCCCCATTTACGCTCTTCACTGAAGTTCCCATTTGCTCCCTTGTCTTACGCACCCTATTTACCTCCTTCCAGAACATCTTTTTATTCTCCCTAAAATTTACTGATAATCTCTCACCCCAACTCTCATTTGCCCTTTTTTTCACCTCTTGCACCTTTCTCTTGACCTCCTGTCTCTTTCTTTTATACTTCTCCCACTCAATTGCATTTTTTCCCTGCAAAAATCGTCCAAATGCCTCTCTCTTCTCTTTCACTAATACTCTTACTTCTTCATCCCACCACTCACTACCCTTTCTAAACAGCCCACCTCCCACTCTTCTCATGCCACAAGCATCTTTTGCGCAATCCATCACTGATTCCCTAAATACATCCCATTCCTCCCCCACTCCCCTTACTTCCATTGTTCTCACCTTTTTCCATTCTGTACACAGTCTCTCCTGATACTTCCTCACACAGGTCTCCTTCCCAAGCTCACTTACTCTCACCACCTTCTTCACCCCAACATTCACTCTTCTTTTCTGAAAACCCATACTAATCTTCACCTTAGCCTCCACAAGATAATGATCAGATATCCCTCCAGTTGCACCTCTCAGCACATTGACATCCAAAAGTCTCTCTTTCGCACGCCTGTCAATTAACACGTAATCCAATAACGCTCTCTGGCCATCTCTCCTACTTACATAAGTATACTTATGTATATCTCGCTTTTTAAACCAGGTATTCCCAATCATCAGTCCTTTTTCAGCACATAAATCTACAAGCTCCTCACCATTTCCATTTACAACACTGAACACCCCATGCACACCAATTATTCCCTCAACTGCCACATTACTCACCTTTGCATTCAAATCACCCATCACTATAACCCGGTCTCGTGCATCAAAACCGCTAACACACTCATTTAGCTGCTCCCAAAACACTTGCCTCTCATGATCTTTCTTCTCATGCCCAGGTGCATATGCACCCATAATCACCCACCTCTCTCCATCAACTTTCAATTTTACCCATATTAATCGAGAATTTACTTTCTTACATTCTATCACATACTCCCACAACTCCTGTTTCAGGAGTATTGCTACTCCTTCCCTTGCTCTTGTCCTCTCACTAACCCCTGACTTCACTCCCCAGACATTTCCAAACCACTCTTCCCCTTTACCCTTGAGCTTCGTTTCACTCAGAGCCAAAACATCCAGGTTCCTTTCCTCAAACATACTACCTATCTCTCCTTTTTTCACATCTTGGTTACATCCACACACATTTAGGCACCCACTCTGAGCCTTCGAGGAGGATGAGCACCCCCCGCGTGACTCCCTCTTCTGTTTCCCATTTTAGAAAGTTAATACAAGGAGGGGAGGATTTCCGGCCCCCCGCTCCCGTCCCCTCTAGTCGCTTTCTACGACACGCGAGGATATATATATATATATATATATATATATATATATATATATATATATATATATATATATATATATATATATATCTTTCAAACTATTCGCCATTTCCCGCATTAGCAAGGTAGCGTTAAGAACAGAGTACAGGGCCTCTGAGGGAATATCCTCACCTGGCCCCCTTCTCTGGTCCTTCTCTTGGAAAGGTAAAAAAAAAAAACAAGAGGGGAGGATTTCCAGCTCCCCGCTCCCTCCCCTTTTAGTCGCCTTCTACGACACGCAGGGAATACGTGGGAAGTATTCTTTCTCCCCTATCCCCAGGGATAATATATATATATATATATATATATATATATATATATATAATATTACCATGTCTTTTCTCTTATGTATTTTCTCCTATATTTGGTGTATGTGTTTGTGTGTGTGTGTGTGTGTGTGTGTGTGTATGTGAGTGAGGGAAGGCTAAGAGTGTAGGCTTGTCATAAGTGGAGAAAATAAGAAAGGGAGAGACCGAATGCTAAGTAGAAAGATGGAGAGAAAGATATTGTGTGTCTTCTCAGGAGCAGAACATGATGACAGTGAAAGGCGCGCATGAAATAAAGTTAGATTGAGCGATGTGGTAAACACGTAGCAACTTGCTGTCTGTAAGTCAAAAGTGGGATTTATAATTGATCAAGGTAATCCATGGAAAGGTCTGTTGGGTATGGTATGGACAGGAGTCTGGTATTGGTTTATTGTGTAACATGTTTATGACAGGGTCTGGGTTTTTGTTTACTGTTCACCTACTGAGTAATGCATGATAATGATAATAGCATTATCATTATCATTATTAGTAGTAATAGTGTTAGTATTATTATTGAAAATGATAAGTTTAGATTATGTTGAGCAGTATTAGTGTTATCATAAAGAAGCTGTAGTAGTGTTCGTATCTTTTACCAGATATTAACATGTGAAGAATTTTAAGCACTTAAATTCTATCAGATAGGTATAATAATTTTACTGCTATTGAGTCGAATCAATAAAAAAAATCATGTCAGCCTAGGTCAACGATTGTTCTAATATTTAGGTAGTACATACTCATCTACGTACGCTTCATGCAATAGTGTCTTATTTGCATCATCTTTAATCATTTAATTGATCTTTTATATGCAATAAAAACTAAATCACTTTCTCAAATTAACTTTGTTGTATTATATATTATTGATGCATGTGTCCCTTTAAACAACACTAGAATGCAACAATTGCATGAGCTTTGATTAAGCATCATAACCCAAGTTCTCCTAGTGTTGTTGTTCACTTTGAAATATCTCGTGTTTTGCAGACAAGTAGTGTCAACATCACGTAGGTCATTTGTATTTTCATGTTATTTGTTTTCATCCTAAAGTTAGAGAAATGCTTTGTATTGTCTTGTATCTCATTTAGAAATATAGGAAGGACACATTGCCCCTTGCTAAAGCTTTGTTGGCACTTGATATGGATCACTTACTTAACACTTATACGTATGTTCGTGTCCGTAAGGCAATCTAGAATTACTTGAGAGGTTGGCAGATGACCACACCGTTGCCTGCGTCTTCCTTATCATGGGGAAAATTGAAAGTAAACATAGTGGATTTTTAAGGATTGACAAGCTGAAGGTTTCCATGTTATATGTAGACCCTTAAGGGTTGCCCATATTGCATTTTACGGTAATACGGTTTGTAAAGGATATGATACAAGCAAGTTACAAGTATGATAAAATATGGACCTCCGTGATGAAGTGATTTAGAGTTGGTGACCATGAGGCATTCATTGATGTTTGAGCTTGGGTTCATGCTTACACCAAGTTTTGTAGTTTCTTACTCAGATATGTTACTGTGTCGTCAGTAAATAACAACACACATCCCAGGCCCCCTCACTACAACAGACTGCATACTAGCATTTCTTTCCTAGACTCGTGTATTACCTCCCTCACCACTGTATACACAAACAAATGAAACAGCCATGTTGACATCACACACCCATGCTTAGACTAACATTCACATGGAACCACTCACTCTCCTCTTTTCCAACTCATACACATACCTTTTTTATAATAACTTCTCTCTGCTCTTTCTATATTTCCTCCCACACTGGTAAGACCTTTCACAAGGCATTTTTATCAGCCCTATCATATGCTATTTCCATATCCATAAATGCCACATACAAATCCTTTGTCTCAAGTGTTTTTCATGCTTATGTGACCACATTGATCCCCTTCCCCCTCATCTGATGCTCTGTGCATGCCTTTGCCCTCTCAATCACCAATCTACCATACATCTTACCAGGGACACTCAACAAACTTATTTATACATTTGTAGTTTTACAACCCACCTTTGAACCCCTTAATTTTTAAAAACATTATTCATGCTTTCCATATATCCTTAGGCACCTTCACATGATTCATACGTACAGTAAATATCCTAACTGACCATTTATAAACAATCTCCCCTTTTCTTAAACAACTCAGCTTCAATATCAGCTGGCTTGCCACATATGCTCTCTTCATATTCCTAAATATCATTTACGAATCCATCTGTGTCTTTCAAGTATTTCTCACACATTTTGTAAAACAAAAACCTGATCCACACATCCTCTCCCACTTTGTAACCACATTGCTCCTCCCCACTCTCATGCTCTGTATATTCTTTCCCCCTTCTCAATCATCACTTTCATACAACTTACCAGGAACACTCAACTAACTTTTACCTCTGTTGTTAAAACACCCACCTTTTCACCCCTTATCTTTATACAGCTGTGCTATATATATATACAGCTGTGCTATATATGCATTCCATCAGTCCTCAAGAACCTCACCATGATCCATACATACAATGAAAGTCCTAAATAACCATTCAAAAAGTCATCCCCCCTACTTAAGATATGGAACCACAATACCAGCCACTCCAGCTGCCTTGTTGCATTTCATCTTATGCAAGGTATTGAACTCTATTCGCTTTCCATGACTCTCTCACTTTGCAACCCCCTCACACACACACACACACACACACACACACACACACACACACCCTACATCTACCACCCTATTATCAAACACTTTCACAACCCTTGAAAATACTCACTATATCTCCTACTCATAACTACCTGTTACCATTTTCCTATTTGCTCCTTTCATTAATGGTCCTTTTTCTTTTCTTGTTTTTCTCACAGTATTACCCTCCTTTCATAAGATCTTGTTCTCCTTAAAGTTTACTGGTAATTGCTCACCCCACGTGTCATTTGACCTTTTTTCAACCTCCTACACACTTGACCTCTGGCTGCTTTTACTTGAACATCTCCCAGTCATTTACAATCCTTCCCTTTCTTTTCCCTTTCACTAACTTCTTTGTTTTATCATCACACCACCTGCTACACTTTCTCATCTGCCTACCTCCCACGTTCTGTGCAACACACTTCTTTTGCATATGACAGCATTGCTTCACTAAATATCTCCCATTCCTATCCCACTTTCTTTGCCTTACCTTATATGCTCTGATTTTTGCCATTCTGCACCCGATCTCTCCTCGTATTTCTTCTCGCATTCTTTTTTAACTGTATGGACCATGGTAAAGTGCCTGAGGATTGGCGGAATGCATGCATAGTGGCAAAGGGGATAAAGGTGAGTTCAAATTACAGAGGCATAAGTTTGTTGAGTATTCCTGGGAAATTGTATGGGATGGTATTGATTTAGAGGATGAAGGCATGTACAGAGCATTAGATTGGGGAAGAGCAGTGTGGTTCCAGAAGTGGTAGAGGATGTGTGGATCGGGTGTTTGCTTTGAAGAATGTGTATGAGAAATACTTAGAAAAACAAATGGATTTGTACGTAGCATTTATGGATCTGGAGAAGGCATATGATAGGGTTGATAGAGATGCTTTGTGGAAGGTCATAAGAGTATATGGTGTGGGATGTAAGTTGCTAGAAGCATTGAAAAGTTTTTACCAAGAATTTAAGGCATGTGTACGAGTAGGAAGAGAGGAGAGTGATTGGTTCCCAGTGAATGTTGGTTTGTGGCATGGGTGTGTGATGTCCCTGTGGTTGTTTAATTTGTTTATGGATGGGGAGGTAAATGCAAGAGTTTTGGAGAGAGAGGCAAGTATGCAGTCTGCTGGGGATGAGAGGGCCTGGGAAGTGAGTCTGTTGTTGTTTGCCAATGATACAGCTCTGTTGGCTGATTCAAGTGAGAAACTGTAGTTGGTGACTGAGTTTGGAAAAATGTGAATAAGAGCAAGGTTAATAGCTTCAGTGGGGCTGAGGGATAAGTTGATTGGGATGTATGTTTGAATGGAGAAAAGCTGGAGGAAGTGAAGTGTTTTAGATATCTGGGAATGGACTTGGCAGTGGATGGAACCATGGAAGTGGAAGTGAGTCACAGGGTGGGGAAGGGTCGAAGGTTCTGGGAGCGTTGAAGAATGTATAGAAGAGAACATTATCTCGTATAGCAAAAATTGGTATGTTTGAAGGAATAGTGGTTCCAACAATGTTATAAGGTTGCAAGGCATGGGCTGTAGATAGGATTGTACAGAGGAGGGTGGATGTGTGGGAAATGAAATGTTTGAGGACAATATGTGATGTGAGGTGTTTGATTGAGTAAATAATGAAAGAGTAAGAGAGATGTGTGGAAATAAAGAGTATGGTTGAGAGAGCAGAAGAGGGTTTGTTGAAATGGTTTGGATGTATGGAGAGAAACAAACCTTGATAACCACTGTATTGAATTTGTCTTATATTTGTTGATGGTTCTGATGGTAATCTTTAATTATGATTACTCATGACTGAAGATTAAGATGTCTACTGTGTTGTGTAAAGTAATTCATAGTCTGTCATTTCCAGGTTGTGGAACATTTCAAGATGTACTGCCCACCAAATGTCACATTTACTCACATCTGGGTCAACCATGGCATATCTCACTGCTTTTTGGACACTGTTACGGCTGCTGTTTATGCCTCATTCATAACATTGTTTGGACTGGGACAGTGGGTTATGTATAGGAAGTATGCCACTGTAACTGACCAGTACTTGAGACCAAAATCTGTCCTGTTTGGTATTCAAGTGGCACTAACAGTCCTTATGATAGTAACAGCATGTGCAAGACTTTCTCTACAAGCAACAATCATTGGTGAGAAAATATTTCGGTTAGATAACCCTTGTTGGAGACAAATGCTGCAACATCCAGAACACTCTGTGAGAGGCATATTCTCAAATGTTAAAAAGAAATAAAGATCTTAAATTTGTAAGGATGATTAACAAGGACATAACTTTCTAAATAGAATTATAGATAGCTAAACTTGGTGAGACATTGTTTATAAATGCTACATGCCTATTAATTGCACAGCTACCAGATATATGAGTTTCTCTAGGATTTTTTCAGGTATAAGTGTTGGAAGTGTTTTTGTCACAATGTATATGATTACTCAGGGATTTCATCTGTGATTATTATTAGCAATATTGTTAAAAAGATATCAACTTAGTCATGCTCACAGAAACCTATATGAGAGGGAATCCATAACAATTTGATTTGAATCCTTTGAGTAATAATGTTGGAATATTTGTCTCTGGCATCAGTGGCCACCATGTTACATTCTGATCTCAGGGTGTTAAGGGGAAGCAGTGAAGATAAAGAATCCGAGATAATTAAACTGTCTCTGGCAGTGATTTCTCTCAGCTCGAGTGGTAAGTGTGGCAGACAATTCAGTTGTAGGGTAGAGGCCCATTTGTTTATTCTAATGTTTTTGTGTAATCTATTACCATTGGGCTGGATCACAATGGCAGCACTGTCTGCCCTCCCAGTGGCAGAATCGCAGAAACCGTCAGTATAGATGCACTGGGATATGTTATTTTCAGTCTGCATTTTCTGTATATGTTCAAGAGCACTAGCTTTGGCTGATTGTTGAAGGTGAAGATTATAAGTAATTTGATTCTTAAGTGGATAAGTAGGTGTGATGTCAAAGGGAGTTAGCTTTGGCTGATTGTTGAAAGTGAAGATTATAAGTAATTTAATTCTTAAGTGGATAAGTAGGTGTGATGTCAAAGGGAGTTATCTGCTACGAAGGCATGAAATGCTGTTGCTTCCCAATTTTATACAAATTATGTGCTCCAAACATTGTCATGTGGTTGGTTGTTATTTGGATCCAGTTAAATTCGCTTGTGCCATGACGTGTATAGTTTAACAACTCTTTAGAGACAACACTATACAGATCAATATGCAGAAGTGTCAGTCATTTCATGAAATTGATTTCAAGTATTCTGTCTTCAATGCTTGGAATACCAAGTTCTTTCCACATGTTGAGTACTGTAGTCTTTGGGCAATCAAGTATAATTCTCAAGCCTTTGTTTTGCATTTTTTCAAGTCTGTTGGCATCTTTGCTGTTATATAGCACCAAAACGGGTGCATAGTAATCTGTTAAGAGACCTAATATAAGCTATGTACATGATTTTAACTTCTGATATTTGCTTCATGATTAGGATTGTGCCCTGCAACAGCCCCAAGAGACTCAAAATGAGTCTTATCTGTTCATTTTCGATGTAGTTTTTGCACACTAGCTGCAGCACGTAGGACTGACACACCAAGATGGTCAAAGGAGACATGGTCAATCGGATTTCCACCAATTGTCAACTTAGATGGTTTCCTGACCAATTCTTATTCTCTGGCTTTAACCCAGTGACAGCACATCACCCCTTGTATAATTTACCACATTGCATCAATGCACTCTTGTAACAAAGCACCCTCTTGGATATTCTGTCCCCAGTATCTTAAAGCCTCTTTTGCTCCATCTCTCCATCATCTAGTTTTGCCCTTCCCTCTTGCTCTATCCACTTCTAACTCATGCACTGTATCCTTTTAGTCAGTCTCTCTTCACTTATCCTCTCCATATGTCCAGACTATTTCAAAACACCCTATTCATTTCTCTCTCAGACATGCTTAGCTTACTACCACACCTCCCTTTTACACTCATTCCTTGCATGATCAACTGTCTCCTCACCACATATTGTACTCAAGCATTTGATTTCCACCATATCCACCCTCTTCTGTTCTTATGTATTTAGGACATGTGATTCATACCCATACAGGATTGCTGGGACTATTGTAGCATCAAACATACCAATCTTTGCCTTCGCAGATAGTGACCTCTCTTTCCACACACTCCTGAATGCACCCAGGACCTTTGTCCTTTCACCTACTTCAGTTCTACCAGCTGCCAAATCAACCCCCAGGTATCTAAAACACTCTATTTCTTCCAGGTTATTGACGATTGTTTACAAGTTGGTAGGACTAGGTTGTTTAGAGTTCCTTTAGATTTGACTCTCTCTTTTTTTTCACAATTTACTGCTTTTTTATCATTATGTATGTATGGCTTGTATTGTAATAGGTAAGTAAATATGCATAATGATTATGTATAATGTTTTTGATGAGTGCTCTTGAGTTTAGAATGGTGTTGCTTAGTGTACTGTTAATTTCAGTCCTTTGATGTTTTCTTTTCCTTATTTGTTGATCATAACAGGTGAAAGGCACAAGAAATCTTTTACACATGAGGAATACGATGCCTTCCTGCTAATGTCATACCTGAATTCCGTACTTTATATTTATTTTCCTTAATTATTCCCCTACTTTCATGTTGTGTTTAAGTAATATAAACGTCAGATATGGAAACTTTATGGTTTTGCTGTGATGATGAAAAATAGTGAAAAAGGATGAATTATCATTTTCATAGTTTAGTGGAGAATTCACACTTCTTGAGAATGTATCTGGAAATTAACTCTGTGAGTTAAGGGTTAAGAACGAGACTTTTGTCCAAATTGTAACTAAAATGAAGCATACTTGGTCAGTTATGTGTATGGTGTCAGTTGTTAAATGTTATACTACATATACTTTATAATCTTTTGCCTTGATCAAAAAGAATAGTAAAAAGGGATCAATTACCATTTTCATATTGTACTGGAGAATTCACACTTATTGAGAATGTTGTAAGGAATTACCTCTGTGGCCAAAGGATTAAGAATGAGGCAGTATTGTCCAGAGGTGGAAGGGTAGCTCCTTTTCTTTTATAAATTAAGTGAAGCATACTTGGGTCATGGTCTCTCAAGTAACCTCTCTTTTGTTGAACACCTTCTGTCTAGCACTTCTCCTAATCTCTTACTTGAGACACAGTAGTCTAATAATGTTTTCACTAGCCTGTTTTTCATCAGCACACCTGTTGCATGCCTCAAGGACCTTGAGTCCCCAAGTTTGATGGTATGTGGCTCAAAGTCTGTTTTTTAACTACCTCTCTTTTCTTCTGTTTTGTCTTTTGCTCTCCTAATTCTACAAATTTTATAACTCTTCAACTATTTAATCTTCATCTATCTAAACTCCTGCCATGAGACTGGCATCCTCTCACCTGCAAGTTGAGATCTCGTACCCCGAAGATTTCAACATTCACCACAGGGAATGATTGAATTCCTCCCATTCAGATTCTGGAGGATTGGAGCCTCTTTCTCCATCAGCAGTGATGTAAAGCAAATTTTCTCCCACCCTGCTCATATTCCTGACAGCAGTCATAGCTCTCCTAATATTTTGAATCTGCTTTTCACCTCTAGTCCATCCCACTGTTATTACACAATCTCTTCCCCAGTTGGTTCATCTGATAACACTCGTTAATTCTACTTTAATGGCACCTCCCCATCCAGCAGCCCCTTCTAAGCTTAAATACCAGCACCTCAACAAAGCTGATTGGGATAACTTGCATAACTTCTTTTCTGATTCTCCTTGAGTAAAATACCGTCTTGTGTGGTGATGCCTCTGTCTCCACCAGATGCATGGCAGAGATTATCCTTGCAGGAATGAAAGTAGCTATTCCCTCCCCCTCCAAGACAACTTCCAATCCATGGTTCAACTGTTCCTGTTCTGAGGCCATTCAGGCATGGTATCATGCATATCGGGCTTGGAAAACTCTCTCCTCTGTCTCCCATTCAGCTTTTATGTATCTGTCTGTCTGTCTATATGTCTATATCTCTGATGCCCATTCCTCCAGGAACTCCCATCAAGGGGTGGCCATGGCAAAAGAGGTCCTTGCATGCCTCCCTCACATACACCATTCCAAGCATTCTTTCTCTGTTTCTTTCCCTCCAGTATTCCTCCACCCTATTTGCCCATGTCTTAGGCTGTCTTTGACTCACACCAACCCCTTTAATTGTGCTATTGTACACTCTCCTTGTAAACTCCCAGTCTTGCATTCTTTCCATATCCAAAACACTTCAAAGTATGTTTCACCCATTCTACCACACCACAATTCATTCCCGCTGCATTCCTTGCCATACCACATCTCTCATACACCCTTTCATTTATTTCTTCATTCCATCTAGTCACACCATATGCTCTTCTCAAATAACTCATTTCCACAGCCTGGATTCTTGACCTCTGTGCCTCATTCCACATCCATGTTTTGGCTGCATAGGTCAGAGTTGGCAGGACTGTGCTGCCCCTTCATCCTCTCTTCCCACTTCCATACTTACACCTCTACCCTTCATTATTCTGTTAATGACTCTTCTACCCTGTACTGTTCTCCCTTATCTCTTCTTCCATATTACCACACTTAAATTCTCTAGTTTCTTCCAGTCTTCCCCCCCACCCCCCATATCCATAGCACAATTTATTTCACTTTCTTTTTTCACTCTACATGGTTTTACAAAATATATACTTTCTCTCCGTTTCCTTTTAAACTCCATTACTTTACTTTTACGTGCATTTACCTTCAATCTCCTCTGCATACACACATCATAAAACACACAGCCTTCTGCAACTCCTCTTCCCTCTCCACAAACAACACAGTATCATCCACAATTAGGCTTGCCACTAGCCACCATATCTCACCACCACACTCCATCTCTGCATCCCTTTTCTCTAGTTTTGCTTTTATCTCTCTTATCACTCCATCCATTTATATACTAAAAACCTATGTTGATATCACAGCCTTACCTCACACCTACATGCACCTCAGAACTTTTGCTCAGCTCTCCATCCCTTCTTACACATGCATTTGCTCCTCTATAGAAGGCTTTTACACCATCCAACAGTTGTGCCCCAATACCATATATCCTTAACACATCCCATAAAGCACTCCACTCGACTCTGTCAACGCTTTCTCCAGATCCATAAAAGCTGCATACATCTTCTTACCTTTTGCTAAATACCTTTCCAGTCATCTTAACAACAAAAATCTGTGTACACATCTCCTACCTTTCCTGAAACCCCTTTGCACTTAACTTATCTGCATTCAGTCACTTCCATCACTCTCAGTTTATATTCTTGCATACACTTTTCCTGGTATACTTCACAGATTTATTCCCCTGTGGGTATGTTTGAAGGAATAGTGGTTCCAACAATGTTGTATGGTTGCGAGGCGTGGGCTATGGATAGAGTTGTGCGCAGGAGGGTGGATGTGCTGGAAATGAGATGTTTGAGGACAATGTGTGGTGTGAGGTGGTTTGATCGAGTAAGTAATGTAAGGGTAAGAGAGATGTGTGGAAATAGAAAGAGCATGGTTGAGAGAGCAGAAGAGGGTGTTTTGAAATGGTTTGGGCACATGGAGAGAATGAGTGAGGAAAGATTGACCAAGAGGATATATGTGTCGGAGGTGGAGGGAACGAGGAGAAGTGGGAGACCAAATTGGAGGTGGAAAGATGGAGTGAAAAAGATTTTGAGTGATCGGGGCCTGAACATGCAGGAGGGTGAAAGGAGGGCAAGGAATAGAGTGAATTGGATCGATGTGGTATACCGGGGTTGACGTGCTGTCAGTGGATTGAATCTGGGCATGTGAAGCGTCTGGGGTTAATATGGAAAGTTGTGTGGGGCCTGGATGTGGAAAGGGAGCTGTGGTTTCGGGCATTATTGCATGACAGCTAGAGACTGAGTGTGAACGCATGGGGCCTTTGTTGTCTTTTCCTAGTGCTACCTCGCACACATGAGGGGGGGAGGGGGATGGTATTCCATGTGTGGCAAGGTGGCGATGGGAATGAATGAAGGCAGACTGTGTGAATTGTGTGCACGGGTATATATGTATGTGTCTGTGTGTGTATATATACGTGTACATTGAGATGTATAGGTATGTATATTTGCGTGTGTGGACGTGTATGTATATACATTGTGTATGGGGGTGGGTTGGGCCATTTCTTTCGTCTGTTTCCTTGCGCTACCTCACAAACGCGGGAGATAACGACAAAGCAAAATGAATAAATAATAAATGAATAAATAAATAAAATTGCTACATACATCCTTTGCCCCTTTTCCTTTGAATAAAGGAACAATGATAAGTTTCCATGCAAAATTGCATATAAGGCGCATCCGCTATGTCACACTTTCGTCTCTGTACTTCAGCATTTCAGCCGCAATCCCATCCACTTCAGGTACCATTCCTACCTTCTTCCTCATTATTGCCCTTCTTACCTCCCTCTTTGCTATAGACTCCTGCACTTGTATCTTTCTTCCCCCCTCCGTACCCATGCATGTAACAATTATTGCCTCCCTTTCTCAGACATCTATCAGTTCTTCAAAATACTCTTTCCATCATCCTTTCACTTCCTCCTTTTGATTCAGCAATTCCCCATCCTTACTTTTCACATCAACATTTCCACTCTTACATCCACCTCTTTCCTTTTCACCTCCTTCCATTATAGTTTCTTACTATCCTGAAACTTTTCACTTAACTTTCTTCCAAAATCTTCATCTACTTTTTCTTTGCTTTCCTCTATCAGCTTCTTAACATTTCACTTACATATTTTGTATTCTTCCCTCCTTTTCTGAACTTCCACTGGTACATTCCTATTAAGCAATCTACCATGTGCTTTTTCTTCTTTTCCACAGCATTTCTAATATATTCTCTCCACCATGCATTTCCCTTTTTATTCCTGTATCTCTACCTTGTAACCAACGACTGAGTCCACAACCTTTATTAATATTTCTCTAAACATTTTCATTACCTCATTCACACATGACTGCATTCCTACATTATTGCACTTCCATCTAAACTTTCAGTATTTTCCTTTCATACTCCTCCATGTATTTTTCCTGATTCATCGTCTTGCCAACGCTTTTACTTCTCCTTTCTTCCTTACAATATACCTTCACTTCTCCTTGATCCATATCCCCACAGGAACTGTGAAGTGGTCAGAGTCTCTGAAGAATTCTTTCTTGACTCTAGCATCCAGCACAGCCTTTTATCAGTGCCCATAATCATTACAAGGACATTATCTTTGAGGCATAGCGTTCCTTTATTGAAGGAAGTGCAATGATCTCTCCTTATCATCCACTGATAGGCCTTTTTGGTCTACCATTCCTTCACCTCTTGATTCTCTTACTAATCCCATACCCCTCTATGTAATCACTTTTTGTATTGTTCAAAAAGCATATGGTCCTGATTGCATCCATCCCATGTACTGAAAGAGTGTGCCTCTGAACTTGCATGTGATTGTTCATTTGTTCCGATTCTGTTTAATAACCAAAACTTTTCCTTCAATTTGGAAGCATGCATTGATACGTCCCATCCCGAAGAAGGATGACTGTTATGACCGCTCTAACTATTGTTCTATTGATTTGACATCTACCATTTCCTCAATCATTGAATCCCTCCTCAACAGCCATATCCTTAGACACCTCAAAACTCACAGTCTTCTCTCTGATCACCAGTAAGGACCCACTGTTGTTATTCTTTCTTATCTTACTAATGTCTCGTCATCATCCAAGATATATCCAATGTTTTTGACAGGGTGTAGCATTGGGGTTCTATCCTGTAAGCTCCCCTTTTTGGGCTTCCCACCCTCACTTTGCTCCTTCATATCTAACTTCCTTTCTGGCTGATATATCTGTAGTTATTGATGAATCCCCCTTTTTCCATCAGTAGCAGCATCCCTCAGGGTTCTGTCCTGTCCCCTATGCTTTTTCTCCTCTTTTTTAATGATTTCCTGTCTACCACATATAATTATCAAATGCACTCGTACATTGATGACTCAACACTGCATTCATCCACATCCTCCAATTCTGCTCTTTCTTCACTCATTTGATCTGTATCTTGTCTTGACACAACTTCCTCAACAAACTCAGACTTGGACAGGATATCTCAGTGGGGTAAATGAAATCTAGTTAAGTTTGATGGCTCCAAGTTCCAGTTTCTGCCCATCTTTCTATCAAAAACTCCTTACAACTCTCGTCTTTTCTTTGACTGTTGTAATTCCATCTCTTGACCCAATGAACATAACTTGGTATTGCTGTAACATCCACTCTCTCTTGGAAACCCCACATTATGGGACTATTTAAGTCTGCCTCTAAGAAACTGGGTGTCCTGTTTAGATGTCAAAACTTTTCTTTTGAGCAATTCCTCCATTTATACAAAGGATTGATATGTCCTTGTATGGAGTACTGCTCTCACATCTTGGGTGGTTGTAGCTGTGCATCCTTTCTTAACAGGGTTGAGTTGAAAGTGGCCCAACTTATAAACTTTCCTAGGCTAACTTACAAACTTAACTCTCTTTCCCTGTGCCTGAATGTTGGTTTACTTTCCCCTCCCACTTCAGTGGGCATTACTTTAGTTTTTGCTCCTGAGAGATGGTTGCTTGTGTGCCCCAACCATTAGCTAGCTGATACAGTATTCAGCATTTTGATAACTGTTTCTTTCCCTACACCTCAAAGTTTTGGAACTCTCTACCTTCTCATGTCTTTCCCAGCAACTATGATGCACATTTTAAGACAGATTTTTCACTTCTTACAAAATTTGTGAATACTTTTCCTTGTCTTTTCCTTTTTCACTTTCATAATTCTCTCTGTATCCTAATTAAGGCCTAGCTTTGATGTGGACTTTTGTTTGTGGCTGGAACTTTCAACATGAAAGAAAAAATATCATTTACCTGTATGGTGTCAGTTGTTACATGTTATACTACATCAACTTTATAATCTTTTGGATATGTAGTGTTACTAAAATGATCCAATTTTCACAGTAAGAGAACCCTTTGACATGAGTGCCAGGATGTATATGTATGCTGATATTACAGTTCATTTTGCTCTTGTAACTTAGATTCCAGTTCTGTAATAAATGTAGATTCCAGTTCTGTAATAAATGAAAATATAAATAATATGATTTTCTCATAAAATCTATATTTATCATATATGAATTTGCTTGTCTTTCCAAAAGAAGGAACAGAGAAGGGGGTCAAGCGAGGATTTTCCCTCTTAAGGCTCAGTCATCTGTTCTTGACACTATCTTGCTAACATGGGAAATGGCGAATATGTATGAAAAAGTATACTTAACAATTCATTGTCCATTCTTGGATTTTGTTGTTGCATAAATTCTTAATAGTATCAAAAGTTTTGAATTCATGATTATCTGTGATACAGCTTAATGAAATATTTATTAACCTATATTATTTTTATTCAGGTGACCATGTTCTTTATGGGTATATGATTGTATACTTTGGCTGCAACCTGGTGTGCTGGCCTCTGTCCCTCCGAATTGTGTTTTTGGAGCGTAACTATCTCCTACCAACAGTGCCTACCAGAGGGCATGGGGTTGTGTTGCTTATCTTCTGGACCTTAGTATTTGTCAGTGAAAATCTTTCATTTCTCAATTTAAGGAATGAAGCATGGTGGTTTGATCTTTCAACGTGAGTATATTTTTTATCAGTGTTCGTAATGTGCATGATGTGGGGTTTTTGAGAGGGTTAGGTTGGGTCAGCTGGATCATATAATAGTAACACATAGCATAACATGTGATATTAGTTGATTTAGGATGAGGAATGTGAATGGAAAAGCAAGGAGAATAAAATTTGAGTAGAGGTAGATAGTAAAACTTTAACTTCCAAGAAAAGTTAAAAGTTAAATGAGAAGCTAAGAGATACTGATAGACTACATTGCAAGATTGAGATGATTCAGAGGTAGAAGTACTGTAAAAATGCATTAATGAGTTTCTTCAGGAGGTTTTCACTTTGTAAGAATTGATAGTGGAAAGTTGTGAACATCTTGATGGAATAATGATATTCAGAAGATTAGTCAGGAAATGGATATGGACAGAGGAGCTGAACTTTCCTAAGAATAATGATGATTGGATGGTGCATATAGTATAAATCAGTTTGTCACACATGCATAGAATTACATGAAATTGATAATCTCATTTGATTTTTCAGGGTAACAGATAAAGTGGAGTTCGTCTTGTTTGTTGTTCGGTACATTAGTGGTTGTCTTCTGTTTATTCTGGGATTGAAGTCTCCTGGAATCTCAACTCATCGAGACTATGTCAATTTTGGAGGAACAATTATTGATTCTCAAATAGATGATGTAAGTGACAGTAGTTGATTGTAACTGCTGTTGTCTGATTTTTTTGCAGCTTTGTACTCTGCTTTTGTAAGGCTCATTGGTTCCCATTATTAAGACAAAGTGTTGGATTTTTCTATATTTATTCACTGTTTTTTAAAGCTGTCTGTGATCCTCTGTGTTATAGTTGAACAGTGAATGAGAAATAAAAACTTGCAAAAGAAAATTCCACATAATTCACTGAGTAACTTTGAATGTACAGAGATAAGTCATTGAGATTAACACTCAAGGAGTTGCAGAGAGATTTATTAGTAAATGTATGTTTACATTATGTATTGAGATTCATAGTAAAGATTTGATGTGGCTTTATCAGTTTATGTAACAAATTGGACTTTTTTTTCTTATAAAGGTAAGTACATAGATGAATGATGTCCTTAAACTAGGGCAAGTCATCCACAGCCAAACATCACAGACTTTTCCATAGTTTACCTTTGCTTTATATACCCATGGTTCAGCACATTGCTCCCAATATATCACATTCCATGTATTCCTCTCATCCACCTGAATGTTCATGCCCCAATACTTCATTCTTCAGTGTCCTTTGTTTTAGTGCATTATATATTGCAGCTAGAGAGTAGGTTTTTGTAAATGAGGTTGTTCATCTGTAACATCTGAAAAAGGAGAAGCAGTAAGGCTTATAAAAAAGTACATAACTGCAAATCTAGACATTTACAGGAATGAAAAGTGGTTCATAAAAGAGAAGTTTCCCCTTTTGTAATGTATTTTACAGTTTCCTCTTTTGTAATTTATTTCACACTTAGTATAATTATTATGATTATTTTTTTTTTTTTTTTTTTGCTTTGTCGCTGTCTCCCACGTTTGCGAGGTAGTGCAAGGAAACAGACGAAAGAAATGGCCCAACCCACCCCCATACACATGTATATACATACGTCCACACACACAAATATACATACCTACACAGCTTTCCATGGTTTACCCCAGATGCTTCACATGCCCTGATTCAACCCACTGACAGCACGTCAACCCCGGTAAACCACATCGATCCAATTCACTCTATTCCTTGCCCTCCTTTTACCCTCCTGCATGTTCAGGCCCCGATCACACAAAATCTTTTTCACTCCATCTTTCCACCTCCAATTTGGTCTCCCACTTCTCCTCGTTCCCTCCACCTCCGACACATATATCCTCTTGGTCAATCTTTCCTTGCTCATTCTCTCCATGTGCCCAAACCATTTCAAAACACCCTCTTCTGCTCTCTCAACCACGCTCTTTTTATTTCCACACATCTCTCTTATCCTTACGTTACTTATTCGATCAAACCACCTCACACCACACATTGTCCTCAAACATCTCATTTCCAGCACATCCATCCTCCTGCACACAACTCTATCCATAGCCCACACCTCGCAACCATACAACATTGTTGGAACCACTATTCCTTCAAACATACCCATTTTTGTTTTCTGAGATAATGTTCTCGACTTCCACACATTCTTTAAGGCTCCCAGAATTTTCGCCCCCTCCCCCACCCTATGATCCACTTCCGCTTCCATAGTTCCATCCGCTGCCAGATCCACTCCCAGATATCTAAAACACTTTACTTCCTCCAGTTTTTCTCCATTCAAACTTACCTCCCAATTGACTTGACCCTCAACCCTACTGTACCTAACAACCTTGCTCTTAATCACATTTACTCTTAACTTTCTTCTTTCACACACTTTACCAAACTCAGTCACCAGCTTCTGCAGTTTCTCACATGAATCAGCCACCAGCGCTGTATCATCAGCGAACAACAATTAATATTACTTTATACTTTTTCATATATGTTCCTGTGTCGGCGAGGTAGTGTCAGGAACAAAGAAATGGCCTCATTCACTCTCATCCACTCTCTATTGTCGTGTATAATGCACTTAAACCAGATCCCTTATCCACAATCAGGCCCCACAGACATTTTGTGGTCTCCCCCAACTACTACTCATTCCCTGATTCAGTCCATTGACAGCATGTTGTCCCCTGTAAACCACATTGCTTCAATTTGCTATGTCCCATGCTTGCCTTCTAGGCTCCAAGTCATCAAAGTATCTTTCACTCCATCCATCTATGTCCTTGGTTTCCACATTTCCATGTTTCCTCCATTTATGACTTGTATACTCTCTTTCGTCACTTATTCTCTCCATATGTCCGGACCATTTCAGCACACCCTCCTCAACTCATATACATACTCCTTTGTTACCACACCTCTCCCTTGAGTTTGATCTTTAAGAATACCATGAAACATACTTGAAAGTACATCAGACAAAAATATATTACAGCTTAACCAGGAAGCTAGAATGATTATTCAGTGTACTGCCAGGAGAAAAATTAACATGAATGGAACAGTTACAGAAATATTCAAAGAAAACTTGACATAAGCAAGACATATGGTGAGCACTTTGTGTCAGCCCTGCCATTTTAGCTTAGTCTCATCTTACTCTATCATTTCTTATATGATCAATTCTCATTGCACCACATATTGTTCTCAAACATTTCATTACCAACACATTCACAGTATCCTTTACATTTTGTTTATGGCCCTCGCCTCACATCCATACTGCTCCAATAGGACTATTATGCCATCAAACTTACCCATCTTTGCCCTTAAAGACTGTGATCTCTCTTTCCACACATTCCTCAATGCACCAAAGACCTTATCCACCTCACCCACCCTGTGGCTCACTTCAGCTCCCATAAGGCCATTTGTTACCATATCCACTCCCAGTTATTCAAAACACTCCAGTTCCTCCAAGTTTTTGTCCATTCAGACACATTCCAGATAACCTTTCTTTTCACTGTTAGACATAATAACTTCACTCACATTTTCTCTCAGCTTTTTCCTTTTGTACACTTTACTGAACTGCAGTTCCTCTTTTGGATCTGCCACCAGGGCCATTTTATCAGAAAACAACGGACCCACCTCACAGCCCCACCCCAAACTCCTAGCTTATTGCATACCTTCTCTCCATGACCCTAGCATTTACCTCCCTCACCACCCCATCTGTAAACAGATTAGACAGTCATGTTGACTTCACACACCCCTGTCGTATATCCAACTTCACTTTGAATCACTTACCCTTCTCTCCACCTACTCACACACACATACCTTACT
Organism: Panulirus ornatus; assembly: GCF_036320965.1. Lineage (NCBI taxonomy): Eukaryota > Metazoa > Arthropoda > Malacostraca > Decapoda > Palinuridae > Panulirus > Panulirus ornatus. The sequence continues at coordinate 3,023,735 of NC_092240.1, forward strand.
CTTTTGATAAACATTCCTCAATGCTCCTAATAGTTTCCCTCCCATACCTGAAAATCGTAGCATCTACCACAGAGCATCTCTTTCCACCATATCATATGCTTTCTCCAGATCCATAAAGGCTTGAGAGAAATGTCATTTGTCATCTTACAAGACAAATGGTGAGCGCTGCAAGCTAACCCTGTCACCTTGGCAAAATCCTTCTGTCTGTATGTTCTCCATTTTGGGTAATCCCATGCTTCAAGTCTCTTCTTGTAGCTTTACTTCCCTACTTCAAGTATAGTTTATGTTGTCTGTGTGTTGACCTTCGCTAATAGATCCATATGTCCCATCGAATGGGGAGATCAAGAAAGCTGTTCACCTATGTTTTATTACCATTGGGTTGGTTCATTTAACTTAATAGATCATGAAACTGTGCACTTTCTAAACTTATCTAGCATGTGTACTTGAAATGGTAAGGTAGTGCTTTTTTAAAGTGTTTAAGTTTTGATTTTATAAGGGGTTGTTGAAACAGATCAATTATAGTACTTCATTTTTTGACTTAGAAAGTAACCATACTTTGAAAAAAAATTGGTTTAATGCATTAGTTAATTGGGGCTAATGGAGCAAGATTATTCTATTGTATTTTTTCTCTGGACTTTTTGAATTTAACTTACGTTTACCCAACTACAGTGGGCAGTCAAAAACTCTGAGGGGACATTTAGGCAGAAATTAATTCTAATCTCTACTAAAATAGGTGATAAATTCAGATGGGAGTTAGATCCTCCTTCCCAGATTGTTATATCCTACCATATACAGGTACAACCCCAATTTTCCGGCAACTGATGGTTCAGCACCTTTAGTCCAGACAAAATTACGTGAGGGAACTTGAAATTACCACAGCCACCGACAGTTTACTGGGCAGGCATAGATGGCTTTGTGTGTAGGGCACACTTATTTACATTCTTTACACTGCACTTGGTGGTGATACCACAATTCTTTGAGAGTCTTAGCTTATTTTGCTTAAATTTAACCCTAGCTATGGCTCCTAAGACATATGAGAGTGTCAGTCGTGGTGTCAAATGTAAACATTAGTCTGTATCGATCCAAGATAAAGTAGAACTGTTGAAAAAAATAGACCGTGGTGTTTTGGTGCGTAAGCTATGTGACATCTACAGAATTGGTTCATCAACTGTTTATGATATAATGAAGCAAAGGGAGAAAGTATTGAAATTCTATGTAGACAGCGATTCCAAGAAGCAAATGACGATTAGAAAAACTATGAAAGATGGTAAGAATACTGAGCATGATCAAGTGATGATGCAATGGTTTCGACAGCATCGGAGTGATGGAGTGGACTTGTCAGGTAGCATGATAACGGACCAGGCTAAGTTTTTCCAAAAAGAACTTGAATTACACATGATCTTGACTATAGTGAAGGATGGATTCAAAGATTCAAGAAGCATCATGGAATTTCCATGAATAAAAGTGTGCTGAGAAAAGCAGTCTGCCAACCGCGAAGGAGCTGCTGAGTATGTGGATGAATTTGTGAAACTCATAGCTGACGAGCACCTCAGTCCTAAGCAGGGGTATAATGTATTTCATTTATTTATTTGATTTACATTTAATATTTAATTTAAATTTCTAGCAGTCCATGGTACACTTTAGACTCATGGGAGATGTATGATTTGTGGGTTAGAGGTGTGTTGATGAATTATTATTATGTGTTCACGGTTGGTCTGGTAAAATGGTTGATTCGGCAAGGCTTTGGAACCAAGAGTGCCGGAAAATCGGTGGTGTACCTGTAATAATTTTTTCAGTACCAGCCAATAATACAATAGTTGTAGAAAATACAAAGGAAAGGGTATCAGTTTTCTATTTGCTGTACATAGGGTGACTACCATTCAGTTATGTGAATTGTTTTATCTTTATATCTGATTTATATTTAAAGTTGTAAGACCTTGCTCTAACTCTTTAGTCTTCATTATGGGAATCAATGTTCCACTTTTTCTATCAAACTTTACTGCATGTTTTCTAAAGCAAATAACTGTAGTGCATGATTTTGTTATTAAAATCTTTTATCCTTAGTTTCATACTCAATTGTGCCAGTATATCCTAAATAGGCCAAAATTTTAAAGGGTGCCCACTGCCCTACCAATTGCAAAATCCTATATATTTTTGAGCTTCTTTAAAAGCATTTTGATGTTAGGATAGTTTTTTTGCTTAATTTCATCTGAGTAACATAGAAATTTGTTCTACAATTGTGCAATGTTTCTTTTAAAAAGATTTATATACCATATACAGTATCATATCTGGTAAACTGTTACTTGATAAAGAGCATCTCTTGTTAGAGGTGTATTACTTGCAGACCCTTCTTTGAACTCTGCTCACCATATATCACACTATAGTTTCATAAAGCCAATAGTTTAGTAAATAGGAATACATCTTTCATCGTTTTGTTCTCTTTTTCTTAATTTGAAATATGTGTGATTCCATTAGGAAAGGCGTACCATCATGCCATTAATGAGAGATACAGGTTTTGCTTAGATAGGTGAATGTTCAGGATTAGTGGTGCTTTAATGATGCTTTTATTGTAAATGATCTTTAAAGTTCATAAGTATTCTAGAATGTAATTTAGTGTTTGATTTTAGATGAATCAACGAGAGTATGTCTGGCCCCTTATTGTAGAATGCAGTTAATTTTTTTTTTCCTCCATGAAAGTGCCAAAAGTGAATGCTAATGTTAATGCTTCAAATACACCACATAGGTAGATCAGAGAAGTATAATGACTAAAGTTTGTAAAGATTTTGAGTGCTCTTATCTATTTTAAAAGCATGGAATTCTGGCTATTTAAAAGCATTAGACTTCATCGTTGAGAGAAGCATTGATTAGTGAAATGTTAGTCTTTTCACCATTGGACAAAAGTGAGCTGATGCGCTTATCCAGGGATATTTCCAAGAGATTGCTGTAGATACACTTCATCCAGAACAGTCTTACAAAAAGGAAATTTCATAGCAGGCTTCCAGGCACTGGAAGCACGAGCCCTTTGCATTCTGATTACATCCATTTTAGGGCCTCACTGATCCTGCTTCTCCTAGAAAACCTATAATCATGTCTGAATCATCACATAGTGGTAGTTTTGAAGCATAATGCTATTTTTTATATTTATGAGAGAAATAATCTTATAGAACCTCTTAAAAGTTTTTTAGTCACTGACAGATCACATATTTGCTGTGGTATACTTAGAATGTCATAGAAAACATGCCCAGACTATTCCAACATTCAAAGCTGAAAGGGCAGCTTATGATATTGTACAAGTTGAAAGATTATCAGTCTCATATAGGGTTTCTGTTGCTATACTAGGGATTTCCACTTGTAAACTACCTCCCCCCCCTTTTTTATGTTTTTAACTGGTGTAGTCAATGTTTTGTCATATTCCATCCCACACAGTGCTCAATGGGGCAACAACATGAAAAGATATATCCATTTTTTTTAAAAGTTATCATAAGTAGCTCTTGATTTAGTAGATCAAACAGGTAAACTAAGTTTGAATGGAAGTTAATAGATTTGAAATGTACAGAGATTAAGTAGTAGTTGGTAGGCAGCCAAAGACCGGGGAGGTGTATTACCAGTACTACCCACCTGTGTATTGGGAGGGTCAATGACAGCATAGGGAGCCAGCACTTCAGTGGATGTCAAGGTGCGCTCTTTTGACCCAGGTAGCTGTCTTTTCTTTCTGCCTCACCCACACATGGACCTCTGGCATTCTGGCTACAAACATACGATCTCTCCCAATCACATATAACACTTGACAACACTTAACTCACACAGCTCTTTCTTTAAAAGTAGATTTTCCTGTGGTGAACACCATGCATTAGCCCTGCCTTTTGGCTGATTGGCAGGAGCAATAGATGGAGGTAGTGGATAGGAACATTTGGGCTGGAGCATTACGCTGAAATATAAGAAGTAGCAGTGAAGAACGTTAGGCAGGAGCATTAGGTTGAATCATTCAGTGGGAAGATTAGGCTGAGAAGTGGCACTGAATTTGGTAGTTTTGGAGACTCTATTGTCGTGGCCATCCCCATGAAGGGGTTCTAGGAGGGATCTGTAATCATAGATATAGATAGATAGAGATTAGTGTATACATCCAAAGAAAAATTGTACAGTGCCTTTACCTAGTGCTTAGGCTATTTATTCTGTCTTATATGACTGAAAAAATTTGATTATGAGCATAGCATTTACAGTATGTATTACCAGATTGAAGAGATGAATTTTCCTAACTACAATCACTGATTGGTAGCAAGCTAGCTGTTTACCTTGAACAGATTTTCATTGGAGGATACAATTTTCAGGCAAATTGTAAAAATCAGGTTTAAGGTAACTATGTTTTACCAAATTGAACAGATGAATCTCCTCACCAACAAACATTAGTTGATGGCAAATACAGCTCTTTACCCCAACCAAGGATACATTGGATGATGGAATTTTAATAAGGCAATATAACAAGTGTTTAAGCTAAGTAAGAATGATCAAATTGAACAAATGAGCTTACTCAACTACAACAAGTAATTGTTAGGAAAGGAAGCTCTTCACCTTGAACAGGAGTACATTATGGGTTGGAATATTAAGGTGAAAGTAAAGACAAGGTTTAAGATTAAGTCATGCATTGGTTACCAGATGCAAATTACCATCTTAAGGGAAAAGAAGTGCAAATGAGAGACAGTGTTAGATGTAAGAGAAATGAAAGGATATGTGTGGATCATATGAGAATTGAATTAAGAAAAGGAAATGAAAGAACTTGCTTATGACAGTAAAAGCTATAGAGCCATGAGTTTGTTTGGTAGTAGAAATATATAAATGTAAATGTATTTTGAATAAAGTCATTAGAATTAAGACAAGTTTGGAGAGCAGTTAATTGAAATATTTTTAATGCATTTAGCCATTGCAGTCCTACATGTACCTTTTATACTTAGGACCATGGTTTTGTTTATGTACCAAATATGTGCTGATATTTTCTAGTCCATTTTAAATCTCTTGGAGCAGCCAGGAGTCATATGCTACAAGAAGTAATAATTCACTCTCAGAAATTTCAAAGCTGTCATTTACCCTTCAAACACTATGATGGAAGTACGCTTATCAGATTATGCATCTAGCAGCAGTGAGAGTGATACCCATGCATCTAGCAGCTACAAGCATTAACAGAAAGCACCATGGAAAGAAGTATAATGCAGTTTTGATGGAAAGTAGTGATTTAGAGGAATATGGTAAGGATGATTACTATGATATTTTTCTTAGGCCCCATTATGACAGTCTGGTATCAGAAACAGACTAACAACCAGATTAATAAGGTATCATACTGCTAATGCTAAGAAAATTTAAAGGGGTTACAGTTGCTAATGAAGGTTGGTTGTTTCTCTCTTGATATTTTGCATCATTTAACATTATGTTGAATTTATTATACGAATTTTTATTTTTGATTTTCTAAGATTTTTGAGAAAACCTTTAACCTTTGGCTGAAAGTGATACAAAAATTGACCAAGCTTTTTAAAAGGGTTAATAGGTTAAAGTAGTGTAATTCATAAGAAGAGTAAGGTCATACAAGAAATAAACAGTGTCAGGAATAGATAAAAGGAGTATAGTGTAGGAAGAGAGGAAAGTGATTGGTTCTCAGTGAATGTAGGTTTGCGGCAGGGGTGTGTGATGTCTCCATGGTTGTTTAATTTGTTTATGGATGGGGTTGTTAGGGAGGTAAATGCAAGAGTTTTGGAAAGAGGGGCAAGTATGAAGTCTGTTGGGGATGAGAGAGCTTGGGAAGTGAGTCAGTTGTTGTTCGCTGATGATACAGCGCTGGTGGCGGATTCATGTGAGAAACTGCAGAAGCTGGTGACGGAGTTTGGTAAAGTGTGTGGAAGAAGAAAGTTAAGAGTAAATGTGAATAAGAGCAAGGTTATTAGGTACAGTAGGGTTGAGGGTCAAGTCAATTGGGAGGTGAGTTTGAATGGAGAAAAACTGGAGGAAGTGAAGTGTTTTAGATATCTGGGAGTGGATCTGTCAGCGGATGGAACCATGGAAGCGGAAGTGGATCATAGGGTGGGGGAGGGGGCGAAAATTTTGGGAGCCTTGAAAAATGTGTGGAAGTCGAGAACATTATCCCGGAAAGCAAAAATGGGTATGTTTGAAGGAATAGTGGTTCCAACAATGTTGTATGGTTGCGAGGCATGGGCTATGGATAGAGTTGTGCGCAGGAGGATGGATGTGCTGGAAATGAGATGTTTGAGGACAGTGTGTGGTGTGAGGTGGTTTGATCGAGTAAGTAACGTAAGGGTAAGAGAGATGTGTGGAAATAAAAAGAGCGTGGTTGAGAGAGCAGAAGAGGGTGTTTTGAAGTGGTTTGGGCACATGGAGAGAATGAGTGAGGAAAGATTGACCAAGAGGATATATGTGTCGGAGGTGGAGGGAACGAGGAGAAGAGGGAGACCAAATTGGAGGTGGAAAGATGGAGTGAAAAGGATTTTGTGTGATTGGGGCCTGAACATGCAGGAGGGTGAAAGGAGGGCAAGGAATAGAGTGAATTGGAGCGATGTGGTATACAGGGGTTGACGTGCTGTCAGTGGATTGAATCAAGGCATGTGAAGCGTCCGGGGTAAACCATGGAAAGCTGTGTAGGTATGTATATTTGCGTGTGTGGACGTGTGTATGTACATGTGTATGGGGGGGGGTTGGGCCATTTCTTTCGTCTGTTTCCTTGCGCTACCTCGCAAACGCGGGAGACAGCGACGAGGTATAAAAAAAAAAAAAAAAAAAAATTGGAGAATAAATGAATACCAGGGATGAAGATGGTGCAGAAAATATCCACTTAAGATCTCTTTATTGTTTAATTACATACATGATATAAAATGAAGTTCTTTATGGCTAGAAGCTCAATTCAAAGTTAAAAAGTATAAGAATAAAAGAATAGAAATGATAAGACATCACATAAAAGTACCTCGTAAAGAATCATCTATTTCACTCAGAAGCTATATCACAGAGGCGTTGCATCGTCTTTAGATGAATGAACAGTAAAATGCTTTTTGGTACAAATGATTTCCTGAATCTATCGGTGTACTGGATAAGCATAGACAGTCTTCTTCTTCCTGACCTTAAAAATACATAGTATTGCTGTAGTGGTTGGGGTACATCTTGCATGATCTTCTCCACCTGCTTCATTGCACATTCCTGATACAGCATATCTAATGTTTTAGTGTTTGCACCCAATTTTGTAGTTTTCTAACAATTTTCTCAAATTTATTATTATCTTTACTGATTAGCTTGCCATACCAGGCAGTAATTGTAAAACTTAAGATTGATTCTGTAGTTGACCTTTAAAAAAGATTAATTATTGCGTTGTCTATATGTAGACTATTTAAGATACATACAGAGTGCAATCTTTGATTACATTTCTTATACACCATATCAGTATTTGCACCATCTTTTAGCTGATCATCTATGATAGAGCCTAGATATTAGTATAGGTACACCACTGATTTTCTGGCAACTGATGGTTTGGCACTCCATTAGTCCAGACAAAATTATGCGAGGGAACTTAAAATTACTGCGGCCACCAGACTAGTTTACTGAGCAGCCACAGATAGCGTTGTGTGTAGGGCGCTCTTATTAACATTCTGTACACTGCACTCGATGGTGGTGATACCACAATTCTGTGAGATCCTTAGCTTATTTTGCTTAAATCTAACCCTAGCTATGGCCTCTAAGACACATGAGAGTGCCACTCATGATGTCAGACGTAAACTCCAGTCCATAACGATCCAAGATAAAGTAGAACTGTTTAAAAAATGGACTGTGGTGTCTCGGTGCGTAAGCTGTGTGACATGTACAGTATTGGTTCATCAACTGTTAATGATATAAAGAAGCAAAGGGAGAAAATATTGAAATTGTATGCAGACAGCGATTCCAAGAAGCAAATGACGATTAGGAAAACTATGAAAGATGGTAAGAGTACTGAGCACGATCGAGTGATGATGCAATTGTTTTGACAGCGTCAGAGTGATGGAGTGGATTTGTCAGGTAGCATGATAATGGACCAGGGCTAAGTTGCTTCATAAAGAACTTGAATTACAACATGATCATGGCTACAGTGAAAGATGGCTTCAAAGATTCAAGAAGCGTCATGGAATTTCCATGAATAAAGTGTGTGGAGAAAAGCAGTCTGCCAACCACGAAGGAGATGCTGAGTATGTGGACGAATTTGCGAAACTCGTAGGTGACGAGCACCTCAGTCCTGAGCAGGTACATAATGCATACGAAACTGCATTATTCTACTGATGCACACATAGGAAAACACTAACAACAGAAGACGAAGAAGACCCTCAGGATTCAAACAGGGGCGTATCTAGGGAAAATAGCGCCTATGGCAAGCTCAGAAATTTCGTCCGTCCAAGCATATGACACTAATATTTTTTATTTTTATTACCTTTGCCAATATTATGTTTTTACTGGCATTTGTTTGTCTGCAAGCAACTTTCAACAAAAGCTATGAACAAATTTTGATGAAATTTTCAGGGAAAGTCAGAAATGACACAAGGACCAATTGATTAGATTTTTGGGAGTGATCCAAATCATTGTCTGGATCCAGGATGCCATTATGGAAATATCAATTTTTGTGAATAACTGTTGAACTGATAATATCAGTGTGATTCCAAATGCCAAAGATATGTTGTCATGGTCAAGAAATCTAAATCTTTAAGATCCAAATCATTGTCTGGATCCAGGACGCCATTATGCCACTGACGCCCCCCTTCAAGTGGCGCCCAGGGCACCTGCCCTACCTGCCATACCCTAGATTCGTCACTGGATTCAAACAATCTAAAGACAGACTTACCATCTTAGTGTGCTCAAACATTTGATATTTGTTTAATCTAAATTTCTGGCAGTCCATGGTATACTTTAGACACATAGGTGTATAATTAGTGGGTTAGAGGTATGTTGATGCATTATTATTACATGACCACAGTTGGTCAGGCAAAATGGTTAATCTGACAAGGCTTTGGAATCAAGAGTGCTGGAAAATCGATGGTGTACCTGTACTAACAAACTCTGTTTACATTTTCATCTTCAATTGTAAGTAAGTCTGGTTTATGTAGTTTGTCCTAAAATCTGGTACCATTGTTTTAATTTTCTTTACATTCAGGTGCTGATAATTTGTTTTACACCACCCCATAAAGCAACTAACCAGTGCAATAGAATCCTTACACTTGTCACTTACAATTTTTTTATGATTACTGTATTGTCAGCATATTTTAAAAGTGTAGTTGCTAAAAACATTTCTGCAGTCATCAGTATACAAACTGAACAAATTGGGTGACACTATGCATCCCTGGAGTGCATCTGTATTGCTAAAAATTATGGTGAACTTAGCATTATCTATCTTGGTACACTGTGGCCTCTGTGTTAAAAAGCTGGAGATCCATTTCAGTAAGTTGCAGTTTATATCCATCCCTAATAATGTATTTAACAAAATATGAGGCTGGATTGTATTAAAGGCGAGGCTAAAAGCAATGTATAAGAGAGACTCATGGATCCATATGTTAAGGAAGCTAATGCTGATGACAGTGAGAAAGTGCTCGCTCACAACGCATCCATCTTTTCATCTAAATATTTCTCAAATACTTTACAGCAAACACTTGATCCACACATCCTCATTACTTCGTACACATGCCTTACATCCTTGGTAAAAACTTTCCCAGCTTGTAGCAACTTACCTCCCACACCATGTACTCTTACAAACTTTCACAAAGCATGTCTATCAACCCTATCATTTGTCTGTTCCAGATCCATACATGCTACATACAAATCCTTTTGTTTTTCTAAGTATTTCTCACATACATTCTTCAAAGCAGACACCTGATCCACCCATCCTCTACCACTTCTGTAACTACACTGCTCTTCCCCAAGCTGACACTCTGTACATACCTTCACCCTCTCAATACTGTTCCATATAGTTTCCCCAGGAATACTCAACAAACTTATTATTTATTTATTTATATTTATTTTATTATACTTTGTCGCTGTCTCCCGCGTTTGCGAGGTAGCGCAAGGAAACAGACGAAAGAAAATGGCCCAACCCCCCCCCCCCCCATACACATGTATATACATACGTCCACACACGCAAATATACATACCTACACAGCTTTCCATGGTTTACCCCAGACGCTTCACATGCCCTGCTTCAATCCACTGACAGCACGTCAACCCCCGTATACCACATCGCTCCAATTCACTCTATTCCTTGCCCTCCTTTCACCCTCCTGCATGTTCAGGCCCCGATCACACAAAATCTTTTTCACTCCATCTTTCCACCTCCAATTTGGTCTCCCTCTTCTCCTTGTTCCCTCCACCTCCGACACATATATCCTCTTGGTCAATCTTTCCTCACTCATCCTCTCCATGTGCCCAAACAACTTCAAAACACCCTCTTCTGCTCTCTCAACCACGCTCTTTTTATTTCCACACATCTCTCTTACCCTTACGTTACTCACTCGATCAAACCACCTCACACCACAAACTGTCCTCAAACATCTCATTTCCAGCACATCCATCCTCCTGCGCACAACTCTATCCATAGCCCACGCCTCGCAACCATACAACATTGTTGGAACCACCATTCCTTCAAACATACCCATTTTTGCTTTCCAAGATAATGTTCTCGACTTCCACACATTCTTCAAGGCCCCCAGGATTTTCGCCCCCTCCCCCACCCTATGATCCACTTCCGCTTCCATGGTTCCATCCGCTGCCAGATCCACTCCCAGATATATATATATATATATATATATATATATATATATATATATATATATATATATATTGATTATACTTTGTAGCTGTCTCCCTGTTAGCGATGTAGTGCAAGGAAACAGACGAAAGAATGGCCCAACCCACCCACATACACATGTATATACATACACGCACATATACATACCTTTACATTTCAACGTATACCTACATATACATACACAGACATATTCATATATACACATGTACATATTCGTACTTGCTGCCTTCATCCATTTCCGTCACCACCCCACCACACATGAAATGCCCCCCCCCTGCACGTGAGCGAGGTAGCACTAGAAAAAACAACAAAGGCCACATTCGTTCACACTCAGTTTCTAGCTGTCATGTGTAATGCACTGAAACCACAGTTCCCTTTCCCCTTCCAGGCCCAACAAAACTTTTCGTGGTTTACCCCAGATGCTTCACATGCCCTGTTTCAATCCATGACAGCACATTGACCCCGATACACCACAACGTTCCAATTCACTCTATCCTTTGCATGCCTTTCACCCTTCTGTATGTTCAGGCCCTGATCGCTCAAAATCTTTTTCACTCCATCCTTCCACCTCCAATTTGGTCTCCCGCTTTTCCTTCTTCCCTCCACCTCTGACACATATATCCTCTTTGTCAATCTGTCCTCACCCATTCTCTCCATGTGACCAGACCATTTCAATACACCCTCTTTTGGTCTCTCAACCACACACTTTTATTACCACACATCTCTTTTCCCCTTCCATTACTTAATCAAACCACCTCACACCACATATTGTCCTCAAATGTCTCATTTCCAACATATCCACCCTCCTCCGCACAACTGTATCTATAGCCCATACCTCGCAACCCCATAACATTGTTGGAACCACCATTCCTCCAAACATACAGATTTTTGCCTCCCGAGATATTGCTTCCAAGGATCAGTCCTCTGTTCTTAACACTACCTATTTAACATTTGAAGTGACGAATATGTATGAAAAAATCTGTTATGTGCATATATGTGTAAAAGAGTGGATGGAACATTCTTCATTTGTTTCTTGGTACTATCTCGCTAATGCAGGAAACAGCAATTGAGTATGATGAGTAGATATATTAAACCATCTGCTTCCCCTTTTAGAAATTTAAATACATGTGTATATATTGACATACGTGATGTGTGTGGGTTAGGCCATTCCTTGTCTGTTTCCTTGTGCTACCTTGCTAATGCTGGAGACGGCAATTAAGTATAATAAATATAAATGAATGATTAAACCATCTAATTTAGAATAGTTACATAAAAACAAAGGCCGACATGGTTTTGTGCCAGGAAGAAGTACACAAACTCATTAGCTCATTACAGTGACATATGAAAGTCTGAATCAGGGAAAAAGTTTTTTTTTTTTTTTACTTTGCTAAGTCACTTGAAAAAGTAAGCCACAGGATTTTACAAGAGAAAGTAGCTAAACAAAATATTAAGGGTAGGATAGGAAGATGGATTAAAGATTTTCTGACAGAGAAAGTTTGAAGTGGTAGCAACCAGTACCATGTTTGATTAAAATGTCCTGTCTGGGATACTTCAAGGAGCTGTGTTAGCCTGAATCCTCTTTGTAATGATATCAGACATTGACAGTGAAGCATGAGAAAGCAAAGTAAGAAGATTAGCTGATGACACCAGAGTAAGCAAAATGATCTGATCAGGTGGGGATGTATGCAGACTTGGACACAATTTACAAATGAGCAGATATAAACCTAATGGAATTTAGTGGAAATAGGTTTGACCAGATAAGTTATGGGTCATGGATTCATGAGTAGTGCCATATAAAAGCCCAACAGAGAAAAACTAAATTTCAGACAGCATATTGAGAAGATAGCACTATCAGGTGTTGAGTGGTATGGTTTTGAGAACTTTCTGTACAAGAAATAGAAACCACTTTATGAAAGTGTTTTAAATGTAGATTGAATACTGCTGTGTTGTATGGTCACTAACGAAACAATTAGAAATATTTAAGGGAATTCAAAGCACTTCACAAGCAAAATTAAGGGGATGGAATATGGGGGCTACCATGAAAGGGTAAAAGAATGGCAGCCATATATCCTAGAGAGGAGAAGAGAAGGACATTTGATAAACTTTATCTGGCAACAACAAATGAAAGTTTAAATGAAAGTGCTAAACCTGAATGTCTCTGCGGAGAAGATTCGAAGTTAAGTTTTCGAGAATAGCATGGAACATACTGAAAATAAATTGGACAAAAATATACAACAGCCCAGCCAGGAAGCTAGAACAATTATTCAAGATATTGCCAGAAAAAAAGAAATATTATGGATCTACAGAAATATTTAAAAGAAAACTTGACATGTGGTTGAAATTAGTCCGTGATAAACCAAGAATCTGTAATTATGAAATGCAGGTTTGCAGCTGAGATTAGTCATACACATCAAATCTGGGTAAGTTGATAACTCTTAAGAACCAGTTTCCACGAATGTCTTATCAAAAGCTCCAACATTAGAAAAGAAAAAGCAAGATATTCAGTGAGCGCTTCTTGCTATCCGTGCCATTCTGGCAAAATTTTGTCATAGACACTCATAGATAGGCACTCTTTCTTACCATAGTCCTTTGTCTTGGAGGCAAGTTCTTAAAAAGTTGTGGTTTATACAAATTGCAGATTTCTTTGGTTTTAGTGATGCTATTGATCTACTGCAAGCACCCAATAGGAGGTTTATAATGTAAGTGATAGACCTTCATGACTGTCATAATGTTGTACGTTCATACATTCAACTCTGTTGAATGTGATGTGATGATTTTACTCATCCTACTGATGCTACTTTGGTGTGAAGTTTAATCTAGGGGAACAAACATTATGAAGCACTCTGAGAAGTGTTTAAGCCATATTCTGTCAACCAAAGATTTACTTTTTTTTAAGGGAACATGCAAGAACTGATATTATCATCACTTAGTGTGGTTATCTTAATTTGCTATAGTTATACTGTTTTATAATCAGTGTCTGAACTCTCTGGTTAACTGTGGAATTTTAGTTTTGTTAACAATTTGAACAAACACAAGAGAGGGGAGTAGGTACTGTTGGCATGATTTTGTATACCAAATTGTTTTTCCTGTTGTGAGATGCACCAGATTATTCCTGATAATTATTGTGATGAAACTGATTAAGTTTAACAGTAATCTTACCCATGTATGCAGTAATGCTACCTGGCTCCTTGAAAATGATCTTGATGTGAAGAGCATCATGATCCAGAAAATTGACTTCATTGTATTACATTTGTAGGTAGTTGACCTCCACTATAAGAATCTAATCTTTGATAAGATAAAGACACAACTGTTTGATTTGTGTACCTTGTAGCAAAGAACTTATTACATGATATTTTATCTGTTACATGTGTTGAGGAATTTAAAACCTCATTACCTTTTATGGACATAGTTTAAGTTTTTAATCATTAATCAATTGAAATTTTCCATATTACTTTTATAACTAATATGATAATATTTTCAGGGTTAAAGGAATTCATTATATAATGAACACAAAGTGTTACATAAGTAATAGGATGATTTTTTTTGTTACCACAGTTACATTGTCTGGTAAGAATTGTCATAGCAGAAATGTGCCATACATCAAACTTTTTTCTGTAGAAAGTATTCAGAATGAAATAGACACCACTGCCAGAAAAAGGAATGTTAGGTTTGACTTTCAGAATGATCATAGAGCTGGGGAGATACTGAGGTGAAAGGTACTCTGAATGTTCATTGCACCATTCGCTTAATTCATTCATTGAACATTCAACATCTGTTTGCCGGCATATTACTGAAGACATCGATAGTCTTGAAACATTGCCACAACCCTACAAGACTACGGAAAACAGAACCATGTACACAAGACAATCTAACTCCTTCATAAGTCATACATTTTTTATCTGCATTGAATGTTATCTCCACTTACCCCCATAATACCTTGGTTCCTCCTAACATTAAAGGTAAATTGATTTGGCATGGCCATCAGTGTTTTGGTGCTAATTCTGACATAAGAGAGGTATGAACATCCTCTCTAACTAGTCAGTGGAGTATTAGCATGACGTAAGTGCCATGGGCCTCTCTGAGCAGTCAACTTTGAAGATTTCAACCCTTGCAAAGGTCCTGAGCTCTTCCTCACTTTACTTCTCGTAGGATCACACATACTCCTGCCCTTGTTTATGTTTCAAGTGTTCATGCATGGTTTCATGTTCTAGAACTGGCCTATTCGAAGACATTAACAAGCAAGTCTTACAACAAATGCAAAATGCTGTGCATGAATTGTCACATGTGGGAGAGAGTTTCATTATCTTCCCTCTCTGACCACCCTATTACAAAAAGAAAAACCAGAGTGCTCCAGTACAGTGGGAGGGTGTATCTCCTCAGCCTGCAAAAATTTAAACAAGTGTAGCAGAAACTTCACTGTACAAATATCCCTCCTTTAGGGGGATCCTTCATTTCTCTTTGCTATTGGTAAAGTTTCTGAAGCCTTGCTGTCTAGGACCAATCCTTCAACGTAGTGTTTCACTGAAGGTCAGCATGTTGTATTTTCAGTTCTTAAGGTGCAATCTTCCATATTGACAGAGAGGGTACTGAAAAGTATAGGCTTCACTTCACGGGTCTGGAAGTCAAAGGGCTTGACCAAGAATTCTTTGCTTGATTTAAACAGTCTTGCTCATGTTCTCCAATCACTCGCCACTGTCTTTCCAAATGGTTTGGGGCAGTGATACAAGGTGGGAAATCCTACTACCTAACAATGATAGCTGTTTTTCCCAAATAGTCTTCTCAATTTTGAAACATACATAATTTCATGATATCACAAAACTCATCATGACTTGGTTCTGAACTTGCATACATATGTTCACCAAGGAGACAATGACCTGCAACCATTTACTATCTTACACTTTAGTTACAAGTTTTTCCTTCTTATGTAAAGATACTTTCTTTAATCATAGTTTAAAGAATCATATAAGATGGCTCTGCTACTTATCCAGCACTCCGGCATGATACAGCAGTTTATGCTTAAATTCACTGTAAACGAAGAGGTGTTTGAAGTAATGATGGTTGAGAGTGATGGCACAGATGAAATTCTTTGGTATTACCACCAGTTACATCAGGTACCCAGAGGGAGCAGGGGGCTAGAAACCCTCCCCTCCATGTATTTTAACTTTCTAAAAGGGGAAATATATATCAATTTTATTTATTTATTATACTTTTTGCCGTCTCCCACTCTCCCAATCACTTTCCTCCCTTCATACTCATACACTTGCCTTACATCCTTGATAAAAACTTTTCACTGCTTCTAGCAATTTGCCTCCCTTACCATATATTCTGAATACCCTCCACAGAGCATCTCTGTCAATTCCATCATATGCCTTCTCCAGATCCATAAATGCTTCATACAAATCCATTTGTTTTTCTAAGTATTTCCCACATACATTCTTCAAAGCAAACACCTGATCCACACATCCTCTACCACTTCTGAAACCACACCGCTCCTCTTCCCCAATCTGATGCTATGTACCTGCCTTCACCCTCTCAATCAATACCCTCCCATATAATTTCCCAGGAATACTCAATAAACTTATACCTCTGTAATTTGAGCACTCACCTTTATCCCCCCCCCCTCCCCCCGCATGTGTGCAAGGTAGCGCTAGGAAAAGACAACAAAGGCCACATTTGTTCACACTCAGTCTCTAGCTGTCATGTATAATGCACCGAAACCACAGCTCCCATTCCATATCCATATATATGTATATTCAGGATGTGAGTTGTGTGATTTTCACTGCATTCTACATCATGGCCTTTAGGCTAAAACTCTGGGTATCTGATGTATTTTAACCTCCTTGTATTATAACTTCCTAAAAGGGGAAACAGAAGGAGTTGTGCAGATTGTGCTCATCCTCCTCAAAGGCTTAGATTGTGGTGTCTGAATATGTGTAGATGTGACCAAGATGAGAAAAAAGGAGAAATATTATGTTTGAGGAAAGGAACCTGGATGTTTTGGCTCTGAGTGAAACGAAGCTCAAGGGTAAAGGGGAAGAGTGGTTTGGGAATGCCTTGGGAGTAAAGTCAGGGGCTGGTGAGAGGACAAAAGCAAAGGAAGGAGTAGCACTACTCCTGAAGCAGTAGTTGTGGGAGTATGTGATAGTGTAAGAAAATAAACTCTAGATTGATGTGGGTAAAACTCAAAGTGGATGTAGAGATGGGTGATAATTGGTGCCCGTGCACCTGGTCATGAGAAGAAACATCATGAGAGTCAAGTGTTTTGGGAGCAGCTGAGTGAGTGTTAGCAGCTTTGATGCACGAGACTGGGTCATAGTGATGGGTGATTTGAATGCAAAGATGAGTAATGTGGAAGTTAAGGATATAAGTGGTGTGCATGGGGTGTTCAGTGTTGTAAATGGAAATGGTGAGGAGCTCGTAGATTTGTGTGCTGAAAAAGGACTGGTGATTGGGAATACCTTGTTTAAAAAGAGATATACACATAAGTATATGTAATGAAGTAGGAGAGATGGTCAGAGAGTGTTATTGGCTTACTTGTTAATTGATAGTCGCATGAAAGAGAGACTTTTGGATGTTGATATGCTGAGAGTGACGACTGGAGGGATGTCTGATCATTATCTTGTGGAGGGGAAGGTGAAGATATGTAGAGGTTTTCAGAGAAGAAGAGAGAATGTTGGGGTGAAGAGAGTGGTGAGAGTAAGTGAGCTTGGAAAGGAGACTTGTGTGAGGAAGTACTAGGAGAGACTGAGTGCAGAATGGAAAAAGGTGAGAACAAATGACGTAAGGGGAGTGGGGGAGGAATGGGATGTATTTAGGGGAGCAGTGATGGCTTGCACAAAAGATGCCTGTGGCATGAGAAAGGTGGGAGGTGGGCAGATTAGAACCTAACCTAACCTGTTGGTTTGCGGCAGGGGTGCGTGATGTCTCCATAGTTGTTTAATTTGTTTATGGATGGGGTTGTAAGGGAGGTGAATGCAAGAGTTTTGGAAAGAGAGGCAAGTATGCAGTCTGTTCTGGATGAGAGAGCTTGGGAAGTGAGTCAGTTGTTGCTCGCTGATGATACAGCGCTGGTGGCTGATTCGTGTGAGAAACTGCAGAAGCTGGTGACTCAGTTTGGTAAAGTGTGTGAAAGAAGAAAGCTGAGAGTAAATGTGAATAAGAGCAAGGTTATTAGGTACAGTAGGGTTGAGGGACAAATCAAGTGGGAGGTAAATTTGAATGGTGAAAAACTGGAGGAAGTGAAGTGTTTTAGATATCTGGGAGTGGATTTGGCAGCGGATGGAACCATGGAAGCAGAAGTAAATCATAGGGGGGGAGGGGGTGAAAGTTCTGGGAGCGTTGAAGAATGTGTGGAAGTCGAGAACATTATCTCGGAAAGCAAAAATGGGTATGTTTGAAGGAATAGTGGTTCCTACAATGTTATATGGTTGCGAGGCGTGGGCTATAGATAGAGTTGTGCGGAGGAGGGTGGATGTGATGGAAATGAGATGTTTGAGGACAATGTGTGGTGTGAGGTGGTTTGATCGAGTAAGTAATGAAAGGGTAAGAGAGATGTGTGGTAATAAAAAGAGTGTGGTTGAGAGAGCAGAAGAGGATGTTTTGAAATGGTTTGGTACATGGAGAGAATGAGTGAGGAAAGACTGACCAAGAGGATATATGTGTCAGAGGTGGAGGGAATGAGAAGTGGGAGACCAAATTGGAGGTGGAAAGATGGAGTGAAAAAGATTTTGAGTGATTGGGGCCTGAACATGCAGGAGGGTGAAAGGAGGGCAAGGAATAGAGTGAATTGGAATGATGTGGTATACCGTGGTCGACGTGCTGTCAATGGATTGAACCAGGGCATGTGAAGCGTCTGGGGTAAACCATGGAAAGCTGTGTGGGGCCTGGATGTTGAAAGGGAGCTGTGGTTTCGGTGCATTATTACATGACAGCTAGAGACTGAGTGTGAACGAATGGGGCCTTTGTTGTCTTTTCCCAGCTATTCATGCCACCACCACATTAAGCTCTAAATTCATTAATTGCTCACTGTTTATTATGGTTTACTATTTTGGCTGCAGTTAGTATTCAGGTAAATTGACTATAAAGCATTGACTGTTCATAATTCAAATGTCAGTATGTACTCCTCAAAATTAGACCATGTTGCAAAACAAGCACCTTGGTTTTTTGATATGCACTGAAAAGAACTGTATTTAGATGATACTGCCATTACAGATGCTGTAGTTTTTTATTTAATGCTTATTTATGATTAGAATTTTATCAGGTCTTACCGAGTATGTTGAAATCATTTACCCTTTGCATTTGATGTTTGAATTTGTATAGAAAAATTCAGATGTATGTTGCATCATATTATTGACAGATTGCTAATCTTCATAATATCTTCAGGGGTGTAGGTTTTTATAGAAGGAAGGAACATAATTGGATATCAATTTAACTTTGTTGAGAAAATATGTGTTTGCATTTGATATCTCATTTAATATAGTGTGCAACTATTTAGATCTGTAGGAGTGGGATTATCAAATGTTAACACTTCTTATTAAGATTAGTTTCTGTTGTGCATTGATTTATTGGAATGGCATTTTCAAATAACCTTATTGTGTTGAAGGAATATTTTTATCTATTTCTCAATTTATGATTTGTGAAAGGGGTCCTGGGGTTGAATGATTCTAGTATTATTTCAAGTACAGTACAGTTGTATGAAAACTGGAACTGTTCTTGTGATAGTGATTCATAAAAGTAAAATAGTATTCAGTAGAATAGTGAAAGTAAATGGGTTCCTCTTGAACTTTTAATATCCAAAGATACATTTGCAGCAGTCTTTGTAGTGGGTAATGCTGCTCTCATGCGGCATAATTGTGTGCTTGAATTTGCATGTGTTTAAGACTGGATGATACTTATGATTGTGGCATTAATAGGTTAATCTGTATTTTATTTGTTTTAGTAGTGTGTGTGTGATGTGTTTATGCATACATTAGGATCAAATCTTGAAATAGCATTCCTTTACTAAGATGACTTATTCTTTAGATTTTATGAATGAGTTGTTGCTTTGCTTTTACTAATATCTCCAGAGAGAAAAGTGTGTATTAGAGATAAATCTTAAAAATCTTTCTCTTTCTTTCAGTGAAAAATAACATGAATTATGTTTCAAATTAAACTTGACCATGAGGGTCCAGTAAATGAAAAAGAAATTAGTTTAAATGATAATGTTTGTGACGGTATCATAAACTGATGAGGCAGCAATGAGGGGAAGAGGTGTTGGAGAGCATGGATTGGCAAGGAGCTATGATCCACGCACATATGGCATGGTATGTTTACATCAAGTGAGACTCATGCTTGGTTAACCTTTTGATTTATATTGGTAATACAGTGTTTCATAATTGTCCCTTCAAAATTTTTTTATTGATTACTTCTGACTCATAATCATTCATTAATTTCATATGAGAGTTGAGCCTTGTTATTTCTGTCTCCAGGTTGGTTCCATATCTTTATAAATCTTATCTGACATTCTTTACTCATGAAGAATTTATAGGAACTCCACATGTTTTGCATGTTGTTATACACCTCATACAAACATCCCTCTTATATGTATATTATACTGGGCTGCTCTAGTATAATTTCTCATCTATCTCATATTAATTAAGCAATTTTTTTTCAAATCCTTTCTTATAGTTCATACCTCATATCTCTTTCCTTACAAAATCATTTGCTTGTTTTATAGCTTCATCCCTGTAAATTTGTCATGCTTGCTTTTATTACTTTCCTACCTCATTGTATACCATTTTAGTTATTTAGGTAACCACATTCTTATTGACTATGCATTCTGATATGCTCTATCATCCTATTTGTTTCTTATTGACACATTGAAGTTTATGGTACCACTTTTATGAGTTGTACTGTACCACTTTTTTTCAAGCAACTACTAACACATCTCAAAAGGTATGTTTAGTGTTTCAGGACTCTCTTTGAATGTACAGGGCAAGATACTATCAGGACCATGTTTTTACTTGAACATAGCTCTTTGGGCATATTTGTTTCTCACTAAATGATTTCAGGGCTTTTCTTGATCTTTCCATCCTATCTTGGCATCACTGGAGCTGATGCCTTTAACTGAGCATCCTTTGGAACTAAACATTCTGCTCTTCACCTAAGTTTTTTCTCCTGCAGTAAGGCTTTCCTCTCAGTCTGTCAGTGTAACTTTTCTTTGCTTATTTATTTCTGCTGTTTCTGGAATGCTTGATCCACAGTGCCTTTTATTTGATTTTTTTTCAGCACTTATTCCTTACCAATACCTATTGAACACTTCCTTGCAGTTTTGCATTCTACATTTTCATAGTTTTTAATACATATTCACCATTTCCTGCAGTAATGAGATAGCGTTAAGAACGAGGACTGACCCCAAGAAGGAAAATCCTCACTTGGCCCCCTTCTCTGTTCCTTCTTTTGGAAAAGTAAAAACTGGAGGGAAGGATTTCCGGCCCTCTGCTCCCTCCCCTTTTAATCACCTCTTACGACACCCAGGGAATACATGGAAAGTATTCTTTCTCTCCAATTCCCAGGGATATTTTCATAGTACTGTACAATAACTCTCTGGTCTGAATTCCTTGGGACCTGAGCAGTGTTACTTTATGGACTCTTCTAGTTTATATATTATTATACTTTGTTGCTGTCTCTTGTGTTAGTGAGGAAGCACAAGAAAACAGATGAAAGAATGGCCCAACCCATCCACATACACATGTATGTACATACACGTCCACACATGCTCATATACATGCCTATACATTTCAACATATACATATATATACATACACAGACATATACATATACACACATGTACACACTTCATACTTGCTGCCTTTATTCATTCCCATTGCCACCCCGCCACACATGAAATGACAATCCCCTCCCTCCGCACGCGTGTGAGGTAGCGGTAGGAAAAGACAACAAAGGCCATATTTGTTCACACTCAGTCTTTAGCTGTCATGTATAATGCACCAAAACCACAGCTCCCCTTCCACATCCAGGCCTCACAAAACTTTCCATGGTTTACCCCTAGATGCTTCACATGCCCTGGTTCAATCCATTGACAGCACATTGACCCAGTTATACCACATTGTTCCAATTCACTCTATTCTTTGCACACCTTTCACCCTCCTGCATGTTCAGGCCCCAATTGCTCAAAATATTTTTCACTCCATCCTTCCACCTCCAATTTGGTCTCCCACTTCTCCTTGTTCCCTCAACCTCTGACACATATATCCTCTTTGTCAATCTTTCCTCACTCAATCTCTCTGACCAAACCATTTCAATACACCCTCTTCTGCTCTCTCAACCACACTCTTTTTATTGCCACACATCTCTCTTACCCCTTCATTACTTACTCGATCAAACCATCTCTCACCGCATATTGTCCTCAAACATCCTATTTCCAACACATCCACCCTCCTCCGCACAACCCTATCTATAGCCCACGCCTCGCAACCATATACATTGTTGGAACCACTATATCTTCAAACGTACCCATTTTTGCTTTCCAAGATAATGTTCTCGCCTTCCACACATTTATCAAAGCTCCCAGAACATTCACCCCCTCCCCCACCCTGTTTTTTTTATCTTGAAATGTCACATGATATATATATATATTATTTATATTATATTTTTTTATTATACTTTGTCGCTGTCTCCTGCGTTTGCGAGGTAGCGCAAGGAAATATGTATATATATATATATATATATACGCTACCATATATATATATATTTTTTTTTTTTTTGTACTTTGTCGCTGTCTCCCGCGTTTGCGAGGTAGCGCAAGGAAACAGACGAAAGAAAGAAATGGCCCAACCCCCCCCATACACATGTATATACATAAGTCCACACACGCAAATATACATACCTACACAGCTTTCCATGGTTTACCCCAGACGCTTCACATGCCTTGATTCAATCCACTGACAGCACGTCAACCCCGGTATACCACATCGCTCCAATTCACTCTATTCCTTGCCCTCCTTTCACCCTCCTGCATGTTCAGGCCCCGATCACACAAAATCTTTTTCACTCCATCTTTCCACCTCCAATTTGGTCTCCCTCTTCTCCTCGTTCCCTCCACCTCCGACACATATATCCTCTTGGTCAATCTTTCCTCACTCATTCTCTCCATGTGCCCAAACCACTTCAAAACACCCTCTTCTGCTCTCTCAACCACGCTCTTTTTATTTCCACACATCTCTCTTACCCTTACGTTACTCACTCGATCAAACCACCTCACACCACACATTGTCCTCAGACATCTCATTTCCAGCACATCCATCCTCCTGCGCACTAACTCTATCCATAGCCCACGCCTCGCAACCATACAACATTGTTGGAACCACTATTCCTTCAAACATACCCATTTTTGCTTTCCGAGATAATGTTCTCGACTTCCACACATTCTTCAAGGCCCCCAGAATTTTCGCCCCCTCCCCCACCCTATGATCCACTTCTGCTTCCATGGTTCCATCCTGCTGCCAGATCCACTCCCAGATATCTAAAACACTTCACTTCCTCCAGTTTTTCTCCATTCAAACTCACCTCCCAATTGACTTGACCCTCAACCCTACTGTACCTAATAACCTTGCTCTTATTCACATTTTCTCTTAACTTTCTTCTTCCACACACTTTACCAAACTCAGTCACCAGCTTCTGCAGTTTCTCACATGAATCAGCCACCAGCGCTGTATCATCAGCGAACAACAACTGACTCACTTCCCAAGCTCTCTCATCCCCAACAGACTTCATACTTGCCCCTCTTTCCAAAACTCTTGCATTCACCTCCCTAACAACCCCATCCATAAACAAATTAAACAACCATGGAGACATCACACACCCCTGCCGCAAACCTACATTCACTGAGAACCAATCACTTTCCTCTCTTCCTACGCGTACACATGCCCTACATCCTCGATAAAAACTTTTCACTGCTTCTAACAACTTTCCTCCCACACCATATATTCTTAATACCTTCCACAGAGCATCTCTATCAACTCTATCATATGCCTTCTCCAGATCCATAAATGCTACATACAAATCCATTTGCTTTTCTAAGTATTTCTCACATACATTCTTCAAAGCAAACACCTGATCCACACATCCTCTACCACTTCTGAAACCACACTGCTCTTCCCCAATCTGATGCTCTGTACATGCCTTCACCCTCTCAATCAATACCCTCCCATATAGTTTACCTGGAATACTCAACAAACTTATACCTCTGTAATTTGAGCACTCACTCTTATCCCCTTTGCCTTTGTACAATGGCACTATGCACGCATTCCGCCAATCCTCAGGCACCTCACCATGAGTCATACATACATTAAATAACCTTACCAACCAGTCAACAATACAGTCACCCCCTTTTTTAATAAATTCCACTGCAATACCATCCAAACCTGCTGCCTTGCCGGCTTTCATCTTCCGCAAAGCTTTCACTACCTCTTCTCTGTTTACCAAATCATTTTCCCTAACCCTTTCACTTTGCACACCACCTCGACCAAAACACCCTATATCTGCCACTCTATCATCAAACACATTCAACAAACCTTCAAAATACTCACTCCATCTCCTTCTCACATCACCACTACTTGTTATCACCTCCCCATTTGCGCCCTTCACTGAAGTTCCCATTTGCTCCCTTGTCTTACGCACTTTATTTACCTCCTTCCAGAACATCTTTTTATTCTCCCTAAAATTTAATGATACTCTCTCACCCCAACTCTCATTTGCCCTTTTTTTCACCTCTTGCACCTTTCTCTTGACCTCCTGTCTCTTTCTTTTATACATCTCCCACTCAATTGCATTTTTTCCCTGCAAAAATCGTTTGGATGTTCCTTACTGTCATGCAGCTTTTTAACCTTCTGAATATTGTTAGATTTCACAGTTGCTTAAGGCATTTTGTTCACCCACACCTTTGATACCATAGAAGTAATTGTTCAGATCTTTTCTCACAAGTTTCTCGCAGTGACATATGGTTGTACATTCTTTGTGTGTTTCTAAGAACTGTTTAGTTTCATCATTGTCAGCATGATTTAGAAAATTGAGTTTTGATTAAGTCTCCCCTCATTTGTCTCTCCTCAGTGTGGGGTACATTTATAACATTTAACATCTGTCTTCTCGTATCCTTTTCTGTTTGATCTTTGTTTTTCTAAATATTGCAACTAAACTTGAAATGCATGTGCTAATTTTGTTCTGAAAGGAACTTTGATAATTTAATGAACATATCCTTGTCCTTATATTTGAATGCAGTTTTAACATTAATCAGCACATAACTTTACCCCTTAACGGTTCTTCCAACAGATTATATTAACTTCTAGGCCTTCTTTCACCATGTCTCATCTTCCTTACTTTGCATATGCTTGGGTTGAAACTATTAACCATATATATGACCCACCTTGGAACGTGTCTAAGTCCAAATTGTAAGTTGAGTTCATTCCTTACTTCCCCTTTGACTTTATAATTATGTGCAAAAGTATTCCAGTATTAATCCAAGTTAAAGTCCCTCTGTTAAGTCATTCATATAGATAAAGGATAACAGCAGTCTTCAGACTGAGCACTGTGGCATGTCACTCGAAGAGCAGTGCGGTTTCAGAAGTGGTAGAGGATGTGTGGATCAGGTGTTTGCTTTGAAGAATGTATGTGAGAAATACTTAGAAAAGCAAATGGATTTGTATGTAGCATTTATGGATCTGGAGAAGGCATATGATAGAGTTGATAGAGATGCTCTGTGGAAGGTATTAAGAATATATGGTGTGGGAGGCAAGTTGTTAGAAGCAGTGAAAAGTTTTTATCGAGGATGTAAGGCATGTGTACGTGTAGGAAGAGAGGAAAGTGATTGGTTCTCAGTGAATGTAGGTTTGCGGCAGGGGTGTGTGATGTCTCCATGGTTGTTTAATTTGTTTATGGATGGGGTTGTAAAGGAGGTAAATGCAAGAGTCCTGGAAAGAGGGGCAAGTATGAAGTCTGTTGGGGATGAGAGAGCTTGGGAAGTGAGTCAGTTGTTGTTCGCTGATGATACAGCGCTGGTGGCTGATTCATGTGAGAAACTGCAGAAGCTGGTGACTGAGTTTGGTAAAGTGTGTGGAAGAAGAAAGTTGAGAGTAAATGTGAATAAGAGCAAGGTTATTAGGTACAGTAGGGGTGAGGGTCAAGTCAATTGGGAGGTGAGTTTGAATGGAGAAAAACTGGAGGAAGTGAAGTGTTTTAGATATCTGGGAGTGGATCTGTCAGCGGATGGAACCATGGAAGCGGAAGTGGATCATAGGGTGGGGGAGGGGGCGAAAATTTTGGGAGCCTTGAAAAATGTGTGGAAGTCGAGAACATTATCTCGGAAAGCAAAAATGGGTATGTTTGAGGGAATAGTGGTTCCAACAATGTTGTATGGTTGCGAGGCGTGGGCTATGGATAGAGATGTGCGCAGGAGGATGGATGTGCTGGAAATGAGATGTTTGAGGACAATGTGTGGTGTGAGGTGGTTTGATCGAGTAAGTAACGTAAGGGTAAGAGAGATGTGTGGAAATAAAAAGAGCGTGGTTGAGAGAGCAGAAGAGGGTGTTTTGAAATGGTTTGGGCACATGGAGAGAATGAGTGAGGAGAGATTGACCAAGAGGATATATGTGTCGGAGGTGGAGGGAACGAGGAGAAGAGGGAGACCAAATTGGAGGTGGAAAGATGGAGTGAAAAAGATTTTGTGTGATCAGGGCCTGAACATGCAGGAGGGTGAAAGGAGGGCAAGAAATAGAGTGAATTGGAGTCATGTGGTATACAGGGGTTGACGTGCTGTCAGTGGATTGAAGCAAGGCATGTGAAGCGTCTGGGGTAAACCATGGAAAGCTGTGTAGGTATGTATATTTGCGTGTGTGGAGGTGTGTATGTACATGTGTATGGGGGGGGGGGGTTGGGCCATTTCTTTCGTCTGTTTCCTTGCGCCACCTCGCAAACGCGGGAGACAGCGACAAAGTATAAAAAAAAAAAAAGAAAAAAAATCCACTGACGTGCTGTCAGTGGATTGAATCAAGGCATGTGAGGCGTCTGGGGTAAACCATGGAAAGCTGTGTAGGTATGTATATTTGCGTGTGTGGATGTATGTATATACATGTGTATGGGGGTGGGTTGGGCCATTTCTTTTGTCTGTTTCCTTGCGCTACCTCGCAAACGCGTGAGACAGCGGCAAAAAAAAAAAAAAAAAAAAATCTCTGACATGTCTCCTCTGTTGTATATAACAGCTGATGCATTAACATTGTATGGAGAAATTGCATTTTAGTGTTATTAGATTTTACAAGGTTACTGCTTGCCTACCCTGAAATGCTGCACAAGTCTGAATTGGGAGAGGAAATATGATCAGTACAAAAAAGAATGAACATTAAAGGGAGTAGGGAAGGAAAAGTGAGCTGATCCATTAGCAGTATATGGATAAGAACTGAAGTTTGATGACCAAACACATACTGTTGGAGTTTATGAGACAAAACTAATCAAATTCTTGTTCTTGTCTTCAAGAAGTGCCTCCACTTCTAGGGGAATGTGCGCCTCTGATTGACCATAAAGTTTTTCACTAATAACTGTTAGGACTCAAGCATCTATCCACATCATGTGTCCATGTATCTTACATTGTACAAGACCCTTTAATAGCCTACTTTTGTCTTTTCTAACAACATTATTGCTTTTCAAGTCCTTTCCCCATATCATCTCATTAGTGGTGCAATTATAGTGTCTTCCACATTGAATGTATTTTGGGATTTACAGCCTTTTCCTTTGAAGCCATCAGCTGATTAGCTGGTTTTTGTGCACAGTTTACTTTTGACGAATTATGAAATAGTTTTGTATTTTGCTTGCATAGCCCACAGTGTTCTTTCAGTGTTTTTGGTCCTCCTTACTTATCCTATTATGCCACAACTCTTCAAATGCTTGTTTGGTGTTGTGCTCTGCAAACTGTCTTTATTGTACATCTCCATACTGTATTCTTATGCTTTTTGATATTTGTTAAGCCATATAATGCACTTCTTACTTTCTCTTACCTTCTTTGCTACTGCTGCCCAATCGCTAACCTTGTCATTATAGATTTCAAAGAAATTTTTCTTTACTGTGTTCACAAAATTCCTTTTCCCAATATTTGTTCAAATAGAAGTTGTGCTTTGTTCAGTTACCATAATTGTGTCTTGGAATCTTGTCTCCTTTTTTCATCTCCTCCCATCCACACTTACCATTATTTACTGCATAGGTAAACCGTTCACCCATATTTCCTTACTTCCATGCTATAGGTTGTACCTCTCTAATCAGGCACTCTGTGGTCCAGTTGTTCCCATGGTCTGACTTGTTTTGAATCTGCAACCCTTAGTTTGTGGATCTGCCACCCAGGCGGTGCTGTTAGTAGTGCTAAGGTACCCAAATCTATTTA
The DNA here is from genome assembly GCF_036320965.1 of Panulirus ornatus. NCBI lineage: Eukaryota > Metazoa > Arthropoda > Malacostraca > Decapoda > Palinuridae > Panulirus > Panulirus ornatus. The sequence continues at coordinate 3,051,964 of NC_092240.1, forward strand.
CACTGCAGCCGAGCTGATTTTCAGTCCTGTTAATTCTTATATTCAGTTTTTGTTGAAAATTAAAGCCAGAAAAGTGTAAGGTTTTGGGAAAACTCTGAAAGGTGTCAGGAGTGCAGAATTAGAAATACACACTTGTAAAGTGGTTTAAGCTCCAATGTAATGAAGGTGTAAGCATTTCTAGGGAGATGCTTATCGAGCAGGCTAAAGTTTTTCATAGAAAACTAAAGCTAGATTGTGACTGTGAATAGTCACAAGGATGGTTACACAAGTTTAAGTGGAGACATGGAATTTCAGCACATAGTGGGTGCGAAGAAAAGCATAGTGCTGGCATGGAAGCGTGTAGTGTAAGGTCATATTGAAAATCGATAAAAACTCCAGTTGTCTACTAAACAACCAATAGCAAAATGTACAGGACAAGAGATAGCATACGAGCTGGCTGCATGGCTGGGACTTATGCAGCATGGGCTGACTGCCCTGAATGATAACAATAAAACAACAATAACAGGAGTCAACCAAAGCCAACTACTTGTCACAAAGCTGACAAAGTTTGTGGATGAACTTGCAGTTAGTGGCAGCAGAAAACTTAGCCCAAGAACAAATGTATAATGCTAACAAATCTACCCTGTATTGGCGTCTTATACCACAAAAACCCTTGCCCAAGATATTAGGGAGTCTCCTCCTGGGGATACTTCTGATGTAAGCTGATGTAACAATAAAAACCTTGTTTGAAAGATTTGATAGTTGTATATTTCCTGTTTTAAGCTTTGTTCTACCTTTGATAACTCAGCGATATGTATGTGGAATGAGCTAGCAAGACCAGGGGTCAGGAATATATTTACAAAGGGGGTTCCTTTAGTGGTCAGTTTCTGTTTTCCAGTATTTTCAACCTGTATTATGTGTTCTTCAGGAAAGATTTGGGCAGATTTCATCTCTTCAGTAAGTATTGTGTCTGCAGTTCCAACAATATCTAGTTTAGTTCTCCCTATTCTGTCTGTAACCCTGAAATGTCTTCCATTTATTCATCAGCATTTGTGTGCATTACAGTTAATCTCTGTACAGCACTAATGAGCTTACTTGTCATCGTTCTGTGAATAGAGGGGCTGATCTGCCATGTTGCTCCTGTATGTATGTCGCCCTATTTTTCTGGAAGTTTTGATGTCATTCTGGCTTTCCTTTGAGCTGTCTCTTTTGATGATAAAGACACCACAATATTTTTCATGATGGGCAAGATCAGTCTACTTTGATACCATCTGACTGCTACATGCTATATTGAAAGTACTGGTCTCCCTCACTTATACTGAGGGTTATGTTTCTAGAAAGGGTTGAATTAAGACAATTCAGTGTAAGCAAATGCAAGGCCAAAATTACCTTTTAAAAAGTTCAGAAGGTTATTAAGTTTTCATCTATACAAAATGAATTATGCAGTAAATCATATTGAATGAACATCATTAATGCACATATTGTACTTGCCAACTCACAAATGTACAAACAAGCATTGGTGGACCTCTGTTTTCCCCACACACGATTAAAAGCTTTTCAGATTAATAATTTTGAGAGAATAATCAATGAAACATGATAGATAAAGAAAGCTAAGATATATATAAATTAATGAAGAAGGCAGTTCCCTACTTCCCATTTTTTGAAAATGACAAGAATATGCATTTATTCAATGTTTTTTTTGAATGTGATGATAAAACATTTAAAACCTGCACAACTATTTGTGTTAATCCTTTCACCATCCAATCCCTCAGAAAATATTCTCCCCTATAATGAAATAAAGTGCTTTTCTTTACAGAATATGTCTATCATATATCAAAGAAAATGCACAAAAAGAATTATATTTATTGGAGTGAAAGAATTTTGAACAGTTGTACCGTAACTCATCATATAATTCAATGAGCAATGAAAAGGATAATAGAATAGTGAAACATAGTAAACAATGAGAGCTAAGATGAATACTGCAAACATGGAAATGAGAAAGGCAGGAGCCTTCCAGTACATGTTTCGAAAGAGAGAGCACTTACTTTACACTCATCAGAAAGTGAAGAAGAAGCATTGAAAGTTGTCATAGTATTGATAGTTAAAGAAAAGAACATGAGGAAAATTGAGGGCTAAGATAACTACAATAGACAGAAATGAAGATAAGAGCCCTCCATCCCTTATTTTTGAAAGGATTGTGCATTTTTTAACATTTTTCTAAGTTAAGAAGAAATGTTAAAAGCCACTTGAGTTACTAATAGTAGCCCTCACATGGCAGTACAGGTTGCAGTATCTATCTTCATAAGCACAATAAGAAATAAAGTAAAGATTTGTTTCCTTTACAAGATGATAGATTGACATGCAAAATTTAGAGAAAATACTCAGGAAGTTATATATTTATTTATGATTGCCTTAGGACCTCTTTCTCAGAGCTCCTGCAGCTCCAAAGATGTGCTACAAATTATATTAACATCAGCTTCCATTATCCTCAAGTGAAACTGAGAAGAATAGTGAAGTGTTAGTCCTAATGTATGGTTTTCTGCTAACAAGTAAATACAACATAAAGTGAGAAACTGCAGAAGTTGGTGACTGAGTTTGGTAAAGTGTGTGAAAGAAGAAAGCTTGGAGTAAATGTGAATAAGAGCAAGGTTATTAGGTACAGTATGGTTGAGGGACATGTGAAATGGGAGGTAAGCTCAAATGGAGAAAAACTGGAAGAAGTGAAGTGTTTTAGATATCTGGGAGTGAATTTGGCAGTGGATGAAACCATGGAAGCAGAAGTGAGTCAAAGGGTTGGTGAGGGGGCGAAGGCTCTGGGAGTGTTGAAGAATGTGTGGAAGGGGAGAACGTTATATCAGAAAGCAAAGATGGGTATGTTTGAAGAAATGGTGGTTCCAACAATGTTATATGGATGCAAGGCGCGGGCTATTGATAGGGTCGTGTGGAGGAGGGTGGATGTGTTGGAAATGAGATGTTTGAGAACAATATGTGGTGTGAGGTGGTTTGATTAAGTAATGAAAGGGTAAGAGAGATGTGTGGTAATAAAAAGAGTGTGGTTGAGAGAGCAGAAGAGGGTGTATTGAAATGGTTTGGTCACATGGAGAGAATGAGTGAGTAAATATTGACAAAGAGGATATATGTCAGAGGTGCAGGGAATGAGGAGAAGTGGGAGACCAGATTGGAGATGGAAGGATGGAGTGAAAAAGATTTTGAGCGATTGGGGCCTGAACATGCTGGAGGGTGAAAGGCATGCAAGGAATAGAGTGAATTGGACTGATGTGGTATACTGGGGTCGATGTGCTGTCATTGGATTGAACCAGGGAATGTGAAGCGTTTGGGGTAAACCATGGAAAATTGTGTGGGGCCTGGATGTGGAAAGGGAGCTGTGGCTTCGGTGCATTATACATGGCAGCTAGAGACTGAGTGTGAATGATTGTTGCCTTTGTTGTCTTTTTCTAGCGCTACCTCATGCACATGCAGGGGTAGGGGGTGTCATTTCATGTGTGGTGGGGTGACGATGGGAATGCATAAAGGCAACAAGTATGAATTATGTACATGTGTATATATGTATATGTCTGTGTGTGTATATATATGTATACGTTGAAACGTATAGGTATATATATGTGCGTTTGTGGATGTGTATGTATATACATATGTATGTGGGTGGCTTGGGACATTCTTTTGTCTGTTTCCTTGCGCTACCTCGCTATCACGGGAGACAACGACAAAGTATGATAATGAATAATGATAATGTATTATTTATGTTTATTTCATTATACTTTGTTGCTGTCTCTTGATTAGCGAGGTAGCTCAAGGAAACAGATGAATGGAGTAAAACTGGAGGAAGTGAAGTGTTTAAGATATCTGGGAGTGGTTTGGCAGTGGATGGAACCATGGAAGAAGAAGTGAGTCACAGGGTGGGGGAGGGGGCGAAAGTTCTGGGAGCGTGAAAAATGTGTGGAAGGCGAGAACATTATCTCGGTAAGCAAAAATGTGTATGTTTGAAGGAATAGTGGTACCAACAATGTTATATGGATGCAAGGCGTGAGCTATAGATAGAGTTGTGTGGAGGAGGGTGGCTGTGTTGGAAATGAGATGTTTGAGGACAATATGTGGTGTGAGATGGTTTGATCGAGTAAAAAATGAAAGGGTAAGAGAGATGTGTGTTAATAAAAAGAGTGTGGTTGAGAGAGCACAAGAGGGTGTTTTGAAATGGTTTGGTCACATGGAGAGAATGAGTGAGAAAAGATTGACAAAGAGGATATATGTGTCAGAGGTGGAGGGAACGAGGAGAAGTGGGAGACCAAATTGGAGGTGGAAGGATAGAGTGAAAAAGATTTTGAGTGGTCGGGGCCTGAACATGCATGAAGGTGAAAGGCATGCAAGGAATAGAGTGAATTGGAACGATGTGCTGTTACTAGATTGAACCAGGGCATGTGAAGTGTCTGGGGTAAACCATAGAAAGTTTTGTGGGACCTGGATGTGGAAAGGGAGCTGTGGTTTTGGTGCATTATACATGACAGCTAGAGACTGACTGTGACCTGAATGTGGCCTTTGTTGTCTTTTCCTAGTGTTACCTCGTGTGCATGCAGGGGGAGATTGTTGTCATTTCATTTGTGGCGGGGTGGCGATGGGAATGAATAAAGGCAGCAAGTATGAATTATGTACATGTGTATATATGTATATGTCTGTGTATGTATATATATGTATACGTTGAAATGTATAGGTATGTATATGTACGTGTGTGGGCGTGTATGTATATAATGTGTATGTGGTTGGGTTGGGCCATTCTTTCGTCTGTTTCCTTGCACTACCTCACTAACACGGGAGACACCGACAAAGTATAATGAATATAAAACATGAATATATTTCAATTAAGGCCCAGCCTTGATGTGGACTTCTGCCCATGACTTGAGCCTTCAGCATAAAAAAGAAAAAACAATCCAGATGTTGCACTGAGTAAAAATTATGAATTATGATATATCCCAACGTCATCTCAAAAGGGTTAATCTATGAAACCGCTTGCTTTGTGTAACCCCTATTAATTCTTTTATATGATTTTTTCTTTACTACTCTCTTCTTTTACTGAAATGTGATTTTTCTCTCCAAGACTCATTAGTGGTAGCCTCTCAACATCCCATTTAACTAACTCTTTTAATTTTGGTTTACCTCAGCTGTAGGCTAAGACCTGCGATAGTAATTCATCCCCTCCCATGTCTCTGATTCTTTCTGAAAACTTCATTTTCACCTCCATAGATGAATGTTGAAAAATGAACATCCATAAACTTTCCAATGTACTCTCATTGTAAATATCAATGTCACTGTTTCATTAATATTACAAGATATCTGTTCCTAAGCAGCAATCAGTATCATTTGTCTTTCCTTTTCATCCTCAGAAACATCTCTTGATCTCTGTCCTTTGTTCCCTCAAACAGTCTTTGTTATTTATGCTTATGTTGTGGGCACTTTCTTTGATTTAGTTAATTCAGGGTCTTGTAGAATTGACCTTCTAGACATATCTTTCTAAGCTTTACTATCACTGTGTGTGATTTTTTAGCTGTATGTCATCTTGGTTCTTACCAACGACTTTTGATTTTAATCATATTCTTTCATGTTCAGTGTTTCTTAATTCCTTGAATCATTTGCTAAAACTTTTGATCTTGTTTCTCTGTTGGTGCCAGAAGCTTCTCTACTCTTTATACAATAACTGTTTCATCCAACAAATCCTCTCTAATTCTTTCTTCAGTTCATGAATACCCTATGTCCATCTTTTCTAGCTGATTTGGTGGCAGTTTTGTGTTCAAGATCTAATTCCATCTCTGTTTCTTTATAATAGCAAGTATAGACCAAATGATAACAATCCTCAAATTTAGATTTTTGTATATAAGTGATAATAGCCATACAAAAGTTCATTCCACTCTGATCTTTGACATTATTTTTATAGCTTAAATACTATTGATGAATTCTGTTCAAGAATTTTCATTAGGGTCTGGCCAATATCCTTTGTATGAAATCTTCACTTGTGTGTATGTAATTGCTCGTTTGTAATTACTTATTTCATCAAGTACATCAAGGAAGTTCTGCACTTGTAGGTCCCCAATCTCTTTAGTTCAAGAATTTTCAATGGGATCTGTCAAATGTCCTGAGTAAAGAAATACATATCTTCATTTGTATGTAACTGCTTATTTGTATTCACCTTTTTATTAGGTACACGAAGGGAGTTCTGCTTTTGTGGGGCCCCAATCTCTTGAACTTCTATCAAATACCTTTTTCAACTTTATAGACTGTCAGTTGTCATAAGTTCAATACTGAGTTTATTCCAGATCCTAGATGCTAGAGTGACCAAAAGTCTAGATGGCAATGCAGTAAATGTAGGGATACAGTCATGTGTGAATGAGGTGATTAAAATGTTTAGAGAAAGACTGTTAAGAGTTGTAGCATTAGTAGTTGGGTAGTTAGTCATGAAATATAGGAACAAGAAAGGAAATGCATGGTGGATGGATGAGATCTGAAATGCTGTGGAAGAGAAGATAAAGGCATATGGTAGATTGCTCGAAGGAAATGTACCAGTGGAAGTTCAGGAAAGGAGTGGAGAATATGAGATGTGAAAGTGAAATGTAAAGAATCTGATAAAGGAAAGCAAAAAAAAGAATAGATGAAGACAACAAAAGATAGTTGTGTGAAAATTTTATGGAAAATAAGAAATTATCCCAGGGGAAGGGGAGAAAAAAATTCTACTTCCCTATTTCCTGCATGTCATAGAAGGCAACTAAAAAGGGTATGATTTACCATGATATACACTTAAGTAATTTCTAGGTTCTTGGCAAGGTGACCGCTGCATTCTAGATCTTGAACCCCCTCACCTCTCCTTGTAATATCATCCACACTGCTTCTTCAAGCTGAATATTTTTGACATCAGTAACCCCCCTTCCTTTCCTTGGTGCCTGCAACTGGGCTCATTTGCTCTCTTCAACAGGCTTCAAGCTTGTCTCTTTTTCTCCTTACATCAAAGTAGTGCTAGAATTAATACCAAATTCCTCTTTAAACTTGTGGAGGTTCATTATGATGTCAAGGCTATCCAACATATTTTAACTTTTGTGTGATTGTTAGGCTCTTATTTTTGCTACAAGGCTTCTTTGTCGGCTTCTTACTGGTTTCCCCACCTCCTACCAGAAGGCTTATGAGGATCTCAGGGCCCTTGGGGATTCATAGAAACCAGTGTAACGTGGTATCATTGAGTGGAACACATGCAAAATAGAGCTGTGTGCACTGCAAAGTACAGGCAGCAACTAATACTCCGGGTGCTGGTGCAGCTTGGAGTGAGGCAAGTGGAGAAGGTGATGCACCCAACAAGTTACCACAAAAGTCTGTCACCATATGATATAATACATGGGATGATTAATTCATGCCACAGTTTGGAAATTAGTCTTGAATGTCACAGACTTTTTGTTAGCTTATCCACCACATGCCCAACATGTTACCACAAAATCTGGTTTACTGAGTGGCATACTGAATTTATTTCACAATTCATTATTTTTCCCCCATTGCCATGAAATTTTGTATGGTATTTCAATGCAAGCAAAAGTAGAGAATTACATAAATGTTCTGGAATTTGATTAAAGAGTTAGCAATGTTACAGTGAATCTTGATTAGTTTCCTGTTATGGCCTCTGGTTGCTTTATTTCTAGATTTTTTTTGTAGAACTATGTACACCTGACATTGTCAAGCTGGTTTAGAAATTTGAGTGCTGCAATCAAATTTCCCCATAATTTTCTATCCATGTAATGGGCAAATGTATGGCTTCTAACCTCTCATTGTAACTCTGCTATCCTATTTTATGTACCATTTTTGTTGCCCTCATGTGGACCTTTTCTATTATTGATAGTGCTTTGTGCTTCTTTAATTGTAGAAATAAGATCTGAGCAGCATAGTTTGATATCAGCCTAACTGAAATGAATAACCTAAAGAACATTTCCTTATTCGTGTACAGATACACCACCAAATTTCTGGCAACTGATGGTTTTGGCACCTCCTTTAGTCTGGACAAAATTACATGAGAGAACTTGAAAATACTGCAGCCACCAGACTAGTTTACTGGGCGGCCACAGATGGCATTGTGTGTAGGGCACACTTATTTACATTCTTTACACTGCACTTGGTGGTGATACCGCAATTCTTTGAGATTCTTAGCTTATTTTGCTTAAATTCAACCCTAGCCATGGCTTCTAAGACATATGAGGGAGTCAGTCATGGTGTCAAACGTAAACACCAGTCCATATCAATCCAAGATAAAGTAGAACTGTTGAAAAAAATGGACCTTGGTGTTTCGGTGCATAAGCTGTGTGACATCTACAGTATTGGTTCATCAACTGTTTATGATATAAAGAAGCAAAGGGAGAAAATACTGAAATTCTATGCAGATAGCAATTTCAAGAAGCAAGTGATGATTGGAAAAACTATGAAAGATGATAAGAGTACTGAGCAGGATCGAGTGATGATGGAATGGTTTCAACAGTGTCAGAGTGATGGAGTGGACTTGTCAGGTAGCATGATAATGGACTATGCTAAGTTGCTCCATAAAGAACTTAAATTACAACATGAGCATGACTAGTGTGAAGGACAGCTTCAAAGATTTGAGAAACATCATGGAATTTCCATGAATAAAGTGTGCAGAGAAAAGCTGTCTGCAAACTACGAAGGAGCTGCTGAGTAGGTGGATGAATTTGCGAAACTCACAGCTGACGAGCACCTCAGTCCTGAGTAGGTGTATAATGCAAATGAATACTTTAGACTTATGGTATACTTTAGACACATGGGAGATGTATAATTAGTGGGTTAGAGGTGTGTTGATGAAGTATTATCACATGACCACTGTTGGTCCAGCAAAATGGTTAGTCCAGCAAGGCTTTGGAATCAAGAGTGCCAGAAAATCAGTGATGTACCTGTACTTGAATATAAATGGATATTCACCAGCAAATAGTTTTTCTCTTTTACAGTTCTTTTAAGGTGTTCTAGAGACACGTTAGGTATAGTGTCAACCCTCAAGTCTCTCTTGTGTACGTTCCTGTAACTCAATTCCTGCTAGATTATATTCATATTGAGGCCTTTTTTCATTGTGTCCTATCCTCATTGCTAAGCAGTTTGTGGGTTGAATATCATCATCCATGTATCACACCAGCTTTAGAGCTTGTCTGAATTCCTATGTAAGCTGATGCTGTCCTCATCATTCTTGACTTCTCATATGACTTTAACATCATCCACAAATGTACTCAGGTATGAGGCCATTCCATTGGGTAAATAATTTACATAGAGTGCATAGAACAATGATGCCAGAACTGAGCTGTGAGGCACACCACTAGTTACACCAGTCCAGTTTGAGAAGGCTTCTCTGATGAGCATCCTCTGTTCTCTTCTATTAAGATAATATCTGAACCATCATAGGAGTTCCTCCCTTATGCCTGACTGATAATCCAGCTTCTTTACCAACTTTTTCTTTGGCATGGCATCAGATGATTTATGGCAGTCTAGGAACATATATTCCACTTTTTTTTTTTTTTACACGTGTGATTACCCCTTTGTAACTACCTATCTGCACAATAAGGGAGGGAGTTGCACACTCGTGGGTCTCACCTCTTGAACTTATTCTGCTACTATACAACTTTTTCAATTTTTGTATACTGTGTATGTATGTGTAATTGTTTACTGTGTATGTATGTGTAAAATTACCTGATTTTTTTGCCTAGTCTGACTGAAGCCTATAGAACATGCAATGTCTATTTTGTTGAAATATAATCCTAGTATTTCAAACCTTGTTTTGATATATGTTTATCTTTTAACGTGTTTTATTTGGGTGGTTTATGGTAGTAGTAATATCTTGGGCATAAAAGTAGTCTTACTTGTGAATTATCTGTATTAGGTGTCACCATGAACTTAAAGATTTGGAAATAAGAATATGATAAATCCAATATGAAGGCTCTGTGCCATGAATAATATTATAGGTGAGAAGTTTCATGTAAATTTTGAAAGACTATGAGTATGAGAAACTTGAGAGAAGAAAAATTCTTCATACAGAAATTATTGTATCTTTTTTCATGATGAAATTTATTTTAAAAGTTCTTGATTAAATGTAGCAGTGCTTTAGGCAGTACAGTAGTAAGTCTACCTCAGAGTATTGTGTGTCCTTACCCTTGTGTCAGTCTTCAGTGTTGGGGCTGAATACCTCAGTTTTGTGGCATTGACTTCCACTAGCTTTGCTTGTATTTGATCCTCCCCTTGCAAATAGAAATGGAGTAAAAGATGAATAGAGAGGTAAATAGTTTTATACATAAAAAGTTGATTGTATTTAGTCTTACCCTTGAAATTACATTCACTAAGATCAGGCAGAATAAGGGTGGACCTCATTTTCACCCAATTGAGAATTTGGTGGGGGGTGATTGATGTCAGATGTAAAGGTTGACTGTCTTTTTAACCTGTAGTTGATAAATTTGTCCCAGACTATGAATAATGTGTGCTAATACATTGTAAAAAGAGGGGCCTAGAGTAATATGATTAGCACTGTATACTGTCAACATGTAGATTCATACTATTTCTTTAGGCTACTGTTCATAAGCCATTTGAAGTGCGTTGTATGTGTAAATGATTTTTGATGTTAATACCCTTCCTTTGTTAAGCATGCCATAATTTTTACTACATAACAACATACAGATGTTAGATATTTATCATATGTAGAATTATTGACAAAATGAATAAATGCAAAGAAATGATAGTTGTACATATAGTTCTAAAGTTGCCATTTTCAGTTTGGTGGTTTTGTACTCTCTAGATAAACCAGATGCATTATGTGTTTTTACACATTGTTTTTTAAGTTGATTGAGATTTCTGTTGTCATATAAGTTGGGAATATCATTTTATGTCCAAAAAAAGAAAAGTTCCTAAAACTGTTATGATTATAGGTATGATTTTTAAGACATGACATGTTGATATACTTCAGGATCAATCTCAGAGCCGAAGCAGCAGTCAAGGATCAACATGGCGCAATACTTGGAAAAAGTTGGGAATATTGTTGCCTTTTATGTGGCCCAAGAAGAGTCTTATGCTACAGGGATGTGTCATCATTTGCATTTTAATTCTTCTTGCTGGCAGAGTGGCAAATGTATTTGTTCCAATTTACTATAAGCTGATTGGTAAGTATTATCATATTATATATGTTGGTAGAAGTTAGCAGGCAACCAACGAACAGGGAGGTATATTACCAGTACTACCTGCCTGGGTATCAGGAGGGATAGTGATGGCCGCATAGTGATCCAGCACTTCAGTGGTTGTCAAGCTGCTCTCCTTTGACCTAGGTAGCTGTCTCTTCTTTCTGCCTTGCCCACATGTGTACTACTGGCATTTTGTCCAAAAAGATTCAATCCCTCCTTCTCATGCATTGCACTTAAAAACACTTAACTCATTCAGCTCATTCTTCTTAACTCTAGATTTTCCTGTGGTAAGCATTATGTGCTAGCCCTGCCTTTTGGTAAATTGGTTGAAGCAATAGACAGAAACAGTTGGTAAGAACAAATAGGCTGGAGCATTAGGCAGAAATAGTTGGTAGGAATATTAGACTGGAGCATTAGGCAGAATCATTAGGTAGAAATACTCGGTAGGAATATTAGGCTGAAGCATTAGGTAGATGTAGTCAGTAGGAACATTAGATAGGAGCCTCTGCAAACCCTGTGCAGGAGTTGCCCTCTACCAGTGGTCTGTTAAGGGTGAGGCATAAAGGCTAAGATACAGCACTGGAGTTTATTAGTGATTAAGACCATTGTCATAGCAACCCCCCCTTGAGGGAGTTCTAGTGGGAACAGGTATCAGAGATATAGATAAATACATAGATCATATATTCAGAGTATTCTCATATTTTGTATTTGTACTTATGATCTTATATTTAATAATGTAAGCTGAGAAAGATCGATATGTTAGGTATTGCTAGCATCAACCATTGATTTAGGAAAGATTTTTTCATATTTGAGCACTCTTTCCCTTGATACCAAGATAGCAACAGGAATAGAGGAAGGAAGGCCACATCCACTCACAGCAAGTATGAATATGCACATGTGTATATATGTGTGTCTGTGTATGGATATGTATGTATACACTGAATGTATAGGTTTGTATATGTGCGTGTGTGAGTGTTTATGCATATGCATGTATATGTGGGTGGGTTGGGCCATTCTTTTGTCTGTTTCCTCGCGCTACCTCGCTAAACACAAATATATGATTTATAGATATAGTATATATTTTTTTTTTTTTTTTGCTTTGTCGCTGTCTCCCGCATTTGCGAGGTAGTGCAAGGAAACAGACGAAAGAAATGGCCCAACCCACCCCCATACACATGTATATACATACGTCCACACACACAAATATACAAACCTACACAGCTTTCCATGGTTTACCCCTGACGCTTCACATGCCCTGATTCAATCCACTGATAGCACGTCAACCCCAGTATACCACATCGATCCAATTCACTCTATTCCTTGCCCTCCTTTCACCCTCCTGCATGTTCAGGCCCCGATCACACAAAATCTTTTTCACTCCATCTTTCCACCTCCAATTTGGTCTCCCACTTCTCCTTGTTCCCTCCACCTCCGACACATATATCCTCTTGGTCAATCTTTCCTCACTCATTCTCTCCATGTGCCCAAACCATTTCAAAACACCCTCTTCTGCTCTCTCAACCACGCTCTTTTTATTTCCACACATTTCTCTTACCCTTACGTTGCTTACTCGATCAAACCACCTCACACCACACATTGTCCTCAAACATCTCATTTCCAGCACATCCATCCTCCTGCGCACAACTCTATCCATAGCCCACGCCTCGCAACCATACAGCATTGTTGGAACCACTATTCCTTCAAACATACCCATTTTTGCTTTCCGAGATAATGTTCTCGACTTCCACACATTCTTCAAGGCTCCCAGAATTTTCGCCCCCTCCCCCACCCTATGATCCACTTCCGCTTCCATGGTTCCATCCGCTGCCAGATCCACTCCCAGATATCTAAAACACTTTACTTCCTCCAGTTTTTCTCCATTCAAACTTACCTCCCAATTGACTTGACCCTCAACCCTACTGTACCTAATAACCTTGCTCTTATTCACATTCACTCTTAACTTTCTTCTTTCACACACTTTACCAAACTCAGTCACCAGCTTCTGCAGTTTCTCACATGAATCAGCCACCAGCGCTGTATCATCAACGAACAACAACCGACTCACTTCCCAAGCTCTCTCATCCCAACAGACTTCATACTTGCCCCTCTTTCCAAAACTCTTGCATTCACCTCCCTAACAACCCCATCCATAAACAAATTAAACAACCATGGAGACATCACACACCCCTGCCGCAAACCTACATTCACTGAGGACCAATCACTTTCCTCTCTTCCTACACGTACACATGCCTTACATCCTCAATAAAAACTTTTCACTGCTTCTAACAACTTTCCTCCCACACCATATATTCTTAATACCTTCCACAGAGCATCTCTATCAACTCTATCATATGCCTTCTCCAGATCCATAAATGCTACATACAAATCTATTTGCTTTTCTAAGTATTTCTTACACATATTCTTCAAAGCAAACACCTGATCCACACATCCTCTACCTTCTGAAACCACACTGCTCTTCCCCAATCTGATGCTCTGTACATGCCTTCACCCTCTCAGTCAATACCCTACCATATAATTTCTCAGGATTACTCAACAAACTTATACCTCTGTAATCTGAGCACTCACTTTTATCCCCTTTACCTTTGTACAATGGCTTTATGGAAGCATTCCGCCAATCCTCAGGCACCTCACCATGAGTCATACATACATTAAATATCCTTACCACATATTCTTCAAAGCAAACACCTCATCCACACATCCTTTACCACTTCTGAAACCACACTGCTCTTCCCCAATCTGATGCTCTGTACATACCTTCACCCTCTCAATCAATACCCTCCCATATAATTTACCAGGAATACTCAACAAACTTATACGTCTGTAATTTGAGCACTCACTCATATCCCCTTTGCCTTTGTACCATGGCACTATGCAGGCATTCTGCCAATCCTCAGGCACCTCACCATGAATCATACATACATTAAATAACCTTATCAACCAATCAACAATACAGTCACCCCCTTTTTTAATAAATTCCATTGCAATACCATCCAAACCTGCTGCCTTGCCGACTTTCATCTTCTGCAAAGCTTTTACTACCTCTTCTCTGTTTACCAAATCATTTTCCCTAACCCTCTCACTTTGCTCACCACCTCGACCAAAACACCCTATATCTGCCACTCTATCATCAAACACATTCAACAAATCTTCAAAATACTCACTCCATCTCCTTCTCACATCACCACTACTTGTTATCACCTCCCCATTAGCCCCATTAGTCTCCATGGTTGTTTAATTTGTTTATGGATGGGGTTGTTAGGGAGGTGAATGCAAGAGTTTTGGAAAGAGGGGCAAGTATGCAGTCTATTGTGGATGAGAGAGCTTGGGAAGTGAGTCAGTTGTTGTTCGCTGATGATACAGTGCTGGTGGCTGATTCATGTGAGAAACTGCAGAAGCTGGTGACTGAGTTTGGTAAAGTGTGTGAAAGAAGAAAGTTAAGAGTAATTGTGAATAAGAGCAAGGTTATTGGGTACAGTAGGGTTGAGGGTCAAGTCAATTGGGAGGTAAGTTTGAATGGAGAAAAACTGGAGGAAGTGAAGTGTTTTAGATATCTGGGAGTGGATCTGGCAGCGGATGGAACCATGGAAGTGGAAGTGAATCATAGGGTAGGGGGTGGGGGTGGGGTGTGTGTGTGTGTGTGTGTGTGTGTGTGTGTGTGTGTGTGTGTGTGTGTGTGTGTGCAAAAATCCAGGGAGCCTTGAAGAATGTGTGGAAGTCGAGAACATTATCTCGGAAAGCAAAAATGGGTATGTTTGAAGGAATAGTGGTTCCAACAATGTTGTATGGTTGCAAGGCGTGGGCTATGGATAGAGTAGTGCGCAGGAGGGTGGATGTGCTGGAAATGAGATGTTTGAGGACAATATGTGGTGTGAGGTGGTTTGATCGAGTAAGTAATGTAAGGGTAAGAGAGATGTGTGGAAATAAAAAGAGCGTGGTTGAGAGAGCAGAAGAGGGTGTTTTGAAATGGTTTGGGCACATGGAGAGAATGAGTGAGGAAAGATTGACCTAGAGGATATATGTGTCGGAGGTGGAGGGAATGAGGAGAAGTGGGAGACCAAATTGGAGGTGGAAAGATGGAGTGAAAAAGATTTTGTGTGATCGGGGCCTGAACATGCAGGAGGGTGAAAGGAGGGCAAGGAATAGAGTGAATTGGATCGATGTGGTATACCGGGGTTGACGTGCTGTCAGTGGATTGAATCAGGGCATGTGAAGCGTCTGGGGTAAACCATGGAAAGTTGTGTGGGGCCTGGATGTGGAAAGGGAGCTATGGTTTCGGGCATTATTGCATGAGAGCTAGAGACTGAGTGTGAACGAATGGGGCCTTTGTTGTCTTTTCCTAGTGCTACCTCGCACACATGATGGGGAGGGGATGGTATTCCATGTGTGGCGAGGTGGCGATGGGAATGAATTAAGGCAGACAGTGTGAATTGTGTGCATGTGTATATATGTATGTGTCTGTGTGTGTATATATAAGTGTACATTGAGATGTATAGGTATGTATATTTGCGTGTGTGGACGTGTATGTATATACATTGTGTATGGGGGGGGGGTTGGGCCATTTCTTTTGTCTGTTCCAAAAGAAGGAACAGAGAAGAGGTCCAGGTGAGGATATTCCCTCAAAGGCCCAGTCCTCTGTTCTTGACGCTACCTCGCTATCGCGGGAAATAGCGAATAGTATGAAAAAAAAAAGAATATATATATATATATATATATATATCCCTGGGGATAGGGGAGAAAGAATACTTCCCACGTATTCCCTGCGTGTCGTAGAAGGCGACTAAAAGGGGAGGGAGCGGGGGGCTGGAAATCCTCCCCTCTCTTTTTTTTTTTTTTTTTTTTTTTTTTTTTTCTTCCAAAAGAAGGAACAGAGAATTCGGCCAGGTGAGGGTATTCCCTCAAATGCCCAGTCCTCTGTTCTTAACGCTACCTCGCTAATGCGGGAAATGGCGAATAGTTTGAAAGAAAGATATATATATATATTTTATTTATTTTATTATACTTTGTCGCTGTCTCCCACGTTTGCGAGGTAGCGCAAGGAAACAGACGAAAGAAATGGCCCAACCCCCCCCATACACATGTATATACATACGTCCACACACGCAAATATACATACCTACACAGCTTTCCATGGTTTACCCCAGACGCTTCACATGCCTTGATTCAATCCACTGACAGCACGTCAACCCCGGTATACCACATCACTCCAATTCACTCTATTCCTTGCCCTCCTTTCACCCTCCTGCATGTTCAGGCCCCGATCACACAAAATCTTTTTCAGTCCATCTTTCCACCTCCAATTTGGTCTCCCTCTTCTCCTCGTTCCCTCCACCTCCGACACATATATCCTCTTGGTCAATCTTTCCTCACTCATTCTCTCCATGTGCCCAAACCACTTCAAAACACCCTCTTCTGCTCTCTCAACCACGCTCTTTTTATTTCCACACATCTCTCTTACCCTTACGTTACTCATTGATCAAACCACCTCACACCACACATTGTCCTCAAACATCTCATTTCCAGCACATCCATCCTCCTGCGCACCACTCTATCCATAGCTCACGCCTCGCAACCATACAACATTGTTGGAACCACTATTCCTTCAAACATACCCATTTTTGCTTTCCGAGATAATGTTCTCGACTTCCACACATTCTTCAAGGCCCCCAGAATTTTTGCCCCCTCCCCCACCCTATGATCCACTTCCGCTTCCATGGTTCCATCCGCTGCCAGATCCACTCCCAGATATCTAAAACACTTCACTTCCTCCAGTTTTTCTCCATTCAAACTCACCTCCCAATTGACTTGACCCTCAACCCTACTGTACCTAATAACCTTGCTCTTATTCACATTTACTCTTAACTTTCTTCTTCCACACACTTTACCAAACTCAGTCACCAGCTTCTGCAGTTTCTCACATGAATCAGCCACCAGTGCTGTATCATCAGCGAACAACAACTGACTCACTTCCCAAGCTCTCTCATCCCCAACAGACTTCATACTTGCCCCTCTTTCCAAAACTCTTGCATTTACCTCCCTAACAACCCCATCCATAAACAAATTAAACAACCATGGAGACATCACACACCCCTGCCGCAAACCTACATTCACTGAGAACCAATCACTTTCCTCTCTTCGTACACGTACACATGCCTTACATCCTCGATAAAAACTTTTCACTGCTTCTAACTTTCCTCCCACACCATATATTCTTAATACCTTCCACAAAGCATCTCTATCAACTCTATCATATGCCTTCTCCAGATCCATAAATGCTACATACAAATCCATTTGCTTTTCTAAGTATTTCTCACATACATTCTTCAAAGCAAACACCTGATCCACACATCCTCTACCACTTCTGAAACCACACTGCTCTTCCCCAATCTTATGCTCTGTACATGCCTTCACCCTCTCAATCAATACCCTACCATATAATTTACCAGGAATACTCAACAAACTTATACCTCTGTAATTTGAGCACTCACTCTTATCCCCTTTGCCTTTGTACAATGGCACTATGCATGCATTCCGCCAATCCTCAGGCACCTCACCATGAGTCATACAAACATTAAATATCCTTACCACATATTCTTCAAAGCAAACACCTCATCCACACATCCTTTACCACTTCTGAAACCACACTGCTCTTCCCCAATCTGATGCTCTGTACATACCTTCACCCTCTCAATCAATACCCTCCCATATAATTTACCAGGAATACTCAACAAACTTATACCTCTGTAATTTGAGCACTCACTCATATCCCCTTTGCCTTTGTACCATGGCACTATGCAGGCATTCTGCCAATCCTCAGGCACCTCACCATGAATCATACATACATTAAATAACCTTACCAACCAATCAACAATACAGTCACCCCCTTTTTTAATAAATTCCATTGCAATACCATCCAAACCTGCTGCCTTGCCGGTTTTCATCTTCTGCAAAGCTTTTACTACCTCTTCTCTGTTTACCAAATCATTTTCCCTAACCCTCTCACTTTGCTCACCACCTCGACCAAAACACCCTATATCTGCCACTCTATCATCAAACACATTCAACAAATCTTCAAAATACTCACTCCATCTCCTTCTCACATCACCACTACTTGTTATCACCTCCCCATTAGCCCCATTAGTCTCCATGGTTGTTTAATTTGTTTATGGATGGGGTTGTTAGGGAGGTGAATGCAAGAGTTTTGGAAAGAGGGGCAAGTATGCAGTCTATTGTGGATGAGAGAGCTTGGGAAGTGAGTCAGTTGTTGTTCGCTGGTGATACAGTGCTGGTGGCTGATTCATGTGAGAAACTGCAGAAGCTGGTGACTGAGTTTGGTAAAGTGTGTGAAAGAAGAAAGTTAAGAGTAAATGTGAATAAGAGCAAGGTTATTGGGTACAGTAGGGTTGAGGGTCAAGTCAATTGGGAGGTAAGTTTGAATGGAGAAAAACTGGAGGAAGTAAAGTGTTTTAGATATCTGGGAGTGGATCTGGCAGCGGATGGAACCATGGAAGCGGAAGTGAATCATAGGGTGGGGGGTGGGGTTGGGGGTGGGGGGGGTGGGGTGTGTGTGTGTGTGTGTGTGTGTGTGCAAAAATCCAGGGAGCCTTGAAGAATGTGTGGAAGTCGAGAACATTATCTCGGAAAGCAAAAATGGGTATGTTTGAAGGAATAGTGGTTCCAACAATGTTGTATGGTTGCAAGGCGTGGGCTATGGATAGAGTAGTGCGCAGGAGGGTGGATGTGCTGGAAATGAGATGTTTGAGGACAATATGTGGTGTGAGGTGGTTTGATCGAGTAAGTAATGTAAGGGTAAGAGAGATGTGTGGAAATAAAAAGAGCGTGGTTGAGAGAGCAGAAGAGGGTGTTTTGAAATGGTTTGGGCACATGGAGTGAATTAGTGAGGAAAGATTGACCTAGAGGATATATGTGTCGGAGGTGGAGGGAACGAGGAGAAGTGGGAGACCAAATTGGAGGTGGAAAGATGGAGTGAAAAAGATTTTGTGTGATCGGGGCCTGAACATGCAGGAGGGTGAAAGGAGGGCAAGGAATAGAGTGAATTGGATCGATGTGGTATACCGGGGTTGACGTGCTGTCAGTGGATTGAATCAGGGCATGTGAAGCGTCTGGGGTAAACCATGGAAAGTTGTGTGGGGCCTGGATGTGGAAAGGGAGCTATGGTTTCGGGCATTATTGCATGAGAGCTAGAGACTGAGTGTGAACGAATGGGGCCTTTGTTGTCTTTTCCTAGTGCTACCTCGCACACATGAGGGGGAGGGGATGGTATTCCATGTGTGGCGAGGTGGCGATGGGAATGAATTAAGGCAGACAGTGTGAATTGTGTGCATGGGTATATATGTATGTGTCTGTGTGTGTATATATAAGTGTACATTGAGATGTATAGGTATGTATATTTGTGTGTGTGGACGTGTATGTATATAAATTGTGTATGGGGGTGGGTTGGGCCATTTCTTTTGTCTGTTCCAAAAGAAGGAACAGAGAAGAGGTCCAGGTGAGGATATTCCCTCAAAGGCCCAGTCCTCTGTTCTTGACGCTACCTCGCTATCGCGGGAAATAGCGAATAGTATGAAAATAGTATGACGGACCATCTCTCTGGAGGGGCAATTTACCAGACCACTCCAGGTCCTCGTCTTGGCTGTGTTGCCAGAAGACCAACTTACCTTCCCCCCCCCCTCTCCACCTGCCCCAGCTGCCCTAACACGTGCCCCTTGCCCTGCCATCTGCCTCCTGCCCCTCACCCCCGCCTTACCCAACCTTCCGAACCCTTTACACTCCTTCCCGTCACCACCGACCTTCTCCCCTTACCTTAAGGGGTAGGAGCAACCTGACCTCCTGTTAGTGACTTAACATTGCCAACCCGTCGTCTGGTGAGCCGCTGCGGTGTCACATGGTGTCAGAGGGGTTGGGGGTGTCTCCAGGTGGTGTCAGATAGGGTCAAGTGGTGTCCACTGAAGTCTGCGGTTGTCAGTACCCACCAGGTGGTTTTTTTTGACTTAGAGTCAACAAACTCGGACTGGCGTTCCTCCTTTAGGTTTGACTGAAACTGAACCGCAAGTGTAGAGTGTCTTCTGCCCAGGGAATTATACACACAGCAGGTGTATCTTCGGTGTATACACCGTGAACAACAAAATACGCCCTGTTTCATAATACACACACGCTATACCTGACCCTGTTCAGTATACACAGTCTGTGTATCGGGTAACTTCGTCTAAAGTAGTACCTACACCCAGGTATGTGTAAATGGGGTATTTCATTGGCTTGTTTCATTGGGTATTATACTGATATATATATATATATATATATATATATATATATATATATATATATATATATATATATATATATATATATATATATGTGTATATATATATATATATATATATATATATATATATATATATATATATATATATATATATATATATATATATATATCCCTGGGGATAGGGGAGAAAGAATACTTCCCACGTATTCCCTGCGTGTCGTAGAAGGCGACTAAAAGGGGAGGGAGTGGGGGGCTGGAAATCTTCCCCTCTCATTTTTTTTTTTAATTTTCCAAAACAAGGAACAGAGAAGGGGGCCAGGTGAGGATATTCCCTCCAAGGCCCAGTCCTCTGTTCTTAACGCTACCTCGCTAACACGGGAAATGGCGAATAGTTTGAAAGAAAAGAAAGAAATATATATATATATATATATATATATATATATATATATATATATATATATATATTTTATTTATTTTATTATACTTTGTCGCTGTCTCCCGCGTTTGCGAGGTAGCGCAAGGAAACAGACGAAAGAAATGGCCCAACCCCCCCCATACACATGTATATACATACGTCCACACATGCAAATATACATACCTACTTAGCTTTCCATGGTTTACCCCAGACGCTTCACATGCCTTGATTCAATCCACTGACAGCACGTCAACCCCGGTATACCACATCGCTCCAATTCACTCTATTCCTTGCCCTCCTTTCACCCTCCTGCATGTTCAGGCCCCGATCACACAAAATCTTTTTCACTCCATCTTTCCACCTCCAATTTGGTCTCCCTCTTCTCCTCGTTCCCTCCACCTCCGACACATATATCCTCTTGGTCAATCTTTCCTCACTCATTCTCTCCATGTGCCCAAACCACTTCAAAACACCCTCTTCTGCTCTCTCAACCACGCTCTTTTTATTTCCACACATCTCTCTTACCCTTACGTTACTCACTCGATCAAACCACCTCACACCACACATTGTCCTCAAACATCTCATTTCCAGCACATCCATCCTCCTGCGCACAACTCTATCCATAGCTCACGCCTCGCAACCATACAACATTGTTGGAACCACTATTCCTTCAAACATACCCATTTTTGCTTTCCGAGATAATGTTCTCGACTTCCACACATTCTTCAAGGCCCCCAGAATTTTTGCCCCCTCCCCCACCCTATGATCCACTTCCGCTTCCATGGTTCCATCCGCTGCCAGATCCACTCCCAGATATCTAAAACACTTCACTTCCTCCAGTTTTTCTCCATTCAAACTCACCTCCCAATTGACTTGACCCTCAACCCTGCTGTACCTAATAACCTTGCTCTTATTCACATTTACTCTTAACTTTCTTCTTCCACACACTTTACCAAACTCCGTCACCAGCTTCTGCAGTTTCTAACATGAATCAGCCACCAGCGCTGTATCATCAGCGAACAACAACTGACTCACTTCCCAAGCTCTCTCATCCCCAACAGACTTCATACTTGCCCCTCTTTCCAAAACTCTTGCATTTACCTCCCTAACAACCCCATCCATAAACAAATTAAACAACCATGGAGACATCACACACCCCTGCCGCAAACCTACATTCACTGAGAACCAATCACTTTCCTCTCTTCCTACACGTACACATGCCTTACATCCTCGATAAAAACTTTTCACTGCTTCTAACAACTTGCCTCCCTCTTAATACCTTCCACAGAGCATCTCTATCAACTCTATCATATGCCTTCTCCAGATCCATAAATGCTACATACAAATCCATTTGCTTTTCTAAGTATTTCTCACATACATTCTTCAAAGCAAACACCTGATCCACACATCCTCTACCACTTCTGAAACCACACTGCTCTTCCCCAATCTGATGCTCTGTACATGCCTTCATCCTCTCAATCAATACCCTCCCATATAATTTCCCAGGAATACTCAACAAACTTATACCTCTGTAATTTGAGCACTCACTCTTATCCCCTTTGCCTTTGTACAATGGCACTATGCACGCATTCCGCCAATCCTCAGGCACCTCACCATGAGTCATACATACATTAAATAACCTTACCAACCAGTCAACAATACAGTCACCCCCTTTTTTAATAAATTCCACTGCAATACCATCCCATATATATATATATATATATATATATATATATATATATATATATATATATATATATATATATATATATATATATATTTTTTTTTTTCTTTCAAACTATTCGCCATTTTCCGTGTTAGCAAGGTAGCATTAAGAATAGAGGACTGGGCCTCTGAGGGAATATCCTCACCCGGCCCCCTTCTCTGTTCCTTCTTTTGGAAAATTAAAAAAAAACAAGAGGGGAGGATTTCCAGCCTCCTGCTCCCTCCCCTTTTAGTCACCTTCTACGACACGCAGGGAATACGTGGGAAGTATTCTTTCTCCCCTATCCCAACGGATAAAATATATATATATATATATATATATATATATATATTTTTTTTTTTTTTTTGCTTTGTCGCTGTCTCCTGCGTTTGCGAGGTAGCGCAAGGAAACAGACGAAAGAAATGGCCCAACCCACCCCCATACACATGTATATACATACGTCCACACACGCAAATATACATACCTACACAGCTTTCCATGGTTTACCCCAGATGCTTCACATGCCCTGATTCAATCCACTGACAGCACGTCAACCCCGGTATACCACATCGCTCCAATTCACTCTATTCCTTGCCCTCCTTTAACCCTCCTGCATGTTCAGGCCCCGATCACACAAAATCTTTTTCACTCCATCTTTCCACCTCCAATTTGGTCTCCCTCTTCTCCTCGTTCCCTCCACCTCCGACACATATATCCTCTTGGTCAATCTTTCCTCACTCATTCTCTCCATGTGCCACAAACCATTTCAAAACACCCTCTTCTGCTCTCTCAACCACGCTCTTTTTATTTCCACACATCTCTCTTACCCTTACATTACTTACTCGATCAAACCACCTCACACCACACATTGTCCTCAAACATCTCATTTCCAGCACATCCATTCTCCTGCGCACCACTCTACCCATAGCCCATGCCTCGCAACCATACAACATTGTTGGAACCACTATTCCTTCAAACATACCCATTTTTGCTTTCCGAGATAATGTTCTCGACTTCCACACATTCTTCAAGGCCCCCAGAATTTTCGCCCCCTCCCCCATCCTATGATCCACTTCCGCTTCCATGGTTCCATTCGCTGCCAGATCCACTCCCAGATATCTAAAACACTTTACTTCCTCCAGTTTTTCTCCATTCAAACTCACCTCCCAATTGACTTGACCCTCAACCCTACTGTACCTAATAACCTTGCTCTTATTCACATTTACTCTTAACTTTCTTCTTTCACACACTTTACCAAACTCAGTCACCAGCTTCTGCAGTTTCTCACATGAATCAGCCACCAGCGCTGTATCATCAGCGAACAACAACTGACTCACTTCCCAAGCTCTCTCTTCCCCAACAGACTTCATACTTGCCCCTCTTTCCAAAACTCTTGCATTCACCTCCCTAACAACCCCTTCCATAAACAAATTAAACAACCATGGAGACATCACACACCTCTGCCGCAAACCTACATTCACTGAGGACCAATCACTTTCCTCTCTTCGTACACGTACACATGCCTTACATCCTCGATAAAAACTTTTCACTGCTTCTAACAACTTGCCTCCCTCTTAATACCTTCCACAGACTATCTCTATCAACTATATCATATGCCTTCTCCAGATCCATAAATGCTACATACAAATCCATTTGCTTTTCTAAGTATTTCTCACATACATTCTTCAAAGCAAACACCTGATCCACACATCCTCTACCACTTCTGAAACCACACTGCTCTTCCCCAATCTTATGCTCTGTATATACATGTGTGTGGGGGTGGGTTGGGCCATTTCTTTCGTCTGTTTCCTTGCACTACCTCGCAAGCACGGGAGACAGAGACAAAGCAAAAAAAAAATATATATATATATATATATATATATATATATATATATATATATATATATATATATATATATATATATATATGTACACATATATATACATATACACATACATATATATACACACATATATATATATATATTTATATATATATATATTTTTTTTTTTGCTTTGTCGCTGTCTCCCGCGCTTGCGAGGTAGTGCAAGGAAACAGACGAAAGAATTGGCCCAACCCACCCCCACACACATGTATATACATACACGTCCACACACGCAAATATACATACCTACACAGCTTTCCATGGTTTACCCCAGGCGCTTCACATGCCCTGATTCAGTCCACTGACAGCACGTCAACCCCGGTATACCACATCGATCCAATTCACTCTATTCCTTGCCCTCCTTTCACCCTCCTGCATGTTCAGGCCCCGATCACACAAAATCTTTTTCACTCCATCTTTCCACCTCCAATTTGGTCTCCCACTTCTCCTCGTTCCCTCCACCTCCGACACATATATCCTCTTGGTCAACCTTTCCTCACTCATTCTCTCCATGTGCCCAAACCATTTCAAAACATTTATGGATCTGGAGAAGGCATATGATAGAGTTGATAGAGATGCTCTGTGGAAGGTATTAAGAATATATGGTGTGGGAGGCAAGTTGTTAGAAGCAGTGAAAAGTTTTTATCGAGGATGTAAGGCATGTGTACGTGTACGAAGAGAGGAAAGTAATTGGTTCTCAGTGAATGTAGGTTTGCGGCAGGGGTGTGTGATGTCTCCATGGTTGTTTAATTTGTTTATGGATGGGGTTGTTAGGGAGGTGAATGCAAGAGTTTTGGAAAGAGGGGCAAGTATGAAGTCTGTTGTGGATGAGAGAGCTTGGGAAGTGAGTCAGTTGTTGTTCGCTGATGATACAGCACTGGTGGCTGATTCATGTGAGAAACTGCAGAAGCTGGTGACTGAGTTTGGTAAAGTGTGTGAAAGAAGAAAGTTAAGAGTAAATGTGAATAAGAGCAAGGTTATTAGGTACAGTAGGGTTGAGGGTCAAGTCAATTGGAAGGTAAGTTTGAATGGAGAAAAACTGGAGGAAGTAAAGTGTTTTAGATATCTGGGAGTGGATCTGGCAGCGGATGGAACCATGGAAGCGGAAGTGGATGATAGGGTGGGGGAGGGGGCGAAAATCCTGGGAGCCTTGAAGAATGTGTGGAAGTCGAGAACATTATCTCGGAAAGCAAAAATGGGTATGTTCGAAGGAATAGTGGTTCCAACAATGTTGTATGGTTACGAGGCGTGGGCTATGGATAGAGTTGTGCGCAGGAGGGTGGATATGCTGGAAATGAGATATCTGAGGACAATGTGTGGTGTGAGGTGGTTTGATCGAGTAAGTAACGTAAGGGTAAGAGAGATGTGTGGAAATAAAAAGAGCGTGGTTGAGAGAGCAGAAGAGGGTGTTTTGAAATGGTTTGGGCACATGGAGAGAATGAGTGAGGAAAGATTGACCAAGAGGATATATGTGTCGGAGGTGGAGGGAACGAGGAGAAGAGGGAGACCAAATTGGAGGTGGAAAGATGGAGTGAAAAAGATTTTGTGTGATCGGGGCCTGAACATGCAGGAGGGTGAAAGGCGGGCAAGGAATAGAGTGAATTGGAGCGATGTGGTATACTGGGGTTGACGTGCTGTCAGTGGATTGAATCAAGGCATGTGAAGCGTCTGGGGTAAACCATGGAAAGCTGTGTAGGTATGTATATTTGCATGTGTGGACGTATGTATATACATGTGTATGGGGATGGGTTGGGCCATTTCTTTCGTCTGTTTCCTTGCGCTACCTCGCAAACGCGGGAGACAGCGACTAAAAGCAAAAAAAAAAAAAAAGAATATATAATATATATATATATATATATATATATATATATATATATATATATATATATATATATATATATATATATATGTGTGTGTGTACACAGGCATATACATATAGACACTTGTACATATTCACACTTGCTTGCCTTCATCCATTCCCTGCACCTCCCAACCCCACAGGAAACAGCATTGCCACCCTCAGCATCAGTAAGGTAGCACCAGGAAGAAGACAAAAAAGTGGCCACATTTGTTCACACTCAGTCTCTAGTTGTCATGTGTAATGCACAGAAACCAGCTAGACACTGAGTGTGAATGAATGTGGTTTTATTTTTTTTTTTTTACTGTTCTTCTGGCACTACCTACAAAGTGTACCAGACCAGCTAGGCTGTGGGAGTTATGTGAGTTTGTAGGCTGTGCCTTTCAACAGCTTGGTCAACTAACTACCTAGTCCAGTAGCTTGGGCCCATCCTCGGCTGTGGGAATGAGGGCCACCTGAAAACTTCACATAGTATTCTACAGGTATTTACCTGGTATTCACCAGCTATTCCACTCTAATCCTTATCTTGTTTTCCTTAACATTTCCTGTCCTTTATATGCAATAGAAGGCTATTGTATGATATTATTTGACAATCCCACTCCCAACCCACTTCTGCATTGTATATGATGCACTGTTTTATTCTTTTTTTTTCTTTATTTTGTTACCATAGGCAGATCAGTCACACTCATGTTTACCCTGTCTTCCTTATGTCTGTATTGCCATGCATGTACCTATGAAAGAACATGTTTATGCTTAAAGTCTGTAATAGTATTTGCAACCTTATGCTTGTTGATGCACAAAATTCATCTGTTCATCTCAGACTACTTGTAGTTCACTAACAATGATGAATTCTAGCATGCATAACCATGTGGATCATCATGCAGGCCAGATTTTTAAACTTTTCACTCCATCTCACTCAAAGATCCAACTACCTCTCAGGTTTGACTTGTGCAAACCTAACATGTCTAATTTTCAATCTCCATCCTCTTACGTTCATCACTCAGTCATCTCACATTCCACTCACCCATATGAACCTGCATGTTGTAATGAAACTAGTCACAGGCACACCCACCAAGAGGGCAGGGTTCCTGGGGCAAAATCCCCAGGGCCCAGGCCTTTGAGGGTCTAGACTACTGATGAAATTTGAAAATATTGCCAAACTAATAGATGAAATTGTTTGAAATATAAGTGGGACCTGGATGTGGATAGAGAGCTGTGGTTTTGGTGCATTACACATGACAGCTACAGAATGGATGTTAGCGGATGTGGCCTTTCTCAGTATGTTTCCTGGTGCTTCCTCTCTGTCTCAGGGGGGTGGCAGTGCTGTTTCCTGTGGTACTGGGAAATGGATAAAGGCGAGTTCGGTATGAATATGTACATGTGTATATATGTATGTGTATGTATGTATGTATGTGTATGTACATTTACATTATGTATGTCTATGTACATTATGTGTGTATATTTGTATACATTTATCCCTGGGGATAGGGGAGAAAGAATACTTCCCACGTATTCCCTGCATGTCGTAGAAGGCAACTAAAAGGGAAAGGAGCGGGGGGCTGGAAATCCTCCCCTCTCGTTTTTTTTTCTTTTAATTTTCCAAAAGAAGGAACAGAGAAGGGGGCCAGGTGAGGGTATTCCCTCAAAGGCCCAGTCCTCTGTTCTTGACGCTACCTCGCTATCGCAGGAAATGGCGAATAGTATGAAAAAAAAAATGTGTATACATATATGTAAGAGAGTGGATGGATCTTTCTTCATCTGTTTCCTGGCACTACGTTGCTGACATGGGAAACAGTGATCAAGTATAATAAAAAAGTGATAAACATCCATTTTATAGAAATCATCGTATGCTGCTGTTATTCCTGTTAAGTGGGCCCCCAAGCCCCCAATCCTGGAGGACCTATATGCCAATCTTTCCCCTGTTTCTGTTTTCTTTCACTTATTCGTAAAGGTACTCACTCAGTTTTGATTACTCTGCATCTTTCTTTGTTTTTTCCTCATGTTTTATGATATATGAAATTATTGATTCCCTCATACATATGATAGTCATATTAACTTACAACAATTTTTGACTGAATTTGCAAGAGAGATTGGTTGATGTTTGACCCATAATGTGAAAGTAGTCAGTAATTGAAATATTGGGAAACACTGCATATGCAAACTTTTATGAATACAGGAATGGAGAGACTGGGAAGATATTTAAAAGTTATTTCTATGTAATTAGATCACTCAGCCAATACTGCTATTCTTTATATGTGTATTATTTTTCTCAGTAGGCTCCTGAAATTATAAGCACTCCATTAGTTTAACAAAATTTGTTTTTTTTATTTCTATATTTTCCTTGTCATTTTTAATTTTGCCTTTGTTCCATCAGTATTGGGCCTAGGCTGATACACGAGTAGATTCTTGGGACTCCAGATTGGCACATTTTTCTTGTTTCAGTGGATGGTCTTGGTGGCAGTGGTGGATACCCAGCATTCTGTTGGGATTATGTTCTCATCTATGTAACCTTGAAATTCTTGCAAGGAGGAGGGACAGGAGGGATGGGTTTCCTCAACAACCTTCGTTCACTTTTATGGATATCAGTGCAGCAGTACACCAGCAGAGAGGTTCAGGTAAGTTATAGTTTGACTTCATTCAATATGTTATTGGTATAGTGTTTTTAATTGGATATTGAATTCTAACATATCAGTTTTTCTTAGGATTTGAATTACTTTTCCAGTTCATTGCTCTTAAGTAAAAGTCATCTCTCACAATAGGTCCAACTATTTTCCCACCTGCACAACTTGTCTCTGAGATGGCATTTAGGACGAAAGACTGGGGAAGTGCTGCGAATAATGGACCGTGGCACTAATTCGATCAATACACTGCTTGCATATATTGTCTTCAAGTAAGTTTGAAAGTTTATTAATTCACAATTAGGCTTTCATTCCTTAACACAAAATAGGTAATACATTGCTTGCATATATTATCTTCAAGTAAGTTAGTTTATTAATTCACAATTAGGTGTTCATTCCTTAACTAGAAATAGGAAGTCTTTTATAACCCCCCAAAATTTTATCAACCATCATTAAGTATTTCTGACCTTTGTATAAAGCCGTATGAGCATCTCAGAGCACTTGCTCAGCAGATGGGTTAAAGATCCTCTACACCCAAAAATGAGATGTATTCATGGAGGTTCATCCCCTGTGGTAGTCATAAAGCATTTGAGGCCAACAGGTCCTTGTTCACAGGACTCATCAGCCCTAGTAACCCCACCCAGGCTTATGACGGCAAGACTGGGAGGTGAGATAGTGTCAAGCAACCGTTCACCTTTATTCATTTCACACAATGCATATATGCTGACTTGCTTGATGTCAAACTTGTGTAGTCTTCCTTTGCACTTCTGGGCTTCAGAGATGCTCAATTATTATCACTGATTTTATAATATTCACTCTGTCATATATTGAGAACTAGTGTACCAATAGATACTTCTGTCATTTGTTGAAATATTGTAATTGTAGATTTTGTTTTGATGAGTCAGCTTATTCACTTTTTTCTATTTTTCTTGATTAATATTATGGTGGTTTTTCCTTTTGTAATTATCAAACAATTTATGGCTTATTTAAGAAACTGCAGAAGCTGGTGACTGAGTTTGGTAAAGTGTGTGAAAGAAGAGAGTTAAGAGTAAATGTGAATAAGAGCAAGGTTATTAGGTACAGTAGGGTTGAGGGTCAAGTCAATTGGGAGGTAAGTTTGAATGGAGAAAAACTGGAGGAAGCAAAGTGTTTTAGATATCTGGGAGTGGATCTGGCAGCGGATGGAACCATGGAAGCAGAAGTGAATCATAGGATGGGGGAGGGGGCGAAAATCCTGGGAGCCTTGAAGAATGTGTGGAAATCGAGAACATTATCTCGGAAAGCAAAAATGGGTATGTTTGAGGAATAGTGGTTCCAACAATGTTGTATGGTTGCGAGGCGTGGGCTATGGATATAGTTGTGCGCAGGAGGGTGGATGTGCTGGAAATGAGATGTTTGAGGACAATGTGTGGTGTGAGGTGGTGTGATCGAGTAAGTAATGTAAGGGTAAGAGAGATGTGTGGAAATAAAAAGAGCGTGGTTGAGAGAGCAGAAGAGGGTGTTTTGAAATGGTTTGGGCACATGGAGAGAATGAGTGAGGAAAGATTGACCAAGAGGATATATGTGTCGGAGGTGGAGGGAACGAGGAGAAGTGGGAGACCAAATTGGAGGTGGAAAGATGGAGTGAAAAAGATTTTGTGTGATTGGGGCCTGAACATGCAGGAGGGTGAAAGGCGGGCAAGGAATAGAGTGAATTGGATCGATGTGGTATACCGGGGTTGACGTGCTGTCAGTGGATTGAATCAGGGCATGTGAAGTGTCTGGGGTAAACCATGGAAAGTTGTGTGGGGCCTGATTGTGGAAAGGGAGCTGTGGTTTCGGGCATTATTGCATGACAGCTAGAGACTGAGTGTGAACGAATGGGGCCTTTGTTGTCTTTTCCTAGTGCTACCTCGCACACATGAGGGGGGAGGGGGATGGTATTCTATGTGTGGCGAGGTGGCGATGGGAATGAATAAAGGCAGACAGTGTGAATTGTGTGCATGGGTATATATGTATGTGTCTCTGTGTGTATATATATGTGTACATTGAGATGTATAGGTATGTATATTTGCGTGTGTGTGGGTACATTGTGTATGGGGGTGGGTTGTGCCATTTCTTTCATCTGTTTCCTTGCGCTACCTTGCAAACACGGGAGACAGCGACAAAGCAAAATAAATAAAATATATATTAGAAGAACACTGTCCCTGAACATGACACATGCAGTGAGTGGCACTTTACAGTGTTCTAATGAACATTTTAGACTCCACTTCATCATCTTTGTTAAAGATTATGCAAAGGAGATTTCTTCATCCTAATTGGGTTATGCTCTTATTTAATATGTTCATTGGACAATCCTTTTAAGAGAGAAATGAGACTTTGAAGAATGAAAAATATTTCTGTCCCTGGGGAGGTCCTCCAGATTTATACCCAGTGCACCTGCCTCTCATCTCTCTCATTTTCTTTCCCTTTGTTTTCTTTTATGGATTGGATTGAATTTAGTATGTTGCCCACCAATAATGGAAGTGCCCATGTATCCTTACTGTAAAGAGGAGCTCTTTAGAGTTGGAGATGCTCACTGCAATGTGGCCCAATTAAAGGTGGAAGGAGGGCCTAAGGTGCTCAGGGTAGGGACATTGACACTTTATTCCCTCTATTAAGAAACATAGGACTCTCATTTGCTTTACTCTCAAGACTATCCCAGAGAGGGAAAGTGTTTCTAATTCATCAAAATCTCATTTTTCAGCATCCTGCCAACAGTGGTAGATATCATTGTTGCTGTCATCTATTTTTCTGCAGCTTTCAACTTTTGGTTTGGTATCATTGTCTTCGTGACTATGGCTGCATATTTAGGTATGTGCAGATAATTCTCTTTTGTCAAATGATTTACTTCATATTACCTGGCAATGTGCATGTGTAGCTCCAGTTAAAGACATTTCACATATTCTGAAGTTATTATATATTTTTTTTAGAGAAGTAGGGAATCCATGAAGAATGTTAAATGGCTTTAAGAATGGTAACTTTTTTCAGCCAACTTAGGCAACTGATATTCTTTTTACACTCTTGATTTTAAGTGCAATGATTTGTTTGTTGCTTCACTTTTTTTTATAGGCAAATGAAATCCTTCTGTACATGTGATGTAAACAGCAACATCTTAAGTATAAACTGAATTATCTTTTTTTCAGGAATAAAGTACTTGCATTTTATGTTTGTTTATACAAAATAATTCAGTGAGCCTTATCATCTGGGCTAAGATTACCTTCATTTTTACTTTTTTGTTGTTCATAGTTTGAAAGAGAAATTATAATTGAGTACTGCAAAATTCTATTTTTTCAGTTAATTTGAATGATATAACTAACGTATGTGGTTAGTTTACAAAGTAGGTATAGATGTAGAACTGGAACCAACAGCAGATGATTGTTTTTCTTCAGTTATATTTTTAACTTTCAGTATGATACAGAAAGTAAGTAAAACTATTAAATGATTGATATTTGTTTAAGAAAAGTACGTGAGCAAATTTCTGGATATGATTTGAGTTTTCAGACCTTCATGGAGGTTGAAAGAGTAAGTTTTAAGGAAAACTTAGCTCTTCAAATCCAGGTATATGAAAAATTCCCGTCCAGATGATGCATTGCAGAATATGTAACCAACCTGTATATTTTGAAATTCAACCCATGGTATTGGATTGCGAATAGGGCAGGTGACCATAAAAACAATGTGTTTGGACCATGATGGTTGACATTGGCTTGGATTGTAGGTACTGGTCAGCCATATTGGTTAGAATAAAATCAAGAGTGTTTTAGCTGTTTGTGGGCAAGTCTACATATTCTGATAGGAGCAGCTGTACGTGTAGTTCTATGGAGTCAGTTTAATTGCGGTCCTCACACATTATTTACTTGATTGAAGTAGCTAGAAGTGTTAATAAGAAGGCTCACTGGTACATCCATAGGTTATAGAGGGTGGATGGTACAGCACACAGCAAATGATGGAAGCAGTTTAGCAGGTGTGGGATTTGTTCAGTAATATGCAAACCCACATTACAAGCACTTTCTCAGGAATTTCAGCATGACGGCAAGATGGGCATTGATGCTTATAATAGAACAGTGCTTTCATTACCAATACATCCACCCTTCACAATACATCCTCATCTATAGTTCATTCCTTGCTTCCAAAAACATTGTTGGGACTATTCTACCATCAAACATACTTATTTTCACCCTCCCTGATAGTGACCTCTTTGTCCAATTATTCCTCAGTGCTCTCAGAACCATCAATCCCTCACCCACCCTATGACTCACTTCTGCTTCCATGGTTCTATTTGCTGCCATGTCCATTCCCAGATATCTAAAACACTCTAATTCTTCTTGATATTTTTCCTTCAAAGTCACACCTCCAACTAGCCTGTCCCTCCACCATGCAGAACTATATGAACTTGCTCTTATGCACATTTATGCTCAACTTCCTCTATTCATATGCTCTCCCAAGTTCAGGTGCCAACTTATGTAGCTTCCCACTCAAATTTGCCACCAGTGCTATGACATCAGCAAGCAATAACTTACTCACTTCCCAAGCTCCCTCACCCACAACAGGCTGTGTACTCACTCCTCTCTCCAAGACCCTTGCTTGCATTTCCCTCCCTCACCATTCCTTCCATAAACAAATCAAACAGTCATGGTGACATAACACACTGCTGCTGAAGACTAACCTTCATCTGGAGCCGTTCCCTCTCCTCTCTGCCTACTCACATGTGTGCTGCACTCTCTTTATAGAAATTTTTAACTGCTTCTAGTAACTTTCCTTCTATGCCATATATTCATAAGACCTATCACAAGGCACCTTTGTCAACCCTATAATATGCTTTCTTTAGATCCATAAATGGCACATACAAATCCTTCTATTGCTCTAAGTATATATCACACTCTTTCTTTAAAGCAAACACCTGAGTCACACTTCTGTACCACTCCTGAAACCACATTGTTCCTCCTGAATCTGATGATCTGTACGTACCTTCACCCTCTCAATCACCACTCTCCCGTACAACTTACCAGGTTCATTCAACAAACTAATACCTTTGTAGTTTGAACACTCATGTTTACCTTTATACTGTGGTACTATACATGCATTCCATCGGTCCTCAGGCACCTCACCATGATCCATACGTGAATAAAAAATCTTGATTAACCATTCAATAACACAGTCACCCCCTTTCATAAGAAGTTCAGCTGTAGGACCAGCCACTCCTGTCACCTTATCACATTTCATCTTATGCAAGACTTTCACCTCCTCTTCTCTCTTCATCATTGTACTTTCCATGGCTCTTACACTTTGCATACCTCCCCAGAATAAACACCCTACTTCTGCCACTTTATGATCAAACATATTGAACAGCCTTCAAAGTACTGAGTCTGTCTCTCCCTCATTTCATCACAACCTGTTACCACTTCCCAATTTTACCATTTCACTTATGTTCCTATTTGTTTTCTAGTTTTTCCTCATACTACTAACCTTCTTGCCAAACATCTTTTCAATCTTCTTGAAGATTACTGATACTCACTCCCCCGATTCTCATTTGCCCTCTTTTTCAGCCCCTCAACCTCTTCTTGACTTTTTGCTGCTTTCACTTGTCCATCTTCCAATCATTTGCACTCTTCCCAGTAAGTACTGCCCATTCACCTCTCCTTCCCTTTTCACCAGCAGTTTGACTCCATCATCCCATCATTCATTACCCTTTCTCACCTGCCTGCCCCCCATCTTCCACATTCCACAAACTTCTTGCACATGCCAGCAAGGCATTCCTAAATGTCTCCCATTCCTCACCCACTCACCTTGTTTCATGTACTCTCACCTTTTGCCATTTTACACTCACCCTTTCCTGGAATTTCTTCACATGCATCTCTAAAGGGGGCAGAAGCAGGAAGCTAGAAATCTCTGTGTATTTCAATTTCTAAAAGAAGAAACTGAAGAAGGAGCCAAACACGGAATGCTCATCCTCCTCAGAGGCTCAGGTTTGGGTGCATAAACGTGCATGGATGTAACCAAGATGGGAAAAGAGGAGAGATAGATTCTATTTTTGAGGAAAGAAACCTGAGTGTTCTGGCTGTGAGTGAAACAAAGCTCAAGGGTAAAGGAGAAGAATAGTGTGGAAATGTCTTAGGAGGAATGTCAGGGGTTGGGAGAGGACAAGAACTAAGGGAGTAGCACTTCTCCTGAAGAAGTTGTGGGAGTGTGTGATAAAGTGAAAGAAAGTAAACTGCAT
The DNA here is from genome assembly GCF_036320965.1 of Panulirus ornatus. Classification (NCBI taxonomy): domain Eukaryota; kingdom Metazoa; phylum Arthropoda; class Malacostraca; order Decapoda; family Palinuridae; genus Panulirus; species Panulirus ornatus. The sequence goes on from NC_092240.1 coordinate 3,087,162, forward strand.
ATTGATAAGGGTAAAATGGAAAGCGTATGGCAAGAAATGGTTGATTATTGGTGGTTATACACTTGGCCATGAGAAGAAAGGTTTTGAAAGGCAAATGTTTTGAGAGCAGCTGAGTGTGTATGTCTGCAGTTTTAATGTAAGAGACATGATATTAGTAATGGGTGATATGAATAAGAAGATGAGTAAAGTGGTAGTTGAAGGTAGTTAAGGGCATGGGGTATTTAGTGTTATGATTAGAATTGGTGAACACTTTGTGAAGTTGTGAGCAGAAAAAAACTGTTGATTGGGAATACCTGGTTTAAGAAGATGGACATACACAAGTGTACATATGTTAGTATGAAACATGGTCAACAAGTATTATTGGATTACATATTGATTGATAAGTGTGTAAAAGAGAGACTTTTCGATGTAAATGTACTGAGAGGGGCAACTGGTGGGATGTCTAATCACTATCTTATGGAGGTGAGAGCGAAGATTTGTAGAGGTTATCAGAAAAGAGGAAATGGTGTTGGTGAGAAGAGAGTTTTGAGAGTAAGTGAGCTTGGAAGAGTGACTTGTGTGAAGAAATATCCAGATAGATTGAGTCTAGAATGGTAAAAGGTGACACTAAATGAAGCAAGGGGAGTGGGAGAGGATTGAGAGGTGTTAGTATGTGCAAGAGATGTATGAGGCATGCAAAAGGTGGGAGATGGACGTATTAGAAAGGGTAGTGAGTGGTGGAATGAAGAAAAGTTGCTACTGAAAGAGATATGAGAGGCATTTGGGTAGTACTTGCAGGGAAGGAGTACAAATGATTAGGGAATGTATAAGAGAAATTATTAGGTCAAGAGGAAAGTGCAGAGGTGGAAAAGCCGGGCATGTTAGTTAGGGTGAGTAAACTTTAGGGAGGTTAAGATGATGTTTTGGGAGGAAGTAGATAAGGTGTGAAAAAGAAGAGAACAAATGGGAACATTAGTGAAAGGGGTCTACAGGAGATGGAGTAAGTATTTTGAAGGACCTTTGAATGTGTTTGATGACAGAGTTGCAAATGTAGGATGTTTGGGTCAGGTTGGTATGCAAAATGAGAGAGTGATTTGGTGAAGAGAGAAGAGATGGTGAAGGTCTTTCATAAGATGAAATGTGGCAAGGCAACTGCATTGGATGGTACTGCAGTCAAATTTATTATGAAAGGGGGTGACTGTGTTGTTAATTGGTTGGTAAGGATTTTCACTGTTAGCAGCGATTGTGTGAGGTGCCTGAGGATTGAAGGAATGCATGTATAGTGCCTTTGTATAAAGACAAGGGGGATAAGGATTAGTGTTCAGACTACATAAGTGTAAGTTTGTTGATTATATCAGGTAAGTTGTATGGGAGGTTATTCATGCAGAGGGTGAAAGTATGTACAGAATATCAGATTAAGAAAGAGCAGTGTGGATCAGGTGTTTGCTTTAAGGACTGTATGTGTTAGAAATACTTGTATGTGGCATTTATGGACTTGGAGAAAGCTTTTATGTTTTTGCCCACATCACTCAGAAACGCGCTCCTTTCACTCTTTCACATGTTCTTATGAATCCAGCTTCAGTAGATGTTACCCCTTTCTTAGCTTTTGCCCTCATGCCAACTCCTGACTTTACCCATTGGACAGTCTCAGACCATTCTTTCCTTTACTCTTGAACTTTGTTTCAGTCAGAGCCAAAACATCCAGGTTCCGTTCATCAGACATACTACAGGTACACCACCAAATTTCCGACAACTGATGGTTCAGCGCCTTCTTTAGTCCAAACAAAATTAGGTGAGGGAACTTGATATTACCGCGGCCACCATACTAGTTTACTGGGCGGCCAAAGATGGCGTTGTGTGTAGGGCATGCTTATTTACATTTTATGCTGCACTTGTTGGTGGTGATACCACAATTCTGTGAGATTCTTAGTACAATCGAGTGATGATGGAATGGTTTTGACAGCATCAGTGTGATGGAGTGGACTTGTCTGGTAGCATGATAATGGACCAGGCTAAGTTGTTCCATAAACAACTGAAATTACATGAGCATGGCTATAGTGACGGATGGCTTTAAAGATTCAAGAAGCATCATGGAATTTCCATGAATGAAGTGTGCAGAGAAAAGCAGTCTGCAAACCATGAAGGAGCTGCTGAGTATGTAGACAAATTTGCAAAATTCGTAGCTGACGAGCACCTGTCCTGAGCAGGTGTATAATGCAGATGAATACTTTAGACGCATGTTATACTTTAGACACTTGGGAGATTTATAATTAGTGGGTTAGAGGTGTGTTAATGAATTATTTTATACGTGACCACGGTTGGTTCGGCAAAATGGTTAATCCGGCAAGGCTTTAGAACCAAGAGTGCCGGAAAATCAGTGGTGTACCTGTACTATATTTCATTTTGGTTACATCCACACACATTCAGATACCCCTGCTTGAGCCTTTGAAGAGGGGAAGCACTTCTTGTTTGACTCCTGTTCCATCTTTTAGAAATTGAAGTACAAGAGGGAGGGGGTTCCAGCTCTCCTATGCTTGTCCCTTTTGTGTATTCCATGACTCGAAGGAAATTTAGAAGTAGAATATTCTCTCTCTCTCTCTCTCTCTCTCTCTCTCTCTCTCTCTCTCTCTCTCTCTCTCCACCCCTTCCTATTTTCAAGCAGATTCATTGTTCTCAGAAGAATACCAAAAAATTGCAGGTAATAGTTCGGGTTATTTTTTTCATCCAAAAAAACATGGGAATTGTTATGTAACATATTGAAATGCTTCTAAACTTGAAATAAACATGGAACATAGCAGAAACATACCCAGTAAGGTTGAGGCAATAGATGAGAAAAGATTTTCAATTTTTTTTTTTTTTTTTTTTTTTTTTTTTTATACTTTGTCGCTGTCTCCCGCGTTTGCGAGGTAGCGCAAGGAAACAGACGAAAGAAATGGCCCAACCCCCCCCCATACACATGTATATACATACGTCCACACACGCAAATATACATACCTACACAGCTTTCCAAGGTTTACCCCAGACGCTTCACATGCCCTGCTTCAATCCACTGACAGCACGTCAACCCCGGTATACCACATCGCTCCAATTCACTCTATTCCTTGCCCTCCTTTCACCCTCCTGCATGCTCAGGCCCCGATCACACAAAATCTTTTTCACTCCATCTTTCCACCTCCAATTTGGTCTCCCTCTTCTCCTTGTTCCCTCCACCTCCGACACATGTATCCTCTTGGTCAATCTTTCCTCACTCATCCTCTCCATGTGCCCAAACCACTTCAAAACACCCTCTTCTGCTCTCTCAACCACGCTCTTTTTATTTCCACACATCTCTCTTACCCTTACGTTACTCACTCGATCAAACCACCTCACACCACACATTGTCCTCAAACATCTCATTTCCAGCACATCCATCCTCCTGCGCACAACTCTATCCATAGTCCACGCCTCGCAACCATACAACATTGTTGGAACCACTATTCCTTCAAACATACCCATTTTTGCTTTCCGAGATAATGTTCTCGACTTCCACACATTCTTCAAGGCCCCCAGGATTTTCGCCCCCTCCCCCACCCTATGATCCACTACCGCTTCCATGGTTCCATCCGCTGCCAGATCCACTCCCAGATATCTAAAACACTTCACTTCCTCCAGTTTGTCTCCATTCAAACTCACCTCCCAATTGACTTGACCCTCAACCCTACTGTACCTAATAACCTTGCTCTTATTCACATTTACTCTTAACTTTCTTCTTCCACACACTTTTCCAAACTCAGTCACCAGCTTCTGCAGTTTCTCACATGAATCAGCCACCAGCGCTGTATCATCAGCGAACAACAACTGACTCACTTCCCAAGCTCTCTCATCCCCAACAGACTTCATACTTGCCCCTCTTTCCAAAACTCTTGCATTTACCTCCCTAACAACCCCATCCATAAACAAATTAAACAACCATGGAGACATCACACACCCCTGCCGCAAACCTACATTCACTGAGAACCAATCACTTTCCTCTCTTCCTACACGTACACATGCCTTACATCCTCGATAAAAACTTTTCACTGCTTCTAACAACTTTCCTCCCACACCATATATTCTTAATACCTTCCACAGAGCATCTCTATCAACTCTGTCATATGCCTTCTCCAGATCCATAAATGCTACATACAAATCCATTTGCTTTTCTAAGTATTTCTCACATACATTCTTCAAAGCAAACACCTGATCCACACATCCTCTACCACTTCTGAAACCACACTGCTCTTCCCCAATCTGATGCTCTGTACATGCCTTCACCCTCTCAATCAATACCCTCCCATATAATTTACCAGGAATACTCAACAAACTTATACCTCTGTAATTTGAGCACTCACTCTTATCCCCTTTGCCTTTGTACAAAGGCACTATGCACGCATTCCACCAATCCTCAGGCACCTCACCATGAGTCATACATACATTAAATAACCTTACCAACCAGTCAACAATACAGTCACCCCCTTTTTTAATAAATTCCACTGCAATACCATCCAAACCTGCTGCCTTGCCGGCTTTCATCTTCCGCAAAGCTTTCACTACCTCTTCTCTGTTTACCAAATCATTTTCCCTAACCCTCTCACTTTGCACACCACCTCGACCAAAACACCCTATATCTGCCACTCTATCATCAAACACATTCAACAAACCTTCAAAATACTCACTCCATCTCCTTCTCACATCACCACTATTTGTTATCATCTCCCCACTTGCGCCCTTCACCGAAGTTCCCATTTGCTCCCTTGTCTTACGCACTTTATTTACCTCCTTCCAGAACATCTTTTTATTCTCCCTAAAATTTAATGATACTCTCTCACCCCAACTCTCATTTGCCCTTTTTTTCACCTCTTGCACCTTTCTCTTGACCTCCTGTCTCCCACTCAATTGCATTTTTTCCCTGCAAAAATCGTCCAAATGCCTCTCTCTTCTCTTTCACTAATACTCTTACTTCTTCATCCCACCACTCACTACCCTTTCTAATCAACCCACCTCCCACTCTTCTCATGCCACAAGCATCTTTTGCGCAATCCATCACTGATTCCTAAATACATCCCATTCCTCCCCCACTCCCCTTACTTCCAAATTATTTTCAAAATGTAATCATATAATTGCAAGCCTTAATGACCTCCAAACAGTATTTCAATCCTAGATTCATATTCATCTTGAAAAGTAGTCCCAATACTGAGACTATCAACCAAATTTATTGCCTCAGAAAAAAAACAAAGAATTGTAGTTGTATTTTTAGCTTAAAAATGATTTTGTTTGAAAATTGTAATATAACATGATGAGATGCATTTATACTTGAAATAATCTCTGAAGGTATCTCATAAAGCTTCCCCCAGAATAAACATACCCAATAAAGACAAGGTGAATTATGACAAAAGATTTTTAAAGTATAATATTCAGTTTCAGGCCTTAATGATCCCCAAACAATATTTGACACCCAGAATCATATTCAAGATAAGAAATGGTCCTTAAACTGAGGTTTTCAAGGAAATCTATTACTCTTCAAAAAGTACCAAATATTTTTTGCCCCTGAAAACTTTTTGTTTTAAAATTGTCATATGACTTAATAAGACAGTTCTACCTATGAATAATCATGAAATATGTATATATGATTAATCTTCCCATTGTTGACAGATACCTAATGAATATGAAGGGAATAATGATAAAATGTTTATAGGATATAATCATGTAATTACAGATGTTAATGGCTCCAGAAAATACCTCAACATGAGATTTGTTTTCAGCCTTAGAAATAGTCCTTATACTGAGGGTTTCAAGCAATTTAATTTTCCTTAGCTAAATAACAAAAAATTACATAACATAATGAAACACTTCTAAACTTGAAATAATTACAGAAAATATCTCATAATGCTTCCTATAGCCGACACATACCTAACACAGACGAGGAGAGTACTGAGAATATATTTTTATAATGTAATGGTTTATTATAAGGCCATAATGATGCCTAGTGAAGTGTTTTAGATATCTGGGAGTGGATTTAGCAGGGGATGAAACCATGGAAGCAGAAGTGAGTCACAGGATGGGGAAGGGGACGAAGTTTCTGGGAGCATTAAGGAATGTATGGAAGGCGAGAATGATATCTCGGAGAGCAAAAATGGGTATGTTTAAAGGAATAGTGATTCCAATAATGTTTTATGTTTGCGAGGCATGGGTTATAGAGACGGTTGTGCGGAGGAGGGTGGATGTGTTGGAAATGAGATGTTTGAGGACAATATGTGGTGTGAAGTGGTTTGATCGAGTAAGTAATGAGAGGGTGAGAGAGGTGTGTGGTAATAAAAAAAAGTGTGGTTGAGAGAGCAGAGGAGGGTGTATTGAAGTGGTTTGGTCACATGGAGAGAATGAATGAGGAAAGATGTGTCAGAGATGGAGGGAATGAGGAAGTGGGAAACCAAATTGAAGGTGGAAGGATGAAGTGAAAAAGATTTTGAGTGATCAAGGCCTGAATACTGGAGGGTGAAAGGCGTGCAAGGAATAGAGTGAATCGGAACGATGTGGTATACCGGGGTCGACATGCTGTCAATGGATTGAACCAGGGCATATGATGCATCTGGGGTAAACCATGGAAAGTTTTGTGGGGCCTGGATGTGGAAAGGGAGCTTTCGTTTCGGTGCATTACACATGACAGCTAGAGACTGAGTGTGAACAAATTTGGCCTTTGTTGTCTTTTCCCAGCACTACCTCTGATGCACATGGGGGGGTTGTGCCATTTCATGTGTGGCAGGGTGGTGACGGGAATGGATGAAGGCAGCAAGTATGAATATTTACATGTGTCTGAATGTATATGTCTGTGTATGTATTGTATGTATATGTTGAAATGTATGGGTATGTATGTGTGCGTGAGTGGGCGTTTATGCATACACATGTGCATGTGGGTGGGTTGGGCCACTCTTTTGTCTGTTTCCTTGCACTACCTTGCTAATGTGGGAGGCAGTGACAAAGTATAATAAATGAATGAAATAAATGATGCATAAAGAATATTTTAATCCTAAATGTGTATTCATCACGAGAAATAGTCTTTATACTAAAGTTTTCTCCCCTATCCCCAGGGATAGGGCAGAAAACTTCCCACGCATACTTCCCACACATTCCTCACGTGTCGTAGAAGGCAACTAAAGGGGATAGGAGTGGGGGGCTAGAAACCCTCCCTTCCTTGTATTTTGACGTTCTAAAAGGGGAAACAGAAGAAGGAGTCACGCGAGGAGTGCTCATCCTTCTCGAAGGCTCAGATTGGGGTGTCTAAATGTGTGTGGATATAACCAAGATGAGAAGAAATGAGGGATAGGTAGTATGTTTGAGGAAAGGAACCTGGATGTTTTGGCTCTAAGTGAAACGAAGCTCAAGGGTAAAGGGGAAGAGTGGTTTGGGAATGTTTTGGGAGTAAAGTCAGGGGTTGGTGAGAGGACAAGAGCAAAGGAAGGAATAGTACTACTCCTGAAACAGGAATGGTGGGAGTATGTGATAGAGTGTAAGAAAGTAAACTCTAGATTGATATGGTTAAAACTGAAAGTGGATGGAGAGAGACGTGTGATTACTGGGGCCTAATGCACCTGAGCATGAGAAGAAAGATCATGAGAGGCAAGTGTTTTAGGAGCAGCTGAGTGAGTGTGTTAGCAATTTGGATGCACGAGACTGGGTTACAGTGATGGGTGATTTGAATGCAAAGGTGAGTAATGTGGCAGTTGAGGGAAGTATTGGTGTACATGGGGTGTTCAGTGTTGTAAATGGAAATGGTGAAGAGCTTGTAGATTTGTGTGCTGGAAAAGGACTGGTGATTGGGAATACCTGGTTTAAAAAGAGAGATATACATAAGTATATGTTTGTAAGTAAGAGAGATGGCCAGAGAGCGTTATTGGATTACGTGTTAATTGATAGGCGCATGAAAGAGAGACTTTTGGATGTTAATGTGCTTAGAGGTGCAACTGAAGGGATGTTTGATCATTGTCTTGTGGAGGCGAAGGTGAAGATTTGTAGAGGTTTTTAGAAAAGAAGAGAGAATGTTGGGGTGAAGAAAGTGGTGAGAGTAAGTGAGCTTAGGAAGGAGACTTGTGTGAGGAAGTACCAGGAGAGACTGAGTGCAGAATGGAAAAAGGTGAGAGCAAAGGATGTAAGGGGAGTGGGGGAGGAATGGGATGTATTTAGGGAAGCAGTGATGGCTTGCGCAAAAGATGCTTGTTGCATGAGAAGTGTGGGAGGTGGACAGATTAGAAAGGGTAGTGAGTGGTGGGATGAAGAAATAAGATTATTAGTGAAAGAGAAGAGAGAGGCATTTGGACGATTTTTGCAGGGAAATAGTGCAAATGAGTGGGAAATGTATAAAAGAAAAAGGCAGGAGGTCAAGAGAAAGGTGCAAGAGGTGAAAAAGAGGGCAAATGGGAGCTGGTGTGAGAGAATATCATTAAGTTTTAGGGAGAATAAAAAGACATTTTGGAAAGAGATAAATAAAGTACGTAAGACAAGAGCACAAATGGGAACATCGGTGAAGGAGGCTAATGGGGAGGTAAAAACAAGTAGTAGTTTGTTGAATGTGTTAGATGATAGAGTGGCAGATATAGGGCGTTTTGGTCGAGGTGGTGTGCAAGGGTTAGGGAGAATGATTTGGTAAACAGAGAAGAGGTAGTGAAAGCTTTGCAGAAGATGAAAGCCAGCAAGGCTGCAGGTTTGGATGGGATTGCAGTGGAATTTATTAAAAAAGGGGGGTGACTGTATTGTTGACTGGTTGGTGAGGATATTCATTGTATGTATGGCTCATGGTGAGGTGCCTTTGGATTGGTGGGATGCTTGCATAGTGCCATTGTACAAAGGCAAATGGGATAAAGGTGGGTGTTCATATTACAGAGGTATAAGTTTGTTGAGTATTCTTGGGAAATTATATGGGAGGGTATTGATTGAGAGGGTGAAGGCATGTACAGAGCATCAGATTGGGGAAGAGCAGTGTGGTTTCAGAAGTGGTAGAGGATGTGTGGATCAGATGTTTGCTTTGAAGAATGTATGTGAGAAATACTTAGAAAAACAGAAGGATTTGTATGTAGCATTTATGGATCTGGAGGAAGGCATATGATAGAGCTCATAGAGATGCTCTGTGGAAGGTATTAAAAGTATATGGTGTGGGAGGCAAGTTGCTAGAAGCAGTGAAAAGTTTTATCGATGATGTAAGGCATGTGTATGTGTAGGAAGAGAGGAAAGTGATTGGTTCTCAGTGAATGTCGGTCTGCAGCAGGGGTGTATGACGTCTCCATGGTTGCTTAATTTGTTTATGGATAGGGTTGCTAGGGAGGTGAATGCAAGAGTTTTGGAGAGAGGGGCAAGTATGCAGTCTGTTGTGGATGAGAGGGCTTAGGAAGTGAGTCAGTTGCTGTTCGCTGATGAACAGCACTGGTGGCTGAGTCAGGTGAGAAACTGCCGAAGCTGGTGACTGAGTTTGGTAAAGTGTGTGAAAGAAGAAAGCTGAGAGTAAATGTGAATAAGAGCAAGGTTATTAGGTACAGTAGGGTTGAGGGACAAGTCAATTGGGAGGTAAGTTTGAATGGAGAAAAACTGGAGGAAGAGAAGTGTTTTAGATATCTGGGAGTGGATTTGGCAGCTGGATGAAATCATGGAAGTGGAAGTAGGTCACAAGGTGGAGGAGGGGGTGAAATCTGGGAGCATTGAGAAATGTGTGGAAGGCGAGAACATTATCTCAGAAAGCAAAAATGGGTATATTTGAAGGAATAGTGGTTCCAACAATGTTATATGGTTGTAGGCTATAGATAGGGTTGTGCGAAGGAGGGTGGATGTGTTGAAAATGAGATGTTTGAGGACAATATGTGGTGTGAGGTGGTTTGATTGATTAAGTAATGAAAGGGTAAGAGATATGTGAGGTAATAAAGAGTGTTGTCGAGAGATTTATGGATTTATGGATAGGAAACAAATTTCTCTTGGTCTGAATAAGTAGAAACTTGGGAGCTTTATAGATTAATAACTCACCAGAAATTCTTTAAGGTGTTATGATCACTGAATATATGGTAGATAGGCTAGTCAAGAAGATATAAACCATACTTCAGTATTTTAGGTGAAGGTCCTAGAAAAGAAAGATTGAACACAGAAGAAATGAGTAGATTCCTTGAAAAGGAAGAGATATATTGAATAAAGGGACCAGAGGAATGATTTTTGATAAGGTGCAGTGGAATAATTGTGATGAGGAAGCTTTACCAAATTTTGGAGAATGTGTATCTTATTTATTCATTCTTTCACCATTTACTAGTATTATACATTCTCTCAAAGTAGTTGCCTCATCTTTGTTTTTATTTGCAGTTCGATAGTCTTCGTTTACACTAGTGGCTGTTGTGCATTTACTCCCTTCATAGTTTTGTAATATTATCATGCAACTGCAACTACATATCTGCTGCACAAACACCTCATGCAACATATCACATTAGCTCATCTCTTTTGTAGTCATAACTTAATTCAAAGTACAACCATAGGGACACAATATTCCAATTTGTCTACTACTTAGGCCCCAAATATATTTTTGCTCCTCACCTTTCTGAAATAATTGAATCATTTCAGGTATCACAATAGCAGTGACTGAGTGGAGGACAAAGTATCGCCGTCAGATGAATCTTGCTGACAATGAGCAGCGATTTAGAGGTGTAGACTCACTTCTTAATTTTGAAACTGTGAAATACTATGGAGCAGAGGATTATGAGATCAGCAGATACAGGGAGTGTGTGCTAAATTATCAGGTATGAGGATATGTAATGTTCTCATGAACAAAGGGGGAGTTTTAGTGGTCTTTCTTTTGCTGCCATGTTTTCTACACAAAGCATTTTATGTCTCAATAATCATACCGCACCAAAAAAATTATGTAGAAACAATTAAAATTTGCAGATACTGAAAGTGATCTAGAATTTAGTGATATTGATTGGGACATTTGTGATGAGGATGTGTTCTGTGATAGTGAGAATGAGTCTGAATGTGATAACTGTGATGAATTAATGAGTGAGAAGGAGGAAGAAGGGGATAATAATGGTGTTAGAATGCACACATTATAAATTTTTATTAGCCAAGCCTTTATATATCTTTTATTTTACTTATTGTTTAATTATCTTTATTTCCCTAGTTAGTGTGCATTTGAAATAGGTGAATGACTCCTTCCAAACCTAAATTACCACTATTTTTTTATGCTACTGACCAGTCAGTAGATAGCACATTGTACATATTTTCATATGAAAGATTAAAGAACAATCCTTAAGGAATTGCATAGTTTTATTCAAATGAAGGTTAAAAGTTGAATGAAAATAGAACAGAAGTGGATTTCTGAATGAAGTGATGGATTTTATGCATTGTTTCAGTATCTGCGTATTTAGTTTATTCCAAGATGAATGGGTTAAATGAGTAGGTTTTGAGAAGCCATAAAAGTTTTATGATTCCCATTGTCTTTGCTTCCATGGATACTGTTGTTGCAAACATTATCCATTCCAGATCCTGTTCTCTATGTCTGTTCTATATATATCTCTAATACCTGTTCTGTCCAGGAACTCCCATCAAGGGAGTTTTTTTTTTTAGCTGAGATGACACAGGCAATTGAAGCCCTAATCAAGGCCATCCCATTTTCCTGCCACAACCTCGATGAAGCAGGGGGTAGTGATGCTGTTTCCAGTGGGACAGGGTAGCACTGGGAATGGATGAAGGCAAGCTAGTATGAATATGTACATGTATGTATATGTATATGTCTGTGTATATGTATGTATATGTGCGTGAATTGGAGCGATGTGGTATACCGGGGTTAACGTGCTGGCAGTGGATTGAATCAGGGCATGTGAAGCGTCTGGGGAAAACCATGGAAGGCTGTGTAGGTATGTATATTTGCGTGTGTGGACGTATGTATATACATGTGTATGGGGGGGGGGGGGTTGGGCCATTTCTTTCGTCTGTTTCCTTGCGCTACCTCGCAAACGCGGGAGACAGCGACAAAGTATTAAAAAAAAAAAAAAAAAAAAAAAAAAAAAAAAAAAATATATATATATATATATATATATATATATATATATATATATGTGTGTGTGTGTGTGTGTATGAGTGGATGGGCCATTCTTTGTTTCCTTGTGCTGCCTCACTGACACAGGAAATGGCAATCAAATATAATAAATGAAAATTATTTATTATTATACATAATTGCTGTTTCTTGCGTCTGTGAGATAGCGCCAGGAAACAGACAAAGAATGGCCCATCAACTTATATACACATAATTGCCTACATACGCACATATACATACATATACATATCAACATATACATACATATACATACACATATGCATACATATACATACATAGACATGTACATATTCACACTTGCTTGCCTTCATCCTCTCCTGTCACTACCCCACCCCACCGGAAAACAGCTTCACTACACCCAGCTTCAGTGATGTAGTGCCAGGAGAACAGACAAAAAAAGGCCACATGTGCTCTCACTCAGTCTCCAGCTGTCATGTGTAATGCACCGAAACCACAACTCCCTGTCCACATCCAGGCCCCACAGACCTTTCCATGGTTTACCCCAGACACTTCACATGCCCTGATTCAGTCCATTGACAGCACGTTGACCCCGGTATACCACATTGTTCCAATTCACTCTATTGTACTTGATTGTCGTTTCCTATGTCAGTGAGGTAGTACCAGGAAAACAGACAAAAAAAGGCCGCATTCGTTCACATTCAGTCTCTGTCTGTCATGTGCAATTCACCAAAACCAGAACTCCCTATCCACATCCAGGCCTCACAGACCTTTCCATGGTTTACCCCAGATGTATCATATGCCGTAGCCTGAGCCAGGTAACCATTTTATCAACCAACCCCAAGGGGTGGATGAATAGCTGGATGGACTGGGCCAACTACTGCAACCGGGATTCGAACCTATGCGCTTGACCCTGGGTGGCCCATGAATGCGTCACGGTCAGGAACGCTAACCACTACACCACAGAGTCCGTATGTGCCTCTCTCACATACTTTATTCCATGCATTCTTCTACTATTTCCCTCCCTCCAGCATTCTTCCACTCTGTTTCTCCATTTCACAAGAGGTCTTCCTCTCACACTAACCCCTTTAATTGTACTGTCATGCACTCTCCTTGTAAATTCCTCATTTTGCATTCTTTCCACGTACCCAAACATACTCAAAGTATTATGTGTCACCCACTCTACCTTTTCACAATTCATTCCCTTTGCATTCTCTGCCATTCTGCATTGTTCATACAACTCTCATTTCTTTCTTCATTTCATCTAGTCTTACCCCATTTCCGCAGTCTGGTTTCTTGACCTCTATGACTCTTTCCATGTCCATGTTTTGGCTGTATAGGTCAGGGTTGAGAGGACTGTGCTGTCTCTTAATCCTCTCTTCACTTTCATACTTACATCTCTGCCCTTCTTTATTCTGTTAAGGGATCCAATAACTCTTTTACCCTGAACTGCTCTCCCTTATCTCTCCTTCCATACCACTAAACTAACTCAGGCAGCTCCTAAACTCGTTAAGTTCTCTAACCACATCCAGTCTTGTCTGTCTATCTATATCTCTGATGCCCATTCCCTGCGGGAACTCTCATCAAGGGGTAGCCATGGCAAAAGAGTCTCTGCTTATCCCTGTCCTTACACGCCTCCCTCGCATACACCGTTCCATGCATTCTTCCACTATTTCTCTCCCTCCATTATTCCTCCACCCTATTTGCCCATGTTACTGGTGGTCTTTGTCTTACACCAACCCCTTTAATTGTACTGTCATGCACTCTCCTTGTAAACTCCCAGTCTTGCATTCTTTTCACATGCCCAAACCACCTCAAAGTATTAAGTTTCACCCATTCTGCCTTTCCACAATTCATTCCCTTTGCATTCCCTGCCATACCATATCCCTCATACACCCCTTCATTTCTTTCTTCATTCCATCTAGTCACACCAAATGCTCTTGTCAAATAGCTCATTTCCACAGCCTGGATTCTTGACGTCTGTGACTTGTTCCATGTCCATGTTTTGGCTGCATAGGTCGGGGTTGGGAGGACTGCTGTTCTTTAATCCTCTCTTCACTTCCATACTCACACCTCTACTCTTCATTATTCTGTTAAGGGGCCCAATGCCTCTTCTACCCTTTACTGCTTTCTCCCTTATCTCTCCTTCCATATCACCTCACTTACTCAAGATAGCTCCTAGATACTTAAATTCTCTCTCTTCATCCAGTCTTTCTTCCCCCATATCCAGAGCACAATTTAGTACACTTTCTTTATTCAATCTATGTGGTTTTACAAAATCAATACTTTCGCTCCGTTTCCTTTCAGACACCATTACTTTACTTATACTTGCATATACCTTCAATTGCCTATGCTTACACACATCAGCAAACACTCTTACAACCTTCTGAACAACTCTTCACTCTCTGCAAACAACACAGTTTCATCCACAAAGTGGCTTGCCACTAGCCACCATATCTCACCAAAACACTCCATCTCTCCACCCCTTTTCCCTAGTTTTGCTTTCACCTCTAATCACTCTTCTTCTTTCTTTCTTTCTTTCATACTATTCGCCATTTCCCACATTAGTGAGGTAGTGTAAGAACAGAGGACTAGGCCTTTGAGGGAATATCCTCACCTGGCCCCCTTCTCTGTTCCTTCTTTTGGAAAATTTAAAAAAGAAAAAAAACGAGAGGGGAGGATTTCCAGCCACCCGCTCCCTCCCCTTTTAGTCGCCGTCTACGACATGCAGGGAATACGTAGGAAGTATTCTTTCTCCCCTATCCCCAGGGATAGGGGAGTGATTATCCCGGATCACTCTATCCATATATTTATTGAAAAGCCACGATGACATCACACACCCCTGCCTTACACCCATATGTATACCAGTTTTGCTCAACTCTCCAACCATTCTTTACACTTGCATTTGCTCCTCTTTAGAAGGCTTTTATACCATGCAGCAGTTGTCCCCTTATCCCATATATCATTAACACATTCCATAAAGTATTTTACTTGTCTTTGTCATACGCATTCTCCAGATCCATAAAAGCTGCTTACAACTTGTTATACAACTTGTTACTTTTGCTGGACACTTTTCCAGTTATATTCACCTAAAAAATCTGATCCACACACCCCAAGCCTTTCGTAAAACCTTCTTGCCCCTCATTAATTCTAGTTACATCCATCACTTTCCTGATCAGTGTTCATGGATACACTTTTCTTATTCATTCCCCATTTGTTTCCGACCTTGCTGATGCAGGAGACGGCGATTAAGTATGATAAATGGTGAGTGTTCAAATTACAGAGGCATAAGTTTGTTGAGTATTCCTGGGAGGGTATTGATTGAGAGGGTAAAGGCATGTACAGAGCATCAGATTGGGGAAGAGGAATGTGGTTTAGGAAGTGGTAGAGGATGTGTGGATCAGGTGTTTGCTTTGAAGAATGTATGTGAGAAATACTTAGGAAAGCAGGTGGATTTGTATGTAGCATATATGGATCTGGAGAAGGCATATGATAAGGTTGATAGAGATGCTTTGTGGAAGGTTTTAAGAGTATATGGCGTGGGAGGTGAGTTGCTAGAAGCAGTGAAAAGTTTTTATCGAGGATGTAAGGCATGTGTACGAGTAGGAAGAGAGGAAAGTGATTAGTACCCAGTGAATGTCGATTTGCGGCAGGGGTGCATGAAGTCTCCATGGTTGTTTAATTTGTTCATGGATGGGGTTGTTAGGGAGATGAATGCAAGAATTTTGGAGAGAGGAGCAAGTATGCCGTCTGTTGTGGATGAGAGGGCTTGGGAAGTAAGTCAGTTGTTATTCGCTGATGATACAGCGCCTGGTGGCTGATTCGGGTGAGAAACTGGAGAAGTTGGTGACTGAGTTTGGTAAAGTGTATGAAAGAAGAAAGTTGAGAGTAAATGTGAATAAGAGCAAGGTTATTAGGTTCAGTAGGGTTGAGGGACAAGTTAATTGGGAGGTATGTTTGAATGGAGAAAAACTGGAAGTGAAGTGTTTTAGAAGTCTGGGAGTGGACTTAGCAGCGAATGGAACCATGGAAGCAGAGTGAGTCACAGGGTGAGGGAGGGGACAAAGGTTCTGGGAGCATTGAAGAATGTGTGGAAGGTGAGAACGTTATCTCGGAGAGCAAAAATGGGTATGTTTGAAGGAATAGTGGTTCCAACAATGTTATATGGTTGTGAGGCATGGGCTATAGATAGGGTTGTGCAGAGGAGGGTGGATGTATTGGAAATTAAATGTTTAAGGACAATATGTGGTGTGAGGTGGTTTGATCGAGTAAGTAATGAAAGGTAAGAGAGATGTGTGGTAATAAAAAGAGTGTGGTTAAGAGAGCAGAAGAGGGTGTATTGAAATGGTTTGGACACATGGAGAGAATGAGTGAGGAAAGATTGACAAAGAGGTTATATATGTTAGAGGTGGAGGGAAGGAGAAGCAGGAGACCAAATTGGAGGTGGAAGGATGGAGTGAAAAAGATTTTGAGCGATCAGGGTCTGAACATGCAGGAGGGTGAAAGGAGGGCAAGGAATAGAGTGAATTGGATCAATGTGGTATACTGGGGTCGACGTGCTGTCAGTGGATTGAATCAGGGCATGTGAAGCGTCTGGGGTAAACCATGGAAAGTTGTGTGGGGCCTGGATATGGAAAGGGAGCTGTGGTTTCGGTCATTATTGCATGGCAGCTAGAGACTGAGTGTGAACGAATGGGGCCTTTGTTGTCTTTTCCTAGTGCTACCTCGCACACATGAGGGGGGAGGGCAATGTTATTCCATGTGTGGCGAGGTGGCGATGGGAATGAATAAAGGCAGACAGTGTGAATTGTGTGCATGTGTATATATGTATGTGTCTGTGTGTGTATATATATGTGTACATTGAGATGTATGGGTATGTATATTTGCGTGTGTGGACATGTATGTATATACATGTGTATGGGGGTGGGTTGGGCCATTTCTTTCGTCTGTTTCCTTGCGCTACCTCGCAAACGCGGGAGACAGCGACAAAGCAAAATAAATAGATATAGCAAAATATATTATATTTATTTGTCGATCCAATTCACTCTATTCCATGCCCGCCTTTCGCCCTCCTGCATCTTCAGGCCCCGATGACTCAAAATCTTTTTCACTCCATCTTTCCACCTCCAATTTGGTCTCCCACTTCCCCTCGTTCCCTCCACCTCCAACATATATATCCTCTTGGTCAATCTTTCCCCAATCATTCTCTCCATGTGCCCAAACCATTTCAAATCACCCTCTTCTGCTCTCTCAACCACGCTCTTTTTATTTCCACACATCTCTCTTACCCTTACATTACTTACTCGATCAAACCACCTCACACCACATATTGTCCTCAAACATCTCATTTCCAGCACATCCACCCTCCTGCGCACAACTCTATCCATAGCCCACACCTCGCAACCATACAACATTGTTGGAACCACTATTCCTTCAAACATACCCATTTTTGCTTTCCGAGATAATGTTCTCGACTTCCAAACATTCTTCAAGGCTCCCAGAATTTTCGCCCCCTCCCCCACCCTATGATTCACTTCTGCTTCCATGGTTCCATCCGCTGCCAGATCCACTCCCAGATATCTAAAACACTTCACTTCCTCCAGTTTTTCTCCATTCAAACTTACCTCCCAATTGACTTGACCCTCAACCCTACTGTACATTTATTATACTTCCATATAAATTTTCGATCACCCTCCTTTCATACTCCTTGCATTCTTTCTGAGTCATCTTCTAACTTACCAACACTTTTACCTGTCCAATTTTCCTTACACCATAACTCCACTTCTCCCTGATCGTCTCCCCCAAAAGAACTGTGAAATGGTTAGAGTCTCCAAGGAATCCTCACTTAACTCTGGCATCTGGTCACAGCCATTTTCTTTTATAAACCTTTTGATCCATGCAAATATTTTATTCATAACAGCATATGGAAATTTTTGTTGAAGTATCTGATGATTTTTGGTTGGTATCATTTATCTACATTTTGTCAGTGTTACATCATAACAATTAGCATCTGAGGTTATGATTTGAGAGGTAATTACGGTGTTAATTTCAGAGATTTTTCAGGTTGCTGTCAGAATACATTATTCTGTAGTTTTTTATTATTATTGTCATACTTGATCGCTGTTTCCTCATCAGTGAGTACCATAATCAAGTATAAAAAAAAATTCTGTAGTTACTTATCATGTATTAAAAGTGACAGTGTGATACTTGGTTTTGTGTTCTCCCTCACCTATGTTGATCTGACAGTTTGCAAGGAAATTTCTCAAGTGAGAGGAAGTATCTAGGTTGAAAACGTGCTATTCACAGGATTGAAGTTGACGATTAATTCTGTCTCATCTTGATTCCATAATACTGTTACTTTCTTCTCTATTCCTCACTTTCTGTCAGCCATCATTCATTCCTTGAAAAAAAATAGAATTGTTTCTTTTATTTCCTTCCTTTGTTATAAGTTTTTGTATATCATTTAACCTTTAGGAAGCTAAAAATCTAAAAAGCTATAAAACTTACCACTATATGTGCAAAAAAAAAGAAAAAAAAAAGGATATTACCTTCCTTTATGAATTTATAGATCAGCATGCAAAAGTAAAATAAGATACGCAGAAACTAACAACTGCCTTTTTGTTGGCTTGGTGGAGTGCTGAGTAAGTGGGAGGAAGAGATGTGGCTGTCACGTCTGACATCTTGAGATAAGAGGAAGTACATGCGGGTCTTGTTTCTTTCTCTTGAACTTGTAAGAATCACACTGTATTCTTATCTTACATGGCACACTAAAAATGAATGGGCTGAAGGATGGTGGCTGGTTCATCTTCGGTTAATCCTTCCTTACCTCTAAAGAGCTTGGAGGTTCTGTTAGTTTGTATCATACTCTACTCTGATTTCTTGTGCAAACATAACACAGGTGGTGATTAACTTGAATATATATGGAAATATTGCATTGAGTATTACACTATATTCTACTCTATAAGTGATTCTTTACGGTCAAAATATGCTTGGAAAAATTCTGACTCTTTCCTATCATGCTTTACTAAAGTCCTTCATCATCCTAGGATTGTATTAACAAAAATTAGATACAGTCTTAAGTAATCTGTACCAAGGCTGAGTGTGAGGAATGATGATGACAGAGGTGTTGCAGATGCAAGTGGTGGACTCCTGTGAACACATCCCTCTTACTCCCATGAAAATCACATTGTGAGTCACTCATTTCTATATTTCTCATGTTATTCTTCTTTTTCCTCACTAATTGATGTACATGTTGATAAAGTGTTTCTCCTTATTACTTTAGTCATGCTACAGTCCATATATTTTCCAAAGCCATTACACACATTGCTTGAGAGGTTGAGAGACATGTTCCTACTACATTGGTGATTGCAAGGGTAGTAAGGAAAGTGTTTTTTTTATCAGTGCCATCCTGGTGATGGAATAGACCTCTGTAGGCTGCCAATGATTTGATAAGTCAGCTGTATTTTTAAACAGAGTTGGGAAAAGTTCAGACCACATGATGTGGCTGCTGTCCATTAAGAAAATGTGATATGATGTTCATTTTTATTTAAGGGTAAAATTTTTTCATCTTTTATAGAACATTTTATGCAGGCTTAAATCTGTGAATTTGCAACATTTTCATGATGATTTTTCATGGTACTTGTTCATTATGCACATTTATTTGATGTTTGCATCTCTTTTTATCTCTGGTCAGTTGTTATTTCTATCATGATATTTAACATGAAGTTTCTAATTTCCTTTTATTTTCTCCAGGTGGAGGAGTGGAAATCCACTGGATCTTTATGTCTTCTCAACACAATTCAAAACTTCGTGATTAATGGAGGGCTTCTGGCTGGGTCTATGCTTGCAGCATGGATGGTTGCAAATAATAAGGGTCTGACTGTTGGTGATTATGTTCTTTTCTCAACGTACATTATGCAGCTTTATACTCCACTCAACTGGTTTGGCACATTTTATCGCATGATTCAGCAGAACTTTGTTGATATGGAAAATATGTTTGATCTTCTTGATGAAAAACAAGAAGTAGTTGACAAGGTTAGTTCAGCAAACTTGTGTTTATCAAGTGCCTGAATTTCAACAACCTCTGTAAGTATTACATTTCTATTGATATTGATATTTCCTTTCTACTTTAACTAACATGATTTACCTGTAAAGTTTTCTACGTTTTGGTAATGCTTTCCATATCCATTTATAGTTTAAGATATTTCTGACTGGCTGAATATGTGCATCATGCATTTTCTTTTTTTACATCAGTGAAACTAATGCAGAATGTCTACAGAATTACAGTTACACTTCACATCTCTGCAGATATTCCATATTGATACTCTTTCTCTAGTATGCCTCCTTTCTCTGTTCATTACTTTACTTTTGGTCTTCCTATGTACCTGTAACCATTTACCTCTCTCATATATACTTTTACTGAACAGGAGTCAGCCAGTGAGCAAGGGATATGAGAGAGCCTCACTCTCTTTAGGTTTAGGAATGATAGTGCAGGAAGCATTGTTTGTGCCTGAAGCATTGTTTGTCACTGTCTCGTTTCTATAGACAAAGATTAAATCCTGTGGTGATTTCTAGATTAAGTGAACAGAGCCAACCTATTTATTCCTCACTTCTTTTTTAACCCTTTCACTGCAGCTGTACTTTTATCCATTGTGCAGTCTGTATGTGGGATATTCTCAAATAGTCTGAAAAAAGTTCTCCATAAGTTTGTTATTATGATTAGCTATAACATAATTTTCCTTAATGAAATTCATTATAAATCATCTTAATGAAACATTATTTACGTGTGATTGTAGTAGGAACTGGAATAGAATAATTGTAATGTAAGCCATAAAGTGATGTTTATGTATATGATATGGCATAACAGGAATAAGTCATGTATCTGGTAGCATTGACCACCCCAAGACTATAAGTCTAATGGCACATCACAATTTTAAGTTGTCTTTCATTTTTATATTGATTTTGTATTGGTAATGTAGAATGGCAATTCTGAATTTTTTCTTTTTTGAAAAATGCTACACTTAGGTATGTTTTGGAAGTCCATCACAATAAGTGCAAGAAATATAGTAAGTTTTATCTGTATGAAAAGATAGATTACCACTCAAAAGTAAGAAAATATATTATATTATATTATTATACTTTGTCGCTGTCTCCCGCGTTTGCGAGGTAGCGCAAGGAAACAGACGAAAGAAATGGCCCAACCCCCCCCCATACACATGTATATACATATGTCCACACACGCAAATATACATACCTACACAGCTTTCCATGGTTTACCCCAGACGCTTCACATGCCTTGCTTCAATCCACTGACAGCACGTCAACCCCGGTATACCACATCGCTCCAATTCACTCTATTCCTTGCCCTCCTTTCACCCTCCTGCATGTTCAGGCCCCGATCACACAAAATCTTTTTCACTCCATCTTTCCACCTCCAATTTGGTCTCCCTCTTCTCCTCGTTCCCTCCACCTCCGACACATATATTCTCTTGGTCAATCTTTCCTCACTCATTCTCTCCATGTGCCCGAACCATTTCAAAACACCCTCTTCTGCTCTCTCAACCACGCTCTTTTTATTTCCACACATCTCTCTTACCCTTACGTTACTTACTCGATCAAACCACCTCACACCACACATTGTCCTCAAACATCTCATTTCCAGCACATCCATCCTCCTGCGCACAACTCTATCCATAGCCCACGCCTCGCAACCATACAACATTTGTTGGAACCACCATTCCTTCAAACATATCCCATTTTTGCTTTCCGAGATAATGTTCTCGACTTCCACACATTCTTCAAGGCTCCCAGAATTTTCGCCCCCTCCCCCACCCTATGATCCACTTCCGCTTCCATGGTTCCATCCGCTGCCAGATCCACTCCCAGATATCTAAAACACTTCACTTCCTCCAGTTTTTCTCCATTCAAACTCACCTCCCAACTGACTTGACCCTCAACCCTACTGTACCTAATAACCTTGCTCTTATTCACATTTACTCTTAACTTTCTTCTTTCACACACTTTACCAAACTCAGTCACCAGCTTCTGCAGTTTCTCACATGAATCAGCCACCAGTGCTGTATCATCAGCGAATGACAACTGACTCACTTCCCAAGCTCTCTCATCCCCAACAGACTTCATACTTGCCCCTCTTTCCAAAACTCTTGCATTCACCTCCCTAACAACCCCATCCATAAACAAATTAAACAACCATGGAGACATCTCACACCCTTGTCGCAAACCTACATTCACTGAGAACCAATCACTTTCCTCTCTTCCTACACGTACACATGCCTTACATCCTCGATAAAAACTTTTCACTGCTTCTAACAACTTGCCTCCCACACCATATATTCTTAATACCTTCCACAGAGCATCTCTATCAACTCTATCATATGCCTTCTCCAGATCCATAAATGCTACATACAAATCCATTTGCTTTTCTAAGTATTTCTCACATACATTCTTCAAAGCAAACACCTGATCCACACATCCTCTACCACTTCTGAAACCACACTGCTCTTCCCCAATCTGATGCTCTATACATGCCTTCACCCTCTCAATCAATATCCTCCCATATAATTTACCAGGAATACTCAACAAACTTATACCTCTGTAATTTGAGCACTCACTCTTATCCCCTTTGCCTTTGTACAATGGCACTATGCACACATTCCGCCAATCCTCAGGCACCTCACCATGAGTCATACATACATTAAATAACCTTACCAACCAGTCAACAATACAGTCACCCACTTTTTTAATAAATTCCACTGCAATACCATCCAAACCTGCTGCCTTGCCGGCTTTCATCTTCCGCCAAACTTTTACTACCTCTTCTCTGTTTACCAAATCATTTTCCCTAACCCTCTCACTTTGCACACCACCTCGACCAAAACACCTTATATCTGCCACTCTATCATCAAACACATTCAACAAACCTTCAAAATACTCACTCCATCTCCTTCTCACATCACCACTACACATCACTCACATCATATATATATATATATATATATATATATATATATATATATATATATATATATATATATATATATATATATGGTATTGCAGTGGAATTTATTAAAAAAGGAGGTGACTGTATTGTTGACTGGTTGGTAAGGTTATTTAATGTATGTATGACTCATGGTGAGGTGCCTGAGGATTGGCAGAATGCATGCATAGTGCCATTGTACAAAGGCAAAGGGGATAAGAGTGAGTGCTCAAATTACAGAGGTATAAGTTTGTTGAGTATTCCTGGTAAATTATATGGGAGGGTATTGATTGAGAGGGTGAAGGCATGTACAGAGCATCAGATTGGGGAAGAGCAGTGTGGTTTCAGAAGTGGTAGAGGATGTGTGGATCAGGTGTTTGCTTTGAAGAATGTATGTGAGAAATACTTAGAAAAGCAAATGGATTTGTATGTAGCATTTATGGATCTGGAGAAGGCATATGATAGAGTTGATAGAGATGCTCTGTGGAAGGTATTAAGAATATATGGTGTGGGAGGAAAGTTGTTAGAAGCAGTGAAAAGTTTTTATCGAGGATGTAAGGCATGTGTACGTGTAGGAAGAGAGGAAAGTCATTGGTTCTCAGTGAATGTAGGTTTGCGACAGGGGTGTGTGATGTCTCCATGGTTGTTTAATTTGTTTATGGATGGGGTTGTTAGGGAGGTAAATGCAAGAGTTTTGGAAAGAGGGGCAAGTATGAAGTCTGTTGGGGATGAGAGAGCTTGGGAAGTGAGTCAGTTGTTGTTCGCTGATGATACAGCGCTGGTGGCTGATTCATGTGAGAAACTGCAGAAGCTGGTGACTGAGTTTGGTAAAGTGTGTGGAAGAAGAAAGTTAGGAGTAAATGTGAATAAGAGCAAGGTTATTAGGTACAGTAGGGTTGAGGGTCAAGTCAATTGGGAGGTGAGTTTGAATGGAGAAAAACTGGAGGAAGTGAAGTGTTTTAGATATCTGGGAGTGGATCTGGCAGCGGATGGAACCATGGAAGCGGAAGTGGATCATAGGGTGGGGGAGGGGGCGAAAATTCTGGGGGCCTTGAAGAATGTGTGGAAGTCGAGAACATTATCTCGGAAAGCAAAAATGGGTATGATTGAAGGAATAGTGGTTCCAACAATGTTGTATGGTTGCGAGGCGTGGGCTATGGATAGAGTTGTGCGCAGGAGGATGGATGTGCTGGAAATGAGATGTTTGAGGACAATGTGTGGTGTGAGGTGGTTTGATCGAGTGAGTAACGTAAGGGTAAGAGAGATGTGTGGAAATAAAAAGAGCGTGGTTGAGAGAGCAGAAGAGGGTGTTTTGAAGTGGTTTGGGCACATGGAGAGAATGAGTGAGGAAAGATTGACCAAGAGGATATATGTGTCGGAGGTGGAGGGAACGAGGAGAAGAGGGAGACCAAATTGGAGGTGGAAAGATGGAGTGAAAAAGATTTTGTGTGATCGGGGCCTGAACATGCAGGAGGGTGAAAGGAGGGCAAGGAATAGAGTGAATTGGAGCGATGTGGTATACCGGGGTTGACGTGCTGTCAGTGGATTGAATCAAGGCATGTGAAGCGTCTGGGGTAAACCATGGAAAGCTGTGTAGGTATGTATATTTGCGTGTGTGGACGTATGTATATACATGTGTATGGGGGGGGGTTGGGCCATTTCTTTCGTCTGTTTCCTTGCGCTACCTCGCAAACGCGGGAGACAGCGACAAAGTATAAAAAAAAAAAATATATATATATATATACATATATATACACACATATATCATCCCTGGGGACAGGGGAGAAAGAACACTTCCCACGCATTCCCCGCGCGTCGCAGAAGGCGACCAAAAGGGGAGGGAGCGGGTGGCTGGAAATCTTCCCCTCTCGCTTTCCCCCTCTTAATTTTCCAAAAGAAGGAACAGAGAAGGGGGCCAGGTGAGGATCTTCCCTCTAAGGCCCAGTCCCCTGTTCCCAAGCTACTACTTACCTGAATAACATGAATATAATTAGAAATATTGCTCTTCACAGTACATTATATCTATGAGGACAGTGAGTGGTTGGCATATGTAGGAAGGATATTTTTTTATGTATGATTTGTTTTGAAAGCCCTCAATCATCTCAGGGCTACATAAAAGAGAAAATTAGGCACAGGTGTTATGTGTGGACATTTACCACTCAAGCCTCCCTTCAGCTTATGTAATCCTATTATAATGACTGTCTTAAGTCATCTGATGCTTCATATATCTCATGTTATTCTTCACAACTTTCTTCAGAAACTGATGCGTAAGTGTTCTTCTTAGGTCACCCAACAATCTATATATATTTTTTTCAGGGTTTCCATGTACAAGTATGCACAACCAACAGGTCTGTGGCTGTGCACTTATAATGGGGAGTGTAGTGGTAATGCAGAGAGCAGAATTTTTCCCTGCACATTCCAAGCAATGGAAGAGACTTGTATAGACTGTTAATGGTATAAGTCAGCAAAATATTTAAATAGGCATTAAAAGTTAGAACATCAGTTGATGTCAGTCATTGTTTCCAAAGAGAACTTCATTTGATGTTGGCTGCCATGTAAGTGCCAACTGCAGTGATTAGGTTAATTCAGGTACCACTGTATATTTTGTTGTAATATACAGGATGTGAAAAGTTTACCAAACATTTTCCTTATCCATGTATTTAAATGTGATTCTGATATCATTCAATAGACAGTTTACCTCCTTAACAGCTATCATAATCTGGAGCTTTGGTAATGGGTGAAGCACAACATTACCATTAGGTTCCTTTCATGTACAGACGCCTCTAGTTTACTTTCCAGTAGATGGTCTTCTTTCAATTTGTCCCATCCTTATTGCTTTTGCATTTGCTTAGATTCAGTTGTATCTGCCATTTACCAGAGCTGCATTGGAGTTTGTTTAGGTCTCTTTGTAAACCAAAGCAATAATCATCATTCTTTACTCTTCTCCTGACCTTGACATCATCCACAAATTTGTTCAAGTAAGACTTCAGTTCATCAGGCAAGTCATTAACATATGCCAAGAGGAGCAGTGGGCCCAGAACAGCCCTGTGTCATGACACTTAGAATCCCAACCCATTTTAAGTGTTCCTCAAGCCTTTGCCTTTTGTTTCCTCCCAGTAAGGTAATCTATCCAGTGAAGAAGTCTACCCTGTACTCCTTCCTGTAGATCCAATTTTTTTGTAGTTTATTTGCTACCCTACCATAATGGGCTTGACTTGTTAAATAGAAAAATCCTAGTTCTCACTCCCTTGTCTTGGAAGGGCTAAAGAAATAATGTTTTTGTACTCCATATTTTATCTGTAAGCAGTATGAGGACCAAAGATGGTATGTCCACAAATTTTTCTGGTTTTATATACTTCACTTTTTGTCATTTTTTTCAGAATTTTGATTTGTGTTATTCATCATGCTGAACTAGTATCAGAGGTTTAAAAGTCACCTTTTGCAGTCTAAACAAAAGGAGAGCATGTATGCAGCATTTATGAACCAAGGAATCTAGGGTTTAGTTAGTGAGAAAGCTGTCATAAGAGGTTCCAAAAACTTTTTAAGTGCTTGTATGATGGGTATGTAGGACTCCTAGTGTGTCAAAGTAGTGATATATTATCACTGAATTTGTATTCCAACAGATGGGGCTTTATATGAGTTTATAGCAAGTTTAGGATGATAAAAGTGCACTCCTAGAACATGGTGAAACAATATGTTAGTTATTATGGTTGTATTTGGATAATGTTTTCTTAGCTGAATCAGAGGAGGAATTAGATCAAATGATGGGTTGCTTTAATGTGTTTAGGTATAGTATGCTGAAATTAAGTGAAATTAAAAGAAAGATTTTAATTTTGTAAGAGATGGGATATCACATCATAATGTATTTCATTGGTGAAGACTTGGAAGTTTTGGACAGGTTAAATAGTTGTTATTGCAGTATAGTTAAAGATAAGTAAACTATCATATAGACATGTAAAATGAGAGTTGATTAGAGCCCAAGACCTTTCAGTTGATATCAGAAAAAAATTCAAGTTTAGATACCATAGATGTGCCTTTTGTATGAAGTGGTGTTGATGGGAACTTGGGCCTTACAAAAGATATTCATTGAGTAATCAGAGTGATAAAGGAAGTAGGTCTTATGTGTGTGCAAGCTTCTGCATACTTTGACACATTGAACATAGGCTGATGGTCTGTTTGACTGTGAAATGAAAGGCTTTATGCATTTGATTTCATGGTGTATCGGTTAGCATTCTTGACTGTGATGCATTCACAGGCCGCCCAGTGTCGAGTGCATAGGTTGGAATCTTGGTTGTAGCAGTTGGTGCACAGTTAACCCAGCTGTTCTTCCACCCCTAGGGGTAGGTCGATAAGATGTGTAACTGGCTCAGGCTATAGTATGTAATTAATGAAAGGGTTAGAGAGATATGTGGTAATAAAAAGAGTGTGGTTGAGAGAGCAGAAGAGGGTGTGTTGTAATGTTTTGGACACATGGAGAGAATGAGTGAGGAAAGATTGACAAAGAGGATATATGTATGTCAGAAATGGAGGGAGGAAGGAGAAGCAGGAGACCAAATTGGAGGTGGAAGGATGAAGTGAAAAAGATTTTGAGCGATTAGGGCCTGAACATACAGGAGGGTGAAAGGCGTGCAAGGAATAAACTGAATTGGAATGATGTGGTATACCAGGGGTCGATGTGCTGTCAATGGATTGAACCAGGGCATAAGAAGCATCTGGGGTAAACCATGGAAAGTTTTGTGGGGCCTGGATGTGGAAAGGGAGCTGTGGTTTCGGTGCATTATACATGACAGCTAGAGACTGAGTGTGAACGAATGTGGCCTTTGTTGTCTTTTCCTAGCGCTACCTTGCACACATGCAAGGGAGGGGGTTGTCATTTCAGGTGTGGTGGGGTGGCAACGGGAATGAATAAAGGCAGCAAGTATGAATTATGTACTTGTGTATACATGTATATGTCTGTGTATGTATATATATAGGCATGTGTACGTGTAGGAAGAGAGGAAAGTGATTGGTTCTCAGTGAATGTAGGTTTGCGGCAGGGGTGTGTGATGTCTCCATGGTTGTTTAATTTGTTTATGGATGGGGTTGTTAGGGAGGTGAATGCAAGAGTTTTGGAAAGAGGGGCAAGTATGAAGTCTGTTGGGGATGAGAAAGCTTGGGAAGTGAGTCAGTTGTTGTTCGCTGATGATACAGCACTGGTGGCTGATTCATGTGAGAAACTGCAGAAGCTGGTGACTGAGTTTGGTAAAGTGTGTGAAAGAAGAAAGTTAAGAGTAAATGTGAATAAGATCAAGGTTATTAGGTACAGTAGGGTTGAGGGTTAAGTCAATTGGGAGGTAAGTTTGAATGGAGAAAAACTGGAGGAAGTAATGTGTTTTAGATATCTGGGAGTGGATCTGGCAGTGGATGGAACCATGGAAGCAGAAGTGAATCATAGGGTGGGGGAGGGGGCGAAAATCCTGGGAGCCTTGAAGAATGTGTGGAAGTCGAGAACATTATCTCCAAAAGCAAAAATGGGTATGTTTGAAGGAATAGTGGTTCCAACAATGTTGTACGGTTGTGAGGCGTGGACTATGGATAGAGTTGTGCGCAGGAGGGTGGATGTGCTGGAAATGAGATGTTTGAGGACAATATGTGGTGTGAGGTGGTTTGATCGAGTAAGTAATGTAAGGGTAAGAGAGATGTGTGGAAATAAAAAGAGCATGGTTGAGAGAGCAGAAGAGGGTGTTTTGAAATGGTATAGGCACATGGAGAGAATGAGTGAGGAAAGATTGACCAAGTGGATATATGTGTCGGAGGTGGAGGGAACGAGGAGAAGTGGGAGACCAAATTGGAGGTGGAAAGATGGAGTGAAAAAGATTTTGAGTGATTGGGGCCTGAACATTCAGGAGGGTGAAAGGCGGGCAAGGAATAGAGTGAATTGGATCGATGTGGTATACTGGGATCGACGTGCTGTCAATGGATTGAATCAGGGCATGTGAAGTGTCTGGGGTAAACCATGGAAAGTTGTGTGGCACCTGGATGTGGAAAGGGAGCTGTGGTTTCGAGCATTATTGCATGACAGCTAGAGACTGAGTGTGAACGAATGTGGCCTTTGTTGTCTTTTCCTAGTGCTACCTCGCACACATGAGGGGGGGGGTATGTTATTCCATGTGTAGCGAGGTGGCGATGGGAACAAATAAAGGCAGACAGTGTGAATTGTGTGCATGTGTATATATGTATGTGTCTGTGTGTGTATATATATGTGTACATTGAGATGTATGGGTATGTATATTTGCGTGTGTGGACGTGTATGTATATACATGTGTATGGGAGTGGGTTGGGCCATTTCTTTCATCTGATTCCTTGCGCTACCTCGCTAACGCGGGAGACAGCGACAAAGCAAAATAAATAAATAAATAAATGTATATATATGTATACGTTGAAATGTATAGGTACGTTTATGTGCGTGTGTGGACATGTATGTACATACATGTGACCCAACCCACCCACATCACATGTATATACATACACGTCCACACACGCACATACCCTTTCATTACTTACTTGATCAACCCACCTAACACCACATATTGTCCTCAAACATCTCATTTCCAACACTTTCACCCTCCTCCGCGAAACCCTATCTATAACCCATGCCTCGCAACCACATAACATTGTTGGAACCACTATTCGATCTAACATACCCATTTTTCTTTCCAAAATAATGTTCTCGCCTTCCACACATTTTTCAATGCTACCAGAACTTTCGCCCCCTCCCCGCCCTGTGACTCACTTCCACTTCCATGGTTCCATCCACTGCTAAATCCACTCCCAGATATCTAAAACACTTCACTTCCTCCAGTTTTTCTCCATTCAAACTTACCTCCCAACTGACTTGTCCCTCAACCCTACAGAACCTAATAACCTTGCTCTTCTTCTCATTTGCTCTCAACTTTCTCCTTTCTCACACTTTATGCGTTGGGTTTGATTAGTGCCTCAGCTGCTTGTTCTGTCTCAGCTAGCATTAAAAGAATATGTGGTATTATGAGTAGATAGATAGAAATAACAGGATTGCTATTTCCTTTTTTACTTCCAAATAGTTTTTTAATTTTGAGAATTTAGCATAAGTCCTATTTTTTCATTTATATTTTGAATGTAGAGGAAGTTTCCTTTCTTATCTCTTTAATGAAAAATTTCGTACTTTTGTATTTTTGTATATTTAAGATCACCCATGTTGGTGTCAGTTGCTGTGTGTTGTCCATTAGATAATTTTTTGAAAGAGACTATAGATGTCATTTCCTCTCAAAAGTAAATTTTTTACTGAAAATTAACAGACATCCATGTGTAAGGACCTTATTTTCTCAAACAAGAGACAACAATGAATGACTGGCCAGAGTTATTCTTAGGGAAAGCTCTTTTAAAACAGATGAAAAGGAGTTAAGAGATCATTAGCAAGGAATGTGCATGCAAGCCTGTAAAAGTGATATACCTTTGTAGATGAAAGATATGTGAAGATCATGTTAGTGTGGTTGAAAGAATGAAAAGTGGCAAACTGCAAAAGAGATCATGTGCAGTGAATGAACTGTGTTCGAGATGCGAAAACAAAATTGTGAATGGGGAAGACAGCCATACTTGTTCATGAATTAAGCCTAAGTGACCTGGGAGGCTGTATACATTTGACTCACCTCATGAATATGTGAAAGTAGATAAATACCAACACTTGATTATGCTATCTTCCCCTCTTGTTGCTTTGTTAAGAAAATCTTGCATGGTCTGTAAGAGAGTGCATTGGGAATTTAATGCCAGCCTCAGGCTTGATGTGATGTGCTTTCACTGAGAAGAACTCTCAACTGATGGCTGTTTAACTATGTAGCAGTACTTTCACACCTGACAGGTTATTTCATGCCTTGTTAACCTATGGTCAACCAAGCAATGCTGGATTGATACTGATGAAAGCAGCACTCCAGCAACTATCATTATCTATGTTATAGTAGGCATTTAAGTAACTTCATTGTAGATTATTTTCCATTTGTTCAAACTTTTTTTAAACTTCATTAATTTTATTTTTCAAAATGTAATATACAATAGTACAGTTTTATTGTCTTCTGCACTTACTTTCCAGGATAATGCTCAGACTCTGATGCTACCTCAGGGTCGAATTGAATTTAAGGATGTTTCTTTCCACTACTCACCTGAAAGGCCAATATTAAAGAATATCACCTTTATTGTAGAACCAGGAAAGACTGTTGCTATTGTAAGTTGGAGCTTTTGTTTTTGATGGACTGCTTTTACACATGATCATTTTGGTCACTTCTAAGAGAAGCTAGACATTTGTTGAGATGAAATGTTATGCACTGAAGTGTGAGCTATATAAAAACGCCCTTAAGTAAATCTTTTTTTTTAAGTAAGTGATTGGATTGGTCAATGCTGCTTTAATTATTATATTCGCAAATTCACAGGTTGGCCCTACTGGTAGTGGTAAGAGCACCATAATGCGTCTTCTCTTCCGCTTTTATGATGTAATTCAAGGTAGCATTTTGATTGATGGAGTAAATATTAAAGATTACTCACAAAAATCTCTGCGACAAGCCATAGGAGTAGTTCCCCAGGATACATTACTCTTTAATGAGTCAATATTGTAAGTATACCACTTCATGTTTATAATTAAAGGGTCATACAAACAAATAAGTTGAAAAGAGGTAGTAGTTGGTAGGCAGCCATTGACTAAGAAGGTAAGTTATCAGTACTACCCACCTGGTATCAGGAGGGTCAGTGACAGCTGCATAGTAAGCCAGCACTTTTGTGGTTGTCAAGTTGCACTCCTTTGACCTGGGTAGCTACTTTTTTTTCTTTCTGCCTCACCCACTTGTGAATTGCTGGCCTTTAGTGCACAATACAGTCAGACCTTTCACACATAACACTTGACAACAGATTTTACTCAGTTGAGCTCCATGTGCTATCCCTACCTCTTAGCATAATGGTATTAACAATACATAGAAAGAGAAGGTAGGAACTTTAGGCAGGAGCATTAGGTAGTAGTGGATTGGAACATTAGGCAAAAGTATAAGGTAGTTGTAATAATTGGAATACTAGACACAGACAGATCCATGCTTTTTCAAAGTATTTCTCACTCACATTGGGTAAAATTAATTAGAAGGTTTATTAGATAGGAGCCTCTGGAAACTCAGCATTAGAATTGCCCTCTGCCAATTGCCTGTTAAGGATTAGGTACCAAAGGGTAGTGGGTAGCATAGGAGTTCACCAGTAATGGAGACAGCAAGGGCAACTGAAGCCCAAATTAAGGCAATCTAACCAATGTGAGATAGGTAGTGTGTTTGAGAAAAGAAACCTGGATGTTTTGGCTCTGAGTGAAACGAAGCTCAAGGTAAAAGGGAAGAGTGGTTTGGAAATCTCCTGAGAGTAAAGTCAGGGGTTGGTAAGGGGACAAGAGCAAAGGAAGGAGTAGCACTACTCATGAAGCAGAAGTTGTGGGAGTATGTGATAGAGTGTAAGAATGTAAACTTTAGATTGATATGGGTAAAACTGAAAGTGGATGGAGAGCGATGGCTGATTATTGGTGCCTATGCACCTGGTCATGAGAAGAAAGATCATGAGAGGCAAGTGTTTTGGGAGCAGCTGAGTGAGTGGTTAGCAGCTTTGATGCTCAAGACCGGGATATAGTGATGGGTGATTTGAATGCAAAGGTGAGTAATGTGGCAGTTGAGGGTAAAATTGGTGCACATAGGGTGTTCAGTGTTGTAAATGGAAATGGTGAAGAGCTTGTAGATTTGTTTGCTGAAGAAGGACTGGTGATTGGGAATACCTGGTTTAAAAAGAGAGATTTACATAAGTATATGTATGTAATTAGGAGAGATGGCCAAAGAATGTTATTGGATTATGTGTTAATTGATAGGCATGTGAAAGAGAGACTTTTGGATATTAATATGCTGAGAGGGGCAGCTGGAGGGATGTCTGATCATTATCTTGTGGAGCCAAAGGTGAAGATTTGTAGAGATTTTCAGAAAAGAAGAGAGAATGTTGGGATGAAGAGAGGCATGAAAGTAAGTGAGCTTGGAAAGGAGACTTGTGTGAGCAAGTACTTAGAGAGATTGAGTGCAGAATGGCAAAAGGTGTGAGCAAGTGACATAAGGGAAGTGGGGGGGGAATGGGATGCATTTAGGGAAGCAGTGATAGCTTGTGCAAAAGATGCTTGTGGCATGAGAAAGGTGGGAGATGGGCAGATTAGAAGGGGTAGTGAGTGGTGGGATGAAGAAGTATGATTGTTAGTGAAAGAGAAGAGAGGCATTTGGATGATATTTTGAAGGGAAATAGTGCAAATGAGTGGGAGATGTATAAAAGAAAGCAGCAGGAGGTCAAGAGAAAGTTGCAAGAGGTGAAAAAGAGGGCAAATGAGAGTTGGGGTGAGATAGTATCATTAGATTGTAGGGAGCATAAAAAGATGATTTGGAAGAAGGTAAGTAAAGTACTTAAGACAAGAGAACAAATGGGAACATCGGTGGAGGGGGTTAATGGTGAGGTTATAACAAGTGGTGAAGTGAGGAGATGGAGTGAGTATTTTGAAGGTTTGTTGAATGTGTTTGATGATAGAGTGGCAGATATAGGGTGTTTTGGTCGAGGTGGTGTGTGATGTGAGCAGGGTCAGGTAGAATGGTTTGGTAAACAGAGAAGAGGTAGTGAAAGTTTTGCGGAAGATGAAAGCCGGCAAGGCAGTGGGTTTGGATATTATTGCAGTGGAATTTATTAAAAATGGGGTGGCTGTGTTGTTGATTGGTTGGCAAGGATATTTAATGTATGTATGGTTCATGGTGAAGTGCCTGAGGATTAGCAGAATGCATGCATAGTGTCATTGTACAAAGGCAAAGGGGATAAAGGTGAATGTTCAAATTTCAGAGGTTTGTTGAGTATTCCTGGGAAATTATAAGGGAGGGTATCTATTGAGAGGGTAAAGGCATTTACAGAGCACCAGATTGGGGAAGAGCAGTGTGGTTTCTGAAAAGGTAGAGGATGTGTAAATCAGGTGTTTGCTTTGAAGAATGTATGTGAGAAATACTTAGAAAAACAGATGGATTTGTATGTAGCGTTTATGGATCTGGATAAGGCATATAAATGGGTTGATAGAGATGCTTATGCTTTGTGGAAGGTATTAAGAATATAAGGTGTGGAAGGTAAATTGCTAGAAGCAGTGAAAAGTTTTTATCAAGGATGCAAGGCATGTGTACGAGGAGGAAGAGAGGAAAGTGATTGGTTCCCAATGAATGTTGATTTGCGGCAGAGGTGCATGATGTCTTCACGGTTTTTTAATTTGTTTATGGATGGGGTTGTTAGGGAGGTGAATGCAAGAGTTTTGGAGAGAGGGACAAGTATGCAGTCTGTTGTGGATGAGAGGGCTTGGGAAGTGAGTCAGTTGTTGTTCGCTGATGATACACCGCTGGTGGCTGATTTGGGTGAGAAACTTCAGAAGCGGGTGACTGAGTATGGTAAAGTGTGTGAAAGAAGAAAGCTGAGAGTAAATAAGAATAAGAGTGATATTATTAGGTTGAGTAAAGTTGAGGGACAAGTTAATTGGGATGTAAGTTTGAATGGAGAGAAACTGGAGGAAGTGAAGTGTACAATGGCACTAATCATGCATTCTGCCAAGCCTCAGGCACTTCACCATGATCCATACATACATTCAATATTCTTACCAACCAATCAACAACACAGTCTACCCCCCTTTTTTTTTTATATATTCCACTGCAATACCATCCAAACCTGCTGCCATGCTGGCTTTCATCTTCCACAAAACTTTCACTACCTCCTCTCTGTTCACCAAACCATTTTCCCTGACCCTCTCACTTCGCACACTGTCCTGACCAAAACACCCTATATCTGCCACTTTATCATCAAACACATCCAACTAACCTTCAAAATATTCACTCCATCTACTTCTCACTTCATCACTTATTGTTATTACGTCTGCATTTGTCCCCTTCACCGATGTTTCCATATGTTCTCTTGTTTTACACACTTTATTTACTTCCTTCCAAAACATCTTTTTATTCTCCTTAAAATTTAATGATACTCTCTCCCCAACTCTCATTTGCCCTCTTCTTCACGTCTTGCACCTTTCTCTTGACCTCCTGCCACTTTCTTATATACATCTCCTAGTCATTTGCACTACTTCCCTGCAAAAATCATCCGAACACCTCTACACCTCTCTCTTCTCTTTCACTAATAATTTTACTTCATCATCCCACCATTCACTACCCTTTCAAATCTGCCCACCTTCCACATTTCTCACGCCACATGCATCTTTTGTGCAAGCCGTCACTGCCTCCCTAAATGCATCTCATTCCTCCTCCTTTCCCCTTACGTCATTTGGTCTCACCTTTTGCCATTCTGCACTCAATCTCTCTTGGTACTTCCTCACACAAGTCTCCTTTCCAGCTCACTTACTCTCACCACTCTCTTCACCCCAACATTCTTTCTTCTTTTCTGAAAACCTTCACCCCAACATTCTCTTTTCTTTTCTGAAAACCTCTACAAATCTTCACCTTCACTTCCACAAGATAGTGATCAGACATCCCTCCAGGTACCCCTCTCAGCACATTAACATCCAAAAGTCTCTTGTTTACACACCTGTCAATTAATATGTAATCCAATTATGCCCTCTGGCCATCTCTCCTATTCACATACATATACTTATGTATATATCTCTTTTTAAATCAGATATTCCCCATCACCAGTCCTATTTCAGCACACAAATCCACAAGCTCTTCACCATTTTCATTTACAACACTTAACACCCCATGTACACCATTTATACCCTCAATTGCCACATTGCTCACCTTTGCATTCAAATCGCCCATTACTATAACCCAGTCTCATGCATCAAAGCTGCTAACACACTCACTCAGCTGCTCCCAAAACACTTGCCTCTCATGATCTTTCTTCTCATGACCAGGTGCTTTTTCTTTTTTTCTTTTAAACTATTCGCCATTTCCCGCGTTAGCGAGGTAGCATTAAGAACAGAGGACTGGGCCTTTTCTGGAATATCCTCACCTGGCCCCCTCTGTACCCATATCTGTTTAGAGTTTACTGTCTTACACTCTATCACACACTCCCACAGCTCCTGTTTCAGGAGGAGTGCTACTCCTTCCTTTGCTCTTGTCCTCTCACTAACTCCTGACTTTATTTCCAAGACATTCCCATACCACTCTTCCCCTTTACCCTTGAGCTTTCTTTCACTCAGAGCCAAAACATCCAGGTTACTTTCATCAAACTTACTACCTATCTCTCCTTTTGGTTATCTTGGGTACATCCACACATTTATATCCCCAATCTGAGCCTTTGAGGAGGATGAGCACTCCCCACATGACTTCTGTTCCCCATTTTTTTATCTAATTACTCTTTCCTGTATCAGCCACGGTGACATCACACAATGACATCACACAGCCCTGCCTCACATCTACATGTATCCAAACTTTCGATCAACTCTCCATCCACTCTTACACATGCAGTTGCTCCTCTGTAGAAGGCTTTCACACTATCCAACAGTTGTGTCCCTACACTATATATCCTTAACATTTTTTTTTTTTTTTTTTTTTGCTTTGTCGCTGTCTCCCGCGTTTGCGAGGTAGCGCAAGGAAACAGACGAAAGAAATGGCCCAACCCACCCCCATACACATGTATATACATACGTCCACACACGCAAATATACATACCTACACAGCTTTCCATGGTTTACCCCAGACGCCTCACATGCCTTGATTCAATCCACTGACAGCACGTCAACCCCGGTATACCACATCGCTCCAGTTCACTCTATTCCTTGCCCTCCTTTCACCCTCCTGCATGTTCAGGCCCCGATCACACAAAATCTTTTTCACTCCATCTTTCCACCTCCAATTTGGTCTCCCTCTTCTCCTTGTTCCCTCCACCTCCGACACATATATTCTCTTGGTCAATCTTTCCTCACTCATTCTCTCCATGTGCCCGAACCATTTCAAAACACCCTCTTCTGCTCTCTCAACCACGCTCTTTTTATTTCCACACATCTCTCTTACCCTTACGTTACTTACTCGATCAAACCACCTCACACCACATATTGTCCTCAAACATCTCATTTCCAGCACATCCATCCTCCTGCGCACAACTCTATCCATAGCCCACGTCTCACAACCATACAACATTGTTGGAACCACTATTCCTTCAAACATACCCATTTTTGCTTTCCGAGATAATGTTCTCGACTTCCACACATTCTTCAAGGCTCCCAGAATTTTCGCCCCCTCCCCCACTCTATGATCCACTTCCGCTTCCATGGTTCCATCCGCTGCCAGATACACTCCCAGATATCTAAAACACTTCACTTCCTCCAGTTTTTAAAAAAAAAAAAAAAACACTATTTGCATATTTATGTAGTCGATTCCTCATGTAACCACTCTCCTGCTCTTGTAAATGTTATTGATTTTACATATATTAACCAAATATGGAAATGTAGCATCATAGTACGTAGCCCAAACATCTTAAAGCAGATGATTTGTACAGTATTTCCTCACGGCCACACCAAACATAAAAACATTGACATTACTCTCCGAGACCTCACACTTTACCCAGAAGCTTACTTTGTAGTCTCAGCATTACAGCCTTCACCTTTACAAGGTTGTCATCATCCACACATTCTGAGTTATCATTTCACTCCAAAGAGCTGAATAGAATTTCAGCCGAAAATTACAATTTTATCTTTCATTTAGTATTGTTTATTAGGTACCAGTTTGTTTGCACCAAATAAGTTCACCATTACTAAGTTCTTTCATGAGGAATAACCTTATCAGCATTCATATCATTATCCTTCATTTCAAAATTTCATTTGTAGGCAGGTGTTGGTTGTATAACCCAGTAGTTTCCAGTCCAATACAGTTATTTTGCTCTTAAAACCACAAAAATACCCTGTAGATGTGCTTCAATGGCCAGCACTGAATGTGAGCATTATGCATGTCTTTTTGATTGTTTCTTTTATGTGGTAATGTTTATTGTACACATTATCTCCTCTCTTATGGGCTATAAAGAGTTCAGGGGTTTGTGACATATCTCCTCTTTTATGGGCTATAAAGAGTTCAGGGGTTTGTGACAATTGGTCTCACCTCTATAGATGTTACAGAATAGCAAGAGATACTTGGATTTTTAGAATGATCCTACCATGGTGGCTGCATTCAGACCAGAATTGACCATGCAAACCAGTAAGTTTCTTCAAGAAGACCAAAGAGGAGAAGCCATAAAACTTGCATGAATTGTGCATATAAGCACATTGAAAGCAGTTACCAATATTAGGATGCTCATTTGCATTTTTTTTTCTGCATAATTTTTATGCTAGTATTTTGGCAATTATGCATTTTCCAAAAGAAATTGTTTTATGCAGTAACATACCTCAGTTGCAACATTACTTAGTTAAGATTCATGTTACAAGATTGACATTACATTATTAAAAGTAGATACCACCAGATTCATCCAGTTACTGAACTGAGTCAATTCGGACTCATGAGCAGGGAATCATCTGTAAAGGTATATTAACAATAGTGGAGGCTGTTACACAGGTCACAGTTGTCGACGGCAACTTTGACAGAGCCCAGAACTGCGAATCATCTATACTTAACCACAAGGTTTCCCTGTCTCAAGTTATCAAATTTCTGTTGTTACATACTGCAACGTCTATAAACCACAGTAAAAATCTAATAGTTTAACGTTATTATTTTGGATTTTTGTCCAGACGGTAATTGGACTTTCAAGCACAGTTCTCTTTAGATATCTTCCTATACTGTGTCCATTCAGAATGTGTGATGACTGTTATTAACTTCAATCTTTTTTAAGTTCAGAAATTTATAAGTTTAACCCAGTACTTCTTTCATGTACTTAAAAAGGAACGGAAGAGTCCTGATATAACCCAAGAAAATTGTCAGAAACATTCACAGAAACATGTGAGGTTATAGTGCACAAATTTGCAAGCAGTGGCAGTCATTTTCCTGAAACTCTTCAGAGTTACATAACACTTTTTCATTACATTTTTTTCTAAATTTTTTTTTTATATATTTTGGGCACTGTGGAATAAGCAAAGCTGAATGACTTTTGTAATTCTCGAGAAATAGTTTATATACTGAATGTGTTGGAGATGATTTTAGGCATGCACGTTATAGAATGAATTGGAATGATAAGGAATGCGGGGCAATGAGCTGTCAGTGGACAGAACCAGAGGAAACCATGTAAAGTTCTGTGAGGCTAGTAATAGATAGGAGGTTCAGGTTTTGGTGTATTCCACTTAACAAGTTGATGGTGAATGAGGCTTTTTTTTTTAGCCTGTTCTTGGTGCTACCTCACTGTGGTGGGAAATTTTGAACTAGCAAGAAAAAAATATGCTTATTACTGGACCCTTCCTGCTTGAGGTTACAAGTGATGAGTCACCTTTGGTGAGATGCATCACAAGTTGATGAAATAGCTTAATCACACCAAAAAATGTTTTGCTTCGGAGTTCATTCTCTGAGGAGGTCTTTGATGAGACTACCCTTCCAATGACACAGCCTTGCATAGGGTGACTTTTCACTTGAATTGTAACCTCAAGCAGGGGGGAGCCAGATAATGCCTATTCACATATGTATGCCAATCATGCTGTCAGCCTTAAAGTGGACTTTATTTTTAAAGGCCATGACTTATGGAAAGATAATGCCATCTGAATCAAGGTGGGCTGTAAGCTGCTATGACTAACCAATATGCTTTGGGAAGGAAAATCCTACAGAGGATAGTAATTCACACAAATTGAAAGTTTTAAGGTCAAGATTATGTATTATAGTAAGAGTATTGTATAGAGGAAACTACATAAGAAAAACAGACTTCAGAAGAATGGTAAGGATCCTCAGACAGGGTTAGACGAGTCAGCAATGTTTGTAATATCAGCAAATAGAGTTCATATAAAGCAGTTAACAAATCTGAAGTTCAAAGACTTGTTGATTTTATTATTGACTGTTAGTGTACAGTACACAGCCATGCAGTGCAAGGTGACTGTACACTGGTTTAGCTTAGATTCCTGGATGTAGAATTGCAGACCTCGATAGCCTAGAGCTGACTGTGTTAATTCCACATTTTCTCAAAATTTACTAAAATGCAAGATATTTGAAGTGGTACAGTATTTGGCAAATGATTTCTTGTACCAAACATTTTTAGAAAATGTTCGAATGATTTAAAATTGAAGTAAATATGGATAGAGTTGTGCGCAGGAGGGTGGATGTGCTGGAAATGAGATGTTTGAGGACAATGTGTGGTGTGAGGTGGTTTGATCAAGTAAGTAATGTAAGGGTAAGAGAGATGTGTGGAAATAAAAAGAGCGTGGTTGAGAGAGCAGAAGAGGGTGTTTTGAAATGGTTTGGGCACATGGAGAGAATGAGTGAGGAAAGATTGACCAAGAGGATATATGTGTCAGAGGTGGAGGGAACGAGGAGAAGCGGGAGACCAAATTGGAGGTGGAAAGATAGAGTGAAAAAGATTTTGAGTGATAGGGGCCTGAACATGCAGGAGGGTGAAAGGCGGGCAAGGAATAGAGTGAATTGGATGGATGTGGTATACCGGGGTTGACGGGCTGTCAGTGGATTAAATCAGGGCATGTGAAGCGTCTGGGGTAAACCATGGAAAGCTGTGTGGGGCCTGGATGTGGAAAGGGAGCTGTGGTTTCGGGCATTATTGCATGACAGCTAGGGACTGAGTGTGAACGAATGAGGCCTTTGTTGTCTTTTCCTAGCGCTACCCCGCACACATGAGGGGGGAGGGGGATGGTATTCCATGTGTGGCGAGGTGGCGATGGGAATGAATAAAGGCAGACAGTGTGAATTGTGTGCATGGGTATATATGTATGTGTCTGTGTGTGTAATATATATGTGTACATTGAGATGTGTAGGCATGTATATTTGCGTGTGTGGACGTGTGTGTATATACATGTGTATGGGGGTGGGTTGGGCCATTTCTTTCATCTGTTTCCTTGCGCTACCTCGCAAACGCGGGAGACAGCGACAAAGCAAAATAAATAAATAAATAATAAATATCCCTTAAAGCATTCCACTTGACTTTGTCTTACACTTCTTCGGATCCATAAAAGCTGCATACAACTTCTTACCTTTCCATGGTCATCTTTACCACAAAAGTCTGATCCACACATCCCCAACCTTTCCTAAAACCCCCTTGCTCTTCACTTATTCTGCATTCAGTCACTTCCATCACTATCAGTCAACATTTCTGCATACACTTTTCCTATACGGTGCAAGAGTGTTAATTGATAGAGTAATGGAAGTGGTGAAATGCAGAATATGTGAAGAGCAAGGGGGTTTTAGGAAAGGTAGGGGATGTGTAGATCATATAACCAAACAAACAAATGACTTTATTTGCACCAAAAATATCACTCTACATATCCGAAAACTCCTTTATTTTTTCAGTTCTAAAACTCACTACAGTAGCGAGTGCACATATCTTGCTTCATGTCAACATAACATATATATACTTTGTAACATATTCTAGGTGACTGAGATATATATTTTTTCCAGCTGTGACAGTATGCTACTTGTAACATCTATGGATAGTTGGTGGAAACAAACATGAACTGGAATTTTAAAGAGACAGAAAACTGTAAATCATCATATGACAATGGTAGCAGTCCAATAACAGTCATCATAAGGTGAAGGGAGCAGTGCAACCTTTCCATTGGGTAAGGTTTTTGTTTTGTGTATTCCTCAGTGCACTCACAAAAGAAAAATTTCCCCTTCAGAATATCTTTACATCATATATCAGTTTATTTTATCCCTGGGAATAGGGGAGAAAGAATACGTCCCACGCATTCCCCATGTGTTGTAGAAGGCAACTAAAGGGGACGGGAGAGGGGGGGCTTGAAACCCTCCCCTCCTTGTATTTCAACTTTCTAAAAGGGGAAACAGAAGAAGAAGTCACATGGGGAGTGCTCATCCTCCTGGAAGGCTCAGATTGGAGTGTCTAAATGTGTGTGGATGTAACCAAGATGAGAAAAAAGGAGAGATAGGTGGTATGTTTGAGGAAAGGAATCTGGATGTTTTGGCTCTGAGAGAAACAAAGGGGAAGAGTGGTTTGGGAATGTTTTGGAAGTAAAGTCAGGGGTTGGTGAGAGGACAAGAGCAAGGGAAGGAGTAGCACTACTCCTGAAACAAGTTGTGGGAGTATGTGATAGAGTGTAAGAAAGTAAACTCTAGATTGATATGGGTAAAACTGAAAGTGGATGGAGACAGATGGGTGATTATTGGTGCCTATGCACCTGGTCATGAGAAGAAAGATCATGAGAGGCAAGTGTTTCAGGAGCAGTTGAGTGAGTGTGTTAGCAGTTTTGATGCATGAGACCGGGTTATAGTGATGGGTGGTTTGAATGCAAAGGTGAGTAACGTGTCAGTTGAGGGAATAATTGGTGTACATGGGGTGTTCAGTGTTGTAAACGGAAATGGTGAAGAGCTTGTAGATTTGTGTGCTGAAAAAGGACTGGTGATTAGGAATACCTGGTTTGAAAAGAGAGATATACATAAGCATACATATGTAAGTAGGAGAGATTGCCAAAGAGTGTTATTGGATTCCGTGTTAATTGATAGGCACGTGAAAGAGAGGCTTTTGGATGTTAATATGCTGAGACATGCAACTGGAGGAATGTCTGATCATTATCTTGTGGAGGCAAAGGTGAAGATTTGTAGTGGTTTTCAGAAAAGAAGAGAGAATGTTGGGGTGAAGAAAGTGGTGAGAGTAAGTGAGCTTGGGAAGGAGACTTGTGTGAGGAAGCACCAGGAGATACTGAGTGCAGAATGGAAAAAGGTGAGAGTAAAGGAGGTAAGGGGAGTGGGGGAGGAATGGGATGTATTTAGGGAAGCAGTGATGGCTTGTGCAAAAGATGCTTGTGGCATGAGAAGTGTGGGAGGTGGGCAGATTAGAAAGGGTAGTGAGTGGTAGGATGAAGAAGTAAGATTATTTGTGAAAGAGAAGAGAGGCATTTGGACAAGTTTTGCAGGGAAATTGTACAGATGACTGGGAGATGTATAAAAGAAAAAGGTAGGAGGTCAAAAGAAAGGTGCAAGAGATGAAAA
This sequence comes from Panulirus ornatus, assembly GCF_036320965.1. Taxonomy (NCBI): domain Eukaryota; kingdom Metazoa; phylum Arthropoda; class Malacostraca; order Decapoda; family Palinuridae; genus Panulirus; species Panulirus ornatus. Next base: position 3,130,294 of record NC_092240.1, read on the forward strand.
AGAGGGCAAATGAGAGTTGGGGTGAGAGGGTATCATTAAATTTTAGGGAGAATAAGAAGATGTTTTGGAAGGAGGTAAATAAAGTGCGTAAGACAAGAGAACAAATGGGAACATCGATGGAGGGGGCTAATGGGGAGGTAATAACAAGTAGTGGTGATGTGAGAAGGAGATGGAGTGAATATTTTGAAGGTTTGTTGAATGTGTTAGATGATAGAGTGGCAGATATAGGGTGTTTTGGTCGAGGTGGTGTGCGATGTGAGAGGGTTAGGGAGAATGATTTGGTAAACAGAGAAGAGGTAGTGAAAGCTTTGCGGAAGATGAAAGCCAGCAAGGTGTCGGGTTTGGATGGTATTGCAGTGGAATTTATTATAAAAGGGAGGTGACTGTGTTTTTGACTGGTTGGTAAGGATATTTAATGTATGTCTGGCTCATGTTCAAGTGCCTAAGGATTAGCAGAATGCATGCTTAGTGCCATTGTACAAAGGCAAAGGGGATAAAGGTGAGTGCTCAAATTACAGAGGTATAAGTTTGTTGAGTATTCCTGGGAAATTATATGGGAGGGTATTGATTGAGAGGGTGAAGGCATGTACAGAGCATCAGATTGGGGAAGAGCAGTGTGGTTTCAGAAGTGGTAGAGGATGTGTGGATCAGGTGTTTGCTCTGAAGAATGTATGTGAGAAATACTTTGAAAAAACATGGATTTGTATGTAGCATTTATGGATCTGGAGAAGGCATACGATAGAGTTGATAGAGATGCTCTGTGGAAGGTATTAAGAATATATGGTGTGGGAGGCAAGTTGCTAGAAGCAATGAAAAGTTTTTATCGAGGCTGTAAGGCATGTTTGCGAGTAGGAAGAGAGGAAAGTGATTGGTTCTCAGTGAATGTAGGTGTGCGGCAGGGGTGTGTGATGTCTCCATGGTTGTTTAATTTGTTTATGGATGGGGTTGTTAGGGAGGTGAATACAAGAGTTTTGGAGAGAGGGGCAAATATGCAGTCTGTTGTGGATGAGAGGGCTTGGAAAGTGAGTCAGTTGTTATTCGCTGATGAGACAGCGCTGGTGGCTGATTCGCGTGAGAAACTGCTGAAGCTAGTGACTGAGTTTGGTAAAGTGTGTGAAAGAAGGAAGCCGAGAGTAAATGTGAATAAGAGCAAGGATATTAGGCACAGTAGGGTTGAGGGACAAGTCAATTGGAAGGTAAGTTTGAATGGAGAAAACCTGGAGGAAGTGAAGTGTTTTAGATATCTGGGAGTGGATTTGGCAGCAGATGGAACCATGGAAGAGGAAGTGAGTCACAGGATGGGGGAGGGGGCGAAAGTTCTGGGAACGTTGAAAAATGTGTGGAAGGCGAGAACATTATTTTGGAAAGCAAAGATGGGTATGTTTGAAAGAGTAGTGGTTCCAACAATGTTATATGGTTGCGAGGCATGGGCTATAGATAGGGTTGTGCGGAGGAGGGTGTATGTGTTGGAAATGAGATGTTTGAGGACAGTATGTGGTGTGAGGTGGTTTGATCGGGTAAGTAATGAAAGGGTAAGAGAGATGTGTGGTAATAAAAAGAGTGTGGTTGAGAGAGCAGAAGAGGGTGTTTTGAAATGGTTTGGTCACATGGAGAGAATGAGTGAGGAACGATTGACAAAGAGGATATATGTGTCAGAAGTAGAGGGAACGAGGAGAAGTGGGAGACCAAATTGGAGGTGAAAGGATGGAGGGAAAAAGGTTTTAAGCGATCATGGCCTGAACATGCAGGAGGGTGAAAGGCGTGCAAGGAATAGAGTGAATTGGAACAATGTGGTATACCGGGATTGACATGCTGTCAATGGATTGAACCAGGGCATGAGAAGCATCTAGGGTAAACAATGGAAAGTTTTGTGGGGCCTGGATGTGGAAAGGGAGCTGTGGTTTCAGTGCATTATACATGACAGCTAGACACTGAGTGTGAATGAATGTAGCCTTTGTTGTCTTTTCCTAGCGTGCAGGGGGAGTGGGTTGTCATTTCATGTGTGGCAGTGATGGCGACTGGAATGAATAAGGACAGCAAGTATGAATTATGTGCATGGGTATATATGTATATGTCTTTGTATGTATATATATTTATACATTGAAATGTATAGGTATGTATATGTGCGTGAGTGGACATGTATGTATATACATGTGTGTGTGGGTGGGTTAGGCCATTCTTTTGTCTGTTTCCTTGCGCTACCTCATTAACGCAGGAGATAGCGACAAAGTATAATAAATAAATATGAATAATATCATTTAAGGAAATACCTCAGAGGAATAGTATACTTTCCCTTGTGTTGGTGTAGTTGTGGGAGGGTGTTGAATTGACAAGTAGGTTATCAATGGCTGGCAGTACAAATCTCCATTATATATGTAAGTATGTGATGATTATAGTTTTTTATAGGTGTGATTTTATTTGCCATGCCACTGGTTTTTGTACCAGGCATGACTTTACAGACATATTTTTTATCATGTTTTTACATATACATATTTTTCATATACTATATGCTCTGTTTACATATTTACTTGTTATTTACACAAAGAGAAGATTGTTTATATGAATAGGTGAAAAAATAACATTAATTTCATCAAAGTTTCAACAGTGGTACACGAGAAATTTTTTCATATGCAATACTTTAGAATTTACTTGAATACAGTCATTGCTTCACACTTCTTGCTTCCCATCAAGATGATGCACTTACAATGTTTTTGACAATTTTTGGGTGACTGTGAAGCATGATATTTTTTACACTTGGTGACATTTGAGGTTAAGATGTGGAATCTTACATAAGCTGGGAATTCAGATGAGGGTGCAAAGTTTTGCAAAGGCTTAGAGCCACAATCATGGTAAAGCACACTGAATTATGGCCAGCCATGATAGTTTTATAGCGTGCTGAAAAGGGTCAAGTGTTAAACTGCACAAGACCTCAGATATTAACCTCCATGGTGCGTAAAGAAAAAGCAAAATTTTTTTTATCTGTCTGTCTATCTGTGTATGTGATACCTGTTTCCAGTTGGAACTCGCTTAAGGGGGTGCCCACTTCAATAGAATCTCCACTGGCAGAGGGCAACTCTAGCAGTGTTTTCAGAGGTTCATCTTTAATGTTTCTACTTACTACTTCTAACTTATGTGTCTTCCTAATGTTCCAACCTACTACTTCTACCAAATGCTTCCACCAAATGTTCCTGCCCACCACTTCTATCAAATGTTTCTTCCTAATGCTCCTGTCTGATGGTCCTATCTACTACTTCTGTCTGTTGCTCCTATCATTGTACTGAAAAAGCAGGGCTAATGTATAGCACTCACTGCAGGAAAATCTAGAGTTACAAAGAAAGAGTTGTATAAATTAAGCTTTGTCAAGTGTTATGTGTGACAAGAAGAGATTGTAAATTTGTGGTTGAAATGCCAGCAGTCCACAGAAAGAAAAGACAGCTACATGGATCACAGGAGTGCAACTTGACAGCCACTGAAATGCTGGCTCTATGCAGGCATCACTAACCCTCTCAGTACCCGGATAGGTAGTACCAGTAATATACCTCTCTGGTCGATGACTGCCTACCAGCTACTGCATACATGATTTTTTTTTTACCTTACAGAATATGTATGTGCCTCATTTCATTGAAGAAATCACCCAAAAAGTAGTGTAATTTCCTATGCAGTGGTGTGGGAGGATGTTGAGCAGAAGGATAGCCTGGGCCAGTGGTATGGATGCTTCTTACTTAAGTTATGGGTGTCACCTGGCTGCTGCATGAGGCTGCACTGAGTGAAAATTCACCTTTGATGAGGCTGTATCACTGTCATTTGATAAACAGAGTACAGTCTAATCAAAGAACTTTTCCTGTCCCTACTATTGAGTGTAATGCAACTTTCGGGCAGTGGGAGCATATGAAAAATAGGTCCTAGATAAAACCAGAACCCTTCCAGATAGGGGTCCTAATCATGTATAGAAATGTTTATCCAGGAGTGGTTCATTCTACTTACACTTAATCACTTATTGGTAGGGCTGGCCAATCCATGCCAAAGAAGGAACCAAGAAATTACCAATGTACATTGCCTAAGAGGCACTGCATTGTATGATGATAATTCAGTAATTTAGAGGGATGTCTGATCATTATCTTGTGGAGGCGAAGGTGAAGATTTGTAGAGGTTTTCAGAAAGGAAGAGGGAATGTTAGGGTGAAGAGAGTGGTGAGAGTAAGTGAGCTTGGAAAGGAGACTTGTGTGAGGAAGTACCAGGAGCGACTGAGTACAGAATGGAAAAAGGTGAGAACAAAGGATTAAGGGGAGTGGGGGAGGAATGGGATGTATTTAGGGAAGCAGTGATGGCTTGCACAAAAGATGCTTGTGGCATGAGAAGCATGGGAGATGGGCAGATTAGAAAGGGTAGTGAGTGGTGGGATGAAGAAGTAAGATTATTAGTGAAAGAGAAGAGAGAGGCATTTGGACAATTTTTGCAGGGAAATAATGCAAATGAGTGGGAGATGTATAAAAGAAAGAGGCAGGAGGTCAAGAGAAAGGTGCAAGAGGTGAAAAAAAGGGCAAATGAGAGTTGGGGTGAGAGAGTATCATTAAATTTTAGGGAGAATAAAAAGATATTTTGGAAGGAGGTAAATAGAGTGCGGAAGACAAGGGAACAAATGGGAACTTCAGTGAAGGGGGCTAATGGGGAGGTGATAACAAGTAGTGGTGATGTGAGAAGGAGATGGAGTGAGTATTTTGAAGGTTTATTGAATGTATTTGATGATAGAGTGGCAGATCTAGGGTGTTTTGGTCGAGGTGGTGTGCAAAGTGAGAGGGCTAGGGAAAATGATTTGGTAAACAGAGAAGAGGTAGTAAAAGCTTTGTGGAAGATGAAAGCTGGCAAGGCAGCGGGTTTGGATGGTATTGCAGTGGAATTTATAAAAAAAGGGTGTGACTGTATTGTTGACTGGTTGGTAAGGTTATTTAATGTATGTATGATTCATGGTGAGGTGCCTGAGGATTGGCAGAATGCTTGCATAGTGCCATTGTATAAAGGCAAAGGGGATAAGAGTGAGTGCTCAAATTACAGAGGTATCAGCTTGTTGAGTATTCCTGGTAAATTATATGGAAGGGTACTGATTGAGAGGGTGAAGGCATGTACAGAGCATCAGATTGGGGAAGAGCAGTGTGGTTTCAGAAGTGGTAGAGGATGTGTGGATCTGATTGCTTTGAAGAATGTATGTGAGAAATACTTAGAAAAACAAATGGATTTGTATGTAGCATTTATGGATCTGGAGAGGGCATATGATAGAGTTGATAGAGATGCTCTGTGGAAGGTATTAAGAATATATGGTGTGGGAGGCAAGTTGTTAGAAGCAATGAAAAGTTGTGAGTCAGTTGTTGTTCGCTGATGATACAGCGCTGGTGGCTGATTCATGTGAGAAACTGCAGAAGCTTCATGAAATGAGAAAATGAAGTGATTGTGCAGTAGGTGTATGGTAATAGGGTTAAGCAGAGATAATGCACATTTTGTAGTATAGTGAGAGATTTTATGGACATTATATTTACTCACTGATGTGCAGATTAAAAGCAGGAAGCCCTGATGTTATTGTGGAAGTTTTTATTTTCATTTTAACCGATTGGACATGGGTTGAGAATGTGAATGAATGAACTGAGAGACTGTGTGGACATGATCAATCCCATGTGGACATGGGTTGAGAATGTGAATGAATGAACTGAGAGACTGTGTGGACATGATCAATCCCATGGAATTGGATGTGGAATTACATTTTGTTAATTATATGAATTAGTGATGATGTATTCTATTACTTGTAGTGATTCCTAATAATATGATTCACTGCATAGTATTTACATTATCTTTTCCTGTAAAATTTTCATGAATATCTGTCAGTGTTTCTATGTTCTAACAAATAATGCTTGTTATGCTTCCTTGGCTCATTCTTTTTGTTTCTGTAGTCTTCCCTCATCCTGACTAAGTAATTAACAACAATGTCACCCTCTTCTGTGAGAAATTTAGCTAAAATCCAATCCACTCCAGCCACTTTGTCATAATTCATCTTACACAAAGTTTTCACTACCTCCTTTCTTTTCACCACAACATTCACCATGACTCTCTTGCTCCCAAACATATGACAACTCCCACCATATCATCTAACACTTTCCACACTTCTTCAAAATATGCATTCTATTTTCTCTTCACCTCTTCTTTACCTGTTCCCACTTCTTATCTACTTCCCTCACTGATACCTCCATTTGTTCTCTTGTTATCCTCACACTCTTGACCTCTTTCCAAAACATTTCCTTATTCTCCCTAAAGTTTGCCAATAATCTCTTAACTCATTTCTAATTTGCCCTCGTTTTCAGCTCCTGAACCTTCCTCTTAACCTCCTTCTACTTTCTCTTATACGTCTCTTAATCCTTGCACTTTTTCCCAGCAAGAAGTGCCCATATACCCCTCTTTTCTCTGTCACTAGAAACTTAATTTCTTATCCTATCACTGACTACCCTTTCTCAGATGCCAATATCCCACCATCTGGATAACAAACACTTCACCCCATAATATGATTCACTGCATAGTATTTACATTGTCTTTTCCTGTAAAATTTTCATGAATATCTGTCAGTGTTTATATGTTCTAACAAATAATGCTTGTTATGCTTCCTTGGCTCCATTCTTTTTGTTTCTGTAGTCTTCCCTCATCCTGACTAAGTGATTAACAACAATGTCTCCCTCTTTTCATTTCTTAAACTCTCCCCTTTCTGTTTATTTACCCCATTTTTTCCAGTTTCTCATCTCATTTCTATGTACTTTTTCCACATTACTTGGTTCAAACCATTTGTAATGTCATTTGTTTTCAGCCATAATAAGCTTAATATGATTTTAGTAAATAATGCTTTCAGTTATAACATACGCTATGGAAGAGTAACTGCAACAGATAATGAGGTCAGAGATGCGGCCAAGTATGCAGACATTCACGATAAGATCATCACATTCCCAGAACAGTATGATACAAAGGTTAGTGAGTTTACTTGTTACACTGCATTAGAAGAATATAGAGTTAATGGAAATTATCATCATTAAGGTGCACAAATAAGTATATATGGGTGGGGTGGGATTGGGAGTCAGCAGGCATTATAATTATTGGATTATTTGGTAATTGATATTCATGCAAAGAAAAGACTGTTGTTTGTGAAAATGCTGAGAGGAGCAGCTGGTAGAATGTCTAATCAGTTCTTGGTGAAGATGGATGTGAAAGTTAGTAGCAACTTTGGATAAAGAGGAAATAACTTGGGGGAAAAGAGAGTAGTGAAAATGAATGAGCTTGGAATAGGAAGTTTTTTGCCGAGAAATGTGAGAAGTCAGGTGAAAATAAATGAAACTAGAGGAGTTCTTCAGGAGTGGAAAGTATTAAGGAAGCTTTGCTTTTATGGGGTGGAGTGTTTGTTATCCAGAAGGTGGGATATTGGCATTTGAGAAAGGGTAGTTAGTGATAGGATAAGAAATTAAGTTTTCAGTGACAGAGAAAAGAGGGGTATATGGGCTTTTCTTGCTGGGAAAAAGTGCAAGGATTAAGAGATGTATAAGAGAAAGTAGAAGGAGGTTAAGAGGAAGGTTCAGGAGCTGAAAATGAGGGCAAATTAGAAATGAGTTAAGAGATTATTGGCAAACTTTAGGGAGAATAAGGAAATGTTTTGGAAAGAGGTCAATAGTTTGAGGATAACAAGAGAACAAATGGAGGTATCAGTGAGGGAAGTAGATAAGAAGTGGGAACAGGTAAAGAAGAGGTGAAGAGAAAATAGAATGCGTATTTTGAAGAATTGTGGAAAGTGTTAGATGATATGGTGGGAGTTGTCATATGTTTAGGAGCAAGAGAGTCATGGTGAATGTTGTGGTGAAGAGGGAGGTAGGGAAAACCTTGTGTAAGATGAATTATGACAAAATGGCTGGAGTGGATTTGATTTTAGTTAAATTTCTCATGGAAGAGGGTGACATTGTTGTTAATTACTTAGTCAGGATTTCCTTTGTATGTGTGGACCAAGTTGAGGTGCCGGAGGACTGTCAGTATGCCTTTTTAGTGCTATTAAGTAAAGGCAAGGGGTGACAAAAGTGAATACTTAAATTACAGAAGCACAGTAGAGTTGGGAAATAGCATGAGATGAGTACCAAAAATCTTGTGTAGTATCAAATCATGCTATTTCATGACATCCATTTCCATTTTGACAAAGGTTTGTGCAGTATCAAATCATGCTATTTCATGACATCCATTTCCATGTTAGTAAAGGATTAAGGAGTATCAGTCCAAAAAGCATGCAAAATGTACTCAAAAAGTAGTGGAAATAAAGTAGCAAATAATATTAAAAAATGTCGTTCAAGCAAAGAAAATGATATAAAATACATACAGAAAATTATAGACAGGTATTTGCCTATTTGTCACATCCACTTTTCTTCAGGACTCTGGGATAGGCTTAGCAAGATTTTTACTTTGGTTCTTTCTAAGTATGTAGGTGATTATTAGTTCATGCATTAAACAAGAACTATGAATATTTTTAACCGAAATATGGTCATGCAGTTGCCTCACCTACCTTGAATAGTAAATGCTCTGTTGTGCCCCCTTTATTTACATTTTTTCAATATGTGAGTTATTTTTAGTGCATGAATTAGTCATGAACCCATTAGAGGGAATTGTGTGGAAATGTATAGAAAGCATACAATTTACACTATCATTCACCAAGCAAAATGTACCCTTTAGACCATGAGATGACCCTGAACTGGAAAAATTTTAAATTCTACATTGTTGTACCATCCATATTTCCATTACTGTATTTTTCTTAATACTGTACTGTACTGTGTATAATTAATTTTAAGTAAATGAATTAGTCTTGAACCTACTAAAGAGAACTGTGTAAAAAGAAATATGTAGAAAGTATAATTAACTATGTCATTCATCTAGTGAAAGAGGAAAGTTATGACCACAAGCAGTGTGACTTAAGGTGCTAGGTGAGGGTTTTCCAATATTTTTCTGAATATGTAGATAACCATTAGTTCATGCATTAGGTGAGAACATACTGAAGAAAACTATTTTAAAGAATATGAAGATTGAAGAACACAGTTTACCAAACCATTACCTGATGAAGTTGCATGTTTTAAATTGTGAGATGACCACTTGAATTGGAAATGTACTAAACCATCTACTGCTGTACCACTCATATTTCTTTTCTATTATTTTTCTTAATATTATATTGTATGTAATTGATTTTTAGTGTATGAATGTCAAGACCTGTCTAAAGAGAACTGGGTTAAAAGAAATATGAAAATGCTCCTTACTCTACCATAGTGAGTGAGATGAAAAGCCAAAAATACATGAAATAATTCTCAAAACTTTATGGGAACAGTGGAAATGATATACAGTATTATGTCAGATATTACATTAAATGTCACTTTTATCTATCTATGTATATCTCTGATACCTGTTCCCAACCAGAACTCCCTCAAGGGGGTGGCCATAGCAATATAGTCTCCACAACCAGTGAACTCCAGTGTCGCTTCTTAGTTTTTAGTTCCTCAACCTTAAGAGGCCACTGGGCAAGTCTAGTGCAGTGTTTTCAGAGGCTCATATCTAATGTTCCTACTGATCACTTCAAATTAATGCTCTTGCCCAATGTTCCTACTAGCTCTTTCTATTTTTTCCTCCAATTGTTAGTAAGAGTGCCAAGTACTGGATAAAGAAAATGCAAGTTAGTAAGGTAAGAAGCTGTATATATATGTGTTGATAGTGAAAGAAGAGGTTGGTTAAGCAGAGTTGTGTAGGTCAGGAAGAGGAAGATAAAAAGATCAGATTGCTGAAAGCAGAGGCAGAAGAAAGGATGAGACAGGCAGAACAAAACACAGTTGGGCCTAACCTTACCATCCCTAAGGATATACTCAGTCCTGCTCCCAGCACCGCTCACCATCCATTGCAGCCTGACAGACAGGAGTAGCAGGCTATCCCCCCAGCACACTGAACCACCATCAGGAACTGGTGCCCAATGAAAGCCTTGGGTGGATAAACAGCCAGCCGTCACCCAAGAGCGCACAAAGGGGAGACGTGCCCAGCCAGCCCGAGGGCCAACACCAGATGTTACGAGGCGGGTGACCAGTTATATTGACCTGTGCTCTTGGACCACATCCTGTAAAGGAAATGGGTCCAGGTTAGGGCTTTCATGGAGCACACCTCCAGGTCCTGGTAACAAAGCCTTAACCTTCTGAGAGCACTCGCACTCTCTTGACACCATGCACCTCTCCAAGTGAGTGTGGCGGATATCATGCACAAGGTGTCTTTTCTGGTAAGTTCCCATATACCCTGTAGGACTTCCAGGGTGCTGTATTAGCTGCACTTATGTTCATGTGTGGCTGAGAGCACAAAGCAAACTTCAGAGACTTGTGTATTGATGACACAAGTCTCTGACCCTCTGGAAACCACAGTGTCCAGCATCCGGAAGGACACTGCAATAGAAATATGAGGCTCGCAGGCCACCTCGTAACCCTTTTGCCTCAACTGTCCAGCTGAAAAAGCATTGATGCTATCATGCTTTTTCACCCATCCCATGTGGGTATGTGGGCAGATCTGAGAGATATGCCCAATTGAACCAGGCTTGTGACAGGTGTCATAGAGGCTGGAGATGTTGGATCAGTCTCTTTTAGCCCTGGTGGGGATGGGTAGTGTTCAAAATTGCACTTGGACAGCCTTAACATACCTAATGCTCCTGCCAAAATGTTCCTATCTATTACTACTGTCTATTGCTCCTAACATTTTGCCCATGCGAGCGCATGGTGCTCACCTCAGGAAAATTTAGTTGCAAAGAACGAGTTGTGTGAGTTAAGTGTTGTAAAGTGTTATGGATAACTAGAAAAGATTGTATGTTTGTGGACAGAATGCCAGTAGTCCACATGTGGGTGAAGGAGAAAGAAAAGACAGCCATCTGTGTCAGAGTAGTACAACTTGAGAACCACCCCAGAAGTGTCACTTGAACAATTAAAGTAATCTATGATACAGTACATACAGAAGATAATATGACAGGTTCTGTATCTGTCCCTCTTATCTTGAATTCATTCATCACCAAACTAAGACAGCCACTGATGCTGAGTTGATGCTTCATGGCTTCCAACTGTAATGTCATTGCCAAGATCAGCAGACTGTATGAGTAATCAAGGGCATGTATGTCTTTCCTTTTTTATCCCATCTACTTATATTATTTGATTATATGCTGTCACTCCATCTACTTATATTATTTGATTATATGCATGTCACTCGAGACATGTAATATCCATGCATTTATTTGAGTCCTTAAATACAATTTGTCATATGCATACCAATGGATTGAACCAGGGCATGTGAAGGGTTTGGGGTAAATCATGGAAAGTTTTGTGGGGCCTGGATGTGGAAAGATAGCTGTGGTTTCAGTGCATTACACATAACAACTAGAGACTGAGTGTGAACAAATGTGGCCTTTGTTGTCATTTCCTAGTGCTAACTCGTGCACGCATGTGGAGGGGGGGTTGCTGTTTTTCATGAATGGCGGGGTGGCAACAGGAATGGATGAAGGCAGCAAGTATGACTATGTACATGTGTATATATGTTTATGTTTGTGTATGTATATGTATGTATACATTGAAATGTATAGGTATGTATATGTTCGTGTGTGGGCATTTATGTATATACATGTGTATGTGGGTCGGTTGGGCCATTCTTTCGTCTGTTTCCTTGCGCTACCTCGCTAACGTGGGGGACAGCAACTAAGTATAATAAATGAAAATATATTTTATTTTTTTGTTCTCTATGTTATATGAAATTATTATAAAAAGATAATGATATAGAAATTAGAAAAAATATAATTGGTTGTGAGGCGTGGGCTATGGATAGAGTTGTGCAGAGGAGGGTGGATGTGCTGGAAATGAGATGTTTGAGGACAATATGTGGTGTGAGGTGGTTTGACCAAGTAAGTAATGTAAAGGTAAGAGAGATGTGTGGTAATAAAAAGAGTGTGGTTGAGAGAGCAGAAGAGGGTGTTTTGAAATGGTTTGGTCACATGGAGAGAATGAGTGAGGAAAGATTGACCAAGAGGATATAAGTGTCAGAGGTGGAGGGAACAAGGAGAAGTGGGAGACCAAATTGGAGGTGGAAAGATGGAGTGAAAAAGATTTTGAGTGATCAGGGCCTGAACATGCAGGAGAGGAGGGTGAAAGGCGTGCAAGGAATAGAGTGAATTGGAACGATGTGGTATACCGGGGTCGACGTGCTGTCAATGGATTGAACCAGGGCATGTGAAGCATCATAGCTAGAGACTGAGTGTGAACGAATGTTGCCTTTGTTGTCTTTTCCTAGCACTACCTCGCACACATGAGGGGGGAGGGGGTTGTTATTTCATGTGTGGCAAGGTGGCGATGGGAATGAATAAAGGCAGACAGTATGAATTATGTACATGTGTATATATGTATATTTGCATGTGTGGACGTGTATGTATATACATGTGTATGTGGGTGGGTTGGGCCATTCTTTCGTCTGTTTCCTTGTGCTACCTCGCTAACACGGGAGACAGAGACAAAGCAAAATATATGTATATAATATATAATATATATATATGTGTGTGTATGTGAGTAGATGGGCCATTCTTTGTCTGTTTCCTGGCATTACTTTACTGATATGGGGAAATGGCAATCAAGTATAATAATTGTGAAAATTATACATTTTACCAAAGTTTGGTGTTGCACACCCATTCAACTTTTGGCCTTGAAATGGCATTCTCTGTGTGATGCTATGTTTGCCAGCTTTAAAACCTGGAGCCACTCTTGTCCCAGTTCCATACCTGATCTGATGGTGTATATTTTTTGTTTGTGATTTCCATTAGTTCCACTTTCTCACATTCTGCAGCCTCTACATCAGTTGTTATAGCCTCACCTGACATAGTCATATTTCTCAGATTGACACATCTGATAACATTATTGAGTCAGCTCTAGCTAGTATTAAGTTTTCTTTCTCTGACTGGTTCACTTTCATTCTTCATCGACTCCTCTTGAATCTCAATGTCTTTAGTCATAGAATACGGTCACAACCATATTTCTTGTATTCAGACTCTCAGAGCGTCCTCCATTTTTTCGCATGCTAGTGTCCTAAGATGCATTGCCATCTTCAAAATAGATGGCAGAAGAAAGGCTTTCTTAACAGATTCAGTTTTCATTATGGTGCAAATGCTGCTCTCATTAATGCCATACTGTAAAGCATCTGTTGAATCACTAGTCCCTGATTCAGGATTATTAAGTTTTTAAATTTTTTCTCCAAGATTGAAAAATATCTTACCCTCTTGGTAGATTTTTTGTGGTAGAAACACTTGCCAGACACTAGGCTTATCTTGACTGGTTCAACTAGGCATAAGTTTAGAAATATATGAGTGCCAAAAATGCATCCTTACTCTTTGAATACTAGCAGAGAACAGGTATGCTGGGCATAGTGGCAAACACAGCATTGGCATCCCACAGTGTGCAGCCAACTGAGATTGCAATGCATTCTGATGGCTTGTGGTGTAATGAAAAGAGTAATTTAGGCTCACATGCTGTATCAAGATAGTTTTATCAAATCATACTATATTTCAACACTGCTATGCAGTCCTATTGTGTTATGTGGATGACTGACCCCAGTTTTATCTAATGGTGCTAATGAAATTTGCTTGGGACAAGGAAATAGAATAGAAGAATACAGGAGGAAGAAAAATAGGGGAAGAGTGTGTGAAATGATGTATGTGAGAGAGGCATGTAAAGACAGGGATGAATGGAGAATCTTGCCTTGGCCATTCCCTTTATGGAAGTTCCTGGAGGGAATAGGCATCAGAGATAAAGGTAGATAGACATAAGGATTCCTTTCATACTGATAAAGTGCACCTTCCAATTTGAAAAATGAGGGTGGGAAAGGGTAGCTTGTACAAACTTGGTTTCCTCTAGATTTAAAGCCTAATAAAAATAAATGAATATCCAAGGAAAAATAGAAAACTTAAAATAGTTACGAATAACTGTTTCTAATCCAGGTGGGTGAGAGAGGGCTGAAGCTGAGTGGAGGGGAGAAACAACGTGTTGCTATTGCTCGCACTTTGCTGAAAAATCCAACTTTCATATTGCTAGATGAAGCCACCAGTGCTCTGGACACACAAACAGAGAGAAACATTCAGGTGAGAGAAATGGATGAAATGAATTTTGATTACTGATATTATGATGGTAAAAAATTGTAGATAAAATTTTTGGCATTAGTATAGTATTATATAGAGAGATTTTCATCTCATAAAGAAAGACAGTTTTTTTTTATACAACTAGAATCATTCAGATTTTTTTCAGTTATAAACATACTCTAAATAACTTTAATCATGAGGTTTTCAGGATTTTTTAAACATTTGATAGCTTATAATTCCTTGAGGAGCATAATTATGAGACAGACACTCTTATAGTCCAGAATACTCTGAGCAGGACAACCTTTTATTTTTCAGCACCATTTTTGATTTCTGTGTCATCTAGAAACTAAAGGTGTGACTTATTGAGAACCTCCTTCATGTACCATAGTCTATGTGCTCATCAGCTGATTTCACTTTTTCATTCACTTTTATTCACTCACTTTGCTTTGTCTTACTTTCAGTCTTCTAAATCATTCTTTATCGTTTCTGCTCATCCTACCCAATTATTTTACTATGATATGTGTTTTTTTATTTGGTAGGTAATGTTGTATTAATCCACACCCATCTTTATTGGATGTACCAAATTCATAAACCCATACAAAAGATGTTTCTAATAAAATGTATGTTTGATAGAACATCAGTGGAACATATTACAACATAACATAGAACAACCAGTATTAAAAGCAAGTGATGGTAAGTACTTAAAAGGGTTGGAGAAGAAAGTGGTGTTGTTTGGGAGAAGCTGAGTGAATTGAATGCAAGAGTAGATGAAGTGAAAGTTGGGGATATAAGTGTGGGGTACATATGTTGTACTCAGTGTAAGTGAAAATGGGGAACAGATTGTTGAGTTTTATACTGAAAAAGGATTTGTGTGAAAAAAGTGCATGCAAAATTATATATAGATTAGTGGGGTTGGGATCACTGGGCATAGCTGGATTTTTTGATAATTGAGAAGTATGGAAAAGAGAGTTTGTTTGGTGTGAATGTGCTGGAAGTGTCATTTTTTGGTAAAGATGAATGTAAAAGTTCGCTGTGGATTTAGGAAAAGAGGAATAAGTGAAAGAAGTGGTGAAAGTGAATGAGCATGAAAAAGAAGCCTGTTTGCAGAGATACCAAGAGAGATTAAGGCTCGATGAGAGGGAGTCAAAGGGAGTTGCTGCCCTGGGGTCCATTGAGGAGCCGAGGACTAAGCTCCTCTTATTTTCAAATCCCACTCAACCCTATATTAAATGTAAAACAGAAAGCCTGGACCTAACTTTATCATCATTATCATTACATAATGCACTCCTTGCACTTTGCTTGGATTATGAGCTCATTACTTTCTCCATTTAGGAATTTGTTAGTGAGTTAAAAGGTTACAAAAGAGAGCAGAATAACCCCAAAGAACCTCCCTGGGTCCCCCTTTCAATGGCACAATGGGTGAGAGATGTTGTTTTCCTCAGGGCTTGTTCTAGCCCTTGATACATTTGTCGATGAAGTGTGTGGCATGCATTTGGGAAAGTTGGCCTGTGAGACAGGGTGGTGAGTGGTGGTTTGATGAAGTTAAACTGTTAGTGAATAAGAAAAGAGAAGTGTGTGGATGATATCTGCAGGGATGGAGTGTGATAGTTTGAGAAGTGCACAAGAGAAAGGGCAGGAGGTCAAGAGAAAGGCATGCAAGCTTGAAAATACATCAAATGAAAGGTAGGGTGAAAAAATATTGATGAACTTCAAGGAAAATGAGAAATGTGAATAGTGTAAGGAGAACAAGAGAATGGATGGGAGCAACAATGAGGTGAGTGAATGGGGAAGTGGTAACAAACAAAGAAGAGGTGAAAGAGATGGAATGAATAATTTGCAGGACAGTTGAATGTGTTCAATGATAGGATGGTAGGTTTAGTGTGCTCACAAGGTAATCCTATGCTAGAAGGCAGAAGATGGATTTACCCTTAGGGTCTCATTAGGCTATTATTATTTTATTCCCAAAGAGATTTGGAGGGCTTTCACATTTGCTCATTGGCTTCTTCTGCAGGAAGGTTCTGCAAACTCATTTTCTTACATCCCTGCTGCCTTTTCACTTCATCTATTTTCCAAAAATTTTTCATCTATTCTATTAACCTTGTTGAAGATGCATGCTCACTTTTATATTTTGATAGCTTTTGTTTTTTAATATAAGTATGGAGGAGCTGCATTTTCAACTGAATCAAAATACAGTTGATGAACATATGCCAAATTAAGATGATTCCAGTTGTATTCTCTTGAACTATGCCATTATGCCAACCCCACAGAGGTTTAGATGTGCGATATTGTTTTGTAATAAAGATAGTTTTCGAATTATATTTTCTCTCATAAGGAGCTTTTATGTTGTGAAAACAAGGTTTATTTGATATGTAATAATGCATTGATTATAATGACTCACTGTTATTGTGTTTTTATTTTCTGACTCACATTTCTTTCATAGAGTGCACTACAGAGGGTGTGTACTGACCGCACAGTGGTGATAATAGCTCACCGTCTTTCTACAGTTATTCATGCAGACACAATTCTTCTTCTAAAGGATGGAATGATTTTAGAACGTGGCAGGTTAGTTTGTTGCATCTCTTTGTTTATAAACTCTTAAATGTCTAATTAAGTTTTCCTCTTCAATCATCAAAATTAAGATTTTTTAAAGAAAAGTAAAGAAATGGTGTTTGAAAGTAAACAGAGTGAAAGTTTAGATTTTGCAGAGCCATATTCAGTGAAAGAAGAAAGTGTATTATACTGTGTTATAGATATGGAGGGAGAAAGATGGGAAGAGGTGAGAGAATTTAAGTATTTAAGAGCTATCTTGGGTATATTTGGTGATATGGAAGGAGGGATAAGGAAGAGAGCAGTACAAAGTAGAAGAGTCATTGGGTCCCATGATAGAATAATGAAGGGTAGAAGTGTAAGGATGGAAGTGAAGAAAGAATTTAGGGACAGTATAGTCTTCCTAACACTGAAATATGCAGCAGACACATGGATGTGGAATGAGTCACAGAGATCAAGAATTCAGGCTATGGAAATGATTTATTTGAGTGGAGCAAGTGTTATGACTAGATAGAATGAAGAAAGAAATGACAGGGTTTATGAGAGATGTGGTATGTCAGGGAATGCAAAGGGGATGAATTGTATAGTGGTAGAGTGAGTGAAATGTAATACTTTGCAGTGGTTTGGACATGCAGAAAGAATGCATGAAACAGAGTTTACAAGAAGAGTGTATGATTGTACAATTAAAGGGGTTGGTGTGATAGGAAGACCACTTGTGACTTAGGAAGATAGAGTAGAAAAGTACTGGAG
Source organism: Panulirus ornatus (assembly GCF_036320965.1). Taxonomy (NCBI): domain Eukaryota; kingdom Metazoa; phylum Arthropoda; class Malacostraca; order Decapoda; family Palinuridae; genus Panulirus; species Panulirus ornatus. Next base: position 3,147,767 of record NC_092240.1, read on the forward strand.
GGAGAGAAATGGTGGAAGAATACGTGGAATGGTGCAAGTGAAGGAGCCATGTATGGACAGAGATAAGTGGAGACTCTTTTGCCGTAACCACCCCCTTGATGGGAGTTCCCAGTGAAAAATGAACATCTGAGAAATAGATAGATTACTTTGGTTTGCTTCTGAGAGCTGGCTGCTTTTGTGCCCCCATCACTAGTTAGGGCATGCAATACTCAACATGATTACTGTGTCTTCGCAATCAAGGTTGGGTCATTTTGATAACTGTTTCTTTCCCTACACCTCGAAGCTCTGGAACTTTTATCCTCTCATATGTTTCCCAATAACTATGACCAAGCAAATTTTAAAAGACACGTCTTTTACTTTCTCCAAAATTCATAATTACTTTCCCTTGTCTCTATTCATTTATTTTTTATTAAGCATCTTTATCAGCCCTATCATATGCCTTCTCCAGAACCATAAATGCTACACACAAATCCATCTGTTTTTCTAAGTATTTCTCACATGTATTCTTCAAAGTAAACACCTGATCCACACATTCTCTACCACTTCTAAAATCACACTCCTGCTCCCCAATCTGTTGCTCTGTACATGCCTTCACCTTCTCAGTCAATACCCTCCCATACAGTTTTTAGGAATACTCAATGAACTTATGCCTCTGTATGTATACATGAAATCCGGCAAGGCAGCAGGAGTTGATGGTATTGCAGTTGAATTTATTAAGAAAGGGGATGACTGTGTTATTGATTGGTTGGTAAGGATGTTCATTGTATGTATGGATCATGGTGAAGTGCCTGAGGATTGGCAGAATGCACGTATATTGCCACCGTACAAAGGCCAAGGGGATGAAGTTGAGTGTTCAAACTACAAAGGCATAAATTTGTTGAGTATTCCTGGAAAATTGTATGGGAAGGCAATGATTGAGAGGATGATGGCATGTACAGAGCATCAGATTGGGGAGGAACAGTATGGTTTTAGAAGTGGAAGAGGATGTGTGGATCATGTGTTTACTTTGAAGAATATATGTGAGAAATACTTAGAAAAACATGGATTTGTAAGTAGCATTTATGGATCTGGAGAAGGCATATGATAGGGTTGATAAAGATGCTTTGTGGAAGGGCTTAAGAATATATGGTGTGGGAGGTGAGCTGCTAAATGCAGAGAAGTTTTCATCAAGGGTGTAAGGCATATGTATGAGTAGGAAGAGAGAAAAGTGATTGGACATGGCAGCAAATGGAACTATGGAAGTGGAAGTGAGTCACAGGGTGGGGGAGGGGGCAAAATTTCTGGGAGTAATTCAGAATGTGTGGAAAGAGAGAACATTATCTTGGGGAGCAAAAATGGTATGTTTGAAGGAATAGTACTTCCAACAGTGTTGCATGGTTACAAGGCATGGGCTATAGCTAGGGTTGTACAGAGGAGGGTGGATATGTTGGAAATGAAATGTTTAAGGACAATATGTGGTGTGAGATGGTTTAATCGAGTAAGTAATGAAAGGGTAAGAGAGATGTGTGGTAATAAAAAGAGTGTGGTTGAGATAGCAGAAGAGGGTGTGTTGAAATGGTGTGGACATACGGAATGAATGAGTGAGGAAAGGTTGACACAGAGTATATATATGTGTCAGAGGTGGAGGGAACAAGGAGAAGTGAGAGACCAAATTGGATGTTGAAAAATGAAGTGAAAATGATTTTGAGTGATCGGGGCCTGAACATGCTGGAGGATGAGGGGTGGGCAAGGAATAGATTGAATTGGAAAGATGTGGTATATCGGGGTCAATGTGCTGTCAATGGACTGAACCTAGGCATGTGAAACATCTTGTGTAAGCCATGGAAAGTATCTGAAATATCTGAAATATATTACATCTTCACAGATTATGAAAATGGAAGACTTTTTTTTTTCTAGGAATTTAGAACGAAGAAAAGAAGGAATGACAAAGAATTAGTAGAAATATGATGCAGGACACACTTTACATGCTTCATGGACTACTGGTAAGACTGCAGTTATCCAGTATCTATAAAGGATGTAGAGTTACCTGCTGTGTCAAAAGCAGAGGTCAGTAGTGGCAGATATGAAGGAGATATTGAAAGTATGATCCAAACTATCAAGGAAAATGCTCTTTTGCATGACTTGTGTGAAAATGAGAAATAGATATGGAACAATTTATATGAAGAATACATTGTTGAAATCATCCACATTATGTGGATGTGGATGATGATTTTGTTTAAAGTATGTTGCTCCTGGCAATGCACTTGTGGATTTAATAATTTGTACCTGAAACATATAGAGACAGGTTACAGCAGATCTCACCTGACAGGCTTTGACCATTGCCATTTGGTAAAGAAACTCCTTATACAGTTATTGTATTGTGCTTATAAGACTGATCATGAGGGAGTCAAATACAATTTTAATGCTCGAAATGCAGTCTCTGCATCTGCATAGCATTATTACAGAACACCAGAAATTTGGCTGAACCCTTATTGTCTTGTACCTCAGCAGATTTCTGGTAAATTTCATTAGGTCACATTCATGTCCATTTACATCAGTTGACACTGGGATTGTAGCCAAATTTCTCAACTTATTGAGATTTTCTAAATCTAGTACATTTGTAGGAGATATTCAAGATCTTGATGATGAATGGAGAAGTCTAGCAAGGAGGGCATCACCTTTCTTGCTTTGTATTGTAAGACTTTACTTGGGGACAGAAGAGAACACATCCACCATAGCTGAATGATAAAATCAAATCATATCCTCATCCAAGCACATATTGCAGTCATACAATGACAGAGTATAGCTCTAACATCCAGTATTATCTCAGTATGTTTATGTACATATGATTGAATTGAATGCCTGACTTATTCTCTTAATACAAGGGTTTCACTTAGAACATAAGCTGGTAGATAAACTTAAGAACTCTCCTATTTTGGCAACGGCATTTAATGCAGAGTACTTCCCACGTATTCCCTGCGTGTCGTAGAGGGCGACTAAAAGGGGAGGGAGCGGGGGGCTGGAAATCCTCCCCTCTCGTTTTTTTTTGTTTTTTTTTAATTTTCCAAAAGAAGGAACAGAGAATTGGGCCAGGTGAGGGTATTCCCTCAAAGGCCCAGTCCTATGTTCTTAACGCTACCTCGCTAATGTGGGAAATGGCGAATAGTTTGAAAGAAAAAGAAAGAAACATTGTTGAAATCTTTATTCATGAAGGGAGTATGTCAAAAGAAATTATGTAGTAGAAAGAGAAATGTATTAAATCATGCAGACTAAGGGTTATGAAATGTAGTTTGTGCAGCAAGTCCAACCAGACACATGGATTGATGCTGAAGATATCTATGAGAAAGATGAAGAACAGGGAAAAGCTAAACTCAGTGAGTGTAACTTTCTTTGGGATTTCAAAAATGTTGGACTTATGATAGTGTTGGTTGCTACCTAAATGCATGGAGACTCTTGGCAGGAGTCTTTTCATGATGTAACCACATAGGTTCCTTGACATATTGCAATTTTTTTCAGCAATTTAGTGTACATTTCATTTTGTATGATTATACTGTATTTTCTTCCAGACATGATGAACTGTTAGCATTTGGTGGTATGTACAGTAATATGTGGCAGCAGCAACTAGAAGCAAAAAACAACAATAGTGTCCTTGATGAAGGCACCAACAGTGATGAACAACCAACAAACGATCACCAAAATCCTCAACCAGGAGAACTGCAAAACCCTAGAGTTTAATGCTGATAATTAACTAGGTTATAAAATGGGTATTATATGGGACATAGAGTCACAGACTGTTTTAGGTGTTACTTGAAAGACTTCAGGAAGATCAGCATTTTTCATAATGATAAGAATCATTGCTATCCCTGGGATAGGGGAGAAAGAATACTTCCCACGTATTCCCTGCATGTTGTAGAAGGCGACTAAAAGGGGAGGGAGCAGGGGGATGGAAATCCTCCCCTCCCGTTTATAATTTTCCATAAGAAGGAGTGGAGAGGTGGGCCAAGAGAGGATATACCCTCTAAGGCTCACTCCTCTGATCTTAATGCTACCTTGCTAATGCAGGATAAGGCAAATATGAAAAAAAAAGAATCATTGCTACTGGAAAATTACATTTCTGTATGTACATATATTTTACTTTCTTTTTGCTTTTAAAATTCATTAAATTTCGTATGTAGATAATTATAGGTACATGTAGTACAGATGGTGAATAATACTGGATTGTCCCCTTTGGCATCTGTGTGTCAGAAGTGAAAGTTATCATGTATTGCTGGATTATTTTTTTCAGTCCTTTCGCTTCAAATTCTAATGAATGATAATAATGAATTATTAATTTGAATATACTGAATATCATATATAGATATATATATATACTGTTGATAACATGACGATCACACTAATCCTTGATGATAATGATGGAGGGATAATCTCAGTAGGAATTCAAATGATCTTATTTATTGAAACTACAATACACAACATGATTCATGGAGACAATCCGCCTCATCGGGTGTAAGCATTTCACAAAATTTAAAATCCCAACACAAGCACACAGGTTTATACACCCAGTTACTCCTATGCCAGAGTAGTAACTGTCCTGGCGATTAAAGGGGATGTTTGGAATGCCTTGTGGTTAAGGGGGCTTATGTACATAGGGGGTGGTTGTTATTTTGGGTAGCTAGATATATGTTCACTTATTCTTCATATGCTATCTTGTTTAGATAATTCTTTTATAATGATTTGGTTGATTATAGGTTGTGCTTTAAAGTTACTTGGGGACAGGTTAAAGTTATTATCATAAGCGACAGATTCAATGACTTACAGGAAGTGTAATCCAATGAGGGTGGAAATATCTACTGGGCGATTGTTTTCTTGGCAGTGCTTAGGAATAGCATTGCTATGGTCACTTCTGTGTACTGAAAGATTGTGCCAGTAGCATCTTTCAGTTTCTGTTTTACCTGTCCGGTTATGAACATCTTTACATGACTTACATTGAGTGGCATTAACACTCCCAAATTTCTGATGATTTGGCCAACTTTTGATAAAGGTCTTACTTAGAGTGTTGTTATATTAGAAGGCAACATTAAAAGCACTGATTTTACTACCAGTTGTACATTAGTTAAGTTGGGAGAATAAGGCAAAACCATACACTTAGATCTATCATCCTTTCCTTCATTATTTTTACATGATGTATAAAATGTCTTCCTCACTTTCCACAAAGTCTTGTTCACAATCCACTTAGGTTGACATAAATGCCTAAAAGTACGTCTTACATGGTTTCATTCATCTTCTAGACTTGAGGGAATCACGTATTTGCAGTGCTCTTAAAAGACATAGTTAGAGACATTTTTTACCGAATGATCATGCACTGAAAAATAATATGATTTTCAGCATTGGTAGGCTTCCTGTAGCTCTTGAGGATAAGTGATCAGATTCCCCACTTATCATCACATCAAGAATTGGCAGTTTGCCTTCTTGTTCCTGTTCATTCTTGAATTTGATGATAGGGTGAATGTTCTTTAATTCATTAAAGAAAACATTACAGTCTGAGGAAGGTGGCCATAAGGACTACACACCATCAATGTATCTGAATCAGTTTTTAGGATGGTTACTGATTGAAGTTTGAATTTCAGTCTCAAAGTGTTCCATGAATAAATTACCAAGAATGGGATGAAGGGAATTCTCATAACTAAACCAAACTAAACCAGAAAAGTGAGAAGAGTCTGATTTCTTTTCCTGAATAAGTTATGAAAGCGTCCTTCTTGAGCAGACATTTTCCTTTTAGACAAGATGCTAAAAGTTCAGCTTTACTTTCCCCAAGAGATTTGGCCCTGCTGAAAGATAGACGTGATATAAGAAAATGGATTGCATTTTTGAAATCAGCATCCAATACTACACTAAGTACACAAGCCATGTGTGATGAAAATTAACTGTTGACCAGTGTAATCATAATCAAATTACCTTTTACTTGATCTCTTTCTCATTCTTTACATTTGGTTTGATCAACCATGTTTCAGACTAGCCAAATTTGGGTCTTAGGTCCCCTTTCACAGTGAAGTAATCCTCATTTTTCACTTCCCTCATGACTTTTGCATCATCTGCAAACATACTTAGGTAGGATTCCATACCTTCAGACAAGTTAAGTCACCAAAAAGAGTGTTAGTCCCAGAACAAGAGTAATGGCCCCAAAAGCGAACTATGATACTCAGCAAGGCACCTCAACCCATTTGGAAATGGCTCCTCAAAAGTACTTATTTTATTCCCTCCAACTTCCAATCATCATAGGAGTTTCCCTCATATTCCTGCCTGATGATTAGACTTCTTAATCAGTCCTCCTTACTGTTGTGTCGAAGCCTTCTGGCAGTCCAGACACATAGTCTTTCCAGCTTTCCCTTTTGTCCAGGATTGAACTAACTCTCTCATGGAATTCTTAAGAGGTTAGTTTTATGTGACCTTTGCCTAAAATAATGCAGTCTCTTACTTAGAAAATTTCTATCCTGTAGATAGTCATCCACTTGCTTTCTAATAATCTTTGCCTGAACTTTGCATATCGTAATCGTTAGTGAGACCAGTGTGTAGTTCAACACCTATACTTGGTCTCCTTTCTTATATATGGGTATGACGTTTGCCATTTTTCATTTCTGTGGCAGTTTGCCTCTCTTTAGTGACTTCCTGGACAGTAATTCAAGTGGTTTATGTAGTAAATGTGCACACTTATTTAGCACATACTGCATATGCAATTACCTATTTGTACTGTATGTGGAAGGAGTATTACACTCAGGGGCCCTGTCTTTTAAACATTTTTCCACTATCATACATCATCTTGAACTTTTGTATGCTGTCTTTATCAACTGTGTGTGTGTTTGTGTATGTATATGTGAGATAATAATCATATTAATTGTCTACCAAGTGTTCGATGTTATAGCTAGATAACTTGAACACAAGTAGAATCTCTTGAGATGATCAGATTCACTGGAGTTATCAAAACATACTGTTCTCAGGTATAATCTCTACTAACTTACTATTATATATGAGGATATATAAACAGCGAGGGTGAGACATGAACTGACATGAGTAGGAACACAGCAGGACAAACAATCTTTTAAAGTACAGGGGTTACAGGGAAACTAACAAGTTTACTCCTAATATCAGCCACCGCTCCCATGCTGACTCCAGATTACCTAACTTACACGATTGCCACCTAGCCTTATAAAGAAATATGACTTAGGGAACTGAAAGTACTATATATTAAGGGGTAATTATCATTAGCACAGTTGGGCTGGTGCCTTAAGTATCATATAATGACACAACTTTTTACTTCTGAACTGGTGGAGGTACCTTATGATAAAAAAGCACAACACCTGACACTTGGCTTACATTGTTGTGTAATAGTTTGTGGTTCATTCACTTGCTTTACAGGAGACCCTTTTGCTTATTCACTTGTGACACAGGGAGTGGGGATAGATACTTATGGGGATAGATACTTATGGTTAACCCCCTGGGAGATGCGTGTTATGGTACTAGTTTCTCTCTCTTGAGAGAGAGACTTATGGTCTGCTGTGGTTATCTGATATGTATCTAGAAGCCTTGGTGAATTTGGTTTTAGTGATTACAGACAGGAATACAAGAAGGGCAAGACCCTTGTAGTTGACCCATTGGAATGTGGGGCCCATAACAATGATATTCCCATTCCCCTAAATATACAATAGGAGATCATGAAAAATAGACCATTAATGTACAGGAGTTTATTCATGTAAAATTTACAGCCAGACTTAGGAACTGTAGTAGATTCATGTGCCTTATTATCAAAGAAGCATCATAAGGCATATTTTGCCCATTATAAAATTCATACTATACAATATCATACAGTTCGTATCTGTAATACTGTAACAATCTCTATGAAATATATGGATATTTGCTTGAAAAGTAAATTTCGTCCAGCTAACATGCATAATTTTATGGCTACAAGTTGTTCCTGCACCAACCTCTGGAAAATTATATAAAATATATTAAAATTCTAAGGTAAAAATTATCTCACAAATCTAGCATAGTTGGATCAAGAGTCTTTACCATGTAATCATGGTAATAGACCATTATTCCTAGTGGCTGACCAAGGATGAGTGATGACCAAACAATCATGTTACCCCACCGTGGGCCAAATTTAGATTCAACTTTGGTGGAAATGTAACCCAATGGAATCTGAAAAGACATTTACCCATTTAGAAAGTCTGAGCAAATTCAACAAACTCTGAAGTATATTTATTAAGTTATTTAGGATTAGCCGAGAACCTCTTTCTTAGAAAGAGTCCTGGTGTTACCCAAGGTATCAGTGTCACCAAATGTGACTTTTTACTCACAATGCAACCTCTTGCAGGCAGAGTCTGGTAACATATGCATATTTGGGAAAGCTGAAGGTGACGAGTTGAAGTGATGTGAACATACGGAGGGAATGAGCAAGGAGAGGTTGACAAAGAGGATATATGTGTCAGATATGTTGGGGACAAGGAGAATAGGGATAGCAAATAGGAGACAGAAGGACTGAGTGAACAGTACTTTGAGTGTCTGGGACTTGAACCTGGAGCAAATTGGAGGTGGAGGGATGGGATTGAAAATATTTTAAGTACATGGGGCTAGAACATGGAGGTTGATGAGTGAAACAGGACATGAATTGGAGCAATGTGTTATACAGGGGGGGTGTCATGCTGTCAGTGGACTAAAGCAGAACATGTGAAGCATCAAGGAAACCACAGGAAGGTCTTTAGGGAGCAGTTGATAGGGGATTGGGATTTCTGTGCAGTGCACATGAAATCTAGATATTTGATGTGCACAAATGTGGCCCCTCTCTCTCTCTCTCTCTCTCTCTCTCTGCTCCTGGTGCTACCTCATCGTCGCAGTGTGGCCTTTGTTGTCTTTTCCTAGCGATACCTCGCACACGAGGGGGAGGGCGTTGTCATTTCATGTGTGGCAGGATGGCGATGGGAATGAATAAAGGCAGACAGTATGAATTATGTACATGTGTGTATATATATGTATACGTTGAGATGTATAGGTATGTATATTTGTGTGTGTGGACATGTATGTATATACACATATATGTGGGTGGGTTGGGCCATTCTTTCGTCTGTTTCCTTGCGCTACCTTGCTAACGCGGGTGACAGCGACAAGGCAAAATAAATAGTTTGAATGGAGAAAAACTGGAGGAAGTGAAGTGTTTTAGATATCTGGGAGTGGATCTGGCAGTGGATGGAACCATGGAAGCGGAAGTGGATCATAGGGTGGGGGAGGGGGCGAAAATTCTGGGGGCCTTGAAGAATGTGTGGAAGTCGAGAACATTATCTCGGAAAGCAAAAATGGGTATGTTTGAAGGAATAGTGGTTCCAACAATGTTGTATGGTTGCGAGGCGTGGGCTATGGATAGAGTTGTGCGCAGGAGGATGGATGTGCTGGAAATGAGATGTTTGAGGACAATGTGTGGTGTGAGGTGGTTTGATCGAGTGAGTAACGTAAGGGTAAGAGAGATGTGTGGAAATAAAAAGAGCGTGGTTGAGAGAGCAGAAGAGGGTGTTTTGAAGTGGTTTGGGCACATGGAGAGGATGAGTGAGGAAAGATTGACCAAGAGGATATATGTGTCGGAGGTGGAGGGAACAAGGAGAAGAGGGAGACCTAATTGGAGGTGGAAAGATGGAGTGAAAAAGATTTTGTGTGATCGGGGCCTGAACATGCAGGAGGGTGAAAGGAGGGCAAGGAATAGAGTGAATTGGAGCGATGTGGTATACCGGGGTTGACGTGCTGTCAGTGGATTGAATCAAGGCATGGAAAGCTGTGTAGGTATGTATATTTACGTGTGTGGACGTATGTATATACATGTGTATGGGGGGGGTTGGGCCATTTCTTTCGTCTGTTTCCTTGCGCTACCTCGCAAACGCGGTTGACAGCGACAAAGTATAATAAAAAATATATATATATATATATATATATATATATATATATATATATATATATATATATATATATATATATATATTCTGTGTACAGAATGGAAAAAGGTGAGAACAATGGAAGTAAGGGGAGTGGGGGAGGAATGGGATGTATTTAGGGAATCAGTGATGGATTGCGCAAAAGATGCTTGTGGCATGAGAAGAGTGGGAGGTGGGCTGTTTAGAAAGGGTAGTGAGTGGTGGGATGAAGAAGTAAGAGTATTAGTGAAAGAGAAGAGAGAGGCATTTGGACGATTTTTGCAGGGAAAAAATGCAATTGAGTGGGAGAAGTATAAAAGAAAGAGACAGGAGGTCAAGAGAAAGGTGCAAGAGGGAAAAAAAGGGCAAATGAGAGTTGGGGTGAGAGACTATCAGTAAATTTTAGGGAGAATAAAAAGATGTTCTGGAAGGAGGTAAATAGGGTGCGTAAGACAAGGGAGCAAATGGGAACTTCAGTAAAGGGCGTAAATGGGGAGGTGATAACAAGTAGTGGTGATGTGAGAAGGAGATGGAATGAGTATTTTGAAGGTTTGTTGAATGTGTCTGATGACAGAGTGGCAGATATAGGGTGTTTGGGTCGAGGTGCTGTGCAAAGTGAGAGGGTTAGGGAAAATGATTTGGTAAACAGAGAAGAGGTAGTAAAAGCTTTGCGGAAGATGAAAGCCGGCAAGGCAGCAGGTTTGGATGGTATTGCAGTGGAATTTATTAAAAAAGGGGGTGACTGTATTGTTGATTGGTTGGTAAGGTTATTTAATGTATGTATGACTCATGGTGAGGTGCCTGAGGATTGGCGGAATGCTTGCATAGTGCCATTGTACAAAGGCAAAGGGGATAAGAGTGAGTGCTCAAATTACAGAGGTATAAGTTTGTTGAGTATTCCTGGTAAATTATATGGGAGGGTATTGATTGAGAGGGTGAAGGCATGTACAGAGCATCAGATTGGGGAAGAGCAGTGTGGTTTCAGAAGTGGTAGAGGATGTGTGGATCAGGTGTTTGCTTTGAAGAATGTATGTGAGAAATACTTAGAAAAGCAAATGGATTTGTATGTAGCATTTATGGATCTGGAGAAGGCATATGATAGAGTTGATAGAGATGCTCTGTGGAAGGTATTAAGAATATATGGTGTGGGAGGCAAGTTGTTAGAAGCAGTGAAAAGTTTTTATCGAGGATGTAAGGCATGTGTACGTGTGGGAAGAGAGGAAAGTGATTGGTTCTCAGTGAATGTAGGTTTGCGGCAGGGGTGTGTGATGTCTCCATGGTTGTTTAATTTGTTTATGGATGGGGTTGTTAGGGAGGTAAATGCAAGAGTTTTGGAAAGAGGGGCAAGTATGAAGTCTGTTGGGGATGAGAGAGCTTGGGAAGTGAGTCAGTTGTTGTTCGCTGATGATACAGCACTAGTGGCGGATTCATGTGAGAAACTGCAGAAGCTGGTGACGGAGTTTGGTAAAGTGTGTGGAAGAAGAAAGTTAAGAGTAAATGTCAATAAGAGCAAGGTTATTAGGTACAGTAGGGTTGAGGGTCAAGTCAATTGGGAGGTGAGTTTGAATGGTGAGAGGCTGGAGGAAGTGAAGTGTTTTAGATATCTGGGAGTGGATCTGTCAGCGGATGGAACCATGGAAGCGGAAGTGGATCATAGGGTGGGGGAGGGGGCGAAAATTTTGGGAGCCTTGAAAAATGTGTGGAAGTCGAGAACATTATCCCGGAAAGCAAAAATGGGTATGTTTGAAGGAATAGTAGTTCCAACAATGTTGTATGGTTGCGAGGCGTGGGCTATGGATAGAGTTGTGCGCAGGAGGATGGATGTGCTGGAAATGAGATGTTTGAGGACAATGTGTGGTGTGGGGTGGTTTGATCGAGTAAGTAACGTAAGGGTAAGAGAGATGTGTGGAAATAAAAAGAGCGTGGTTGAGAGAGCAGAAGAGGGTGTTTTGAAATGGTTTGGGCACATGGAGAGAATGAGTGAGGAAAGATTGACCAAGAGGATATATGTGTCGGAGGTGGAGGGAACGAGGAGAAGAGGGAGACCAAATTGGAGGTGGAAAGATGGAGTGAAAAGGATTTTGTGTGATCGGGGCCTGAACATGCAGGAGGGTGAAAGGAGGGCAAGGAATAGAGTGAATTGGAGCGATGTGGTATACAGGGGTTGACGTGCTGTCAGTGGATTGAATCAAGGCATGTGAAGCGTCTGGGGTAAACCATGGAAAGCTGTGTAGGTATGTATATTTGCGTGTGTGGACGTGTGTATGTACATGTGTATGGGGGGGGTTGGGCCATTTCTTTCGTCTGTTTCCTTGCGCTACCTCGCAAACGCGGGAGACAGCGACAAAGTATAAAAAAAAAAAAAAAAAAAATATATATATATATATATATATATATATATATATATATATATATATATATATATATATATATATATTATCCCTGGGGATAGGGGATTAAGAATACTTCCCACGTATTCCCTGCGTGTCGTAGAAGGCGACTAAAAGGGGAGGGAGCGGGGGGCTGGAAATCCTCCCCTCTCGTTTTTTTTTTTTTTTTTTTTTTTTTTTTCAATTTTCCAAAAGAAGGAACAGAGAATTGGGCCAGGTGAGGGTATTCCCTCAAAGGCCCAGTCCTCTGTTCTTAACGCTACCTCGCTAATGCGGGAAATGGCGAATGGTTTGAATATATATATATATATATATATATATTTCTTTTCTATTTTTTTTTGCTTTGCCGCTGTCTCCTGCGTTTGCGAGGTAGCGCAAGGAAACAGACGAAAGAAATGGCCCAACCCACCCCCATACACATGTATATACATACGTCCAAACACGCAAATATACATACCTACACAGCTTTCCATGGTTTACCCCAGACGCTTCACATGCCCTGATTCAATCCACTGACAGCACGTCAACCCCGGTATACCACATCGATCCAATTCACTCTATTCCTTGCCCTCCTTTCACCCTCCTGCATGTTCAGGCCCCGATCACACAAAATCTTTTTCACTCCATCTTTCCACCTCCAATTTGGTCTCTCACTTGTCCTCGTTCCCTCCACCTCCGACACATATATCCTCTTGGTCAATCTTTCCTCACTCATTCTCTCCATGTGCCCAAACCATTTCAAAACACCCTCTTCTGCTCTCTCAACCACACTCTTTTTATTTCCATACATCTCTCTTACCCTTACGTTACTTACTCGATCAAACCACCTCACACCGCACATTGTCCTCAAACATCTCATTTCCAGCACATCCATCCTCCAGCGCACAACTCTATCCATAGCCCACGCCTCGCAACCATACAACATTGTTGGAACCACTATTCCTTCAAACATATATATAGAGCTTGGGAAGTGAGTCAGTTGTTGTTCGCTGATGATACAGCGCTGGTGGCTGATTCATGTGAGAAACTGCATAAGCTGGTGACTGAGTTTGGTAAAGTGAGTGAAAGAAGAAAGTTAAGAGTAAATGTGAATAAGAGCAAGGTTATTAGGTACAGTAGGGTTGAGGGTCAAGTCAATTGGGAGGTAAGTTTGAATAGAGCAAAACTGGAGGAAGTAAAGTGTTTTAGATATCTGGGAGTGGATCTGGCAGCGGATGGAACCATGGACGTGGAAGTGGATCATAGGGTGGGGGAGGGGGCGAAAATCCTGGGAGCCTTGAAGAATGTGTGGAAGTCGAGAACATTATCTCGGAAAGCAAAAATGGGTATGTTTGAAGGAATAGTGGTTCCAACAATGTTGTATGGTTGCGAGGCGTGGGCTATGGATAGAGTTGTGCGCTGGAGGATGGATGTGCTGGAAATGAGATGTTTGAGGACAATGTGCGGTGTGAGGTGGTTTGATCGAGTAAGTAACGTAAGGGTAAGAGAGATGTATGGAAATAAAAAGAGTGTGGTTGAGAGAGCAGAAGAGGGTGTTTTGAAATGGTTTGGGCACATGGAGAGAATGAGTGAGGAAAGATTGACCAAGAGGATATATGTGTCGGAGGTGGAGGGAACGAGGAGAAGAGGGAGACCAAATTGGAGGTGGACAGATGGAGTGAAAAAGATTTTGTGTGATCGGGGCCTGAACATGCAGGAGGGTGAAAGGAGGGCAAGGAATAGAGTGAATTGGAGCGATGTGGTATACCGGGGTTGACGTGCTGTCAGTGGATTGAATCAAGGCATGTGAAGCGTCTGGGGTAAACCATGGAAAGCTGTGTAGGTATGTATATTTGCGTGTGTGGACGTATGTATATACATGTGTATGGGGGGGGGGGTTGGGCCATTTCTTTCATCTGTTTCCTTGCGCTACCTCGCAAACGCGGGAGACAGCGACAAAGTATAATAAAATATAATATTTTTTTTTTTTTTTTATACATCGTGAAGGGCGTAAATGGGGAGGTGATAACAAGTAGTGGTGATGTGAGAAGGAGATGGAATGAGTATTTTGAAGGTTTGTTGAATGTGTCTGATGACAGAGTGGCAGATATAGGGTGTTTGGGTCGAGGTGCTGTGCAAAGTGAGAGGGTTAGGGAAAATGATTTGGTAAACAGAGAAGAGGTAGTAAAAGCTTTGCGGAAGATGAAAGCCGGCAAGGCAGCAGGTTTGGATGGTATTGCAGTGGAATTTATTAAAAAAGGGGGTGACTGTGTTGTTGACTGGTTGGTAAGGTTATTTAATGTGTGTATGACTCATGGTGAGGTGCCTGAGGATTGGCGGAATGCGTGCATAGTGCCATTGTACAAAGGCAAAGGGGATAAGAGTGAGTGCTCAAATTACAGAGGTATAAGTTTGTTGAGTATTCCTGGTAAATTATATGGGAGGGTATTGATTGAGAGGGTGAAGGCATGTACAGAGCATCAGATTGGGGAAGAGCAGTGTGGTTTCAGAAGTGGTAGAGGATGTGTGGATCAGGTGTTTGCTTTGAAGAATGTATGTGAGAAATACTTAGAAAAGCAAATGGATTTGTATGTAGCATTTATGGATCTGGAGAAGGCATATGATAGAGTTGATAGAGATGCTCTGTGGAAGGTATTAAGAATATATGGTGTGGGAGGCAAGTTGTTAGAAGCAGTTAAAGGTTTTTATCGAGGATGTAAGGCATGTGTACGTGTAGGAAGAGAGGAAAGTGATTGGTTCTCAGTGAATGTAGGTTTGCGGCAGGGGTGTGTGATGTCTCCATGGTTGTTTAATTTGTTTATGGATGGGGTTGTTAGGGAGGTAAATGCAAGAGTCTTGGAAAGAGGGGCAAGTATGAAGTCTGTTGGGGATGAGAGAGCTTGGGAAGTGAGTCAGTTGTTGTTCGCTGATGATACAGCGCTGGTGGCGGATTCATGTGAGAAACTGCAGAAGCTGGTGACGGAGTTTGGTAAAGTGTGTGGAAGAAGAAAGTTAAGAGTAAATGTGAATAAGAGCAAGGTTATTAGGTACAGTAGGGTTGAGGGTCAAGTCAATTGGGAGGTGAGTTTGAATGGAGAAAAACTGGAGGAAGTGAAGTGTTTTAGATATCTGGGAGTGGATCTGTCAGCGGATGGAACCATGGAAGCGGAAGTGGATCATAGGGTGGGGGAGGGGGCGAAAATTTTGGGAGCCTTGAAAAATGTGTGGAAGTTGAGAACATTATCCCGGAAAGCAAAAATGGGTATGTTTGAAGGAATAGTGGTTCCAACAATGTTGTATGGTTGCGAGGCGTGGGCTATGGATAGAGTTGTTCGCAGGAGGATGGATGTGCTGGAAATGAGATGTTTGAGGACAATGTGTGGTGTGAGGTGGTTTGATCGAGTAAGTAACGTAAGGGTAAGAGAGATGTGTGGAAATAAAAAGAGCGTGGTTGAGAGAGCAGAAGAGGGTGTTTTGAAATGGTTTGGGCACATGGAGAGAATGAGTGAGGAAAGATTGACCAAGAGGATATATGTGTATAAAAGAAAGAGACAGGAGGTCAAGAGAAAGGTGCGAGAGGTGAAAAAAAGGGCAAATGAGAGTTGGGGTGAGAGACTATCAGTAAATTTTAGGGAGAATAAAAAGATGTTCTGGAGGGAGGTAAATAGGGTGCGTAAGAAAAGGGAGCAAATGGGAAAATATAATAATAATGTATATATATATATATATATCCTGGGGATAGGGGTGAAAGAATACTTCCCACGCATTCCTCGCGTGTTGTAGAAGGCGACTAGAGGGGACGGGAGCGGGGGGCCAGAAATCCTCCCCTCCTTGTATTTTTAACTTTCTAAAATGGGAAACAGAAGGAGTCACGCGGGGAGTGCTCATCCTCCTCGAAGGCTCAGACTGGGGTGTCTAAATGTATGTAGATGTAACCAAGATGTGAAAAAAGGAGAGATAGGTAGTATGTTTGAGGAAAGGAACCTGGATGTTTTGGCTCTGAGTGAAACGAAGCTCAAGGGTAAAGGGGAAGAGTGGTTTGGGAATGTCTTGGGAGTAAAGTCAGGGGTTAGTGAGAGGACAAGAGCAAGGGAAGGAGTAGCAGTACTCCTGAAACAGGAGTTGTGGGAGTATGTGATAGAATGTAAGAAAGTAAATTCTCGATTAATATGGGTAAAACTGAAAGTTGATGGAAAGAGATGGGTGATTATTGGTGCATATGCACCTGGGCATGAGAAGAAAGATCATGAGAGGCAAGTGTTTTGGGAGCAGCTGAATGAGTGTGTTAGTGGTTTTGATGCACGAGACCGGGTTATAGTGATGGGGGATTTGAATGCAAAGGTGAGTAATGTGGCAGTTGAGGGAATAATTGGTATACATGGGGTGTTCAGTGTTGTAAATGGAAATGGTGAAGAGCTTGTAGATTTATGTGCTGAAAAAGGACTGGTGATTGGGAATACCTGGTTTAAAAAGCGAGATATACATAAGTATACGTATGTAAGTAGGAGAGATGGCCAGAGAGCGTTATTGGATTACGTGTTAATTGACAGGCGCGCGAAAGACTTTTGGATGTTAATGTGCTGAGAGGTGCAACTGGAGGGATGTCTGATCATTATCTTATGGAGGCTAAGGTGAAGATTTGTATGGGTTTTCAGAAAAGAAGAGTGAATGTTGGGGTGAAGAGGGTGGTGAGAGTAAGTGAGCTTGGGAAGGAGACTTGTGTGAGGAAGTACCAGGAGAGACTGAGTACAGAATGGAAAAAGGTGAAAACAATGGAAGTAAGGGGAGTGGGGGAGGAATGGGATGTATTTAGGGAATCAGTGATGGATTGCGCAAAAGATGCTTGTGGCATGAGAAGAGTGGGAGGTGGGTTGATTAGAAAGGGTAGTGAGTGGTGGGATGAAGAAGTAAGATTATTAGTGAAAGAGAAGAGAGAGGCATTTGGACGATTTTTGCAGGGAAAAAATGCAATTGAGTGGGAGATGTATAAAAGAAAGACAGGAGGTCAAGAGAAAGGTGCAAGAGGTGAAAAAGAGGGCAAATGAGAGTTGGGGTGAGAGAGTATCATTAAATTTTAGGGAGAATAAAAAGATGTTCTGGAAGGAGGTGAATAAAGTGCATAAGACAAGGGAGCAAATGGGAACTTCAGTGAAGGGTGCAAATGGGGAGGTGATAACAAGTAGTGGTGATGTGAGAGGGAGATGGAGTGAGTATTTTGAAGGTTTGTTGAATGTGTTTGATGATGGAGTGGCAGATATAGGGTGTTTTGGTCAAGGTGGTGTGCAAAGTGAGAGGGTTAGGGAAAATGATTTGGTAAACAGAGAAGAGGTAGTAAAAGCTTTGTGGAAGATGAAAGCTGGCAAGGCAGCAGGTTTGGATGGTATTGCAGTGGAATTTATTAAAAAAGGGGGTGACTGTATTGTTGACTGGTTGGTAAGGTTATTTAATGGCCCAACCCACCCCATACACAATGTATATACATACACGTCCACACATGCAAATATACATACCTATACATCTCAATGTACACATATACATACACACACAGACACATACATATATACACATGTACATAATTCATACTGTCTGCCTTTATTCACTCCCATCGCCACCTCACCACACACGGAACAACAACCCCCTCCCCACTCATGTGTGCGAGGTAGCGCTAGAAAAGACGACAAAGGCCCCATTCGTTCACACTCAGTCTCTAGCTGTCATGTAATAATGCACCGAAACCACAGCTCCCTTTCCACATCCAGGCCCCACACAACTTTCCATGGTTTACCCCAGACGCTTCACATGCCCTGGTTCAATCCATTGACAGCACGTCGACCCCGGTATACCACATCGTTCCAATTCACTCTATTCCTTGCACCCCTTTCACCCTCCTGCATGTTCAGGCCCCGATCACTCAAAATCTTTTTCACTCCATCTTTCCACCTCCAATTTGGTCTCCCACTTCTCCTCGTTCCCTCCACCTCTGACACATATATCCTCTTGGTCAATCTTTCCTCACTCATTCTCTCCATGTGACCAAACCATTTCAAAACACCCTCTTCTGCTCTCTCAACCACACTCTTTTTATTTCCACACATCTCTCTTACCCTTACATTACTTACTCGATCAAACCACCTCACACCACATATTGTCCTCAAACATCTCATTTCCAGCACATCCATCCTCCTGCGCACAACTCTATCCATAGCCCACGCCTTGCAACCATATAACATTGTTGGAACCACTACTCCTTCAAACATATCCATTTTTGCTTTCTGAGATTATGTTCTCGACTTCCAAACATTCTTCAAGGCTCCCAGAATTTTCGCCCCCTCCCCCACCCTATGATTCACTTCCACTTCCATGGTTCCATCCGCTGCCAGATCCACTCCCAGATATCTAAAACACTTTACTTCCTCCAGTTTTTCTCCATTCAAACTTACCTCCCAATTGACTTGACCCTCAACCCTACTGTGCCTAATAACCTTGCTCTTATTCACATTTACTCTTAACTTTCTTCTTTCACACACTTTACCAAACTCAGTCACCAGCTTCTGCATATTCTCACATGAATCAGCCACCAGCGCTGTATCATCAGCGAACAACAACTGACTCACTTCCCAAGCTCTCTCAACCACAACAGACTGCATACTTGCCCCTCTTTCCAAAACTCTTGCATTCACCTCCCTAGCAACCCCATCCATAAACAAATTAAACAACCATGGAGACATCACACACCCCTGCCACAAACCTACATTCACTGAGAACCAATCACTTTCCTCTCTCCCTACACGTACACATGCCTTACATCCTCGATAAAAACTTTTCACTGCTTCTAACAACTTTCCTCCCACACCATATATTCTTAATACCTTCCACAGAGCATCTCTATTAACTCTATCATATGCCTTCTCCAGATCCATAAATGCTACATACAAATCCATTTGCTTTTCTAAGTATTTCTCACATACCTTCTTCAAATCAAACACCTGATCCACACATCCTCTACCACTTCTGAAACCACACTGCTCTTCCCCAATCTGATGCTCTGTACATGCCTTCACCCTCTCAATCAATACCCTCCCATATAATTTACCAGGAATACTCAACAAACTTATACCTCTGTAATTTGAGCATTCATCTTTGTCCCGTTTGCCTTTGTACAATGGCACTATGCAAGCATTCCGCCAATCCTCAGGTACCTCACCATGAATCATACATACATTAAATGACCTTACCAACCAGTCAACAATACAGTCACCCCCTATTTTAATAAATTCCACTGCAATACCATCCAAACCCACTGCCTTGCCGGCTTTCATCTTCCGCAAAGCTTTTACTACCTCTTCTCTGTTTACCAAATCATCCTCCCTAACCCTCTCACTTTGCACACTACCTCAACCAAAACACCCTATATCTGCCACTCTATCATCAAACACATTCAACACACCTTCAAAATACTCACTACATCTCCTTCTCACATCACCACTACTTGTTATCACCTCCCCATTAGCCCCCTTCACTGAAGTTCCCATTTGTTCCCTTGTCTTATGCACTTTATTTACCTCCTTCCAAAACATCTTTTTATCCTCCCTAAAATCTAATGATACTCTCTCACCCCAACTCTCATTTGCCCTCTTTTTCACCTCTTGCACCTTTCTCTTGACCTCCTGTCTCTTTCTTTTATACATCTCCCACTCATTTGCATTACTTCCCTGCAAAAATTGTCCAAATGCCTCTCTCTTCTCTTTCACTAATAATCTTACTTCTTCATCCCACCACTCACTACCCTTTCTAATCTGCCCACCTCCCATGCTTCTCATGCCACAAGCATCTTTTGCATGGGCCATCACTGCTTCCCTAAATACATCCTATTCCTCCCCCACTCCCCTTACCTCCTTTGCTCTCACCTTTTTCCATACATATACATACACAAATACATATTCGTACTCGCTTGCCTTCATCCATTCCCGGCGCCACCCCGCCCTACAGGAAACATCATTGCCACCCCGGGTCAGCGAGGTAGTACCAGGAAAACAACAACAAAAAAAAACTCATTCATTCACATTTATTCTCTAGCTGTCATGTGTAATGCACCAAAACCACAACTCCCTATCCACATCCAGGCCCCACAGACCTTTCCATGGTTTACCCCAAATGTTTCACATACCCTGGTACTGTCCATTGCCAGCACATCAACCCCGGTTTACCACATTGTTCCAATTCACTCAATTCTTGCACACCTCTCACCCCCTGTATGTTCAGACCCTGATCGCTCAAAATCTTTTCCACTCCATTCTTCCACCTCCAATTTGGTCTCCTGCTTCTCCTTGTTCCCTCCAGTTCTGACACATATATCCTCTTTGTCAACCTTTCCTCACTCATTCTCTCCATATGTCTAAACCATTTCAATACACTCTCTTCTGCTCTCTTGAACACACTTTTTATTACCAAACCTCTCTCTTACCCTTTCATTACTAACTCGATCAAACCACCTCACACCAACACATCCACCCTCTGTACAACCCTATTTACAGCCCAATCTTCAAGCATATAATACTGTTGAAACTACTATTCCATCAAACATACCCATTTTACTCTCTGAGTTAACATTCTTTTTTTCCACACATTCTTTGTCATTCCCAGAACCTTTGCCCCCTACCCCACCCAATAACTTACTTCCACTTGTATGGTTCCATTCGCTGCTAAGTCCACTCCCAGATATCTAAAATACTTCACTTCCTTCAATTTCTCACCATTCACTCACACCCCAACTAACTTGTCCCTCAACCCTACTGAACCTAATAACCTTGCTCTTACTCACACTTACTCTCAACTTTCTCCTTTCACACACTTTTCCAAACTCAGTCACCATCTTTTACAGTTTCTCACTTGCATCATCCACCAGTGCTGTATCATCAGTGAACAACAACTCTGACACTTCCCAGGCCCTCTCATCCCAAAGAGACTGCATACTCACCCCTCTCTCCAAACTCTTACATTTACCTCCCTAACCACCCCATCCATAAACAAATTAAACAACCACGGGGACATGACCCCCCTGATGCAGACCGACCTTCATTAGGAACCAATCACTCTCCTCTCTTCCTACTCGTTCACTGCCTTACATCCTTGAAAAACTTTTCACTGCTTCTAGCAGCTCACTCCCACATTGTATACTCTTAAGACCTTCCACAAAGCATCTTTATCCACCCTGTCATATGCCTTCTCTAGATCCATAAAAATCACATACAAATCTATCTGTTTCTCCAAGTATTTCTTACACACATTATTCAAAGCAAACACCTGATCCACACATCCTCTACAACTTCTGAAACAAAACTGCTCCTCCCCAATCTGATAGTCTGTACATGCCTTCACCCTCTCAATCAATACCCTCCCATGCATTTTTCCAGGAATACTTAAACTTATGCCTTTACAGTTTGAACACTCACCTTTATCCCCTTTCCCTTTATACAATGGCACCATCCATGCATTCTGCCAATCCTCAGTCACTTCACTATGATCCAAACATAAACCGAATATCCTTACCAACCAATCGACAACACAGTCACCCCCCTTCTTAATAAATTCAACTGCAATACCATCCAAACCCATCACCTTGCCAGATTTCATCTTCCTCAAGGCTTTCACCACCTCTTCTCCTTTCACCAAACCACTCTCCCGACTCTCACTTCACACATCACTACAACACCTTACATCCGCCACTCTATCATCAAACATTTTTAACAAACCTTCAATATACTCACTCCATCTCCTCCTCACTTCATCACTACCAGGCATCACTTCCCCCTTGCTCTCTTCTGATGTTCCCATTTGTCCTCTTGTCTTACGCACATTATTTACCTCCTTCCAAAACATCTTTTTATTCTCCCTAAAGTTTAATGACACTCTCACCCCAACTCTCATTTCCTCTCTTTTTCAACTCTTGCATCATCCTCTTGACCTCCTGCCACTTTCACTTATACATCTCTTGGTTATTTGCCCTCCTTCCTTGCAAGTATCACCAAAAATCTTTCTTTTCTCTTTCACTAACAACTTTACTTCTGCATCCCACCACTCACTACCCTTTCAAACCTGCCCACCTCCCACCTTTCTTATGCCACATGCATCTCTTGCAAATGCCATCACTGCTTCCCTAGATACATCCCATTCCTCACTCACTCCCCTTACTTCATTTGCTCTCACCTTTTACCATTTTTCACTCAATCACTCCAGGTACTTCCTCACAGAAGTCTCCTCTTAGCCGAAAAAAAAAATTACCAGGCACCTTCAAGCTCTTACAGTTACCAGCAGCACACACATGGTCCCTCTATTCTTAATTCTAAATCTTCTGGACCTTGAATGATACAGCTAGAATAAAAGTCATATAGATCATATTCTAAAGCCAACTGTCACCAGCATTTTGTTGACTGATTTAGTAATCTGGCTAAGGTGCACACCTAATTTGTATCGGGATCAATCCATCCTCCTTTTTTTGGTTCCACTGGCCAGTAAACTGTCAGTCTGTGGAGCTTCACAAAAATTTAACTTATTTGTGTCTCACTTACAGAAAGGCCTGGTTAGAAGACTCCTAAAAAATATATGAACAATAATGCTATAACTCATGAATGATCAAAGCTATCTGATCTATAACTAAGATATTATGGGTATGGGAAGAGGATGAATATGGGAAGAATTATCAATATTTTATACAAGCCTGGTATGGGGGAAACTGAACTAAACAAATAATGTTTGTAGTACAATACATATGAATGTTCATAGTTATGCAGCACTTCTGCTATTGGCCCAGCTTTAAAAGAAGATGAGTACTTTGATAGTTATCCAAACGTTACTGAGGAAAAATAGATGTACTACAATGTGGTGGACTATCTTACCTGAACCATCATACCAAGGAACACCCCTATTTTGTACATATGTAGTGGAATGGACACCAGGTATTCGTGCAGAATAGCCGACAGGACAAATACTGCTACTGATGCTGACAATTTGCTGTACTTGATTTTTATCATAGGAACAAAAACATGCCTGAAAAGTATTATACAACTACTTATTCCTGGGAAATACAATAGGATTTCGATAAAGATTTCTTCATAGTTGTGACAGTCAAGATATGTCAGAAAAAGAAGGGTCACTCCTGTAGCTTCTGTTTATGGGCTAGAAGATGGATGCAAGAGTGCATCATCTCATAGTATTTGGAACATAGTAATATATTTCACTGGTATATCACATCGTTCCAATTCACTCTATTCCTTGCACGCCTTTCACCCTCCTCTATGTTCAGGCTCCGATCACTCAAAACCTTTTTCACTCCATCCTTCCACCTCCAATTTGGTCTCCCACTTCTCCTCGTTCCCTCCACCTCTGACACATATATCCTCTTTGTCAATCTTTCCTCACTCATTCTCTCCATGTGACCAAACCATTTCAATACACCCTCTTCTGCTTGCTCAACTACACTCTTTTTATTACCACACATCTCTCTTACCCTTTCATTACATACTCGATCAAACCACCTCACACCACATATTGTCCTCAGACATCTCATTTCCAACACATCCACCCCCCTCTGCACAACCCTATCTATAGCCCACACCTCACAATCATATGAATTGTTGGAACCACTATTCCATCAACCATATCCATTTTTGCTGTCCGAGATAATGTTCTTGCCTTCCATACATTCTTCAATGCTTCCAGAACCTTCGCCCCCTCCCCCCCACCCTGTGACTCGCTTCCGCTTCCATGGTTCCATCCGTTGCTAAATCCACTCCCAGATGTCTACAACACTTCACTTCCTCCAGTTATTCTCTATTTCAAACTTACCTCCCAACTGTTTGCCAATGATACAGCTCTAGTGGCTGATTCGAGTGAGAAACTGCAGAGGTTGGTGAATGAGTTTGGAAAAGTGTGTGAAAGGAAAAGTCAAGAGCAAATCTGAATAAGAGCGAGGTTATTAGGTTCAGTATGGTTAAGGGACAAGTTAATTGGGAGGTAAGTTTGAATGGAGAAAAATTGGAGGAAGTGAAGTGTTTTGGATACCTGGGAGTGGACTTAGCGTGGATGGAACCATGGAAGTGGAAGTGAGTCACAGGGTGGGGGAGGGGTGAAGGATCTGGGAGCAATGAAGAATGTGTGGAAGGCGAGAATGTTATCTCAGAGAGCAAAAATGGACATGTTTGAAGGAATAGTAGTTCCTACAATGTTATATGGTTGCGTGGCATGGGCTACAGACAGGGTTGTATGGAGGAGGGTGGATGTGTTGGAAATGAAACATTTGAGGACAATATGTGGTGTGAGGTGGTATGATCGAGTAAGTAATGAAAGGGTAAGAGGGATGTGTGAAATAAATAGTGTGTGGTTCAGAGAGCAGAAGAGGGTGTGTTGAAATGGTTTGGACATATGGAGAGAATGCATGAGGAAAGATTGACAAAGAGGATACATGTGTCAGAGGTGGAGGGAGAAAGGAGAAAGGCGAGACCAAATTGGAGGTGGAAGGATGGAGTGAAAAAGATTTTGAATGATCAGGGCCTGAACATAGAGGAGGGTGAGAGGTGTGCAAGGAATAGAGTGAACTGGAACGATGTCGTATACTGGGGTCAATGTGCTGTCAATGGACTGAACCATGGCATGTGAAGTGTCTGTGGTAAACCATGGAAAGGCCTGCTAGGGCCTGGATGTGGATAGAGAGCTGTGGTTTCATTGCATTACACATGATAGCTAGAGACTGAGTGTGAATAAATGTGGCCTTTTTTTTGTCTATTTCCTAGTGCTACCTCACTGAAGCAGGGGGTAGCAATGCTGTTTCCTGTGAGGCGGGTTGATTTGTTTATGGATGGGGTTGTTACGGAGATGAATGCAAGAGTTTTGGAAAGAGGGGCAAGTATGCAGTCTATTGGGGATGAGAGAGCTTGGGAAGCGAGTCAGTTGTTGTTCGCTGATGATAAAGCACTGGTGGCTGATTTGGGTGAGAAACTGCAGAAGCTGGTGACTGAGTTTGGTAAAGTGTGTGAAAGAAGAAAGCTGAGAGTAAATGTGAATAAGAGCAAGGTTATTAGGTACAGTAGGGTTGAGGGACAAGTCAATTGGGAGGTAAGACTGGAGAAAAACTGGAGGAAGTGAAGTGTTTTAGATACCTGGGAGTGGATTTGGCAGTGGATGGAACCATGGAAGCGGAAGTGAATCATAGGGTGGGGGAGGGGGCGAAAGTTCTGGGAGCGTTGAAGAATCTGTGGAAGTCGAGAACATTATCTCGGAAAGCAAAAATGGGTATGTTTGAAGGAATAGTGGTTCCAACAATGTTATATGGTTGCAAGGCGTGGGCTATGGATAGAGTTGTGTGCAGGAGGGTGGAGGTGCTGGAAATGAGATGTTTGAGGACAATATGTGGTGTGAGGTGGTTTGATCGAGTAAGTAATAATAGGGTATGAGAGATGTGTGGTAATAAAAAGAGTGTGGTTGAGAGAGCAGAAGGGGATGTTTTGAAATGGTTTGGTCACATGGAGAGAATGAGAGAGGAAAGATTGACCAAGAGGATATATGTGTCAGAGGTGGAGGGAACGAGGAGAAGTGGGAAACCAAACTGGAGGTGGAAAGATGGAGTAAAAAATATTTTGAGTGATCGGGGCCTGAACATTCAGGAGGGTGAAAGGCGTGCAAGGAATAGAGTGAATTGGATGATGTGGTATACCGGGGTCGATGTGCTGTCAATGGATTGAACCAGGGCATGTGAAGCATCTGGGGTGAACCATGGAAAGTTGTGTGGGGCCTGGATGTGGAAAGGGAGCTGTGGTTTCAGTGCATTATTACATGACAGCTAGAGACTGAGTGTGAACGAATGTGGCCTTTGTCGTCTTTTCCTAGTGCTACCTCGCACACATGAGGGGGGAGGGGGTTGATATTTCATGTGTGGCAGGGTGGCGATGGGAGTGAATAAAGGCAGACAGTATGAATTATGTACATGTGTATATATGTATATGTCTGTGTGTGTATATATATATGTATACGCTGAGATGTATAGGTATGTATATTTGCATGTGTGGACGTGTATGTATATACATGTGTATGTGGGTGGGTTGGGCCATTCTTTCGTCTGTTTCCTTGCGCTACCTCGCTAACGCTGGAGACAGCGACAAAGCAAAATAAATATAAAAATACATGAATAATACATACCTAATCACTGTTTCCCGCATCAGCGAGGTAGCGTCATGAATGAGATAAAGAAAGACCCTTCCACTCATATACACATATTTAGGGTGTCCTAAAAAAATTTACTCACTTTATGACACCCTATAACTCACAGAATTTTTTTTCTTTGTTCAGATTCAACTGACCCTAAAAGAATTTCAGAGTTACAGGGTGTTAAAAAGTGAGTACATTTTTCTGACACTCTATAACTCACTGAATTTTTTTAGGGTCAGTGAGTACATATTTTTGGGACACCCTGTATATACATAAATGCCCATACATGCACATATACATATCAACATATACATATACATACACAATCATATACATATATACACATAATTGCATGCCATCATTCATTCCTGTCGCTACCCCGCCAAACAAGAAATAGCATCACTACCTCCGCTTCAGCGAGATAGTGCCAGGAGAAACAGACAAAAAAGGCCACATTCATTCACACCCAGTCTCTAGCTGTCATGTACAATGCACCAAAACCACAGCTCCCTATTCACATCCAGGCTCCAAGGACCTTTCCATGGCTTACCCGACACTTCACATGCCCTGTTCTGTTCATTGACAGCATGTTGATCCCAGTATAACACATGGTTCCAATTCACTCTATTCCTTGCATGCCTCTCACCCTCCTGTATGTTTAGGCCCTGATTGCTGAAAATCCTTTTCACACCATCCTTCCACATCCAATTTGGTCTCCCACTTCTTGTTTCCTTTACCTCTGACACATATATCCTCTTTGCCAATCTTTCCTCACTCATTTTCTGCATTTGTCCAAACCATTTCAACACATCCTCTTCTGCTCTCTCAACCATACTCTTTTTATTTCCACACATCTCTCACCCTTTCATTACTTACTCGATCAAACCACCTCACACCACATACTGTCCTCAAAAATTTCATTTCCAACACATCTACCCTCCACCATACAACTCTATTTAGCCCATGCCTCACAACCATATAACATTGTTGGAACTACTATTCCTTCAAACATACCCATTTTTGCTATCCGAGATAACATTCTCTCCTTCCACACATTCTTCATCGCTCCCAGAACCTTCGCCCCCTCCCCCACCCTGTGATCCACTCTGCTTCCATGGTTCCATCTGCTGCTAAGTCCACTCCCAGATATCTAAAACACTTCACTTCCTCCAGTTTTTCTCCATTCAAGCTTACATCCTAATTAATTTGTCCCTCAACCCTACTGAACCTAATAACCTTGCTCTTATTCACATTTACTTTCAACTTTCTCCTTTCACACACTTTTCCAAACTCGGTCACCAACCTCTGCAGTTTCTCACCCAAATCAGCCACCAGAGCTGTATCATCGGCAAACAACAACCGACTCACTTCCCAAGCCCTCTCATCTAGAACAGACTGCATACTCACTCCTCTCTCCAAAACTCTTGTATTTACCTCCCTAACCGTCCCATCCATAAACAAATTAAACAATCATGGGGACATCACACATCCCTGCCACAAGCCGACATTCACTGGGAACCAATTACTCTCCTCTCTTCCTTCTCATACACATGCCTTACATCCTTGGTAAAAACTTTTCACTGCTTCCAGCAACTTATCTCCCACACCATATACTTCTAAGGCCTTCCACAAAGCATCTCTATCAACCCTATCATATGCCTTCTCCAGATCCATAAATGCTACATACAAATCCACCTGTATTTCTAAGTATTTCTTACATACATTCTTCAAAGCAAACACCTGATCCACACATCCTCTACCACTTCTGAAACCACACTGTTCTTTCCAAGCCTTCACTCTCTCAATCAATACCCTCCCATATCCTTTTCCAGGAATACTCAAGAAACTTATGCCTCTGTAGTTTGAACACTCACCTTTATCTCCATTGCCTTTGTACAATGGCACTATACATACATTCTGCCAATCCTCAGGCACCTCACTATGATCCATACATACACTGAATATCCTCATCAACCAATCAACAACACAGTCACCCATTTTTAATTAATTCCACAGCAATACCGTCGAAACCTGCCGCCTTGCTGGATTTCATCCTCCGCAAACCTTTCACTAATTCTTCTCTTTTTACCAAACCATTCTCCCTGACTCTTTCACTTCGCACAATTATATGTATACATATATGATTTTATGTACATACATGTGTATGTGGCTGGGTTGGGCCATTCCTTTTCTGTTTCCTTGTGCTGTCTCGCTGATGCGGGAGACGGTGGTTAAGTATGATAAATATAATTTTGTTAAAATACTATTTTAGTCTCGATAAATATTATCCTCATTCATTTTGGTAAAAACATTAGAAAGCCATTATTGATCAAATACAGAAAATATGTTGGGAATTCTAATGACAGCACATGATACATCCTCTCAAATTTTCTACAATTTTGCAAGTGTCTTGTAATAGCCATGAAGATAAAACACACATTCAGTGTATGTTAAACAAAAACAAAGAGTGAAAACCCTATGAAATAAAAAGTTTTTTATGAAATATCACAAGTAATTTTGTTGCTGCAGTTGTTGGTAAGGGTCAAACATTGTATAAATACCTGTAAATAACTTGTGCATTTGCCATTTTATCTTTATGCCAATATAAATTAACTGATAACATTTACATGCTCTAAAAGAAGTATTCTGAAATTTCTATGCTCAATAAAACAGTAGTATTTAGGAGCCAGAGTGCTGTGGCCTAAACTTAACAATGCAAGCAAAGTGCTAAAGCCTTTTTACAGTCAGTAATATAGGGAATCTATGATCTGAAATGACTGTATAATTCTGTTACGATATCCAAAATATCATATAGGTTTTACTATAAACACAATTATTAACAAGATTTACACAAATATTTCTAATATTCATGTTAAATGGGTTACACATCTGTTTATACGAGTCTTTAAAAAATTACAGTTATCCTCAAGGGCCTGTATCTGCAGGACATAGCCTCAAGGTATTAAAGCATATTACACTGATATCACAAAGTGACCACAATGCTCACTAATTGCCCACAACAGTACATGTGGGATGGCTTGCATTGCCCTTCTTTTTGCCTTTTATTTGCCAAAGGCATTATTGTACAGAACAAATACTGCCATGATAGATGCCTCTTCTTGTGTTAACATGCCCAATGCATGCCACATGAATCTCCAGACTTTGAAGTCAACAAATTCAAACTTTCTCAACTACCACTACTACTCTCTGTTTCACCTACTATTCTCTCAACTCTACATGCTTTATGAAAATTCTCATTATATTCCTGCCTTAAGACTATGACACCCTCTCACTCTAAAGATGAGCTCCTCTACTGCAAGGAATTCAATAAACAGCAAAAAGAATGGCTATAATCTCTCTCTTAATTATACAAGTCTTCTTTTCCACTTAATAATGAGTATATTATCATCCACTATGTTCCAGATTGACACAACCACTACCTCAACTATCAATTTGTTTTAACCTGAAATACTTCATGCTATAGCCACATAGCTTCACCCTAAATGGAGTGACTTACAAAAATCAAATGTAATTTTCTAAACCAGATCACTGCCTCTCCTCAGGCAATGCTTCCATTTCTCGGGAGCATACAAGAAAGGTCTGAGGTTGGGGAAGAATCCAGGCAGCCTTTCATCATTATCATTGCAGAAAGCCAAGCAGCCTGGGGTTAGCATTATTGCAGTTATGGAAATATATCTTTTCTCTTATCACTTCTGTCACTTCTGCTATTCCATAAATCAGTAGATCTTTTTAAGCCATTCAAGTAAGGGACCATAATGCCTGTCCATCTCTGCCAAAGAATTCCTTAGCTGGTCTCATCATTGTTCTTGCCAGCTGAGAAGAGCTCTGTAGATCTAATGGCAACAAACCAGATCAGCTAAGGAATGATACACACTCTTCATGTGTTATTAAGAAAGGTGCAAAATAACTCAACATCCAAGTAGGAATAGAACAGTGAAGCACACAACAACTATGTACATCAACTACCAGATGAATAGAACAGTGAAGTAGACAATGACTATGTACGTCATGTAGGATTCTAAGACCAGATGAAGCAGACAATGACTAGGTACATCTGGTAGCATTCTATGAAAAGCAAGAGGAGAAACTCTAAATTTTCATAGTTTGCAATTCTTGCACTAGAATTATTCACATCTATAAGGGTGACACTAAATAAAATCTCACTGGCATTTACTCATTAGAGAGATCTGTAGAAGTGTTGTTTCACAGTATAGGGCTTCTGGAATAGAGCAAATCTATGCTCATACATTATATACAGCAAAATACTGATGACCAGTTAATTGCAGCAATTTCGGACCCATGTACTATCTTTTTAACAAAAGATGTAATTCATAGTCCAAGATAACATTTGAGTAAGATGTGTACACACAGACAATGTCTGCCATTAAGTCAAAAATAAAATTTGAAAATATAGATAGATAAGCCAATCACCTGATTATACCGAACTCTTTCTACTTAAGCACAGTTAGACAAATAGTTCCAAATAACTGCAATACTTAGCTGCCAAGCAGAGTTATCAATTAGCATGGTTTAATGACACACTGTTTAAATTTATATACTTACATACAGAAAAATTTCTTTTTCCATATACTGAAATTATTATATTTTGTATTAACGTCAACTGGGAAAAACATGAAACAATACATATCAGATATAAAATCAAACATGTATGTATATAAATTTAAAGTCCTTTTATTAAAATAAATTCCAATTTCTGTACTGACATACCTCACAGCCCATTTGTGTACAGGGAGATTCCAAAGCCTCCAAAATGTACCAACATTCTGTGCATTCCACCAATCCTGGTAAAAATTGCGGTCAGCAAAGTAGAGAAGTTCTGCCAGTGTATTGAGGAAGGAGTGGAAGCACAGGTAAAACCAGCTTAGCCATAGGATATGGTTGGGTATCTAGAAAAAGTAGAGAATAACACACCAAATCAAATGTTATATGCATCTAAAGACCTCAAAGCAGAATTAAAAGTAACATTCTTCATCATACATGAAAAAAAACTATGTTTGGGAAAGAAGAAATTCTTGAAGTTGAAGTGACATGACAGCGATCATTTTAAAAATAATCACGTGCCTGTAACTATGCGATTGGTGTAGTATACGAAGTAAAGGAAAATCTGCTGGTAATTTAGCATCTAATAAAATTGGAACAGAGGGCCTTCAAGCACTCATACCATCATCTTATTATGAGGCTTTGAAAATGAACACATCCTTTACAGTTCATCCTACTGTTTGATAGTGCTGTTCTTATATTGGAAAATTTTAGTCTATGGGATCTTAACTTCCTATTCTGGTCAACCTTAGTAACTACAGTTTTATCAATATACTGAAGCCTGTTACGTTCATGTTCATTATTAACAGGGATGCACAAAGTACCATTATGTTTCTTGTCCATAATCCTCATTCACCCTCATCTATGGGATGCACAAAGTACCATTATGTTTCTTGTCCATAATCCTCATTCACCCTTATCTATCATCTCAGCACATCAACTCTAAAATATATATGCAGAATACACTGCTACAGATGGCTTTTGTGATGGAACCCTATAAAAGTTTTATTTTGTGGAAAATTTTCAACAGACAACAACTCGTGCAGCAAAGATTAACTCACCGCCAACTTCAAGAGACGTTCAGCGCACCGCATAAAGTCCAGGTCCTGTAAATGAAATGATTATGTTTCATGTGTGGATTACTTATACATCATCAAGGTAAGAGAGCAGTATTTTCATATGTACACTACCTGTATCCCATTTTCTGCTTAATATATCAGCAAAATACAGGTAAATGTTGTCTGCACCCACCCTTCTCTCTTCACTAATGTACCATATTCTTCATAGATAATTCTTCATAGATAAACAACAACTAATTCAGCACCTAATGATGATCTATGGTAATGTGGACAAAAGTTGATGGAGGAGATGTAAGTGGCAGAGATGGTCTAATGCAGATCTTTTTTTCTTTCTATATGACACTCTTCTTATAGGGGCTGAGATTTATCCAGTCAAAATCTGTTAAACTATATTTTGTCCAAAGGCAGTGCATAATTAGTCTCATTAAGTATGGCTATTCTTTTAAACTTTTGTTATTCTTTAGATTTTGTAATTGCTCATGTGCAACACTGGCAATGAAATACTGGTACCTCTGGTCTTGGTACATGTACCAAGAATTATATTCCTTGAAAAGGCTGGTATAAGTGAATTCAGTTTAAATGAAGATAGATTTTCACAGTAAATTTGGTTTTCTGTTTCCAGCCAATACCTGAGTCATCATTTTGATGAAAATTCTAAACTGTATTAAATTTTCATGAGCACAATAATGGGAGTTTATAAGAAAATACTGTAAATACAATTGTATGAACATTAATGTACACACTATGACTGCCAATTCATTCTGTTCTTTTCAGCATAGAAGATGTTGTTAGGTATGTGTATAAGGGGGCCCTGAAGGTAATGCAACTAGAGTTAAAAAACTAAGGAAACATTTCAAGGATCATAGAATCATGAGATGGGAGAGGAAATAAGAAATCTAAGAAATATAGTTTATGAGTATGAATAGAAACTCAGCTTAGTGGAGGGAATTCAGAAGATGAAGATGATACAAAACAAGAAGAAAGAAAGCAAAGCCATTAAAAAGCAAATAAAGTCTGAAGGGTTCGAAGGGTTTTTTCTGGTTGTACTAGATACTGTTCAGTCAGGGGAAAGGACTAAAATGCATAGTTTTAACAACATTGGGAGGGGAATGGCAAAAGCAATATTGATAGCTGTTAGTTACAAGAAAGGAGTAAAACACATGGAATCTATCAAAAATGGAAGATACAGAACAGGAGGAACAATATTCACAACTTGTCAAAAAAAGAACAGTACTAAAAGCACACACAGACACTTACTATTAGCAGTAGTACATAGGGAAGTTTAGAAGTAATTTTGACAGCAGATCAATAGATGCAGAGCATGAAGGGCAATGGAAAGGAACACAGACCTGGGGTAATGTAAGCTGAGGTACACAGGAAATTAATTGAGGCAGTTGAAAGAATTATATGCACAGTTAGAGATCAAGGAATCTACTAAGTAT
Organism: Panulirus ornatus; assembly: GCF_036320965.1. Classification (NCBI taxonomy): domain Eukaryota; kingdom Metazoa; phylum Arthropoda; class Malacostraca; order Decapoda; family Palinuridae; genus Panulirus; species Panulirus ornatus. The sequence goes on from NC_092240.1 coordinate 3,181,366, forward strand.
GGGTTAGTTGATGTAAGTTTTAGAAAAATACAGAGCATATAGCATCAGTGCTAGCTAAGTAAGAGAGGGATTATAAAGTCAGATACATAGAGGATAACACTTCTACACTGAGGAATCTTGATGAAAAATGGGGGACTAAAATAATAAAGATTAGTAAAGCTTGGGGTTCAGGGCATAGGTTCATCCTCTCCTAAGGGTAAGCCAGTAAATTCGGTACCTGGCTTGGGCTAGGGTATACACGTATATATTTTCCCTCTAAGGCTTTGTCATCTGTTCTTGATGCTAGCTCACTCATACGGGAAATTGCGAGCATGTAAGAAAGAAATTTCATACATACTTGCCATTTCCTGCGTTAGCAGGGTAGCAATATATAAATAAGCATAAATAATTATATCTTTAATGCATTTGCCATTTCCTGTGTTTGTGAGGTAGATGACTGACACTTTGATGGAAAATTCCTCATTTTGCCCCCTTCTCTGTTCCTTCTTTTGGAAAAGTACAACAGGAGGGGAGTATTTCCAGCCCCCTACTCCCACCACTTTTAGTCACCTTCTATGACACACAGGGAATACATGGGCTGTTTCCTATGGGGTGGGGTGGTGCCAGGAAGGGATGAAGGCAAGCAAGTATGAATATGTACATGTGTACCATGGAGACATCACACACCCCTGTTGCAGACCAACATTCACTGGGAACCAATCACTCTCCTCTCTTTCTACTCGTACATATGCCTCACATCCATGGTAAAAACTTTTCATTGCTTCTAGCAACTTGCCTCCCACACCATGTACTCTTAAGACCTTCCACAAAGCATTTCTATCAACCTTATCATATGCCTTCTCCAGATCCATAATTGCTACATATAAATCCATCTGTTTTTCTAAGTATTTCTCACACACAATCTTAAAAACAAACACCTGATTCATACATCCTCTACCACTTCTGAAACCACACTGCTCTTTCCTAATCTGATGCTCTGTACATGCCTTCACCCACTCAATCAATACCTTCCCATATAATTTCCCAGGAATACTCAAGAAACTTATGCCTCTGTAGTTTGAATGCCAGAAACAGACAAAGAAAGAATGGCCAATCCACTCATGTACATATATATATATATATATATATATATATATATATATATATATATATATATAAATGCCCATACACGCACATATACATACATACACATATCAACATATCCACATATACACAAACATTCATACATATTCGCAATTCCCGCATTAGCGAGGTAGTGTTAAGAACAGAGAACTGAGCCTTAGAGGGAACATCCTCACTTGGCACCTTCCCAGCTCCTTCTTTTAGAAAATTAGAAAAGGGAAGGGAGGATTTCCAGCCCCCCCTGCTCCCTCCCCTTTTCAGTTGCCTTCTACGACATATAGGGAATGCATGGGAAGTATTCTTTATCCCCTATTCCCAGGGATAGGGGACACACAGACATATACATATATACACATGTACATATTCTTTCTTACATGCCTTCATCCATTCCTGGCACAACCCTGTCCCACAGGAAACAGCATTGCTACCCTGTGCTTCAGCAAAAAAAGACCACATTTGTTCCCACTCAGTCTCTAGTTGTCACGTGTAATGCACTTAAACCACAGCTCCCTATCCACATACAAGCCCCACAGACCTTTCCACGGTTTACCCCAGATGTTTCACATGCCCTGGGTCAGTCCATTGATAGCACATTGACCCCGGTATACCACATCGTTTCAATTCACTCTATTCCTTGCACGCCTCTCACCCTCCTGTATGTTCAGGCCCCAATTGCTCAAAATCTTTTTCACTCCATCTTCCACCTCCAATTTGGTCTCCCACTTCTTCTTCCCTCCTCCTCTGACACATATATCCTCTTTGTCACTCTTTCCTCACTAATTCTCTCCATATGTCCAAACCATTTCAACACACCCTCTTCTGCTCTCTCAACCATACTCTTTTTATTTCAGCACATCTCTCACCCTTTCATCACTTACTTGATCAAACCACCTCACACCATATAATGTCCTCAAACATTTAATTTCCAATACATCCCCCTCCTCTGCACAACCCTATCTGTAGCCCATGCCTCGCAACCATATAATATTGTTGGAACTACTATTCCTTCAAACATACCAATTTTTACCCTCCGAGATAACAGTCTCCCCTTCCACACATCCTTCATTGCTCCCAGAACCTTTGCCCCCTCCCCCACCCTGTGACTCGCTTCCAATTCTATGGTTCCATTCGCTGCCAAGTCCACTCCCAGATATCTAAAACACTTCACTTCCAATTTTTCTCCATTCAAACTTACATCCCAATTTACTAGTCCCTTAACCCTACTATTCATATCTACTCACAACTTTCTCCTTTCACATACTTTTCCAAACTCAGTTACCAGCTTCTGCAGTTTCACATTCAAATCAGCCACCAGAGCTGTATCATCGGCGAACAACAAATGACTCTTTTCCCAGGCCTTCTCATCCCCAACAGACTGCATACTCGCCACTCTCTCCAAAGCTCTTGCAAAACTCTCTAATGACCCCATCAATAAGCAAATTAAACAGCCATGAGTATATCACACCCCTGCTGCAGACCAACATTCACTGGGAACCAATCACTCTCCTCTCTTCCTACTTGTACATATGCCTTACATCCTCAATAAAACCTTTTCACTGCTTTTAGCAACTTACCTCCCACACCATGCACTCTATCAACCCTATTATGTGCCTTCTCCAGATCATAAATGCTAAATAAAAAAACCATCTGTTTTTCCAAGTATTTCTCACACACGTTCTTTAAAGGAAACACCTGATTCACACATCCTCTACCACTTCTGAAACCACACTGCTACTTCCTAATCTGAAGCTCTGTACATGCCTTCATCCTCTTAATCAATACCCTCTCATATAATCTCCCAGGGATACTCTATATCCTTATGCCTCTGTAGTTTGAACACTCACCTTTATCCCCTTTGCCTTTGTACAATGGCACTATGCATGCATTCCACCAATCCTCAGGCACTTCACCATAATCCATACATACATTGAATATCCTTACCAACCAATCAACAACACAGTCATCCCCTCTCTTAATAAATTCTACTGTAATAGTATCCAAAACCGCCGCCTTGTTGGGTTTCATCTTCCGCAAAGCTTTCACTACCTCTTCTGTCTTAACCAAACCGTTCTCCCTGATCCTCTCGCTTCCCACACCACCCTGACCAAAACACCCTATATCTGCCACTTTATCATCAAACACATTCAACAAACCTTCAAAATACTCACTCCATCTCCTCACTTAATCACTACATGTTATTACTTTTCCACTTGCCCCCTTCACTGATATATATATGTATATATATCACTAGGGTAGGAGAGAATGAATTCTACCTCCGTATTCCCTGAGTGTCGCAGAGGGCAATTAAAGGGGGTTGGATCGAGGGGCTGGAACCCAATACCCTATATTTCTATTTCAATTTCTAAAAGGTGAAATCAAAGAAACAGCCAAGCAGGGAGTGATTATCCTCCTCAAAGGTTCAGCATGAGCATCTAAATGTGTGTGCATGTACCCAAGATAAGAAAGGAGAGGTAGTATTTTTGAGGAAAGAAACCTGCATGTTCTGGCTCTGAGTAAAATAAAGCTCATGGGTAAAGGAAAAGAATGGTTTGGAAATGGTGAATGAGTAAAGCTAAGGCTTAGTAAAGAATGCAAGAGCTTAGACTGGGGTAAGCACTACAGCTGAATCACGAGATGTGGGAGTGTGTGACAAAGTGCAAGGAAGTGAGCTCTAGACTGACAAGTAGAAATGAAAATGGACTGCAAGAGATGGGTGATTATTACCGCTTATGAGCCTGGCCATGAGAGAAAAGTGATTTGGGAGTAGCTAAGCGAGTGTGTTTGCAGGTTTAATGCATGAGACTGGGTATTAGTGATGGGCGATTTTAGTGCAAAGGTGGCAGTTTAGGGTACAACTGGAGGCCATGGGGTACTCAGTATTAAGAATGGAAATGAAAAGCTCATAGAGTTATGTGTGGAAAAAGGACTTGTGCTTGGGAAAACCAGGTTTAAAAACAGGGATATGCACATGTATACATATGCAAATAGGAAAGATGGTCAATGAGCATTACTGGAATATGCATTAAGTAACAGACTTGCTAAAGAGAGACTTTTGGACGTGAATGTGCACAGTAGAGCAGCTGGTGGGGTCTTATTATCACCTAATGGAGCTTAGGGTGAAGATTGTAAATGTTTTAGGAAAAGAGACTTGTGTGAAGAAATATCAGGAGAGATTGAGAGCAGAATAACTAAAGGTGAGAGTAAACAAAGCTAGGGGAGTGGTTGAGGAATGGGAGGTATTTAGGGAAGCAGTGTGCAAGAAAGCAGATTAAAATGGGTAGCGAGTGGTGGGATGACAGAGTTGCTAATGGAAGATTAAAGAGAAGTATATAGGCAATACTTACAAAGGTGGAGTGCAAATGATTGGGAGATGTATATGAAAAGGCAGCAAGAGGTAAAAAGGAAGATGCAGGGGTAAAAAATTGTGAGCAAATGAGTGTTGAGCGTAAAAACTTCAGGGAGAATATGATTTTTGGAAGGAGGGTAAAAGTAAACAAAAAAAGAAAATAAATGGAACATTGTTGAATGGGCAAATGGGGGAGTAGTAACAGGTAGTGATGGAGTGAGTATTCTGAAAGACTTGAATATGTTTGATGAGAAAGTGGTAGATATAGGGAACTTGGATCTGGGTGGAATGTGAAGCGAGTGTCAAGGAGAGTGGTTTGGTGAAGAAAGACGAGTTGGTGATAGCCTATTACCAAATGTAATAGGAAATGTGGCAAGAATGCTGGAGTAGATCATATTGCAGTTGAATTTCTTGGAAAAGGGGGTGACTGTGTTGTTGATTGGTAGTTAGGATTTTCAATATATGTATGAATCATGGTGAGGGGCCTGAGAATTCATGGAATGCATGGACAGTGCCACTGTATGAAGGTAATAGGGATAAAAGTGGGTACTCAAACTTAAAAGGTATTAGTTTGTTAGAATGTACTTATTCGGTTGTATGTGAGAGTAGTAATCAAGAGGGTAAGGGAATATACACAGCATCAGACTGATGAGGAACACTGAGGTTTCTGAAGTGATAGAGGATGTAAGAATTAGGCATTTGCTTTAAATAATGTGCGCAAAAAAATGGTTTGAGAAACAGAAGAATTTGTGTATGGCATTTATATATCTGAAGAAAGCATATGATAGTGTTGATAAAGATGCCTTGTGGAAGAATATATGGTGTGGGAAAAGAGCTGCTAGAAGCAGTGTTAAGTTTTATCATGGGTATAAGATGTGTGCATGAGTAGGAAGAGTGAATGGTTCTAAGTGAAGGTTAGTCTGCAGCTTGGGTGTGTGATGTCTCCATAGCTGTTTAATTTATTGATGGATGGGATGGTGAGAGAGATAAATGCAAGTCTTGGAGATAGGGGCAAGTGTGCAGTCTGTAGGGGATGAAGGGGCCTTTTTTCTCTATGTTGAAGGCTCCAGTCACAGTCAAAAGTTCACATCAAGATCAGGCCTTAACTGAAATATAGAGAGAATTATGAAACAGAAAAAGGAAAAACAGGAGAAAGAATTTAGGAATTTCTGAGAAAGTGAAAAACCTGTCTTTTGAAATGTGCTAGGTCATAGTTATTGGAAAAGACATGAGAAGGTAGAGAGTTCCAGAGCTTCAACATGTATGGAAAGAAGCTGGTATCAAAATGGCCCACCCTTGAGTTGCTGATGGTCATACAATAATCATGTGATGCAGCAGCTTGCTAAGTATTGCATGGTATAGCTAGTGGTGTTGGCACACGAGCAACCAGCTCTCGGGAGCAAAAACCAAAGTAATACCTTTAGAAAAGGGAAAGTGAACCAACATTGTGGCATAGGGCATGATGGTCCAGTTTGAAATTTAGCCTGGGACAGTTTATAAGGCAGTTCACTTTTGACTCAGCTCTGTCTAGTTAGGATGTAGAGCTTGAACCACTCCAAATGTGAGAGCAGTACTCCATACAAGGACGAATCAATCCTTTGTATAAACAGAGCAACTGTTCAGAAGAGAAGTTTCCATATCTAAATAGGACACCAGTTTCTTAGAAGCAGACTTAGCTATTCCTGTAATGTGAAGTTTCCAAGAAAGAGTAATGACAAGTTTGTTCACTGAGTCAAGAGGTGGAATTACAAAACTGGCAAAGGAGAGATGAGGTATGAGGAGTTTTCGATAGAGATATGGGTTGACATTGGGTCTTGGAGGCATTAAACTTAACAAGATTTTGTGTATCCCACTGAGATATCCTACCCAATTCCAAATTTACTAAGGTGGCTGTGTCAAAACAAGATGCAGATTGAGTATGAGAAGAGGGAGCAGAATTGAATGATGTGAATGAATGCAGTGCTGAGTCATCAGCATATGAGTGCATTGCATTATTTGTGGAAGAGAGGAAATCATTGAAAAAAAGAGAAAAAGTGTAGAGGACAGAACCATGAGGGACACCACTGTTGAGGGGGGGGGGTGATCCATCAACATCCACAGAGATAGATTGGCCAGAAAGGAAGCAGATACGAAGGAGCAAAGTGAGGGAGGGAAGCCAAAATGGGGAGCTTAGAGCTCAGACCCCAATGCCACACCCTGTCAAAAGCCTTAGATATATCAAGGGCATCTACACAGGACTCCCCAAATCTTTTAGGAATGATGACCAGACATCAGTATGATAGTAAATGTGAATAAAAGCAAGGTTATTAGGTTTAGCAAGGTAGAGGGCAAGTTAGATGGCAATGTAAGTTTGAATGGAGAAAAATCGAAGTTAGAGAAGAGTTTTGGATATCTGGGAGTGGACATCAACAACAACTGGAACCATGGAAACAAAAGTAAGTCATCGAGTGGATGAGGGAGCGAAGGTTCTGGGAGCACTGAAGAATGTGGAATGTGAGGATGTTACCTGGGAGGGCAAAATTGGGTATTTTTAAAGTTATAGTAGTTCCAACAATGATAGTAGTTCCATCAATTTTGTATGGATGTAAGGCATGTGCTATAGATGAGGATGTGCAGAGGACGGTGGATGTGTTGGAAATAAAATGTTTGAGGACAATATGTGATGTGAGGTGGTTTGATCAAGTAAGTAACTGAAAGATAGGAGAAAGGTGTGATAATAAAGAGTGTGGTAAAGTGCTGAAATGGCTGGACAAGTAGAGGGAATGAGTGAGATGTTGAGAATGAGGATATATATGTCAGAAGGGAACAAAGAGAAGGTGTATGAAGTAAAATGGACTTTGAGTGATCAGGGCCTGAACATGTTTGAGGGTGTATGGCATGCACAGGATACAGTGCATTGGAATGATGTGGTATACAGGGGTTGAGGTGCTGTGAATGGACTGAACCAAAGCATGTAAAGCAGCCGGGTTAAATCATGCAAAGGTCTGTGGGGCCTGGTTGTTAATAGGAAAGTATGGTTTTGGTGCATAACACAAGATAGCTAAAGATTGGATGAGAGCTTGTGAGTGAATTTAGTCTTTCACAAATGAAAGAAACAGCAATCAAGTATTAAGAAAATGTACTATTTCTTAAGAACTTTTCAAAAATGAAATTATTAGTATATTTTTCCTCCTTAGTTTGCGTATTCTAGAATTATTACTCTTTAAGAGAGTGTTTTAAACTGGCTGATCAATGCCATTTCATTTTTCATCACAATAGTTTTTTCATTTCAAAATTATCATTACACCTGTATGCAATACTTCATCTATCAATGTCTGTATGATAATTTTGACTTAATATCAAACACTTAATACTTTATCATTTTTGTTATCAATTGCTTTTTTCAATCAATTATCCTTTCAAGCTATCACTCTACCAAGGCATTATTATCAGTCAATTCTTCCTCACAAGACAATTTACATCAACTGACCTTTCAGCTGGTTTCAGTTGTAAACCATATTAAATTTGTATATTTATGTAGTTTGATTATTTTTCTATCAGCCTACATTCTTTTGGGACATAATAAATGATTTTTCTACATTTACTAATTGCCAGTAGTATTTCCAATTTTAACAAATATCAATATATTTCAATCACCCATTAAGTCTCCATGTTTGCTGTTCAACTCTCTGCATTAATTTTTCATTCCAATGTGATCACTATATCTTTTAGCAAAATACTTCTTTTTGATATTTATCCTTTGGACAGAGAGAAAAAAAATAAATGATCTAAAGTTTGGCACTGCTGTTTTAACATTTGCAAGTATGTATACAGTATAGGTAATGACTATAAACCTCTGATGCATTTTCTGTACATAAATGGAGCTCTCCAGTTGCCACTTTCTTAGTGTTACTGTTATTCATCATCTTTCAAACTGCTGGCATTAAGAACTAGGATTTCAAATACTGAGTAATTCTACAAGAGCAAAAGGAAGAAAGTGAAACAAATATATCATTTAAAGAATATTGAGAAGTCTTAACCAGGTGTAATACGAATTATGCATCTGAGCAACCCCACAGAATTGGGAATGGAGAGATGATACATAGAGAGATATAATAAATACGGAGTGGCAGACTGGTAAATGAACATTCTTTTACAGAAATACTATTATTTTATAGCCATTCATCGTGAATTTATGATGAGGGGAATTTGAGACAGCACACAAGCAGAAACCAAAATTCTTTACAGATTGAAATGTTGAATTGGGTGTACTCAGATCAAGAGTTATAGGGGCATTCACCAGGGTTTTTAAGGCATTTACGAAGCATACTCTGAATTCATGAAAGATCATCTTGTAGCACTTTCTATGGTAATTCAGTGTTTGCAAGTACTCTATTGTAAATATAAAAACTACTCAACCCTTTTGCTGTGGAAATCATAATATGCCCTGTGTGTATTATATTCTCAAATATTCTAGAAACAATCTCCATAAGTTTGATGTTATGATTAACTAGAACATCATTTTCTAAATACAAGTTACGTCCTCTAATACATACTGCTCCAATTCCAAGCATTTAAGGTTATCCAGAAAACTGTTCGGCATACGTGGCAAGATGTGTTGTATTTTTGGATTTTTTTTCTTCACAAATACGATTACTTTGTGTTTTCATTATTAATATCTATAACCTTGTAAGACTCACAGTTGTACAAATCATTACATAATGTGAGGGTGCATATCATGTAAAGATCTCCTTATTCCCACATAAACTGACCATTGTTAATAAAGGTTAAGCTGTAGCAACAATGTGTGGGATACGACTATGATACAAACATTAACAGCTCTATATTTTGCATTAAGGCAAAGAGGATCAATTCAAGAATTTTAAATGTATACACACAGGCAACACTGAACAGGATAAAGAAATGCCAGTTCATATATGAACTGGACACAGTGACAGTGTTAAAAAGGTTTCTGCATGTGCTGCATGTTTAAAGGGAAAAGTATACACAATACAAATGAGATTATGAATGTTTTTGATAAAACACTATCAAACTTACAGAAAAAGCCTGGAATGAATTTTTGACACTAGGTATGATCCACTGCTGAAACATAGCCATCAAAATGTTGCTTATTACTATCACCTCCAACATTCGTCTCAACAAGAATCTGCCAAGAAAAAAGGAGGTAGTATACTGTAAAACATTCAGAGGCACGCCATTTATTGTTCATACAATGTTTGAGTACGACCAATTTTTAAAGAATGTTAAAGAAAACAATATCTATTAGAATTACCATTTAATTCCATTCTCATTTTCATGGGATGGATTAAGTGCATACATACAAATGTGTAAGAGTTAATTCTGAAGAAATGAGGTCCCCAGCCCCAAACCTTGATAGCTACTGTGCACAGAGTCTGTTATGAGAAATGAGATGATTTTACAGGAAGGAATAGAAAACAATTTTGAAAACAAGACAAGCATGATATTAAAATTCAGGAATCATCTATCATCGCACAAACACAGAACCAAAGGGGACATTATAAAAGAATAAATGAAAAGTGAAAATAATTCTAGGAGTAGAAAAAATCAATACTAAGCAGTTTAAAAAGTAATACTGTAGGTGGTTTAACCAACTAGATATACATAGGTATTCTAAAGTGAGATGGGAAGGAAAAATGAGAAATGCATCGACATTTATGTCCATAATTCAAATAAAAGGAATTTACAATTATATAAACGACATGCCACAATTACAGCAGAGAATGATTTGAAATTTATTAGCTAATCAATCTATTAACAAAAAATGAGGACCAGTAATAAGAGACATTGATGATTAAAAAAAAACAAAGTACTGTGTGATGACTCCATGCAAACAACAAGCAATGGTGAATACACAATAAGTTACTTTAGCATGATAGGCACACAAAAAGATTATCCTTTTGAGGAATTGACATAGTTGAGCACAGTTTGAGTTCCACTACCTTACATGGCACATTCCTCAAAACTAAAAGAAAAAATAGGGAAACATGACAAGAACATAAGCATATCTACTTTTGTAATGGAACCCATGAACTTAAATCTTGTAACTCCAGAACTCCTTTCATGGGTCTCCCACAGCACTCCAGTAGTCGGATATATCTAATGACCAAGATTACATGTCATTAAGGGTGATGATCAGTGTGCTACTTAATTCTGTAAACGAATTTATACCATTCATGTTAAGAAACAGTAAACAAAACCAATTAAATATGATAAGAATAATGGAAAAATGCACCACAAGGTACAGGGACGAACTTCACCAAGCAAATAAAGGATGCATGTCAGAGGTGCATTTTCAAATTGGGAAGAAAAACCAGGAGTGTCTTATCATAATAAGTGCTGAATGGATAAGAGGAGTTAGTATATTACAGTGAGACTGGCCTTAGAGTCTTCACCAACATTTGCTTATTTTCTTTAAGGATGCCTGCTGTCTAAATAGGAATTGTGATACCATGCAATCAAACAAAATGTTTCTGAATAAGATGCACTATTACTTTTTCATGTACGAACAAAAGAAACTTAAGGCAAAGACGTAAGATCAAGAGGTCCTTGACTTGCTATCCTTGACAATGGACCATTTAAATCACTGGGATGTGTACATCAAACAGACAAAAGGGTACAAACACAATTTGTAATTCAGTAAGGAAATGTATCCTCAGATATGTTAAAGCAGTTTGAATTGGTTTCCCCAAGGCAGCAGGTGCTCTCTTTCAAGATGAAATGTTAGAATATTTTAATTGTTTTTCCCATACGGAGAATGATACATACCCCTTTTCAATTACTTGTTTTTACAACACAAGTTATGATGATGACATAATGCTGTCAGTCCTCTCCATAGATGCTATGCAGCAGCACTTATCTATACAGTGATGACTGCGTATGTAAGAAGGGATACCATTCAGTATAAGCCCCGGATAATAACAGGGCACCTTTAGATAAACAACATTAATTCCACCACCTTTTCTACTGACAGTTAAACAGTAGCACCCTCAGTGATAGCACCTTACGCAATGAATGTCACACCTGCACCCTAAAATCACCTAGGGTCAAACAGTAGTCGAGTCAGCTCTAAACTATCAACTATTAGTTATTAGCCTTGAACTCTACGCTCTCGTTTACAGAGATTCCTATATCTTACTCACATGATTTCCATTCACATATGGTACTTTCATATTATGAAGTATATTAGGTACCTCATACTACTCTATGTACCTCCTATCCCCATCCTCACTCTGGACTGTTACAAACCAGTTCCCATCAAAATGTTTAAAATCTCGTGTTCCTTATCATTTTATTGTTTAACTCTCATGTAATGTACACAATCTTGTGTATATAAACTCACACTTCACTACTTAGTCTGATAGGACTCAAATATCCCTGAACATACCAATACCAACAAAGGTAGCATGAAGCATCTGTATTCTTTTCACTCACCCTGCTACTGTGTAAAATGTTTTCCTGGGTATGCAAAGCATCTCAAATGAAAGCGAGAGAATAGAGTTCCATCCCTCCACTACTGTTCTCTCACAAAGTTCTCTAAACATTATTTTAAAATTGCATTTCCTTATACTCACTCTGGCAAACTTTCATCGTAGCCCTCATGAAGTACTTCCCTAAACGTCCTCCCTGAGAAAGACCAGCCAGCACATATTACCTAATGCTACCTTACATGACCTTATGCTACATGTATCCTACCCCTGATTAACTTTCACCATGGTCCCCCTGACCAACCTCTACAGGGTATGGATTATTGCCTGCTTGAGTGTCAGCCCCTCTGCCAGTTCAGTTCTCTACTCTACCTCTCTTGTCAGCCTACTCTAATCCTGCAACACCTATACAATGCTGACAACAGTAGCTTGTGCATAGTTGGGTGTTTCCCAGCATTATGCTGTCTTCTATGCCCCATCCCTATTGACCATCTGATATTTGGCTCCTGTTCTATACTTGATGCTCCTCCTGGGTTCACATCCCATGGGTCCTCCCATGCCACTTGTATCTCCTGCTTCCCCTTCATCTGAAGTCACATCGCCATCCTCCTCACTGGAGCTCTCCTTAACCTTCTCAAAGTCTTCCCCAGGTACCACTCTCAAGTTCATTCTATGTATAACTCTTACCTCATTCTCTCCATTTTCTGGTATAATGCTATATATACCTTCCTCTTCTCCTGGTCTGTTGGTCACTATAAATATCATGTCCAGCCACTTATCCTGGATTTCACACCCACCTTAAAGTTCCCGAGTAAAACTCTATGGCTTATTCATAAGGACTGTCCCCTGACCCCCTGGTCATACCACTTCTTCCTCTCCTGACATGCTTTCTCAAGGTTGTCCCATGCAATGCCCACGTCTTCTGTAAGTTTTCATGATGAGTAATAACCTAATCATCTGACTTATCTTCATTTGTCCCCTGGTCTTACCACTTCTTCCTCTCTCGACATGCTTTCTTAAGGTTGTCCCAAGCAATGCCCAAGCCTTCTGTAAGTTTTCATGATGAGTAATAACCTAATCATCTGACTATCTCATTTGTCTTCAGTTCAAGAATCAAATTCAGGTGTAGATTCAGTTCCCTGCCTAAAACAAATACAATCTAAATTCTGTTACTGGGTGCCATTAATCTTCCTGGATGTCTTGCCCACTGTCTCTTCTCCTTTACTTCCAATTTTCACAATAATTGATACAAGGGTAGGTGGAACTGTTCATAGTGACTGTTCCCTGTAGGGTGATATTGTGTAGTTTGGGATATTTCAGTTTCCCACAACAGAACCAGTTCTTTGATCAGTCCTCTCTGAAACTGTGTACTTATCAGAGTGAAGCCTTTGAGGTATATCACACTTTTTGAATATCTCTACTAGGATCTTTGCCATGGTAGTGACTTGCTGATCACAATGCAATGCCCAGGTATACTTAGAAAAGATGTCTGTCACTTCTAGGATGTTTTCTCGCCTATTGCTGAAAGCCACCCAAACTGTGAAATCCAGGGTAAACACATGAAAGGGTTGGTCTGCCATCAGTGGGGCAGCTGGTGTTACTACTGTTGGCACCACAGCTTTGGCCATGAAACATCTGGCACACTTATGGTAGTGCTCTGCAATATCCTGGTCCATGCCTGACAAGTAGCAGTGGTACTTTTAACACTCGGGTGGTTTGCTCCATCACTTAACATCCCACCTTCTCATGCGTAGCTCTAATGGCTTTCTTGCATCGAGGACAAAGTAGTACCAGCTGTCTGACCTCCCTCCTCCCAAGCCTGTTCCACCATCTAACCAAGACTTGCTCCTCTAGTTATAAGTTATTCCTCCATTTCCATAGGGCTCTGAAAACAGTCTCATCTGGCAGGTTATGTCATTCATGCTCCTTAAGGATGCCTCTTATACACTTTACGGAGCATTCAATGCATGGGCCCTGTTGATGCAACTCCCTCATGTTCTCCCTTGACAAGCTAAGTAGACAAAACCACTCCATGAGTTCTGTTGGGTCCACCCACTGGGAGCTACTCTCCCTCTTTCTCTCCTCATCCCCCATCACCCTGATTACTTCCCTCGTCGATGCCATAGAGTAGTCCCCTGGGAGCTACTCTCCCTTTCTTTCTCTTTCTCATCACCCAACACTACTATCACTTCCACACCCAAAGCCTCCACATTATCTGAAGAATCCTCAGCCTCAGGGTCTGGTGCATTCACCTTTCATGACAAACCTCTGGCATTCCCAATCACCTTGCCTGTCCTGTTCTCCAAGGTAAAATGAAATTTAGCCAGACTGGCAACTCAGCACTGTTCTATCACCCCAAGTTTGGCTTATTCTAGATGGATCAATGGGTTATCCATCAGTACCACCAACATGCTTCCTCTAATATCATTTTTGAACTTTTCCGTGATTGCCCACTTCAGGGCCTTGTGTCCTTGGGATGTCAAAGACCATCAAATCATCCAAATGTAAGAGCAAAACTGAAAAGATCTCCCCATCAAGATGCTTTCCTATATATGCTGAAATATCCATGGTGCAGTACTCAGCACCATGGGCATCCTTTTATACCCAATGAGCATGAAGAGAGTACAGAAGGCAGTCTTGTGTACATCCCTAGGGTGGACCTTTACCTGGTGGTAGCCCACAGCAAGATAAAATGTGTAAAACCATTTAGCCCTGGTAAAAGCATCCAATGCCTCATCAGTTCTGGGGATCTGGTATGCATCCTCCCTTGTGACCTTCTTCAGCCTGTGGTGGTCAACACAAAGTCTTATGATTCCATCTTTCTTCCAGACACTGCTACTGGGACTGCATACGGGTGAGAAGTATTCTTTATCACTCCCTGCATTTTAAGTTGTTCTATATGCTCTCTTACTTCCTTCAACTGATTAGGTGGTACTTGCAGAACAGGCTACTGAATCAGCATCTCATCTATCAAAGGGATCTCATGATGAAGTACCTCAGTACATCCTGGCCAACTCTGCCATCCATGAATACATCTTTATGTAACCTCAATATGTGCCAAAGCTGGCTACGTGTGTCCCAGTCACATCTGTTAGGTCCACCTGGAAACCTAGGTCTGCCAGATCTTACAGCACCACCTCATTACTACCTCCCATTTCACTCATTTCATGGACTTATACCTCCAAGCAGGATTGCTCCACTTGTTTTGTTCCTATCTGGGCAGTCCCCAACTTCCATCCCTTCCCTAGCTGGATGGTGGAGTTTCCCACATTTACCACCCTGTCTACAATGCAGTGTTGTATATGATGAGATCAGTAATGGATTGGCAGCAACCACTGCCCTTACCCCTCTTATGGTTCAATCACAGCCTCCACCCATAGGCATTTGGCTGACCCTACCCAAATGTTGACTAACTGCTGGCACTGGGATAAAATTTTGATTGACCTCCTTTCACTCATTTGAGCTCAACCCAGCAGACCCTTTTCTATGCACCATTATATCAGTTTCACTTCCCTCAGGCATTGGACCCATCCTACCCATACTGACCTGTGGGTGACCTCCCATGTGTACTGGGGCCCAAATTCCATAATTACAGTAGTAACTCCCTGCAATGTTCATTGATATTCATCCCCATCAAAAACTGGTCCCTCTGAGACTGACCACCTTGTGACCTCTATTTCAACACTCTACACCCTACAACCACTCTCTCTACTATCTCTACACCCACTACTATGTATCCAATAAAGGAAATCTACCCCTTGTTGGCTGTCATGTGTCAATTCCCCGTGTCCTGTAAAGTATATCCCATGGACTCGTTCCCTTCAATATTCCAACATCAGAGGGATTTCGCTCCTAGTTCAGAGGGACCAAATATCTGTACCTCCCATGTGTACATAGGTGGCTAGTGAATGGCCATTTAGCTCAGCATCCTTTCTGATTAACTTCTTTGAGCCCCCTGATCTCTGCCCTGTCGATGGGCCCTGTGGCCTTGTGGTGTCCCCTCCTGAAACTCCTATACCAGTAATGATGATGGGCTGGGGTGGCCCTGTTCCCTTCCCATGTCTGATCTCTCAAATATTCCTCCACTCACAATCCTGTGCCTCAAGTCCAAATCTCCCACATTCAAAGTAACAGAAAATGGGATCACTCTCCTACCACATCCTTCATTGCCTCTGGGGCTTGCAGTCTGAGTAGCCCATGTCTACCTCTTTTCCATCCTTAAGTCTTGCATGCAACTTTGCAGGTCCTGGATCTGTTATCTCAGTTTCTACTTAGCTGTATTCCCTGTCTCCTGTCAGTCCTTCCACAGGCCCTTCCCGTTTCTCTGTGTTGAGGTTGCCTGCCTACAAATTTCCCTGGAATTTCTAGGTAGGGTGGCCCCTCCCAAAGCAACTCCACATTTCTAGCCTTGTGCACTAGTGTCATAGATCACCTGAGGATAACTATTAGAGTTGCCAGGCCTCATACCTAGTCCAAGAATTCTTTCATACCCGTTATGAACCTTACCTTCACACTCTATTCCTCCTGGACCTATGCCATCCCCTTACATTGAGACAATTCCCAAGCTATCACTAACTCATCAGCAAATTCTATGATACTTTCCCCACTCACCTGTCTGCATAGCACCAACTTGGTCTCCAGTGAAGTGAGAGATTCCTCATTAGCAATAGCCTCTTCCAGTGTCTTAACCATCCTACCAAAATCCTGTGAAACATCTTCCCTTCGCATGGCCCTATGCTTGGCTGGCCCTATAAGGAACCTAAATAAACAAGATACAGCCTTATGATCTCTGTAGCCTAACATCTGTAATGCATACTTAGTGTACCTGATCCAGGTCTGCATATTCAACTCACCTGAATCTCATACAGTACCTGAGAACATATGTAACATAGGTTCTGCACTAATGTAGCATACAGATGCCTTTGTGGAACTACCTCTTTCAGCCTCAAGGTCCCATGACACACACACACACATCCCACAACTGGGACCACCATGTGCGGTCCCTACTTCCAGCCCAGGTCCTGTCCATCTCACACTGCATTGAAACACTAGTCCCATCTTCCCTTACACAGTCTTCCTGGCACTCCTCAGGATGAGCCAGAAAGTTCTCCAAGTCTTCATCTCCTCAGCCAAAGGGGAGCCTTCCTGCTCCATGCTCCATCGCTGACGAGAACAAAAAAACAATGAATCCACAAAGAGTGTGGTAGGAGGTACCTGTCCATAGCTTTCCCCACATAGGCTCCTCATCTGGGGCACACCAGCTGAGAGCATGCTGCCCTCTCTCGGTTAAATTCTGCTACATTCAGCTTTTCCACTTTACTGTCCACACTCCCATTCATCCTCCCTCACTCCCGTCCAGCAGCTTCTAACTTGGGGCAATTTTGGGTAGGATAGGGGGTGCAACATATGCTGTACCTCAGGATGAAATGGGGGATTTTGCTCTATGATTTTGGTGTATATCAAAGCTGCAATGGTAGTACCTTAAGTTGTTATTACCCTACATCTCCACCACAAATGTATGGGCAGGTATCATGCTCCATAATTTAGGTGTATATTTGCATGTGTGGACGTGTATGTATATACACGTGTATGGGGGTGGGTTGGGCCATTTCTTTCGTCTGTTTCCTTGCGCTACCTCGCAAATGCAGGAGACAGCGACAAAGCAAAAAAAAAAAAAAAAATCAAAGCTGCAATGGTAGTACCTTAAGTCATTATTGCCCTACATCTCCACCACAAATGTATGGGCAGGTATCATTTAGATAACAATGTTTATTCCAGCACCTTTGCGACAACATTTAGACAACAGCACCTTCATTATTTGCACTGTACATAATGAATATCACTTACTTGCACCCTACAATCACCCAGAGTCAATCAGCACTGAAGGTAGCCCTAAAATACTCCATTAGTTTTAGCCTTGAACTCGTTGCTTTCATTTGCAAAGACTCCTGTTTCTTACTTATAAGATATGATTTCTCTTCATATGTGGTAAATACATACACTGCATTATTATCAAGTATATTAGCTACCTCATACCACTTGGCATACCAATTGTCCCTCCTCCTCGCTCAGGTGTGTAACAAACACACCACCTCCTTCAGTATGTTTACTATCTCCCTGTTCATCTCAAACTAATGTATACAATCTTGTGTATGCGTACATTTTATTTCTTAGCCTAATAGGACTTAAATATCCCTGAACATTCCTATAAAGGTAGAGAGAATCATGTCCTCTCCTCACTCATCTTCCTATTGTGTACTAAATTTTCTTGGGCAACATCAAGCATCTCAAATAAACAGAGCATCAAGTTTCATCCCTCCACTATTGTTCTCTCCCAGGGTTCTTTAAACATTATCTATTTCATAACTGTATTTTCTAACATGTATAAGACAATTCTCATAAAACATTCACATGAAACATGTTAAGCTGTCTAGATACATGTTTGCTCATTTCTGTTGAGAGCCTCCTAATTCTAAGAAGCGTGCTTACTAAGAGTGCAATCTGATGTCAGTAAAACTTAGAAGTTTTAAAGCTATAAGTAATATACTGAATAAGGAATATTCTTATTTTGGGATGACATTTTAGTACATCTCAAAGCTCTTTTCATATCCAGTACATTAGTGCTGTGTAGCACAAATATGAAGTACCTATGAAGAAGCTTTTGGTCTACCAAAATCATATTCTTGAGGGCCTTTAGCCATCTAACCTCTTGAAAGTGACCAAAGAAAAGCTTGGAATTACTTGAAATTGCTCCATAATAATACTACTACACATTGTACCTCTTTAATCTGGCAACCTTGAAACCTGGCCATTGCTAGACCACAGAAAATGCTGGAAAGCAGAAATTGACCCCCAAGTCATACACAGTTGATGATCCAATCTTCTAGTTTTCACACTAAGTCTTTACAGAAGTTCCTTTATCTAATTTTTCAGTAACTCCACCTTTTCAAGAATAGATAATGATGTATGCTTATGCTTATTAGCACTAGCACCATCTTCTGCACCACTTAGTCTCTTGAATAACATCCTGAAGGGCTAAAATACAGCTGAATAAAAGAGATTACCAGGACTGTTAATTAGCTTGGTTGCAATTTAAAAAGATTTTGGCACCTTAGCAATGTTAACAGTGCTGGCCTGGTGGCAGATTCAAAATGTGCCTGACCATGGGATTTGCCATACCACAGAGTACCAGATTGGAAAGGTTCTAATCTGAAGGCATAATATAACAAGAAATAGCATTTTGCAATTGCTGATAGCCAGTTATCCAGTAAGCTGGAGATATTCTAGCATTTCCTCCTATACTGCTTCACTTTAATTTTTCTACTTGCTCTCCATTTCCTGCATCAGAGGTAGCATCAAGAACAGATGACAGAGCCTTAAAGGAAAATATTGTCACTTTGCTCCTTGCTCTGTTCTTTCTTTTGGAAAGGGGGATTTCCAGTCACCTGCTCCTGCCCCTTTGTCGCCTTCTATGACACGCAGGAAATACATGGGCAGTACTCTTTCTCCCCAATTAATATGACAATATTTTAGGTATCTTGCTTCCCAGTCACGAAATAAATTTTCTTATTAGACAGAGTGAAATAAAAAGCAAAAAGAAACAAACTTTCAAGAAAACAAGTCTACCAATTAACAATCCGGTCGAGTCCTGTTATATTTCACCTAGAATTTAGTGCACTTGCCTACAGAACACAGCAGGAAAGATCCTTCCATAGCTCAAGAGCCTCATCATGTATGAAACCGCTGCCTTTGAAGAAAACACTGAAAGTATTAATAAATCTTAAGAAAATGTAATCTGTGGGGCAGTAAGTGTAGCAAATATGTAGAGAAAATATGAGGATATACCTAAAAAAAAGAGAATGCAATTAAATGTGTGGAGGATCACAGGGATTCATAAAACAAGGAATAAAATTATTTGTCAATGGTGACACCATGTTTTCTCATTTGAAGTCAATATTTTTGGCCATTTTGGATGGCTGAAGCCTCTAAAACATTTACAAAAGTTCCTGGATGGTTAGTTTCTCATTAATATTCACCATGAACAATTTGAATGCTTCAGTATCTTCAAGAAGAGATTCAATACTCAGCTAAAGCAGGAGACAGAAAATTAATCAATACCCTGATTGAAATGCTAAGGAACAATAGAATTCTCCGGCTTTTCCCAACACACAATTAATGGAAAGAAAAGCTTCAGGCATGCTAGTTACATGCAGTATTTTTGTCACTAATTTCAGATGATGTGGTTGTGTGACAACCTCCAGATCTACTCATGGAGCAGTTATATGATGTACACTAATTTCTGTCTTATTCATATTTTTCTTTCTACTTACTATTCATGAAGAGGTATGGGTTCCGAATAAAATTACGATTATCATTATCATCTAAACAGTGAAGAATGCTTGCACTGTCATATTACAAATAGGGATCTCCATGAGGACAAGTCCTTGGTGTCATGCTTTGTTCTCTGACTGCAAAAGTGCCACAACTAACATTACTGAAAAGTTTTGTCCCATTTTTACTTCAAGATTTTGTTGTCCACAACTTTAGTTGAAAAATAATCATGAAAAAAAGGTATTACATCTGCTGCCTTGTATAATGGAGAAAAACCTCCCACTAACATCAGTGACCTACCTCATTATGGCACCCAAATGTGTGCTTGGAGCCTTTGTTTTTACATTTTTTTCTTTCTTCCTTTCCTTTCTGACACCTTATAAAAATTATAACTTTTGTCAGAGTAAAGTAGATGACAGTATCTCATAAGTCATCAAAGTGGGGCTACCCATAAATCGTATCAGGAATGCCTTACAGCATACACATGAAAATTACAGGACTAATAAAATTTCATTAGTGCAACTACTCCCTCTAAGCTTTAACTCTCTAGTACTTGACGATTATATATGGGTACGGTCTTTTTCTAAATCAAGCATTCTGATACCATTACCATTAGAATTACACCATAACTCCAGCTTACCGCTTTCTGATTCGCTGGCTCCTAGGAAAGTTGAGTTCATAACATAGCGTTGGTGCAGCAAAGAAATAATAGAGATCACTTAAGGTCAAGTTGTCTGGATATTGTATTAAACAAAGCGAAGCTGCCTCATCACTTTTCTCACTATGCATCTCAGCATCTGAAATTTGCAAAAATACATAAATCAAAAAAATAACATTGATTAAACATATATCAGGAGTAAAAAATTCTCAGTCAACCATTATCAGGAGTTACTGATTGATTACCAGTAACTAGAAGACTGAGGAACTCTTGGACCTTAACTGCTTGTTCCCAGTGGAGTTGGGGGCTACTAACCAGCTACTCACTGACCTTTAGACTCTGATGTACATTGAGTAGATGCTCCAACAACAACTAACCCTTGTTGTGCTGCATCCGAAAACAAAGAAATGGCACTGTTCAGTGGTATAACCACTCACCCCTGCTATTATTCCTCTTCATGCCTCCCAATTGCTAGTACAACTTCCTGCTGACCAAAAACACTCTCCCAAAAACATACTACCTCAGCGACCTGCAATTTATACCCTGCCAAGAAAATAAAATTATTGGCAACTGTGTATGGAGATTAGTTGTCAACCTTCTGGTAATTTCTCAGCAGGTCTACAAACATAGCATAATAACAAATTCAGGCCACCATGTGCTTACTCCTATAGAGGGCCATCATACCCTCCTTCGCCCCTACCCCCCTACCCCAACCACACACACACACACACACACACACACACACAATGACCACAACCTCCCTTACCAACATCACCATAACCTGCCTTCCTAGCTACCACACCATCCCTCATGACCACCACTTCCTCCCTCAATTCCTCCCTTGCCACTACCATCATTCCCTCCTTCATTTTTCAAAAAAGTTTTCACCCTAGCAGCCACCAATTTCTATCCAGCCAAGGAAATGGATGAATTATTGGCAACTATGTATGGAGTTTAGTCATTATACATCTAGCAACTTCCTCAGTGTCCACAGATCAGGGGCAGACAGACAGAACATCTTTTCAAAGTACAGAAGAGTCTAATTTTTTCTTTATACCTGTTTGCCATTTCCCAAGTCAACAAAAGAGCATCATGAACAGATAACCAAGCTATACAGTGAAAGAGTTCTCTCTAAAGTTCCTTCTCAGTTATCTTCTATGAAATGCAGGACATACATGAGCAGTGCTCTTTTTCCCCTATCTTCAGGGATAGGTATAGATAATACAGTTTAATATTTTCCTGATAATATATCACTCCAGCAACTGGTTACTTTTAACCCACCAAGAAATGGATGAATTATTGGCAACCATTTACCAGTAGAAGGGTTAGAAGCAGTGTGTCTGGCAACTTCTTCAGCATGTTTACAGAGAGAAAACAGGACAATCTTTCTATTGTGTAGGACTTTATACACAGTAAACTGTGATATATAAAGCCAACAAAATGCAAGGATTCAAAGCTAAAAGTATTTTCCTATACGTCTGTAGCTTCCTACATTAGCAGGATAGCACCAGGAAAGAACAAAAAACTGCCTCATTTGCTCATATCCACCTTCTAGCTGTCATTTATAACGGACAAAAACCAAAACCCCCATCCACACCCAAGCCTTACAAACCTCTCTGTGGTGTCACCTGACTGGTTCATGTGTTCAACCCACTGACTGCACAGCTGCCCCCTGTATACCCCACCACTCCAATTTGTTCCATCCCATGCATGCCTCACACTCTCTTGCATATTCAGGCCCCTATAATTCAAAGCAACTACACAGCAGCCCCCTATATACCATATCACTCCATTTTATTCTATCACATGCATGCCTCTCACTCTCCTGCATATTCAAGCCCCAGCAGCTCAAAGTATCTGTCACTGCATCCTCCCATTACCTACTCAGTCTCCTCTTTTCCCTTGATCCCTCTAATTCTGACACTTACATCCTCTTAATCAATCTCTCTTCATATGTTCAAACCATTTCATCACACACTCTTCAGCTCTCTTAGTCACACTCAGCTTCCTTTTCAGCTCTCTTAGTCACACTCAGCTTCCTCTTCAGCTCTCTTAGTCATACTCAGCTTGCTATCACATTGTCTCTTATACTATCATTCCTTACTTGACCAATGCCCCTTTACAACACATCGCCCCACACTTTTATTTGCAACAAATCCAACTACTTACATTTTTTGTATTTAGGGCATACAACTCACCCCCATACAATGCTGTTGGGACTACTATACCATCAATTATACCCATCTTTGCTCTCATAGACAGAAATCTCTCATTCCACACACTTCTCAGACCACCTAGGACCTCTGCCCCTGAGCTCGCCTCATGGTTCATTTTAGTTCCCATGGTTCAATCCACCACCATGTCCAGTGTTAGGTATCTAAAACCTTCATTTCCTCCCTGATTCATTCCATTCAAACTCACATTCCAACCAACTTGTTTCTCTTTCCCCTTCTAAACTTAATAACCTTACTTTTCACATCAATCAACTTTCATCTCATTCTCCTAAACTCAGACATTAGCTTCTGCAATTTCTCAGTCAAATTTGCTAAAAGAGCCATGTCATCAGCAAACAACAAGTCTGTTTCCTTGCACTACCTCACAAATGAAGGAGACAGCAAATAAGTATAATGAAAAAATAAAACATGCACACACACACACACATATATATTTTTTTTTTTTTTTTTTTTTTTTTTATACTTTGTCGCTGTCTCCCGCGTTTGCGAGGTAGCGCAAGGAAACAGACGAAAGAAATGGCCCAACCCCCCCCCCCATACACATGTACATACACACGTCCACACACGCAAATATACATACCTACACAGCTTTCCATGGTTTACCCCAGACGCTTCACATGCCTTGATTCACTCCACTGACAGCACGTCAACCCCTGTATACCACATCACTCCAATTCACTCTATTCCTTGCCCTCCTTTCACCCTCCTGCATGTTCAGGCCCCGATCACACAAAATCTTTTTCACTCCATCTTTCCACCTCCAATTTGGTCTCCCTCTTCTCCTCATTCCCTCCACCTCCGACACATATATCCTCTTGGTCAATCTTTCCTCACTCATTCTCTCCATGTGCCCAAACCATTTCAAAACACCCTCTTCTGCTCTCTCAACCACGCTCTTTTTATTTCCACACATCTCTCTTACCCTTACGTTACTTACTCGATCAAACCACCTCACACCACACATTGTCCTCAAACATCTCATTTTCAGCACATCCATCCTCCTGCGCACAACTCTATCCATAGCCCACGCCTCGCAACCATACAACATTGTTGGAACCACTATTCCTTCAAACATACCCATTTTTGCTTTCCGAGATAATGTTCTCGACTTCCACACATTTTTCAAGGCTCCCAGAATTTTCGCCCCCTCCCCCACCCTATGATCCACTTCCGCTTCCATGGTTCCATCCGCTGCCAGATCCACTCCCAGATATCTAAAACACTTCACTTCCTCCAGTTTTTCTCCATTCAAACTCACCTCCCAATTGACTTGACCCTCAACCCTACTGTACCTAATAACCTTGCTCTTATTCACATATATGTATATATATGTATATATATGTATATTATCATAATTTTTTTATCATTATACTTTGTCGCTGTCTCCTGCATTAGCGAGGAAGCGCAAGGAAACTGACGAAAGAATGGCCAAACCCACCCACATACACATGTATATACATAAACGCCTACACACGCAAATATACATACCTATACATTTCAATGTATACATACATATACATACACAGACATACATATATACACATGCACATATTCATACATGCTGCCTTCATCCATTCCTGCCGCCAGCCCGCCACACATGGAATGACAACCCCCTCCCCCTGCATGCATGCGAGGTAGTGCTAGAAAAGGACAACAAAGGCCACATTCGTCCACACTCAGACTCTAGCTGTCATGTGTAATGCAACAAAACCACAGCTCCCTTTCCACATCCAGGCCCCACACAACTTTCCATGGTTTACCCCAGACGCTTCACATGCCCTGGTTCAATCCATTGACAGCATGTTGACCCCCGTATATCACATCGTTCCAATTCACTCTATTCCTTGCACGCCTTTCACCCTCCTGCATGTTCAGGCCCTGATCGCTCAAAATCTTTTACACTCCATCCTTCCACCTCCAATTTGGTCTCCCACTTCTCCTCGTTCCCTCCACCTCTGACACAAATATCCTCTTTGTCAAGCTTTCCTCATTAATTCTCTCCATGTGACCAAACCATTTCAAAACATCCTCTTCTGCTCTCTCAACCTTTCTACACATTTTTTTAAAATGACCCCCAAAAAACCCCCCGCCCCCTCCCCCACCCTTCCCTCACTTTCATTTTTCCATTTTTCCATTTTGCTGCCAAATCCACTCCCAGATATCTAAAACACTTCACTTCCCCCCCCCATTTTTTCTCCATTCAAATTTCCCCTTTCCCAATTACTTCCCTAAACCCTACTGCCCTAAAAACCCTTGCTTTTAAATTCACATTTACTCCCCCACCCTTTTCTTCTTTCACACACTTTACCAAACTCAGTCACCAACTTCTGCAGTTTCTCACCCAAATCAGTCACCAGTGCTGTATCATCAGCAAACAACAACTGATTCACGTTCCAAGCCCTCTCATCCACAACAGACTGCATACTTGCCCCTTTCTCTAAAACTCTTGCATTCATCTCCCTAACAACTCCATCCATAAACAAATCAAACAACCATGGAGACATCAAGCACCCATGCTGCAAATCGACATTCACTGGGAACCAATCACTTTCCTCTCTTCCTACTTGTACACATGCCTTACATCCTCGATAAAAGCCGAATTTTACCGATTAGATCATTCTTTTTCATACCTGTATACCGTTTCCTACATTGGCAAGGTAGCACCAGGAGCAGAGGAAATACCTTATTTGCTCACATCCAATCTGTAGCTGATATGCTTAATACATATATGAACTAAGTATATTAGTGATAGCTTTCAAGCTTAAGTTTTACTTACTCTCCTTTTCCTGTGCTTTTCTAAAGGTGAAGCTCCTACGTCGAGACAATTTTTTTCTCCATGATCTCTCCGAGCGACACCAGTGATTAACCTGGGCATATGACCACAACTTCAAAAACATGACTGTGTAAACCACACAGATGACTGTTCGTCCCACTGTCAAAACATAAAGACAATTCAATTTTTTCCACAAAACTTATGAAAAATGATGAAAACACACTAAAAACACAAAATCAACAAAATATATCTATGAACAACTAAGAAGTGTATGCACTCACAAAGGCTAAACATGTGGGTCCAGATACCAAGGATGAAAACTGGTATCAGCAAGATGATTGCTAAATGTGCTGTATGGATGTAGACCTCAAAGTTACCACGGATTTTGTCCTGAAAGAAAAGAAGAGCATCACATATCAAAACCTTTCAGAGTTACAGTCCATACACACATACACACACACATACAACATACACCTTAGTCTTAAATACAATACAGGAACAAGGTTGAGAAAGAGGGGGGGTCATTCAATAAAAGTTAAAAAGGAAAGTGGCTTTGTGATGTGCTGCCACAAAGATATTCGTAGCACTTCAGTTAACCAACACTTGTCACACATAAGGTGCAAGAAATGAGTATGGAGAAATAAGAAAGGAGGCAGAGAGAAACTAAAAAGAATATCGCAAACAAGGTAGGGGTTACTCTAAAACTTTTCCACAAATTCATTAAGACTATACTGGCAACTATAGAGCAGCTAATCAGGCTAAGGGAATCAGAATCAAGAGCTATAGATGATATCAGGATATATGAGGAAATGAATTACAGGTTCAAATGTGTTTATAGCAAAAAACATTGTTACCTCAACATCATTTTAATGGAAAGGGAGGTACTAGAAAGCACTTACATATTTGAGGAAGACATAGAATACTTAAGGTTTTGACCCATATAAAGCTCATGGTCCTGATGAAATATCTCTTAATGTGCTGAAATCATGTGCAGATACACATGACAAACCAGCTGAAATGTTGTTCAAGTTGTTCAAGATGTTGAGGGAAAGAGGTAAAGGGCTTTGAGAAAAGAAGAGGGCCAAATGCCAAACTTATCCAAAAGGAGACTGGAGGTACTGAGCTACAAACCAGTCTCCTTAACAAATGTGGTCTGTAAGGTAGTGGAAAAGATACTGTGAAAGCAAATAAATGACTTCCTTTAAAGAAAAATCTAACCATATGAGACAACTAGACTTCAGGGCAAAGAGGTAATGTGTACATAATCCTAAGACCTCCATGAGAGTGTGATCTATGTTCTAAACGAGGTCTTGGTGGATTGTCCGTGTCCAGACTGCCACAATGCATTTTACACTTAAAATACAAGAGAATGGTAAAGAAGATGGATTTTCAAGCAGAAATAAGGGTGACTCCTTCAATGAACAGATGATTATCTCAATGGAAGGGAACAATAGATGCACATCAGGGAACTCTTCAAAAATGGGATAAGGGTCACCAGCAGCATGCCAATTGGGTTTGTTCTGTGACCATTGCTTTTCTTGATCTGTGCACATGATTTGCCAGATGGATTGGACTCTTCCCTATCTCTTTCTGTGGATGATGACAATGTCTTAAAGAAAGTGAAAAGCAACTAGACAAACACCATGGTAGATGAAATTCACCTTAAGTATATGCAAAGTAGTGAGGATGGAAACAGTGCAAGATGGCATTGATATGAATATTATCCTTTTTCATACTTGTTTGCCATTTCCTACATTAGAAAGGTAGCACAAGGAACAGACAAAGGAAGGCTGCATTCGCTCCCATCCAATCTCGCTGTCATATGCAATGGATATTATTTAGAAGAAATTTTTATGAGAGACTTGGGAGTAGACTTCACCACCACCATGTTTTGTCCCAGAGTCCCACATTAGGAAACTATAAAAGACAAAATACCTGCTAGCAAACACTGAAAGAGCATTCACATCTTACACAAGGCCAAAACTAGAATATATTTTTCAAGCATGGTCACCAAACATAGAGTGCAAGAAACAAATAGAGAAGGGCTAGAGGAAGACAATTAGGATGGTAACAGAATTAAGAAAACCACGTCATGGAAAAAAGATTACAAGCTTTAAATTTGCCTACCATGGAAGAAAGAAGTGTGTGTAGATGACCTGACTCATCATCATGACTTACATACATGTAATGCATATTTCAAATTGTCTTGTTATAGAGTAGACATGCTTGACCCTTATTCCCTTCAGCATGGATTCAAGAAGAAACAAGTTTACAGCAAAGCTCAAGCTCCAAGTAATTGAAAATGCAGAACAGACCAACAATTTTGCAGCAGCAAGGGAATTTAAGGTATCAAAAAAATATAGATACTGGAAAATGCTCTCGGCACAACTTATAGCATAAGTCAAAAAACAAATGTGCTAATAAAGTGTAACAAGTG
Organism: Panulirus ornatus; assembly: GCF_036320965.1. Lineage (NCBI taxonomy): Eukaryota > Metazoa > Arthropoda > Malacostraca > Decapoda > Palinuridae > Panulirus > Panulirus ornatus. The sequence goes on from NC_092240.1 coordinate 3,209,712, forward strand.
GCCACAGTTGGAAGTTTAGTAGCAAAGTATGTCAAAGAACACCAACAGAGTGGATATGGTGTTTCCCAAGGATCAATTTGAATCTTTGCCTTGAAACTAGCAAGGAAATCAGTCATCACAGATTTTAAGGCAAGCCATGGTTGGTGCACAAGATTTATGAAAAGAAATTATTTTGTACTGAGATGGAGACTGACAGTACCACAGAATCTTCCACAAGAACTTTATGACAAGACTAAATATTTTTCATGTTTGAAGCTAAAAGTTGCTCCAAGCCCTTCCCATCATGCATGGATTTTGACCTAACAAAACTATTAACCATGTATAGGTTGACCCAATATTTTGTGCCTAAAAATTTGGTCTTAAAAACTCAAACTATACACATGTATATACAGTATATCTAAGTACCTATTTATACAGTTCTGAGAATGAGTTCTCTGCTCATGGAGTCCCATTTCTTGAACACATGTAAGCATACATATCTATGTTGATCTATATTAGTAAGTGGATGGCAAAGATATTAATGGTCTTACTTTGGCTAGGAGATGCTCCAGGTAGAAGGCAAACAGAATATGGATGTTCGCAGCTGGGAAGGAAAAATGAAATATTTGTTTTTAGTGTACACCTTACTTTATCATTTCTTTAAAGGTACTCCTAACAAACAATACAGAGCAAGTCCATCTTAGAAGTTAATTTAAGGATGCCTCACTTTTAAAAACTCTGACAACTATCAACAAAGATGCAGCTTTGTTCAACACTGGTATATGAAATAGTTTAATATATTTAGTTATCTAGTTGCAAGCAACTCAGAAAGATGCCAATATTTGCTGTAAACATTTAAACAGGACACCTATCTTAGCATGATTACTAAACAATATCTCAAGACATTATGCTCAGAAATCATGAAGATGCAGTAAACAAGGAAAAGGAACTGTAAATTAAAAGACACTCTTTTAGTTAGTGTCTAGATAGCTTTGATTAAACTGCAGCTACTTTATCAAATAACAGAAACAACTTGTTTCAAAGTGTTCAAAGAGAACAATCTATGCATTCAATTCAATTAAAATACTTTGGAAAAATTCACTTCATCAGAACTTGCAACTCTGTACTAGCACAAAAATCTTATCATATTTTACCTTCACAATCTTTGAGATATAAAATTTCATCACCAAAAATAAATGTCAAATTGGATGGGAACATCAAGTTATCTGTGATAATACTGTATATTACTCAAATAATTCTAATATCAAATCTGCTGCATAAATCTTAAAATTGTGCCAAACCACTCCCAACTTAAAACACTTAGAAGTGTCAATTATGATTATGTTCTAATTCAAGGAAGCTATTATATGGTTACAAAAATATGAAGTAGATAAGAAAAAAATATTACAAAAAAATACTCTCAACTCAAGAAATAGAGACTGTTCATTTAAATCATTAAGATGCATTTAGTTAGGATGGTTACATGCTGTTGCTCTGACTATAAAAATAAAACAACACAGTAAAATCCTGTCTTCATTCCTATATACAGTGTACTGTATCCCTTCAAACCTGGGCATACTTAATGCTAGATCCTCAAGCCTGAAGATTTTGGAATCATGTTGGTATTATTATCTATAAGTTTTATCATACTTTGTTGCTGTCTCCCGCATTAATGAGGTAGCACAAGGAAACAGATGAAAGAATGGCCCAACCCACCCACATACACATGTATATACATACACGCCCACACACGCACATATACATACCTATACATCTCAACGTAAACATATATATATACACACACAGACATACACATATATACACATGTGCATAATTCATACTGTCTGCCCTTATTCATTCCCGTCGCCACCTCACCACACATGAAAGGACAACCTCCTCCCCCCCCATGTGCGCGAGGTAGCGCTAGGAAAAGACAACAAAGGCCACATTCGTTCACACTCAGTCTCTAGCTATCATGAATAATCCACCGAAACCACAGCTCCCTTTCCACATCCAGGCCCCACAAAGCTTTCCATGGTTTACCCCAGGCGCTTCACATGCCCTGGTTCAATCCATTGACAGCACGTCGACCCCGGTATACCACATCGTTCCAATTCACTTATTAAACTTTGTTGCTGTGTGGAAGGTATTAAGAGTTTATGATGTCGGAGACAAGTTGCTAGAAGCAGTGAAAAGTTTTTATCAAGGATGTAAGGCAAGTGTACAAGTAGCAAGAGAGGAAAGTGATTGGTTCTCACTGAATGTCGTTTTGCAGCAGGGGTGCATGATGTCTCCATGGTTGTTTGTTTATGGATGGGGTTGTTAAGGAGGTGAATGCAAGAGTTTTGGAGAGAGGGGCAAGTATGCAGTCTGTTGTGGATGAGAGGGACTTGGGAAGTGAGTCAGTTGTTGTTCGCTGAGGATACAGCACTGGTGGCTGATTTGGGCAAGAAATTGCAGAAGCTGGTGACTGAGCTTGGTAACGTGTGGGAAAGAAGAAAGCTGAGAGTAAATGTGAATTAGAGCAAGGTTATCAGGTACAGTAGGGTTGAGGTTCAAGTCAATTGGGAGGTAAGTTTGAATGGAGCAAAACTGGAGGAAGTAAAGTGTTTTAGATATCTGGGAGTGGATCTGGCAGCGGATGGAACCATGGAAGTGGAAGTGAATCATAGGGTGGGGGAGGGGTCGAAAATTCTGGGAGCCTTGAAGAATGTGTGGAAGTCAAGAACATTATCTCGGAAAGCAAAAATGGGTATGTTTGAAGGAATAGTGGTTCCAACAATGTTGTATGGTTGCGAGGCGAGGGCTATGGATAGAGTTGTGCGCAGGAGGGTGGATGTGCTGGAAATGAGATGTTTGACGACAATATGTGGTGTGAGGTGGTTTGATTAAGTAATGACAGGGTAAGAGAGATGTGTGGTAATAAAAAGAGTGTGGTTGAGAGAGCAGAAGAGAGTGTTTTGAAATGGTTTGGTCACATGGAGAAAATGAGTGAGGAAAGATTGACCAAGAGGATATATGTGTCAGAGGTGGAGGGAACGAGAAGTGGGAGACCAAATTGGAGGTGGAAAGATGGAGTGAAAAAGATTTTGAGTGATTGGGGCCTGAACATGCAGGAGGGTGAAAGGTGCGCAAGGAATAGAGTGAACTGGAATGATGTGGTATACCGTGGTCGACGTGCTGTCAATGGATTGAACCAGGGCATGTGAAGTGTCTGGGGTAAACCATGGAAAGTTCTGTGGGGCCTGGATGTGGAAAGGGAGCTGTGGTTTCGGTGCATTATTACACGACAGCTAGAGACTGAGTGTGAACGAATGGGGCCTTTGTTGTATTCCTGACGCTACCTTGTGCATATAAGGAGGGAGGGGGTTGTTATTTCATGTGTGGCGGGGTGGCGATAGGAATGAATGAAGGAAGACAGTACGAATTATGTACATGAGTATATACATACATGTCTGTGTGTATATGTATGTGTACATTGAGATGTATAGGTATGTATATTTGCGTGTGTGGACATGTATGTATATACATGTGTATGTGGGTGGGTTGGGCCATTCTTTCGTCTGTTTCCTTGCGCTACCTTACTATCGCGGGAGAAAGCGACTAAGCAAAATAAATGAATAAATATATTGATTAGAAAGGGTAGTGAGTGGTGGGATGAAGAAGTAAGATTATTAGTGAAAGAGAAGAGAGAGGCATTTAGACGATTTTTGCAGGGAAAAAATGCAATTGAGTGGGAGATGTATAAAAGAAAGAGACAGGAGGTCAAGAGAAAGGTGCAAGAGGTGAAAAAGAGGGCAAATGAGAGTTGGGGTGAGAGAGTATCATTAAATTTTAGGGAGAATAAAAAGATGTTCTGGAAGGAGGTAAATAAAGTGCGTAAGACAAGGGAGCAAATGGGAACTTCAGTGAAGGGCGCAAATGGGGAGGTGATAACAAGTAGTGGTGATGTGAGAAGGAGATGGAGTGAGTATTTTGAAGGTTTGTTGAATGTGTTTGATGATAGAGTGGCAGATATAGGGTGTTTTGGTCGAGGTGGTGTGCAAAGTGAGAGGGTTAGGGAAAATGATTTGGTAAACAGAGAAGAGGTAGTAAAAGCTTTGCGGAAGATGAAAGCCAGCAAGGCAGCAGATTTGGATGGTATTGCAGTGGAATTTATTAAAAAAGGGGGTGACTGTATTATTGACTGGTTGGTAAGGTTATTTAATGTATGTATGACTCATGGTGAGGTGCCTGAGGATTGGCGGAATGCGTGCATAGTGCCATTGTACAAAGGCAAAGGGGATAGGAGTGAGTGCTCAAATCACAGAGGTATAAGTTTGTTGAGTATTCCTGGTAAATTATATGGGAGGGTATTGATTGAGAGGGTGAAGGCATGTACAGAGCATCAGATTGGGGAAGAGCAGTGTGGTTCCAGAAGTGGTAGAGGATGTGTGGATCAGGTGTTTGCTTTGAAGAATGTATGTGAGAAATAATTAGAAAAGCAAATGGATTTGTATGTAGCATTTTTGGATCTGGAGAAGGCATATGATAGAGTTGATAGAGATGCTCTGTGGAAAGTATTAAGAATATATGGTGTGGGAGGCAAGTTGTTAGAAGCAGTGAAAAGTTTTTATCGAGGATGTAAGGCATGTGTACGTGTAGGAAGAGAGGAAAGTGATTGGTTCTCAGTGAATGTAGGTTTGTGGCAGGGGTGTGTGATGTCTCCATGGTTGTTTAATTTGTTTATGGAAGGGGTTGTTAGGGAGGTAAATGCAAGAGTTTTGGAAAGAGGGGCAAGTATGAAGTCTGTTGGGGATGAGAGAGCTTGGGAAGTGAGTCAGTTGTTGTTTGCTGATGATACAGCGCTGGTGGCTGATTCATGTGAGAAACTGCAGAAGCTGGTGACTGAGTTTGGTAAAGTGTGTGAAAGAAAGTTAAGAGTAAATGTGAATAAGAGCAAGGTTATTAGGTACAGTAGGGTTGAGGGTCAAGTCAATTGCGAGGTAAGTTTGAATGGAGCAAAACTGGAGGAAGTGAAGTGTTTTAGATATCTGGGAGTGGATCTGGCAGCGGATGGAACCATGGAAGCGGAAGTGGATCATAGGGTGGGGGAGGGGGCGAAAATCCTGGGAGCCTTGAAGAATGTGTGGAAGTCGAGAACATTATCTCGGAAAGCAAAAATGGGTATGTTTGAAGGAATAGTGGTTCCAACAATGTTGTATGGTTGCGAGGCGTGGGCTATGGATAGAGTTGTGCGCAGGAGGATGGATGTGCTGGAAATGAGATGTTTGAGGAGAATGTGTGGTGTGAGGTGGTTTGATCGAGTGAGTAACGTAAGGGTAAGAGAGATGTGTGGAAATAAAAAGAGCGTGGTTGAGAGAGCAGAAGAGGGTGTTTTGAAGTGGTTTGGGCACATGGAGAGAATGAGTGAGGAAAGATTGACCAAGAGGATATATGTGTCGGAGGTGGAGGGAACGAGGAGAAGAGGGAGACCAAATTGGAGGTGGAAAGATGGAGTGAAAAAGATTTTGTGTGATCGGGGCCTGAACATGCAGGAGGGTGAAAGGAGGGCAAGGAATAGAGTGAATTGGAGCGATGTGGTATACCGGGGTTGACGTGCTGTCAGTGGATTGAATCAAGGCATGTGAAGCGTCTGGGGTAAACCATGGAAAGCTGTGTAGGTATGTATATTTGCGTGTGTGGACGTATGTATATACATGTGTATGGGGGGGGTTGGGCCATTTCTTTCGTCTGTTTCCTTGCGCTACCTCGCAAACGCGGGAGACAGCGACAAAGTAAAAAAAAAAAAAAAAAAAAAAAAATAAATAAATTTTATTATACTTTGTCGCAGTCGCCTGCATTAGCGAGGCAGCACAAGAAAACAGACAAAAGAATGGCGCAACCCACCCACATACACATGCATATATATACACGTCCACACACGCACATAAACATACCTATATATTTCAACTTATACAGAGACATACACATATATACACATGTAGATATCCATACTTGCTGCCTTCATCCATTCCTGTCGCCACCCCACCACACATGAATCATCCATAAATCCAGAGGTCAGTGACTGATAGCCTAATTATCAGCAAGCCATTGATCAAGTTCAATTATCCCACTAACCACTGATTCATGTGTCAACATTTAATTGATAGTCTAGCCATAGTTTTGACTATTTTTTTGCATCTCTTTGTGTAGTTATAATTTGGATATGATGGGCCTACATGTCTTATACTTAATAATGTTACTTTCCCTTTGACCAATACAGAACTGCTGAGCACAGTTTGGTCTTTACATCACCTTTTAGCATCTGGATTCTATACTTTTTAAAACTTACCTAAAAGAAATAATGGTGTGTGATAGTAATAATCTGTTTCATGTTCATGTTTTACCCAAAGAAGCCATGATACTGGGTTGATTCGAACACCATATCTGCAAGACGATTCCCCTGTACAAAAATAGCACCACCTGCACAACTACATGCATAATAAGTGGTTAGTGAAAAGAATTTAATAAGATGTCAGATCTGTCAAACAGTTAGCTTAATCACCCTACTTGTTAGAATCACAGAGACATGAAAACCCATAGATTCTCTCCCTGGTACAGATGGCCAAATTCATATCTGAAAACTGTAAGACACTATATACACTGGAGCAATCCAAAAACTCTAGGTTTACTCAGTTCATGTAATACTGATGAAAACTAAGCTATATTTTCAATTCCACTAGACACAGACACTGTAACACTTCTACTTACAATAAAAAAGTTCCACTCGATCATAACAATGTAACCAAACAGTATAAAACTATCACAGTTTCATCAAAGTGATTAATAGTGCTATACTTTAAAAAAAGGTAATTTTCAAATTCCTCAACATAATGGCATCTGAAAATAATATTCACTACCTGTTATCTACTATTACATATGTATAAATGAAATACATACGGCATAGGAAAATTTGAACAATTGTTCTTGTACAGGTGATGTATTATACCTATTCATCTTCCAATTTTCAAAAACAAAAGAATATCCATTATGGCAAGGTGAAATCAATATAAAATAATACAAATCATAAGAGGAACTTTCATGAAAAAAAAAAGTTAATCTAGCGAGTTTTCATGTGTAGAATGATATATTTCTCCAAAGTAAGAGATCATGCAGTGAAACAAGTACTGAAGGTAGAAACATCATGAAAGTGGAGAGGAATATATAGTTGATAATTATTTTCAGAATGGAGCTTCTCACTTGATGACATTCTCGAGGAATAGACGGAAACCACCCAGTAAAAGGATAAGGCCTCCCCAATTGATGAAGCCCTCATAACGGTCAAATCCAGAAGACCAGGAGAAGAGAGAATCCCTTGGCTCGTGAATCCTGTTGGAGAAATTGTAATTACTTCCCCGATTTCTGATGTGCTTAAACAATACACTCATAAAATCACATGACCAATCAATTTCTTTTTCATCAACTGTTATAGTCATAAAGCTCTCTAATTTATCTGCATTTAATCCTTTGACAGTGGCTACTCTGGATATTTCATGTGCCCTTAGGGTGGTAATTTTTGATAAATTTACAAAAATCTTCATTTTAAGTATATACCAATACAATAACACATTATTTATATGCATGCTGAGATTATCAAATTAATACATGTTGAGGATGTAACACTGTCAGGCATACAATACATCCCTAAAACTGTAATATACAAACTGTAATATACACCCATCTTACCATGCAATAATGCCCAATTATGTTTATTCCCTTATTTACATACATCTATATGTACTCTCTATATAAATATACATATACATTATAATGTCTATTCCACTATTTACATACATCTATATGTACTCTCCATATAAACATATCTACATTATCTATAAATATTTTCTTTGCTGTCTGAGTAGTGCAAAAAATTATATACCTTACCCATTGCTGTTTGGATGGCTACTGACCAGCCCGAGTTGTTAAAATAAGTTTAAAGAATGAGGAAACACTGTCCGAGCTACCAGTAGTTGCTTCCTGACACGCTACTCTGCCGTTTACCAGACCATATACAACACACTTGCAGTCACCTGCTGGAGGCATCCAATTCCATGTACAGTTGTCCCCTAACCTCTGATGTGAGTGGATGTGCTTCCGAGTTCCTAGTTCACCGTTGTGATGTGGAGAATGGTGCTTACTCCAGGACTTGCTCATTAAGGATGAAGGTAAGTTTATCTCTAATTTGTTCTGTACTTTGCTAAAAAATTGCATTTAAAAATTAGGAAGAACAGTGAGACATTAGAAAAACTAGACGTTAGGATAAGTGGCAAAGTGAAGCAGGCCACCTTACTGCAAAAATAGTCAATATACAGGAGCACAAATCATTGGAGACAAATAAGGTAGAGAACTTAGAAGATAGACTGGTTGTTGTGGAGATGAAGTTAAATGACTGATATTCCTTCCAGGCAACTAAGAAGGTTTACTGACTAGCAGAGGTTAAGAAATGGAGATTCTGACTTGGAATACATTTAGTTTACTGGAAGACAAAGTACAGAATGATCAGAGCATCATTTTGGTTGGGGATTCCTTAGAAAGGGTTCAGGACCAGGATTTCTGTGTTTAGGGGAAGAGAAGAAACTATGCTTTCATGGTGCTAAATTGGAAGGTATTCTGGGAGGTTTGATGACATTGTCTCAAACACTCCCATACAATGTTTGTTGTCCAGGCAAGGACAAACAATAAAGTCAAAGGGTAATCAGGAGAAATTTTAGAGAAAGTACAGGATCTAAAAAAAAAAAAAAAAAAAAAAAAAAAAAAAAAAGTTCTGCAAATTCAAAAACCGTAGAAAGTTAGTTATATCGGGACTGAAGCCCAGATATGACATAAATCCATCTACCCTTGGTAGAATGTTGAAGATAAACTGAAGAATTGAGGCTCTCTGTAGGGAGGAGGAATGTTTCTTTTTTATAGATTTATGGGATCATTTCAACCAAGATAGAAGCCTCTTTTCCAAGGACAGACTCCACTTGAAAGCCCATATTGGCAGAGTGTTAGACAAGAATATTAGTCTTTTTTTCAACAGACATAAACTGAGTACTTGGAGCATACAAAAACAGGAAGAGGGGATTCAGGATAAGAGGGGACATGGCAGGATAGGTAACCTAGTGGTCAAACACCTGATGCAGGATAGAAACATGGAAGGTAGAGAACACTGCAGGATAGAACACCTTGTAGTCAATTCTCAGAGAGTAGAGGTCACTTCACAGGTGGCAGTGGGGGACAAGCCAATGGGGTACATGTCATGATGCATTAGCTGACACCGCCATTTGGGAACGAGGCAGGTCAGGGAAAAGACAGAATACAAAAGCACAAGATCAATTTCCAAATGAAAGCAGGAAACAAGGCAAGTAGCGACCAGGATGGGACAGTTTAAGTTGAGGATAGGATTTTGTTCACAGAGGCAGGCCCCCTTCTACCTTTGTTACATGTATACATACTAAAGAAAAAGTGTCTCGGTCATGTATTAGAATATCCCATGTTAACATATGGAGCATACCTAAAAAATTTCAGAGTTAGAGACAGTATTGGAAGGATATTATAATATACACGTAACTGATATTTCGGAATCATGGCTAGATATTAGAGAGATTTCCTCGCTGAATACACCATCTCTAGGTACACTATATCTAACAGTGATAGGATAAATAAAATAAGCGCTGGTGTCTTGCTCTTTGTTAAATCTTATTCATGCTGTTGATATCAGCTTCATTTTTATAGAAATCAAAGATAAATTTCAAAAGAAAATAATAATAGGATTAGTTTATATGCCCCCAGAAGATACACCAGAAGTAGAAGAAAGACTATATTATCAGAGAGCAGAAATTAGCATTGAAAGCCATTTAATCAAAGCAAGACATTCTAACATACCATTATCTAAGTAGAGAGAATCTCTCTTCAGTAGCTAAGAGCATTGGTTTTATCTAAATCTGCTTGACTGTGCCCCCATACAATAAGTTGATACACCTACATGCAATGAGAATATATCAAATGTTCTAACTACACATGAGGATTATGTTAATGTTGAAGTCAAAATGTTTAGAACAAGTGATCACTGGCGAATTACTTTCGAGTTAACTTTTAACACTGCCTGTAATGCTAATCATAAGAAGTATAAAGAAAAGAAAAACAAAATTTTAGATTTGCAGATTTTAAAGATCTTTACATTGTTCTTGATAGGAACACTTGGGTTGATATCATAAATGAAAACAATAATGTTGCAGCTTAAAGAGTTTCAGCAAAACATTCAAAGTGAGGGGATCATTTGTGCCAACTTGTAGTAGATGGTCTTTTTCCAATATTAAGTCGAAATGTGAAACAATGACAAATAAGTTCTGTTGTCTAAACAGGCAGTACATAAACGCTCAAAGATACCAATAGCCAGCTTGATAAAGCAAATGATGAAAGTCTGCATTGAGAGACTAGGAGACTTATACATCAATGTCAGTATAAAGACCATATCACTGAAAAAAGCAAGAAAGTTATCACAGTCAAGTGGCCCACTGACAACTGAAAATGGAGTTTTGGTTGACAACAAAGACATGGCAAAGATTCTGAATGATATCTTTGCATCTATATTTACTACTGAAGATACTGCTCATGTTCTGAATCCAGGTCCAATACTAAGAGAGGAAAACAATTTGAACACATGGATATGTGTTGAAGATGTAGTATCAACAATAAATGAAATAAAGATACATAAAATAGCAGCCCATTTACAACTGAAAACGGTTATTTGGTTAACAACAAGAAAGACATGGCAAAGATTTTCAATGACTTTCCACATCTGTATTTGTAACCGAAGATACTGCTGGTCCTGAATTCAGCTCCAGTGATAACAGAAAACATTTTGCAACATGTGGATTTAAGTGATGAAGATATAGTATCAACATTAAATGAAATAAAGTTCAATAAAACAGCAGGCACAAATAAGATTTATCCGAGGACAATAAGAGGGGCAAAAAATGAGATACTTAAACCCTTCTGTAAATCAGTCGATACAGGGAAAGTACCACAGGAATGGAAGCTTGCTAATGTAACACCCACTTTCAAAAAAAAGGTAATAAGTCATTACCTAGAAATTATCATCTGATCAGCTTAATGTCTATTGTTGATAAGATTGTAAGCAATCTAGAGGACCACCCCCTGATAAATCATATGCAACATGGTTTTCGATGAACTCGTTCATGTCTGAAAATCTGCTTCATTTCTTTAACGATATAACGATGAAAGTAAAGCAGTTGATACTATCTATCTAGATTCTCAAAAAGCATTTGATAAAGTTCCACATCAAATGTTAATAACTAAAGTCACATGGTAGAAATGGGGTTGCACTACGGTCATTAGCAAATTGGTTAACTGGCTATAAATAAAGTTATGATTATTGGTCACGTCTCAATGGTTAAACATAACAAGTGGTGTACCACAAGGATCAGCCTTCGGACCAGTTCTCTATCTCATACATATCAGTGATACTGACAATGGGATGCATTGCAAGATATGGAAACTTGCAATGACAGTATGCAGGGAAACAGATCTACAACAAAGTTCTGCAGCTTCAAACAGCCGTAGACGAACTGATGGACTGATCTCATAAGTATTAAATGAATATCGAGAAGGGCAAAGTTTTACATGTCGGTAGTAAAAATGAAAAGGCAAGCTACAGTAAGAATTCTGTTAAACTACAAAAGGAAACAGACTTGGGTGTTAATCTCTGGCGATCTAAAGCCAAGTAAATATTGCACAGCAGTTAAGAAATAAAAAAAATGGATGAAATAGATAGGGCAATTAAATCTACGTCTACAAATTTTATCCTTACTCTTTACAAGTAACGTGTATGTTCCCATTTCGAATATTGTATTCAGTTCAGTAGTGGGTTAGCACAGGTGCAGGTCAACTCTCAGGTAACTTTTAGAACCAATGCTGGTAGGGTTCAGTGCGGGGTCAAAGTAAGGCATTGCAGTTATAAAGTTATAAAGCGACAGTAAAATCACAGAGCAGCAGTCAAGCAACAACCAACTATTACATGTCAACAGATGAAGCTCTAAGGAATATTAGCCAAGAGCAGTATGTCAGAATTGACTCGCCCAATGTCATAATCCACTTTTCCGCAGCCAGGATGCCTTTCTAAACAGCGAACCCAAATCAGATGAAGACCCGTCTCTCCCGCTGCTGCACACCCAGAGATTAAGTGTTAAATCAAACATGTATACCGGCAGTAAAAAAAAAAAAAAGCAAATTCAATCCACAAATTAACTCTAAGGAAAATAAGTTTAATATACACAAATGCCCGGAGCATTATTACGAAACGCGATGAACTTATACCCTATGCAGTTAATGAAAAAATGAGCATTATTGCAATATCAGAAACCTGGGTAAACTCTAAGAATAAACGTTTAATCGCCGAGTTAACAATACCCGGATAAACACTATTCACGAAAGATGGCTTGTACAGGGTAGGTGGTGGAGTTTTGATTTACAGTGATAACAATCTAAGTGGTATTAAGATAAGCAGACACTCACTTTCGACTCAACACTGACATTACCGACAAGTTCAAGAGTAAACTACCTCTTGAGGTTATTTACAGACCTCCTAAGCAAAAAGACTACGATAAGTTGCTATAGAATGAAATCAAAACTATACTGAACTGTAAAGGTTATGATAGTAAGAGACTTCAACAGTCTACAGAAAATGGAACACGTTAACCAGTACCAGAGAGCGAACGAGACTAATGGAACTGATTTAAGACGCTTTTCTAGAACTTGATTAAAAAACCAACTAGAGCTATAAACATTCTTGATCTTGTCCTCACCAGTGACAACTCTAGCGAAGTAGGAGTTTGTAAAAACAGCGATCACGATTTGATTAAAGATATATTTACATTATGAAACAAATGACAAGACTCTTGATCCCAGACTACAGACGAGCAAATTTTGAAAACATTTGACACGAAAATTGCAGTACTAACTGGAAAAAACTTGACGTTCACACAGTAAACGAAATGTGAAATACTGAAAGTACTTTAAATACATGGACCAATCAAATCCTAATAAGTCCAACGGCCCAGACGACAGCTCCAAGATTTTTAAGATGTCAAAAGACAGCTGATTTACCCCATAAAAATATTCAACAAATCTCTATCGGATGGTCAGGTGCCAACTTACTGGAAACTAGCAAATGTTACTCCAATATATGAAAAGGAGAAAAAAAGTGTCTTGAACTACCGCCCAATTATCAACAATAAAGCTATCCATTTATCGTCGATAAAATTTGTAAACTTCCCTTTCTTGTCAACACAATAAATCTTATGATACGCATGTTGCCAGGCTTAACGCACCCGACCTCCATTCGGGTGGTCACTAGTTTCATACATATCGCTATTTCCCGCGTTAGCGAAGTGGGATTAAGAACAAAGGACTGAGCCTATGAGGGAAAATCCTCACTTGGCCCCCTTATCTGTTCCTTCTTTTGTAAAAGTAAAATCTGGAGGGGAGGATTTCCAGCTCCCTTCCCTTTTGGTCGCCTTTTACGACTAGCAGGGAATACGAGGGAAGTATTTTGTCTTCCCTATCCAAAGGGATAATATATATATATATATATATATATATATATATATATATATATATATATATATATATATATATATTGGGAGGACAATGTGATTTCAGGAGTAGCAGAGAACACAGTTTGAAAGAAAAGCCTCTAGAAGCAGTGAAAAAGTTTTTAACAAGGGTGTAAGGAATGTGTACGAGTAGGAATAGAGTGAGTGGTTCTATGTGAAGGTTGGTCTGCGGCTGGAGTGTGTTGTCACCATGGCTGTTTAATTTGTTTATGAATATGTTGGTGAAGTGGGTAATTGGAAAGGTCTTAGAGAAAGGAGCGAGTATGCAGTTTGTATGGGGCTAGGTAGCCTGGAAAGTACGTCATGTTGTTCGCTGATAACACAGCACTGGTGGCGAATTCGAGTAAGAAACTGCAAAAGTTGGAGACCATGTTCGGGAGATCGTGTGAAAGGACGAAGTTGAGAGTAAATGCTAGTAGAAGCAAATGATAGGAGAGAGGTGTGATAAGAAGAGTGTGGTTGAGAGCTGAAGAAGGTGTGCTTCAATGGTTTGGACATGGGAGAAAATGAGTGAGGAGAGGTTGATGAAGAATACATTTGTCAGTGGGGGAGGGGAAAAAAGAGAAGGGAGAGACAAAATTGGAGATGGAAAGGAGTGAAAAAGATGTCAAGTGATCAGGGCCTGAATATGCCAAGAAGAAGAAAACATGCATGCAAGAGACAGAATAAGTGATTTCAAGTAAATGAAAAAGTTATACAACAAACTAACGATGCACGGAGCCTCAGCTCACTACATCTTATGGCTAGAATATTTTTCTGCTCGCACTCGTTGCAATGATTCTGTTAACAGCCACAAAAACTAACAAAAATGCAAAAATTTGCTATTGTCATGACTTCAAGCGAAGAAAGGAATGAATAAATTCTGAGAGACGAATATAGTGAGTACACGTATGAATAATGTTTGGGGAGTATGTGGCCATGTGTTCTGGTGTGTGGATGCTAGCGGGCATACATAGTCATATTCAGAGGTTATGAATGCCAATGCACTTGACTAGATGTACGTTATCTTGAGCGTACCAAGTGTATGCGTGCACATGTATGTTATGTAGATTTATGCTGAGCATATATGTATGTCTGTGCCTATATACTGTGCTTATGTATATTCATCTACATTCATCGAGTCATTCATATGTCTACTGCATATCCATGCACCTGCATGAATGATACAAATGCATGAATGCAGGAGAGAGAGAGAGAGAGAGAGAGAGAGAGAGAGAGAGAGAGAGAGAGAGAGAGAGAGAGAGAGAGAGAGGGTGGAAGGGGGGGGGGGGGGAATTTCCTTGGGATCATCAAGGACTAGTGAAGCCTTACGACTCAAGGAGGGTAACTCAAGCCCTAACATATTGATCTTCAGGCACCTGGGGGCTGGGACACATGCACGTCACCCATTTCAAGCTCCTATCATCTACCGGGCAATGAATGTATCCTAGGTTCCTATCTGCTGGAGCTTTCCGAGATCATCAATCTAACCTTGCCTATCTGCTGGGGATTTCTGACATCAATTCAACGTTGCCTATCGGCTGGGGTTTTCTGACATCATCAATATAACCTTGCCTATCTGCTGGGGTTTTCTGACATCATCAATTCAACCTTGCCTATCTGCTGGGGTTTGCTGGCATGATCATCGATTCAACCTTAAGAAAAAAAATTGACCTGCAGGAAAAGATACACAAGGTAAAACAATATTTGCCGACACATAGTCTATGTCGTTTATCATTATACTCCACCGGCATGATGGCATTATAAGTTTTACATCATCATATCCCATTCATCTTACAGAAAAGCGACAGAGATAAGGAAAAACAATCTGCTTGAGTAGAGGTTCACTATGCCAAGGCAGTCAGTCAGTCGTTCTAATACTGTACCCGTACAGTTATCAAATACAACTTTCCTAAGCTTGTAATATCAGATAGGCTGTGAGCTATTTCGTTCAGAACAGCAATCCCTCAGTCAAACAATAATAATCTTCTTGAGGGATTCAAATGAAGTGTCGTAACGGAAGTCGGTTGCCCTCCAGTGTTTATTATTCGTAATTAAGATATTTAAGTTGGCAAGGGAAAATATTGCGTACAATCACCCAACTTCCAAAATGTCGTCACACAACTGAGTTATTCTTATTTTTTTTTTTTTTCTTTTTTTTTTAGATAAGCCGGATCACTGCTTGTCAAGTACCCTGGTTTTACTGCTGGCCTGGTTTCTACATGAAATTTCCTTAAGGCTTATTAATCCTGCAAGGTATTTTCCTCTATTTGTTTTCCTGCCGGCGTGTGCTGGAGGGAGTGGAGAGCGGGGAGGGAGCCCTTGCTTTGCTATCCTTTTCTTCTACTGCTTACAAGATCTTTTTTCGTAGTGTTATGGCCAGACCATCTCGATTGGACCTTGGGTCTATGTACCTATGTAACTCTGATCTTACTTGTGAGTTAGTCATAAGGTATACTCCTATCTATGGGAACAATATAAAAATCCTATCAAATCTGACAAGCAGCAAGAATAAAGAATTACTTCCAACACACACGGTTAACCAATGTCTTCAAATTATTTAATGAGACCTCAAATAATCCTGCCTTTACATGTTCAAAATTTTCTTTATTATTCATAGCAAAAGTAAAGGCTCAATCACTGAATTATTTTTATCAGCTAATATATTGACAACTCTTCATAACCCCGAAAGAATTTAAAAATGTGAATCTACTGCAGCATAATACATTTCCAGACAAGGTTTCTCACTCTATTCGGCTAGGCTTCGTTCGCATATTTCAAGTACCAGGACAGGTAACTCGCTTTTTTTTCCCAATATCAAGCCAATAGGCCTGGCTAATGTCAAAACAGCCGCTTCTTTTTTCAATTTGTTGGCAGAGAGAGCCGATGAATGGAAAACTGAAGTTACCTATATTTTTCCATTCTGTTTCAGCATTCATATACATTACTAAAGCGTGATCCATTAAAGCATTTTTGAAATTGTCGGAACGTTAACACCCCATGCTCCCAAATAAACCCTCAACTGCCACATTAATTACCTTCGCATTTAAACTACCCTTCACTGATACCCGGTTTCTTGCATCACAAATGACACGCTGACTCAGCTGTTCCCAAAACACTTGCTTCTAATGATCTTTCTTCTCATGGCCAGGTGCATAAGCATTAATAATCCCCCATCTCTCGCAACCCACTTTTATTTTCCCTCATTATTCTAAAACTCCTTTACACTCTCACAAACTCCCACAACTCGTGCTTTCGCAGTAGTGCCACCCCTTCCTTACCTTTCATCCTCTCATTAACCCCTAACTTTTCTCCCGAGTACACTTTCAAACCATTCTTTCCCTTTCCCTTTGAGCTTTGCTTCACTTCGAGCCAGAACATACAGGTCTCTTTCCTCGAACATACCACCCATATCTCTTTTCCCCTCATCTTGGCTATATCCACATACATCGAGACACCCAAGCCTCAGCCTTCGAGAAGGATGAGCAGTCCCCGCTTGGCTCCATCTGTTCCATCTTTTAGAAATTGAAACGCAAAAAAGGAAGGTGTCCCCCTTCCCTCCATTAGTCGCTTCCTCCGACACGCAGGGAATACGGAGGTAGAATTCTTCCCTAATTCTACCAGACTCCGCCTACTCTAGGTGACATCGTCAGTGAAAAATCATGTTATAAACGAGGCTCTGTAATAGTCATTTCACGAAACAGAGGGCAGGGTCGCCAAAGAACCCGCTTCAAAGTAGTGCAATCTCTGTTATTCCCCTTCTGAATCCTTTGGATATCTCTTGACCTTTCAGATCCCTCGGGTTTATCCCATCAGTACACCCTCTCCATCCCTTAGATGACCTGTTTATCCCGGTTTTGGATCCCTTAGATGACTTGTTTATCTCAGTTCTGGATCCTACAGATGACCGTGTTTGCCAGTTCTGGATCCCTTAGGTGATCTTTCATCCCAGTTCTGGATCCTTTAGATAACCGTTTAATCCAGTTCTGGATCCCGGATTTGTTTTGGGCATTTTACTGCGGGTTCGTCGGGTTTATTCCTTGCCTCGCGTACAGAATCGAGCAAATATCAAAATAAAACCAGTTACACCATACATGTACCGGGACACACGGCTAGCTACACATGCCTCACCAGTGTAAGCTGCCGTAGTGTACCGTCCGTAGTGTAATAGCTACGGTACAGGACTCTAATCCCCCGCTCCCACCCCCCCCCCCTTAATCCCCTCTCTCCTTCCCATGTTCACCATTCGCATACGCTCTTTATGTCCCCACCCTCAACCCGCGCCCCGCCAAACCTTCCTTCTCTATACCTTCAGTCCTCCCTACCCACAAGTCCTCCACCTCACATACCCTCCCCATGGCAATCACTTCCACATTCCCCCAACGGCAGTAGGTTGTGTGTCAACCTCCCTCCCATTCCCCCAACGGCAGTAGGTTGTTCCCTTGGTGGTGTGCCAGCCTCCCTCCCATACATGAGCGATAGAGACACTTGACCTGCAGGTGGCAGGTCACCTCCGTCCCCACATGTTAGCTAACCAGCGAGGCTGTTGCACCAGGGTAGGGCTTCTCCATCGCAACCCGAGACAAACACCGTCTCAGGCTAGGGTGTGTTGCCCCACACACAACACAAGGTCACCACAACACACTAGGCCAATTACCTATTACACGATGCAGAAATTCATCTACCAATACTAATTTTCCTTCATGCGATTGTACACTGTGTTGATTCGAGTAAGGTTTACTAGAAATGAGCAAGGGCAGATGTTTATTATGGTTGCTGTATACTCGGCCATACCTGGGCGTTACAAGCACGGCTTTCACTTTATGAGACATTGAACGCCTACTGGTGTGGGTAGGGAAAAACCCTGTACATAGGGAGTGAGGAGAGTGAAGGTGTGGGGAAATAAGGGTCGCATCAGAAGAATCACCAATTCACTCCCTCAACGGTGGAATGCCGAGGGAAGTGCTGGACACCAACCAAAATCCAGATTACTGTTCCCACCAGGAAAAAGTCTACCGAGGACTGATACCACCTTCCCCTATGAATAAAGTTGATTTAGTTTTCCACATGAGCTTTATAACTGTCTGCCAGGAACGAGTGGAAGCCGTGGATATTTTTCCAGAACAGTGCCTGGCAACTGGTGCGCAGCGCCTCCAATGCCTTGTGCACCGCAGTATTATACATATGTACATACATATTAGAAAATACATAACATGGCGCTAACTTTTGCAACTGAAATATCTTTTCCTCGAAAAAATATTTTCAAATCATTTGAATATATATATTCCTCCGAGGGAATATCCTCACTTGGCCCACTTTTCTGTTCCTTCTTTCGGAAAATTAAAAACGAGAAGGGAGGATTTCCAGCACCCCCCCGCTCCCTCCCCCTTTAGTCGCCTTCTACGACACACACGGAATACGTGGGAAGTATTCTTTCTCCCCTGTTCCCAGGCATATACATTTATATATATATATATATATATATATATATATATATATATATATATATATATATATATATATATATATGTGTGTGTGTGTGTGTGTGTGTGTGTGTGTGTGTGTGATTCATATGGTCACTTAAAGTTGTAACTATACTATCACGTGTAGAGATTGTCGTTTATTATTTCAGTGAATAATAACAGCAGAATATCGTCAAAGTTTGCTTCGCTGTGCCGCGAGGATCAGGCAAACCCGTTATTGTGGCGTGAAATAAGGAACGAAAAAAAAAAACGAGAAGCATTTACCTAATTGATGAACACTTCTCCTATGTGAATGATGCACCAAAATCAAAACTTCCCAGCCAGGCCCTACAGAACCTCCAAGGTTTACACATGACCGCTCAATATGCTATTATATGGAGGTGGAAGGATGGAGTGAAAAAGGTTTTGAGCGATCGGGGCCTGAACATACAGGAGGGTGAAGAGCGTGCAAGGAATAGACGGAATTGGAACGATATGGTATAACGGAGTCGACGTGCTGTCAATGGATTGAACCAGGGGATGTGAAGCGTCTGTGGTAAACCATGGAAAGTTTTGTGGGGCCTGGATGTGGAAAAGGAGCTGTGGTCTCGGTGCATTACACATGGCAGACTGAGTGTGAACGAATGTGACCTTTGTTGTCTTTTCCTAGCGCTACCTCGCGCGCGTGCAGGTGGAGGGGGTTGTCATTTCATGTGTGACAGGGTGGCGACGGGAATGAATAAAGGCAGCAAGTATGAATTATGTACATGTGTATATATGTATATGTGCGTGTGTGGACGTGTATGTATATACATGTGTATGTGGGTGGGTTGGGCCATTCTTTCGCCTGTTTCTTTGCGCTACCTCGTTATATATATATATATATATATATATATATATATATATATATATATATATATATATATATATATATATGATAGAGTGGCAGATATAGGGTGTTTTGGTCGAGGTGGTGTGCAAAGTGAGAGGGTTAGGGAAAATGATTTGGTAAACAGAGAAGAGGTAGTGAAAGCTTTGCGGAAGATGAAAGCCGGCAAGGCAGCAGGTTTGGATGGTATTGCAGTGGAATTTATTAAAAAAGGGGGTGACTGTATTGTTGACTGGTTGGTAAGGTTATTTAATGTATGTATGACTCATGGTGAGGTGCCTGAGGATTGGCGGAATGCGTGCATAGTGCCATTGTACAAAGGCAAAGGGGATAAGAGTGAGTGCTCAAATTACAGAGGTATAAGTTTGTTGAGTATTCCTGGTAAATTATATGGGAGGGTATTGATTGAGAGGGTGAAGGCATGTACAGAGCATCAGATTGGGGAAGAGCAGTGTGGTTTCAGAAGTGGTAGAGGATGTGTGGATCAGGTGTTTGCTTTGAAGAATGTATGTGAGAAATACTTAGAAAAGCAAATGGATTTGTATGTAGCATTTATGGATCTGGAGAAGGCATATGATAGAGTTGATAGAGATGCTCTGTGGAAGGTATTAAGAATATATGGTGTGGGAGGAAAGTTGTTAGAAGCAGTGAAAATTTTTATCGAGGATGTAAGGCATGTGTACGTGTAGGAAGAGAGGAAAGTGATTGGTTCTCAGTGAATGTAGCTTTGCGGCAGGGGTGTGTGATGTCTCCATGGTTGTTTAATTTGTTTATGGATGGGGTTGTTAGGGAGGTAAATGCAAGAGTTTTGGAAAGAGGGGCAAGTATGAAGTCTGTTGGGGATGAGAGAGCTTGGGAAGTGAGTCAGTTGTTGTTCGCTGATGATACAGCGCTGGTGGCTGATTCATGTGAGAAACTGCAGAAGCTGGTGACTGAGTTTGGTAAAGTGTGTGGAAGAAGAAAGTTAAGAGTAAATGTGAATAAGAGCAAGGTTATTAGGTACAGTAGGGTTGAGGGTCAAGTCAATTGGGAGGTGAGTTTGAATGGAGAAAAACTGGAGGAAGTGAAGTGGTTTAGATATCTGGGAGTGGATCTGGCAGCGGATGGAACCATGGAAGCGGAAGTGGATCATAGGGTGGGGGAGGGGGCGAAAATTCTGGGGGCCTTGAAGAATGTGTGGAAGTCGAGAACATTATCTCGGAAAGCAAAAATGGGTATGTTTGAAGGAATAGTGGTTCCAACAATGTTGTAAGGTTGCGAGGCGTGGGCTATGGATAGAGTTGTGCGCAGGAGGATGGATGTGCTGGAAATGAGATGTTTGAGGACAATGTGTGGTGTGAGGTGGTTTGATCGAGTGAGTAACGTAAGGGTAAGAGAGATGTGTGGAAATAAAAAGAGCGTGGTTGAGAGAGCAGAAGAGGGCGTTTTGAAATGGTTTGGGCACATGGAGAGGATGAGTGAGGAAAGATTGACCATGAGGATATATGTGTCGGAGGTGGAGGGAACGAGGAGAAGAGGGAGACCAAATTTGAGGTGGAAAGATGGAGTGAAAAAGATTTTGTGTGATCGGGGCCTGAACATGCAGGAGGGTGAAAGGAGGGCAAGGAATAGAGTGAATTGGAGCGATGTGGTATACCGGGGTTGACGTGCTGTCAGTGGATTGAATCAAGGCATGTGAAGCGTCTGGGGTAAACCATGGAAAGCTGTGTAGGTATGTATATTTGCGTGTGTGGACGTATGTATATACATGTGTATGGGGGGGGGGCCATTTCTTTCGTCTGTTTCCTTGCGCTACCTCGCAAACGCGGGAGACAGCGACAAAGTATAATAAATAAATAAAAAAAAAAAAAAAATATATATATATATATATATATATATATATATATATATATATATATATATATATATATATTATCCCTGGGGATAGGGGAGAAAGAATACTTCCCACGTATTCCCTGCGTGTCGTAGAAGGCGACTAAAAGGGAAGGGAGCGGGGGGCTGGAAATCCTCCCCTCTCGTTTTTTTTTTTTTTTTTTTTAATTTTCCAAAAGAAGGAACAGAGAAGGGGACCAGGTGAGGATATTCCCTCAAAGGCCCAGTCCTCTGTTCTTAACGCTACCTCGCTAATGCGGGAAATGGCAAATAGTTTGAAAGAAATATATATATATATATATATATATATATATATATATATATATATATATATATATATATATATATATATATATATACGTTCATGACACTACACCAGTAAGTCGACATATTAAAGAAATTAAGAAAAAAATTAAAAACATTAACTCGGTAACTGAAAGCTACCTTAAAAATGGCTTTTGGAATATCTTAGCACACCAGACACAATTCCTCAGCTCTGGTCATGTTCTGCAAGAACACATCCCTTACCATGATCTCAACGTAATGGGAAAAATTTAACAACTGGAAAGCTTGATACAAAGTAGCGAATATATTTCGCTTACAAAGCTATAACAAGAGAACAATACGTAATTTATCCAAATGTCGGCCACATTATACAGAACACGTACACGTACAGTCTTGTGTATTTATCTGAATTACGTCACTAAAGGCATGAAGATAACTTTCATATCACTGTTTCGATTCTCCACGAAGGAGACGGACAACTACCCAAAAACCGCCGATAAATTTGCAATTACGACCGCTCAACGGCCACCCATACTTCCTTTCATATAGGTTTACTTTGTATGAAGTTTACTTCCTAAAGAAAATGTTACCTCAGTTTCTCATCATCTTATGAAAGCGAATTCCAAAGACTAATCTTTTTTTTTTATCGGTCAAAACAGTGCGAATATAAGACGTTTGTCCGACCTTGGCAGGCGTGCTCCCAACCAAGCAGCAACAGTGAAAGTGTCTGCAGCACGCTCGCTCTCTCTAGCAAATTTGTACAGTGATGTGGTTCCTCATATGAATCATTGATACCATGTTGGTGAACAACAATTTCTTTCATATCACACACAACAAACACTGCGAAAGTTGACTAGCACTACCTGCAAAAAAAGAAAAAAAAACCCCGCTTCCACTCATTATCCACACAATCTTAAACCTACGAACACCAGTGGTGACCTTGGCGTCTCCGGGACCCTGGCCAGGAGTGGCATTACGGGCACAAATTTACAGTCTTCATTCTGATGACGTAAATTAAGCCAAAACATTCTCAACATCAATTTCGCTTTGTCCTATCCATGAAATTGCAATGAAAGTATCGATATTATATTGATGATAAATGGCAAAAAAAATTCTGCGACCCTAAAATTTGAGGTACTAAACTTACACGGTTTACCCTCCCAACAGGCCGCCCTGCGACACACACACACACACACACATGCGCGCGATTGAGTGTTGCCTACTAGAAGGATATATTTACAGCACCACTCGTCATGCTAATGATACCAAGATAAGTCACTCTGCAGAAAATAGAATCTATGAAGCACATATTGGCAAGTCTGTTGACTCCAGAGGAACAACCCCAGGGCCTGACGTGACCTCCCGCACGGCCTTAACCCCACTCACAGTCCTCAACACTAAACAGATCTTTCAGTAATGAGTATGTACAGTATACTCCCACCTGGGTCAAATAAACTTTAAGGATTTATTCAAGTATAATTTATGTACAAATTGCGACTGTTTTAACAGTTCATGACAAAATCAGTGTCGTAGGCTCCGCCATCGGAAGGTGATTCATACGACTTGTCTAACATTCACCAGGGCGGCAAGCACAACCCCCTCCCCCCAACACACACACACACACACACACACACACACAACAACCTTGCTTGCAAGGTCTTTGGTATGTAAGCCTTGTGATCATAAAGCCTCACAACTGTAACATAGAGTCCATATATGTATTTTTGTTTTTCCTTCTCCAGATACTTCTCTACCGCCTTAGTGTTAATATATCCCGAGTAACCTTGCCTGTAGTGATGCATCCGGTCTTTGGCAGCACTTGCATGTAGAGCAGATACTGGACGGTCACCGCCACCTCCTGACCAGCCTCGCTCACACACAACCCTCAGGCACGGCAGACAATACTAGGTGGGAGGGGGTGGATGGCCTCCAGTAGTACCCAAGGTAGGAGGAGTCTCGTCAGCCAATTTTTTGAGTGGGTAAATACGATGTCGAACAATTGTGTATGGGAATGGGCTATTATCTTACTAATGAATTCTATGAATTATTGTGATGTCCAAAGAAAGTGACACAGAATTGTCGGGCAATGACAAGACCACACTACTTTTCGGACACTGATTACCTCTCCCACCCCTCCCCCACACAGGTAAAGTTTCGCTCTTGCCCCTCACCCACCTCCTCAGGATATGGGCGAAGCGTGTCTGTCATCACAAAAACACGGCTGCACCTACTTAATACACTACTTACTTATCTACAAGGGAACATACAAGTTTATTAGTCAGAGAGAAGAAGAAAAGGGAGAGAGAGAGAGAGAGAGAGAGAACATCGGGTACTTACGGTCGGTCAGGCTGAGACTGTCGAACCTTCCGCTCGACCTCTGTGATCCACTCGGCCCTCGTCACTGACTTGGTGCGTCGCAGCTGCCTCAGCATCTGGTACATACAACACCAGTCATCAAATTGCCACGTACGTCAAGGTCTGAACGTGAAACTCATGCAAAGACATCTATCAACTGACGTCCTAAATCTTACAGCCACTTTATAATATCTATAACATTATCCGTTATAATAACTGCATTGGGTAAATAAATAATGATCTACTCGCATATTTAACTTTACTGATGTAAAGTGGGGGAAAATAACGATAAGAATATTTATTCTCGAATCCCCATTTTCAGACAATTCTTTGTCCATTGAGAACGGATCATACCCTACTGACTAATGGTCACTTAATGGAAGGGAGACTTGCCCCAGTTTGTAATACTAGCTGCAATATAAATGTGGAATAAGCACTAACAGCATACGAGTCACAGGTAAATATGTCATGTTCATAACAATAGAAATTATAACTACTGGAGAAACTAAAAGAAAAATAATTCAAACGATACTTTAAAAGTATGCCAAAATATATAATTCTGCATAAAGTTTCAAATTTTAGTTATCCCAAAAAGAAGCCAAAAATAAGTAATTCTATGTAATCAGTTTCAAGCTTTAATTTATCTTTAAGCTAAAAAGCGCTGAATGACCATTAAGTTCTAGCGTTACCAGATTATAATTAATCATTTCATCAAGTTTTCTTAATACAAAATGCCTTTCAAGTAGCCATCTATAAAGTAACTCTCTCAGTAGATTTTTGTGTGTACATACCGTAACGTTAAAGCACAAATTCCTATTTACGGTTTAATGATCGTTCACCAGTACACCAATTATACATAATATTTAGTACAATGTACTTTATACAATAACCAGTGTAGCAGGAAAAAACAAAAAACGAGTACAGTAAACATAAGGCTGGTTGGCTTAGATTAACAAGAGAAATCCCCAAGACATTAGCCACAGAACACGCTTTCCAATTAACAGTGCTTAGTGGCATGTCATTTCTAAGTACGTTCATAACGGAGTGATCCGAGGGCCATCAGCAGACCAAGAAACAGGGCCCCCGTGCCTTACATATCGGGTGGCGAAGCCTATGTTCTCTTCAACCTGCTGAACACACAAAGGGCAGGAGGAACAAGGAGCATTCCGCCCGACCAAACACAAACATCTACACTTAATTCTACACTGAATACTGGAGACGCACCCAGTAAAACACTGACTAGTTTGGACGACATTTAACGAAAGTATAGAGAGTTTTAAAACATTAAATGAACATTTCAGTGGTTCAATACAGGCATTACAAAACTCACAAAAACTACGATTCTAAGAGCTATTTAGCCTCGAGAAAGGCAGGTATTACTTTACATAGCTATCAAGAATGTTATCCACGACTACAGGATCCAAGAAGTTGCATGAAGCAATTTATTTGACATCAAAACTGAAAATATTTTGACAACTAATGAGCGAATGATGCGACGGTATAGATATACAGATGTTTGAATGTGGCGTCACGTCCGCGATGGCTTTCCATTGGCATCGTTTTCATGGAGTCATGCAGATATGAATATTTCTTACATTAAACGAATAGAGATACTTAATTCCTCGTAAACATCCCTACTCAGACCAAGGATCGTGCTAACGTGAAAGCAGCTGAAACTTATCTGATTAGTCTCAATATAATTTTTCACACATATTTCAATCCCGGATTCAGGTTTCATATTTAGAAGCCATGGTGGTTTAGTAATGATGGCATGAGTTCACACCGTCTATCTCTATAACGAATTTGAAAATAGTTATAATGAACCAGAAATGTAGCCATTGATGTGTGCAGGGTAGCCTCTTCTGTTCCGGCAATATTTTCGTTTCCCTACTGCAAGACCACAGAGGCCCTACCATCCTAGCATGAACCGGGGTTGTAAGCGTAGCTCTGATTCCTACCAAAATAATTAGGTCTGTAACCCTTCCCCTTTCCCCCTTCCAGAATGATTTGTCACCCGGTGCCTCCTCCCGTCCTAGCTTGCCACGTCACAACTTACGTAGTCAAGGTTTCTGGCGCCCAGGACAAAACGTTATTTGCTCCCCCCCCCCCCCAAAAAAAAAAAAAAAAACAATCACTTATCTTCTAACTTGTAACCATACATGGTACCCCTCCCTACCATGGCGCTGCTATTGATGGCTGTTTCTATCCCCACACCTCGAAACTTTGGAATTCTCTACCCTCTCATGTCTTACTCACCAACTATGACCTAATACATTTCAAAAGACATTTTTTTCACTTCCTCCAAAATTCGTAAATACTTTCCCTCGTTTCTTCTTTTTCCCTTTCATCAACCTCTCTCTCTATTTCAATTATGGCTCGACCTTGATGTGTGGAATTTTGTCCATGAATGAGGCCTCCAACGTAATTATATATATATATATATATATATATATATATATATATATATATATATATATATATATATATTTTTTTTTTTTTTTTTTTTTTAATTTTCCAAAAAAAGGAACAGAGAAGGGGGCCAGGTGAGGATGTCCCCTCAGAGGCCCAGTCCTCTGTTCTTAACGCTACCTTGCTGATGCGGGAAATGGCGAATAGTTTGAAAAAAAAAAAAAATATATATATATATATATATATATGTGTGTGTGTGTGTGTGTGTGTGTGTGTGTGTGTGTGTGGTGTGGTGTATCATCAGCAAAACAGACTCACTTACCAGCCTCCACCTCCCCCCCAATCCCCTACAGACAGCGTACTCTCTCCAAAACTCTTGCATTTACCTCCCTCACCACCCAACCCATAAACAAACAAAACAACCATGGTTACATCACACACCCCTGCTGCAGATCAACCTTCACTTGGAACCATTCATTTTCCTCATATTCGTACACACGCTTAAATACACTCTTTATAAAAACTCACTGCTTCTAGCAGCTTACCTCACACACCATATATTCTCAAGACTTTCCATAACGTATCTCTATCAGCCCTATGTCTTCTCCAGATCCATAAACCGCACACACAAATTCGTTTCTAAATATTTCTCGCACATCAATATATATTGGAAAGGATCACAATTCTGGGCATGATCAAGTATATTCCTATGATCCATGGGGAAAATGAAACACGATAATTTCCCAAGTGCACTTTCGTGGAATAATCACATCATCAGTGGGAGATACAAGAAAGAAATATAACAGTTGATATACAACGAAGGGACGTAACGAAGACGCCATTTGGTAAACAAGTGATTGTTTACCAAATGACGTCCTCCTACTGTTTGTCTCTTCGTTGTATATCAACTGTTATATTTCTTTCTTGTATCTCCCCCTGATGATGTGATTATTACACGAAAGTGCACTTGGGAACTTATCGAACTTATCGTGTTTCATTTTCTCCATGGACTCATAGGAATATACTTGATCACGCGCAAAATTAATCCTTTCCAATATATATATATATATATATATATATATATATATATATATATATATATATATATATATATATATATATATATATATATAAAGAAGGAACAGAGAAGGGGGCCAGGTGAGGATATTCCCTCAAAGGTCCAGTACTCTGTTCTCAACGCTGCCTCGCTAACGCGGGAAATGGCGAATAGTATGAAAGATATATATATATATATATATATATATATATATATATATATATATATATATATATATATATATATATAGGGGAGAAAGAATACTTCCCATGTATTCCCTGCGTGTCGTAGAAGGCGACTAAAAGGGAAGGGAGCGGGGGGCTGGAAATCCTCCCCTCTTGTTTTTTTTTTTTTTTTCCCAAAGAGGGAACAGAGAAGGGGGCCAGATGAGGATATTCCCTCAAAGGCCCAGTCCTCTGTTCTTAACGCTACCTCGCTAATGCGGGAAATGGCGAATAGTATGAAAGAAAAAGAAAGATATATATATATATATATATATATATATATATATATATATATATATATTTTTTTTTTTTTTTTTTTTTTTTTTTTTTTTTTTTTTATACTTTGTCGCTGTCTCCCGCGTTTGCGAGGTAGCGCAAGGAAACAGACGAAAGAAATGGCCCAACCCCCCCCATACACATGTACATACACACGTCCACACACGCAAATATACATACCTACACAGCTTTCCATGGTTTACCCCAGACGCTTCACATGCCTTGATTCAATCCACTGACAGCACGTCAACCCCTGTATACCACATCGCTCCAATTCACTCTATTCCTTGCCCTCCTTTCACCCTCCTGCATGTTCAGGCCCCGATCACACAAAATCCTTTTCACTCCATCTTTCCACCTCCAATTTGGTCTCCCTCTTCTCCTCGTTCCCTCCACCTCCGACACATATATCCTCTTGGTCAATCTTTCCTCACTCATTCTCTCCATGTGCCCAAACCACTTCAAAACACCCTCTTCTGCTCTCTCAACCACGCTCTTTTTATTTCCACACATCTCTCTTACCCTTACGTTACTTACTCGATCAAACCACCTCACACCACACATTGTCCTCAAACATCTCATTTCCAGCACATCCATCCTCCTACGCACAACTCTATCCATAGCCCACGCCTCGCAACCATACAACATTGTTGGAACTACTATTCCTTCAAACATACCCATTTTTGCTTTCCGGATAATGTTCTCGACTTCCACACATTTTTCAAGGCTCCCAAAATTTTCGCCCCCTCCCCCACCCTATGATCCACTTCCGCTTCCATGGTTCCATCCGCTGACAGATCCACTCCCAGATATCTAAAACACTTCACTTCCTCCAGCCTCTCACCATTCAAACTCACCTCCCAATTGACTTGACCCTCAACCCTACTGTACCTAATAACCTTGCTCTTATTGACATTTACTCTTAACTTTCTTCTTCCACACACTTTACCAAACTCTGTCACCAGCTTCTGCAGTTTCTCACATGAATCCGCCACCAGCGCTGTATCATCAGCGAACAACAACTGACTCACTTCCCAAGCTCTCTCATCCCCAACAGACTTCATACTTACCCCTCTTTCCAAGACTCTTGCATTTACCTCCCTAACAACCCCATCCATAAACAAATTAAACAACCATGGAGACATCACACACCCCTGCCGCAAACCTACATTCACTGAGAACCAATCACTTTCCTCTCTTCCTACACGTACACATGCCTTACATCCTCGATAAAAACTTTTCACTGCTTCTAACAACTTTCCTCCCACACCATATATTCTTAATACCTTCCACAAAGCATCTCTATCAACTCTATCATATGCCTTCTCCAGATCCATAAATGCTACATACAAATCCATTTGCTTTTCTAAGTATTTCTCACATACATTCTTCAAAGCAAACACCTGATCCACACATCCTCTACCACTTCTGAAACCACACTGCTCTTCCCCAATCTGATGCTCTGTACATGCCTTCACCCTCTCAATCAATACCCTCCCATATAATTTACCAGGAATACTCAACAAACTTATACCTCTGTAATTTGAGCACTCACTCTTATCCCCTTTGCCTTTGTACAATGGCACTATATATATATATATATATATATATATATATATATATATATATATATATATATATATCCCCTATCCTTGGGGACA
Organism: Panulirus ornatus; assembly: GCF_036320965.1. Classification (NCBI taxonomy): domain Eukaryota; kingdom Metazoa; phylum Arthropoda; class Malacostraca; order Decapoda; family Palinuridae; genus Panulirus; species Panulirus ornatus. The sequence goes on from NC_092240.1 coordinate 3,239,821, forward strand.
GGGGATTAAGAATACTTCCCACGTATTCCCTGCGTGTCGTAGAAGGCGACTAAAAGGGGAGGGAGCGGGGGGCTGGAAATCCTCCCCTCTCGTTTTTTTTTTTTTTTTAATTTTCCAGAAGAAGGAACAGAGGGGGCCAGGTGAGGATATTCCAAAAAAGGCCCAGTCTTCTGTTCTTAACGCTACCTCGCTAACGCGGGAAATGTCTAATAGTTTAAAAAAAAAAAAAAAAGATATATATATATATGTATATATATATATATATATATATATATATATATATATATATATATATATATATATATATATATATATACATATATATATATATATATATATATATATATATATATATATATATATATATATATATATATATATATATATATATATTTAGAAAACTGAAACTTCTAGCTTGAAATGAAATGAAAAAATGAATGTCACATAATGGTTCAACCTCTGGCTATGGAAAAGGGAAATGTATAATTTATTTACACAAACGTCAATAGTAGTTCTCATCAATTTAACCACTGTATCAATAAGCTTCAATGTCTAAGCTACATTTTTTCCAATTTCACTATTTTCTTGTCAAAGCACCATGTATGAAAACTATCACTCCAGTAACACAACTATAAACATTTACTTCCCCTTTAAATATATATATATATATATATATATATATATATATATATATATATATATATATATATATATATATATATATATATGAAGGAGTGAAAAAGGTTTTGAGCGGTCGGGGCATGAACATGCAGGAGGGTGAAAGGCGTGCAAGGAATAGAGTGAATTAGAACGACTGGTATACCGGGGTCAACGTGCTGTCAATGGATTGAACCAAGGCATGTGAAGCGTCTGGGGTAAACCATGGAAAGTTTTGTGGGGCCTGGATATGGAAAGGGAGCTGTGGTTTCGGTGCATTATACATGACAGCTAGAGACTGTGAACGAATGTATATATATATATATATATATATATATATATATATATATATATATATATATATATATATATATATATATATATATATACTTTTGGTATGAAATTCTGCGCAAATGTTATTGCATCAAATCAGCCAGTAGAGTACTTTAAGTGCGAAGTAACATTAAGCCAAATACTGGGATATATTCTCAATGCTGAGGCACTTACCTGGCCGTCTGGCCCCTCGTCACCAGCACGTTTAATGTTACTGTGTCAGGAGTCACACCCTGCCAGAGGTCAGCTCATTATATACTTGAACCTCCAGTTCATATTCTATTCGTCCAAGGAGATTATAATGTAATTACTCAGGCATTCTAAGAGACTGCTTGAGTAATTACATCATTCGTGTGTATGATGTAAGTTACCATTAAGCAGAGTATTCCAAAATAAAGGCTTGAGGGTCTTAAGCTAAAGTCTGCGCATAATTCTTCAGTATACGTAACAGTATGACATTCCTCGATTGCCGTGGTGGATAATGCAGACCGAACGGTAAATCGGCTTCGGTTCAGCAAACCAATTTCTTCCAGCAGTATTATAAAAGGTTACAAGATTATTCTTAGGTTGGGGTAAGAGATTTGAAGGTCGATAAATAATAATAATAATAATAATAATAATAATAATAATAATAATAATAATACAAAATTATGCATGACAAACTATAGCCATGATGGATACTGCGCCTGCGTGAAGCTCTGCACTTACGCCATTAGGAACTCCTTATAGAGATGGTCGGTAAAGAAAAAAAAAAAAGTAATAAAAGTAATAATTGGAGTCCGACTGAACGACAAATATATTTTACTTTGTGATGAAGTTCATGGAAAAATAAGTCTCCGAACGGTAGCAATTTTCATTCTTAAATAAACCCCGAAGCACATTAATCAAGAAGGTTGTACTTTCGGGAGTGTTCCAGGACTTGAAAATGTCTCCTCCATACAACCATAATTTATTGTTCACGTTTACGTGATACAACTTTACGAATTATCCACCATTCCCCACCCCACCATCGCAACGTGGCAATGCTGTTAAACCAATCTGAACCCTGAGTGATGGAGTCTGTTAACATACATTTGTATCATGTCAAGGCGGCCTATCCCGGTGGTGTCAGCTGGTTTAAACGACTCAAAAGTAACGTCATCATTAGGACATTCTTACTGTGTGGTACTGAAAAACACAACGAGCACTGAAACGTCTGTTCATACATTGTTCCTGGCTGCCAGAAACATTGTTCCTGGGCCACCGAGATCTTTTCTTGTTATCCCTAAACAATAGTAACGTTTGAATTTCTGGAATAACCATCTTACACCAGCTGGAAACCTGTGAAGCATGGATCTGATCTCCTCGAAGAGTCTTTCATGACAAATTAAGATTAACAATTATGAAACGACCATCAAATATTCACCTGTAGTACGTAATGCACATTACTGACCATGTTAGTTCATTTTCAAAATGGAATAAATACCAACAGAACCAGTTTAAGCTTTAGGGTTGGGAGGATGCATGTTCATCAGGCTTAACAACTGGATGAAGTTACAGTCTGGAGATAACAAATGAAGATTTCAGGACAGCCATATGTCTACCGCTGGGATCTGGGGACGGCCAACATCAGTTAGGATCCGTGGGGCAGCCATATGTCTGCTGGGATCTGGGCATATGTCTGCTGGGATCTGGGGACAGCCATACATCTGCTGGGATCTGGGGATAGCCATACATCTACTGGGATCTGGGGATAGCCATACATCTACTGGGATCTGGGGATAGCCATACATCTGCTGGGATCTGGGGATAGCCATACATCTGCTGGGATCTGGGGATAGCCATACATCTGCTGGGATCTGGGGATAGCCATACATCTGCTGGGATCTGGGGATAGCCATACATCTGCTGGGATCTGGGGATAGCCATACATCTGCTGGGATCTGGGGATAGCCATACATCTGCTGGGATCTGGGGATAGCCATACATCTGCTGGGATCTGGGGATAGCCATACATCTACTGGGATATGGGGATAGCCATACATCTGCTGGGATATGGGGATAGCCATACATCTGCTGGGATCTGGGGATAGCCATACATCTGCTGGGATCTGGGGATAGCCATACATCTGCTGGGATCTGGGGATAGCCATACATCTGCTGGGATCTGGGGATAGCCATACATCTGCTGGGATCTGGGGATAGCCATACATCTGCTGGGATCTGGGGATAGCCATACATCTGCTGGGATCTGGGGATAGCCATACATCTACTGGGATCTGGGGATAGCCATACATCTACTGGGATCTGGGGATAGCCATACATCTGCTGGGATCTGGGGATAGCCATACATCTACTGGGATCTGGGGATAGCTATACATCTGCTGGGATCTGGGGATAGCCATACATCTGCTGGGATCTGGGGATAGCCATACATCTACTGGGATCTGGGGACAGCCATACATCTGCTGGGATCTGGGGATAGCCATACATCTACTGGGATCTGGGGACAGCCATACATCTACTGGGATCTGGGGATAGCCATACATCTACTGGGATCTGGGGACAGCCATACATCTACTGGGATCTGGGGACAGCCATACATCTACTGGGATCTGGGGATAGCCATACATCTACTGGGATCTGGGGATAGCCATACATCTACTGGGATCTGGGGATAGCCATACATCTACTGGGATCTGGGGACAGCCATACATCTACTGGGATCTGGGGACAGCCATACATCTACTGGGATCTGGGGATAGCCATACATCTACTGGGATCTGGGGATAGCCATACATCTACTGGGATCTGGGGATAGCCATACATCTACTGGGATCTGGGGACAGCCATACATCTACTGGGATCTGGGGATAGCCATACATCTACTGGGATCTGGGGACAGCCATACATCTACTGGGATCTGGGGACAGCCATACATCTACTGGGACTACAGGGTAATGACAGATGCGTTCCACTCGCGGGTAAACCATAGAGCTTCTCTCTGTACCTCATAACCTTACAGATTACGAAGGTACTGAAATATTTCCATGTTATCTTGCCAAGTGAATCACCAAACATATTCTACATAAAATCAACACTACCACACACCTGAAGCCGGTTAAGTAATGCACAAAGTACACCAGTTAAGACACACGACCGAAAGCAGATAAACACACTTGGTAACACTGGATCATCTAATCTATATTGGGAACCCCACATTACACAAATATCCAAGTATACCTCAAAGAAACTGGAAGTCCTGTACAATTGCTTCCATCGTATATATATCTTTTTTTTTTTTTCTTTATCGCAGAATGGAGTACTGTTCTCATTTCTGCGACGTAGCGGTTAGCGTTGCTGACAGTGACCCATTCACAAGCCGCCCAGGGTCGAGGACATAAATAGGTTCGAATCCTGGTTTTGGCAGTTGGCAGTTGGTTCACAGTCAACCAAGCTGTTCATCCACCCTTGAGGGTTGGTCGATAAAATGGGTGTACACACACACACACACACACATATATATATATATATATATATATATATATATATATATATATATATATATATATATATATATATATATATATGTATATATATATATATCATTTATTTATTATTATACTTTGTCGCTGTTTCCCGCGTTAGCGAGGTAGCGCAAGGAAACACGAAAGACTGGCCCAACACACCAACATTCACATGTATATTTATAAACGCCCACACACGCACATTTACATATTCATACGTTTCAACGTATACATACATATACATACACAAACATATGCATATATACACATGTACATATTCATACATACTGCCTTCATCCATTCTCGTCGCCACCCCGCCACAAATGAAATGGCACCCCTTCCCCCCGCGTGCGCGCGAGGTAGCGATAGGAAAAGACAACAAAGGCCACATTCGTTCACACTCAGTCTAGTTGTCATGTGTAATGCACCGAAAGCACAGCTCCCTTTCCACATCCCGGCCCCACAAAACTTTCCATGGTTTACCCCAGACGCTTCACATGCCCTGATTCAATCAACTGACAGCAAGTCGACTCCGGTGTGTGTATATATATATATATACATATATATATATATATATATATATATATATATATATATATATATATATATATCGCTAATGAGCTAGCCTTGATTAGGGCTTCCGTTGTCCGTGCCGTCTCGGAAAAAAAAGTAGAGTTCAAAGCAATGTGACTTATCTGCCGTCTCAATCTGACCATAAACTTCACCCATTCACCTCGAGCAGCAGAACTAGCTTCCATCTCTCTTCCAATAATATTGATTTGGCTTCTGCTCTCAATGACTGGCTGGTTACGTCCTCCCACCATTACCTTGCCGACTTAAGCCTGTGCAAGCCACTGCGCCACATGATCACTGTGAGGCCGCTGGCAACTCAAGGGTGAGCCGTTGACATGAGTTGCTTCCCCAACATCGCTGAGTCTGAAACCTTTACCTCCACACGTCTAACCCTGCTGCTATGACCTGTCCATTTTCAAGACATTTTCCATCTCCAAAACTCGGTTCGTTTTTCCCCATTCCTATCTATAATTCTGTCCTTTTCTCTTCATATTTTATCTAAGACCTAGACTTTTATGTGCGACCAGATCTTGCGACGTAAAAAGTCATGGAAGCGTTCAGCGTCCAAAGGGCAGTGGACCAGGCCCATTCACGCGAGTTTTGAGGGGTCGCGGTCTGTGTTTACTATCGTACATCAACCGCCATTAACTCCCTCAGTCCTGATACCGCTCGAAGCGTGGGAACAGCTACCAAAACCCAAGTGCCATCGCGATACCGAAATCTTTCAACTCTTCCATGCCCCCACCTGCAGATAAGGTCGCCATGTTCAGAAGTCTGTTAAAGACATATCATCTACTCCAGTCAAGCCTGATCAACATCCTGAAATTCCTCAACTGTGGTTTGGACTCTGCTATCCATGCCCCACATCCCTCTCATACGAGAATGATAAGCTCTGTCAAGGCTGTTGTTGCCATCAGAAAGGCCTGACATTGTTCCCGAGACTTTTTTATGGATAAATCATAAACAAATGTCATCTACGCACTAATAGGTGTGGTTGGGATCGAATCCTTCCCACCTCAATTTTGAAATCCCCGAAGATGAGAGAGTAACGTGTTCAGACAGTATTGGGTGCACATCCTTGCCACACTGCTTTCATCATTTCTTGTGAGCTGTATCATCCACCCGGTTATTCCTCAGATACGCTGAACTTATCTTATCAACTCCTCAAATCACCTCAGAGTGATGTCTCCTTGTGCTACGGTAATGATGTGTAAGGAGTTTAATGACACTGATTCCCTCCCCTAGACTTGCATGAAGAGCTGCATGTACCACGGTCACAACTCATCTTACCCGATAATGCAGAAGTATATCAGCATCATCATAAAAGACCACAAGTGTTTCCAACATAGATACTAATGCATCGATAACTAGGCTCTCTCCCATAACATGGAAAGAGTTCAAGATTACACCCGAAGAAAACAAAGTACAACCAAGACCATGACATAGAAACAACCGACTGGTTTACTCAGAGTCGAGACAGATCCCACACCCTTCTCCCCGACTGTCCCCCAACAACGCCTCCCCGTGACAGTCGACCTGCCGGAACTCCCAACAGCCATTCAGAAAACCAAGTACTGAGTCAGCCCCGGGAAACAGTAAATAGATAAGAGGCAAGTTAGCATGCTACCCCTAAAAGGACTTCAATACCCTCTCAACATCTGCAGTGCTTCCCTAAGCACAAGACACTTTCCTCGAAGGTTTAAAGGGGCCATAGTAATAATGATACCGAAACCAGGAATGCTAAAAACAAACCGTGAGGAACCACTGCCCTCTTCCCCTCCTAGAGGTGCCGTGCCAGGACACTCTGAAAGAATTATGAACCCCCGACTAAGATGAAGCTTTGAAAACGACCTTATGACCCTAATCACTACGGCTTACAGAGGGGTAAAGAACCACCTTAGCAATTGAAACTGCTGCAAAAAATATCATTTCCAAAGAACAGAGAATAAACTGCACATTTCTTCACAGACACAAGCAAACCCTTTATATATAAAGTGTGGAGAAACAGTCCACAACACAAACTTTACAAACTTTCCCCGAGTGCAGCCATTTACAAAAGTGTGGATGTACAAACAGGGTAACAAGCATCCACAACCTCCATAAGAAGTCCACTGTTCTGTGCGAGGTAGAGTGCGCTATCATCCCTTCCATACGATCACACGAGTTTTGTAGTCATGTTATCTTCCGAACGCACTGCTTCATCGGTTGGCTGGTTGCCATGCCCAGACTCAGGGGTAACATGTTGCAGGCAGAATTATTTCAACCTGAATTTGACACCAATGAATTGATTTCTCCTCAACTCCGAGTGTAAGGGATGGCTGCCACAACACTCCAACATGCATTCTCATATATTTCGAGCTTTACGGCTCTTAAAATAACATTACGAATGCCATTCGTCGTTCTTGGAAAAAATCAGTTTTGAACATCAGGGATTTCGCTACATACAGTAATAGTAACACCAAACATCTTCGCATCCATATACATACAAGTATATAATAAAGATGCTCAGACACGTTTAAGTGCATGATGGTTTTCATATCATTCATGCGACACGTAAAAAAAAAATGAAAAATAGTTTAAAAAACGAAAAGTAGTTTAATGAGCAAATCAATTTGAATATAAATTCAACTAACTGACGACCGGGAGACCTACAGGCCATGTTGAGTGCCACTATACGAAGTGTTATCACTTAACTGATATAAACACTCAGTTGCTGGGGCAATCAGGCGGTAACCTCACGACCCTGACGCAGTCACCACACTGCTTGCCACCGCCTGCACCTCCTGGTAAGCTTGACCACCAATAGAACCCTCACGGATCAGGTCAAAGGTCCTGCCATCATACCCAAGCTGGTACCGTCGTGCTCATGCGCCGTACCGTCGTGCTCATGCGCCGTACCGTCGTGCTCATGCGCCGTACCGTCGTGCTCATGCGCCGTACATCGTGCTCATGCGCCGTACCGTCGTGCTCTTGAGCCGTACCGTCGTGTTTATGGGATGACATTATTAATCAAATCAAACCTCGATACTATAGCGTCACGGGGAAGATTCAAAAGCATTTAGACAATTTTGAGAAAAACGTATGTAAATAAGGACAAGGTGTAATTCTGTGGGGACTGGTGAAATAATTTGGAAATAACCAGCGTTAATGGCAGGGTTGCTAGTGGTACCAGGCAAACTGCAGCAAATGGTCAACTTCACCTTATACAAATCATGAGTGACCTCATCCGCTTACTTCCCAGCCTACATGTGCACTTTGTCTGTTGGTGAATATTTCCCTCAGCCATGACTTCTTCTGCCGTCTACCCCAGCCCTAAGCCCAGGACCAGGGCCGCCCTCCGCCCCGTTCGGGCGTCCTAGGACCATCAGTTTTGCCACCACAGCGCGTCGCTACATATCACCAGTTCCTTCTCCCACTTACTGCCTGTAGCAATCTGCCTCATCTCCAACACTGCGCGGATGGCACCATACCCCCAACACTGCCAAGGGCGGCTTCAACCCCCCAACATAACTAAGGGCGCCGCTCTCCTAACACTAGCAAGGAAGGCGCCATTCTGCCAACCCTAATGAAGACAGAGGCAGAGCCCTCCTCCAGCACTATAAAGGGTGGTACTCTCTCTCCAACACTACAAAAGGTGGTGCTCTCCCTCCAACACCACAAAGGGCGACTATCTACCTCCAACACTAAGTATAAGGCAGTGTGCTCCCTCCAACACTACCATTGGCAGAGCCCTTCCTCCAATCTCCCTCCAAAACTTCCAAGGGCGGCGCTCTCCTTACACTATAAAGGGCCGCGCTCTTACTCTAGCACTACCAAGGATAGTGCCCTTTGATACTGCAAAGGGCAACAATCTTACTCCAACACTAACAAGGGCAGCGATCATCCTCCAACACTAACAAGGGCAGCGATCATCCTCCAACACTAACAAGGCCAGCGATCATCCTCCAACACTAACAAGGGCAGCGTTCATCCTCTAACACTAACAAGGGCAGCGATCATCCTCCAACCCTAACAAGGGCAGCGATCATCCTCCAACACTAACAAGGGCAGCGTTCATCCTCCAACACTATCATTAGCGGCAACCTCACTGGACCCTCCTACAGATAGCCACACCCACCGTTACAACTTCCTGCAACCAGCACCACAGCCTCTCCTAACCACCACCATAACCTCTACCAACAGCTGTCACAACCTCTTCAACCACAATCAGTGATCCCTTACCACAATTGCAACCTCCTCCACCCACAACCACAACTTCGCCAACTGCCATGACAACCTGCTCCATCAACCACCACAACTCTCTCAACCTCCCCTAACAACCATCAGAAACTCCTTAACCACAATTACAACCTCCTCAACAAGACCTCCCCAACCTCAACCTCTCCAACCACCATCATAACCTCCACTAAACACCACCACTAGTTCCCTCATCCGCAACCTTTCCTCGCCACCACAACAACCTCCCCTGCCACCACCACAACCTCTCCAGGCACCACCACCGTAACCTCTCCTGCTACCACCACAACCTCTCCAGCCACTACCACAACCCTCCAGCCACCACCACCACAACCTCTCCAGCCACCACAATCGCCTGAGCCACGTGCAGTCATCTAGGAAGGACCCCGATATCATCAGAGTCCCGAGTTTCACGCCACAGTCCCCGATATCATGTTAAGGTATCCGATTTCAGGACAGTCCCTAATTTCATGTTAAGGTTCCCGATATCATGATAGGGGTCCCTGATATCAGGTCAGGGACCCTAATATAACGCTACGCTTCCTGATATCACGCTTAGGTCCCCGATATGCTAGGGTTCCTGGAATCCTGCTTGGCTTCTCGATACCATACTAGGATTCATGATATCGGTGCTAGGGCTCCCGATATCATGCCAGGGGTTCCTCAGGTATTGTGACACGGTCCGGGGTTTTCCGTGAGGTAAAAGACGGGAAACGCCAAGTTTATGGCCTCCCCAAATGTGTGACACCGGAAACCAGGGCTGCGACGCTGGCAAGGCCTCAGCACGGCCGCCCACGGCTGGCATCCACACCCTAACACGGCCGCCCAGGGCTGGGATCCATACCCTAACACGGCCGCCCAGGGCTGGGATCCATACCCTAACACGGCCACCCAGGGTTGGGATCCCCACCCTGGGAAAAGGTCTAAACCTTACACACTGCCTGGCTAGGATGTGACCACGACGGTACAACCCATACATTTGCACCCTGGAACTCTTCGTCACTAGATCTCTGTAGCTCATTTACGGATGGCAATATCCCTGAAGATTCTCTGGCACTATACCCAAAATTTGCATAGACCTTATGTTGAGTAGGAGATGCAACAGCAGAGTGAGGAGGAGAGGCTGAATCACAGGGCTGTGGCGTGGAATCGTGGGTTTTGAAGTGAGTAGGGTTTGTGGCTGAGTAAGAGAGTAGGAGGAGGAGGAGGAGGCGGAGGGAACCACAGGGTGAGATGATGTCGCTCCATCAACGATCATGATGGAACGACTGGGATGAACCTAATGGATCAAAGAACAGATAATGTTTGAATATGCTAAGTGTCGGAAGAGTGGAGAGAGAGAGAGAGAGAGAGAGAGAGAGAGAGAGAGAGAGAGAGAGAGAGAGAGAGAGAGAGAGAGAGAAATGCATACATTCGTGTCAGTCGACTTCCCAATCTTGCCGTAATGTCAGGTGGAGCTTCGAATCCTTCGGGTCCGGCATGTCTCATCCTCCCACCCTACTTCGCCCTAGGGTCATTCAGAACATGATAACCACAGCAGCAGGGGCGAAGGCCGCCTGGTAGGCCTGCTCATCTCTCACTTATCTTGGTTATCTTGAAGACCAATCTGAAGGTCATACCTCTGTCCACCTACAGCAAAGCCCACAGACTATTCCACGGTTCACTTTGACTTCCTATGCCCTGGTGCAGCCCATCAACAGCACTTCCAGCCTTTCTGTCACATGGATCCCAGTCACCCTGCCCAGTTCATACTTCTTTCGCGGATAAATTTTTCCGATCTTTAACCACACGTATCTCAACTTCTATAACCCAACCTTCCCCCCTCTACCATACCTAATCATTTCCTGCTCTCCACCTGATAACGTCACTCTTTTCGGCATCTCATTTTCCAATTACTCTGGATCATTCCACTTCTAACCCTCCCTCCCACGCCATCACCCCTCCTTATACCGAACCACTGCTATCTCAACTTTGTTGAAAGATATTTGCACAGTCTCTTACTAAATCTCACTAGCTTCCTTCTGTTCAGCTCACAAAAATCTAAGTTCAGCCCTAAAACAACAGACGGTCAGTGCAACCATAACCTCCACTCCTTGGACACCACAAACACTGAACAGCACAAAATCTAATTCCAAAAAGCTTGGGTGTTGTACTGGTGCCTCTTATTCCGTTCCAAATCTTCAGCACGCTGCAGTCTGGATATACTTGTAGTGACTTCTTTAACCGTCCTCCAAGAAAGCAGAATAAAAAACCTTAAGCCATATCAACTCTTAAACCAATAAACTTGACCCGCGGCAGGCGCCTGATTGCTGCTTCCCATAGCTCCAGTGTGAAGGCTAACTACACGAGGACTAATCGTTATGATAACCCTTTCCTAATACAAAGTAGCTGTGGAATTCTCTTCCGCCTTCCTCTTTCCCTTTCTTGAACCTTTTCATCTTGAAAAGTCGTGTCTACAAGGACCCACAGAGCTCAAATTAACCATTGATGTTTCATTTCTTTTCCCGCACTTACCTTTCCTTATCATGATTACGGGATGTTTGTGTCCGTGTTGTATGTCTTACTAAAAATCATATATTTTCTCAGAGTTGGGACCCCACGATTGTAAACTCCCTTTCCGTACCATCTAAAAGGTAATTACATATCTAATATAACGGACGATCTCCGATTAGTTCCATTTGTCCAAGAAACATTAACCATTTCAGCATGAGTTTACCTTGAAAGTTCCGATAAGACAAGATAACACAAGCAAATTAAAGTGTCTCCGTTCAGGGTACACCAGTGATGATAACATTAGACCCACTAACACTAACATTCCGAAGAGAAATATCACGATAAATTATTAACTTTGGTAACACCTACTGTAACAATACATCTGAGAGTACTGATTGTAAAGTTAGCCTGGTAAAAATATACTCGGCAAAATTACTATCCCACAATACTTTGCCATAAAAGATGTCAAACTTGGGTTATGTAAGTGAACAAATTTCCCATTCAACAACGAGTCTCAAAGCTAAGGGGTTCGGCAGCCAGACGCAGCCCAGGGGTGGCGAGGGATTCCAGCGTCAGGAACAGCGCGGGATAACCACCAAAGGCAAGCAACTTAACGTGTTGAACGAGGCAGTAAAGGAATTATTGGTTGATAGGTTTTGTATAGTCTATATATTTTCTTGATTTTCCTAACGTGCGTATTCTGTTACTTCAAATCCTCGTGGGTGCATATGCAACACAGAGACCTCCAGTGCAAGTGTCTATCCAATAAACTAGATATCAATACACCAAGAAAACCCATGAAAATCCAGCCGTCGGGTCTGTTTCTTACACCCAGAACAGCTCGCAGTCACCACACATTTTTTGGGGTGACATTTGATAGTCATTTGCAACTGTTGCACGTGATAAAACAAATTTTGTGATATCTTTATTGAAAATGTCCTGCCAGCATGAACTCTACTCACGAGAGTACCCATGCAAGGGACCAGAGACCTACCCTCGCTCATTTCCCAGGTACGCACTTATCAACACAACACAGATCCAAAGAACGAATAATATTTCCGGACACAATATATATATCAAGATAGCTACTACTAGCAAAAATTAGCGACGAATGGCGAAACAGAGGAATAAGTATATATGCACTCAAGATTAACATGTTTGTTGTCGCACTTCTCTCAAATCAAGGCTTCATTTTTTTCTTAGATATTCATAAAGTGATGTACGGGAAGTTTAAAATGAAGTTTACATTACCCGCGTAGCCTGAGGCTTGCAAGAAACGTGATGTGGCCATGAATATATGAAGGTTTCAGGCTGTAATACTGACCCATATTCATACAGAGAGGCTATGATACACAGCGAGTAGTAAACAGTAAGCAGTGTAACTAGATTTAGACACCACTGTTCACACCTCTAAACAATGACATAGGTAATTATCACAACATATGACACTAACAGTATACAATTTGCATTCCTGTGTGTTTCACTGCTTATATTTTGCAACAATTCATACGTTCAACAGGTTATCTCTCCACTATCAATTCTAACATAATTGATAGCTGTGGCACTGCTTACACAAATGACGACAGACTTCCATGTGAAGAAAATTATTATGCAAAAGCCTTAAATGCTATTTCTGCAAGAAAACTTACATAATCTTCTAGTCATACAAAAACACAAAGGTCAATAACCATAATTCTAGGCCTCTATACTTTTGTAATCCTAAATACTATAACAATTTTTGAAGGGTACCCACCCTATTTTCCTCTGCTTGAGCGTTAACACCTGTCTTTACAACTTGAATGTCATTCTCCGGCGACCTGCCATCATCACTGTCGACACCGCCGATCGACATCCTCCCTCGCAGAAACCTGCTACCCGACTAAAGGCAAGGTGTTGTGGTGGCAACGAGTACGGTGAACACGACATATCTTTCGCTCACTGGAAGGTCGACTGCCTCACTGTGTTGCCGTGTCGGTGGGACTGTTGCCACTTCGTCAGCAGTTTTCTTTTTTCATTGTGTGTGTAAAGGCCTAAGGTATCGGTTCCTGCCGATATTTTCACATTCATTGCGTATAATATCTGCGAAATTGCATATCAATCTGGTATCAATTTACAATGTATTTGACCCTGAACAAACATGGTCACGTCGTTACTTTTATTTCAGTCTAATTTGGTGCATACAAAACTAAAATTGAGTATGTCAAACTATTTTGGTTCATGCAAAACTAAGGTTTAATCCTGTCAATATATGACTTTTAAGGAAGGGAAGATAGACTGACAGAAGTGGTCGGAGTTAATGAATATTACAAATGTTAAACGTTTCTATGACTTTGTTTTGTGGTAACATTTCTTATGACATTCTAGCTGATGTGTACGCTCGTACATACATTTTACCAGTGGATGACGGTCTTAGTTACCTGATAACAATTTGCAAAGCGTTCGGAAATACATATTGGAGCCTCCTCTATTTATCGTCGTCTTGGATACGATAATTATTATATGTGGAGAATATTTTTGGGAACCTTTTTTTTCATTAAACAGAAACATATATATGATGATTTTATGTTTGTTAGCTGGAGGGGAAAATGTTATAGATTAAATAAATGGCGATGCCATCTATAGTTCTGTGGGAAGAGACTGAACTGTGTCGCGGCGACGCTTGCCAGAGTTGCCTTTGGCAACCCTTTTTCACCCTCAGCAGTAGTCCACGCGGGTTTGGTCATGACAGTGACCTGACATGCGGGGAACTGGATGCCCCCTGAAACCATACTCCCACGCCTTGCGCAACCCTTCTGGCCGGCAGTGACTCACTGGCCTCTTTATCAAGGAATCGTAATTCACATTACGCGGGTATGGACCCACATGTAGTCCCGGACAGTCATATAAATCGTACACGGATGCCTTGAAGCCTAAGCCATACATGCAGTCAAGAGTGTGTATGGCGTTAGAATTGTTGTAAACACATGAGGGAACTGTTTAATATACGTAGATTGGTGGCTACAGCTTGATGGCGACGGCCTTATTGGCCCAGGCAGTCGATAGGCTTCCGACCAATCGACCTGAGGCCAGTCAGATCGTGACACTATCTTTTACGAACAAGCGCCTCCATAATCAGCAGCACAGTATGGCCACGGCTTCTCCTTTCCGAAAGGAACTCTGGGACTTCTTTGAATACCCCCTTCAACGGCGGCACAATGTGACTCCGTTTTCTGTGCCCTCAAGCAGGAGTTATGCGAGACCCCATCAGTGCCTCCCTCCTGCAGGAGCATCACTACAGAAACTCGACATAACTGTCTACCCTGTAGCCCAATCACAGTATCGTGGCGACGCCTCCCTTCTGCTGCACAACCACGGGACATCAGCTACGCTTCCTTCTTCCTGCTTTCTGTAGTATAAATAACCACGGGACCTCAACGACACCTTTTGTCTTGTGCATCATCCGCAGCATAGTCACGTGACCTTGGTGACGCTATCATTGGGATATAATCCACTTCAACACCAGTTCCGTTAAAGTTATAGTAGGTACAACGAGAAGGTCATACGGTCATCAACTGTGTACCGAGTAACGTTGGAACCAGGAGAAGCCAGGTCCAGCATATGCCACTTGTCTCGGCCGGTGTAAGAAGTCGACTCTGGATGTTAGTAGTGCTGGGCCGTCATCGTACCGACGAAGATGAGTTGAATTCAACTGTTGACTAATTAGGAACCCTCGATCCTTCACGGCGGTGTGTCATTCTTCACCGCTTGCAACTTGGGTGTTTCTAGACATGAAAGATGGTGCTTCGGGATAGGATTGAGGACTGCAACAGCCAGTGGTGTGGGAGGTGCTGTGCACCACCACAACATTATCAACAAAAAATGTCAAGCGATTCAGACCTTGCAAGGTGGTTGCCACTTAATGTGACACCTGAAAGAGTTACGGGACACCTGACCGTCAACCATTCAACTGTATTTCTCTATGATTAAGACGACTTCACTCGCTTAGATAAAAACTTCTAAGCTTCAGCCCATGACGGTACTGTGCAAAGGAAAAAATATAATTTTATGATAGAAATGGTGGAGAACAATAACATCAATAATAAGAATAATAGTGATGTCATTATAACATTCATTCGTAAAATGAAATCAGAAAATATATAAACTGAAATCCTAGAATGGCTTCTGCACAGTGACTGCCGCTGTCCAACTCCCAACCTTCACGCACTCATGGCAATGGTTAGTAGTGATATTCTGAAGTATCATAGTTACTCTCTTCATTCGCAAATGCAGTTATCTTTGTTGCTTTGATATCCACCATTTCCAGAGTATTTGAATCCCTCCTTAACTCCCATATCTTCAAACACCTTGAATTTCACAGTCTTCTCTCTGATCATCACTGGTGATATTCTTCCCTATCTTCCTGATGTCTGGTCATCATCCCTGAATGATTTGGGAAAATCCTGTGCAGTTACCTTTGACATAAACAAAACTTTTGATAGGGTGCGGCATCGGGGTCTCATCTCTAAGCTCTCCTCTTTTGGCTTCCCTCCCTCTCTTGGCTCCCGTATATCCAACTTCCTCTCTATGACCGATCGAACTGTTTGTTGATGAATCAGCCTCTCCCACTTTCTCCATCAACAGTGGAGTCCTTCAAGGTTCTGTCTTGTCTTCTGCGATTTTTCTCCTTCTTATCAACTATTTTCTTTCCTCTAGAAATAAACAAATGCACTTATACGCTGACGACTCAACGTTGACTTCCTCCACATCCTTCGATTCTGCTCCTCTCACTTTGTCTGCATCTTGTCTCGACATAACTTGCTCAGTAAACTTAGACAGGATGTCTCAGTAGGGTAGACGATATCTGGTTAAGATTAATGCCTCCAAGACTCAGGTTCTACTCACTTCTCTATCGGAAATTTCTCACAACTTTCCTCATTCCTTTGACGGTTCTGAAATTCCACCTCCTGACTTAATTAACATATTTGATATTACTGTAACTTCTACTCTTTCTTGGAAACCCCACATTACGGAAATAGTTATCTACCTCTAGAAAAATGGGAATCCCATTCAGATATTTCTTTTCTTCAGAATAGTTGCTCCTTTATATATATATATATATATATATATATATATATATATATATATATATATATATATATATATATATATATATATATATACAGATAGATCTGTCCTTGTATGGGATGCCGCTATCACATATGGAATGGTTTTAGCTCTGCATCCAGAGGTAAGTCGAAAGCGGTCCGACTTAAAAGTTCTCTTAGGCCAGGGGGTTGCGAAGGATTGATAGGGAGGTCAAGAAGCCTTGTGAAAACGTGGATATTTTTCATATACACGTCATAGTCTCTTCAGCACATGACCTCTTCCAGGAGAGATCAGTAATTCAATTCTAGTGTACTATGCATATCATATCCCAAAGTCTGGATGTTGGCCTTTTGTGTTCTACCATCCGCCTCCACCTACCTTTGTGAGTCTGGGTTTTCAACACTTGTCCAGATCAAAACGAAAAGCAGAAACATTCTGGATGTGGAGGATAACATGAGACTGGTTCTCACAAACACTCAGCCACACATAGCAGGACTCTCTTCTCAGATGCAATCCGAACCATCCTCTTACCTAGGCTGGATAGTTGAAGAAACGATGGATATCAGCGAGTGAAAATATGAGTTTAGCTTACTAAACTTTTAATCAAAGTACCTAACGGCACTGTATAATGCATCATAGAAGCATTAAAACCTTTATTATTCACTGTTATGTTGTTTCATGATTTCACTTCTTACAAAATGGATTCTCGAATGACTGAAACTAAACAGGCTAATATGGGGGGGAGGTGGGTTGCGAGTGTTGAGGTACTTTGAGAAAGGGGTCGCGAGCGGAATAAGGTTGGGACCCACTGCTCTATGTTATCTTCAAAACTTGACTTAATTGCCCTATGCCGCAGTGTTGGTTCACTTTCCCTCTTCTGCAGGTATTACGTTCCCCCCCCCCCCCAGAGCTGGCTGCTTGTGTACCGCCAGCAACAGCTAGACATGATTAATGTGTGGCTGTTTTCAGCTCAAGGATGGTCTGTTTTGATGACTTTTTCTTTTCCTATATTACAAAGCTTTGGAACTGCCCCCTCTTATGTCTTTCCCAATAACTGTCACCTGCCACGTTATAAAAGACAAGATTTTTCACCCTCCAAAATACGTAAATACTATATCTTCTTTTTTCCTTTTATCAACCTCTTTATATTTCATGCAAGGCTCGGCCTTAATGCTGACTTTTGTCCGTGACTGGAGCATAAAACGGAAAAAAAAGAAATCTAATTCAGACCAGCAACAGTGGGAGGATACCAGGATTCAGGCGTGTATATAACATTGTCATAACCAAACACATTTGTCGATTCAGCAAATCACCAGGTAACTACATTATTAACAAAGGCTATTTACTGGAAAAGGAACGATGGAGCAGAAGTACATCCTAATTCTATGATGAAGTCTCGGTAACCCAGACTTCCAACGTTAGCGGGAACTCACCTACCGTTGTTGCCATTCTGGGGTCAGAATGCGTCCATGTTTACCCTGGGGTGCCAAACTTTGCTGCTACATAAGATGACTAGATTTTGGTCATTCTGATAAAGCTCATTATTGCTACGTGGTGGTGTGTGACAACATCGGACTGTTGACACCAAATCACTCTATCATATTGCAACAAAACCCCTACAGCACAAGGTGAGCCACCCAAGCATATTTTTTTTTTATAGTAGCTAAGACGACACGGGCAACTGAATGACCTTATATATATATATATATATATATATATATATATATATATATATATATATATATATATATTTTTTTTTTTTTTTTTTTTTTTTTTCTTTTCTTTCAAATTATTCGCCATTTCCCGCATTAGCAAGGTAGCGTTAAGAACAGAGGACTGGGCCTCTGAGGTAATATCCCTGGGGATAGGAGAGAAAGAATACTTCCCACGTATTCCCTGGGTGTCGTAGAAGGCAACTAAAAGGGGAGGGAGCGGGGGGCTGGAAATCCTCCCCTCTTGTTTTTTTTTAATTTTCCAAAAGAAGGAAGGATATATATATATATATATATATATATATATATATATATATATATATATATATATATATATATATATATTTATTTATTTATTATTTATTTTGCTTTGTCGCTGTCTCCCGCGTTAGCGAGGTAGCGCAAGGAAACAGATGAAAGAATGGCCCAACCCGCCCACATACACATGTATATACATACATGTCCACACATGCACAATATACATACCTATACATCTCAATGTAGACATATACACACACAGACATATACATATATACACATGTACATAATTCATACTGTCTGCCTTTATTTGTTCCCATCGCCACCTCGCCACACATGGAATAACAACCCCCTCCGCCCTCATGTGTGCGAGGTAGCGCTAGAAAAAACACCAAAGGCCCCATTCGTTCACACTCAGTCTCTAGCTGTCATGTAATAATGCACCGAAACCACAGCTCCCTTTCCACATCCAGGCCCCACACACTTTGCATGGTTTACCCCAGACGCTTCACATGCCCTGGTTCAATCCATTGACAGCACGTCGACCCCGGTATACCACATCGTCCCAATTCACTCTATTCCTTGCACGCCTTTCACCCTCCTGCATGTTCAGGCCCCGATCACTCAAAATCTTTTTCACTCCATCTTTCCACCTCCAATTTGGTCTCCCACTTCTCCTCGTTCCCTCCACTTCTGACACTTATATCCTCTTAGTCAATCTTTCCCCACTCATTCTCTCCATGTGACCAAACCATTTCAAAACACCCTCTTCTGCTCCCTTAACCACACTCTTTTTATTTCCACACATCTCTCTCACCCTTACATTACTTACTCGATCAAACCAACTCACACCACATATTGTCCTCAAACATCTCATTTCCAGCACATCCATCCTCCTGCGCACAACTCTATTCATAGCCCACGCCTCGCAACCATACAACATTGTTGGAACCGCTATTCCTTCAAACATACCCATTTTTGCTTTCCGAGATAATGTTCTCGACTTCCAAACATTCTTCAAGGCCCCCAGAATTTTCGCCCCCTCCCCCACCCTATGATTCACTTCCGCTTTCATGGTTCCATCCGCTGCCAGATCCACTCCCAGATATCTAAAACACTTCACTTCCTCCAGCTTTTCTCCATTCAAACTTACCTCCCAATTGACTTGACCCTCAACCCTACTGTACCTAATAACCTTGCTCTTATTCACTTTACTCTTAACTTTCTTCTTTCACACACTTTACCAAACTCAGTCACCAGCTTCTGCAGTTTCTTACATGAATCAGCCACCAGCGCTGTATCATCAGCGAACAACAACTGACTCACTTCCCAAGCTCTCTCATCCACAACAGACTGCATACTTACCCCTCTTTCCAAAACTCATACATTCACCTCCCTAACAACCCCATCCATAAACAAATTAAACAACCATGGAGACATCACACACCCCTGCCGCAAACCTACATTCACTGAGAACCAATCACTTTCCTCTCTTCCTACACGTATGCATGCCTTACATCCTCGATAAAAACTTTTCACTGCTTCTAACAACTTGCCTCCCACACCATATATTCTTAATACCTTCCACAGAGCATCTCTATCAACTCTATCATATGCCTTCTCCAGATCCATAAATGCTACATACAAATCCATTTGTTTTTCTAAGTATTTCTCGCATACATTCTTCAAAGCAAACACCTGATCCACACATCCTCTACCACTTCTGAAACCACACTGCTCTTCCCCAATCTGATGCTCTGTACATGCCTTCACCCTCTCAATCAATACCCTCCCATATAATTTCCCAGGAATACTCAACAAACTTATACCTCTGTAATTTGAGCACTCACTCTTATCCCCTTTGCCTTTGTACAATGGCACTATGCAAGCATTCCGCCAATCCTCAGGCACCTCACCATGAATCATACATACATTAAATAACCTTACCAACCAGTCAACAATACAGTCACCCCCTTTTTTAATAAATTCCATTGCAATGCCATCCACACCTGCTGCTTTGCCGGCTTTCATCTTCCGTAAAGTTTTTACTACCTCTTCTCTATTTACCAAATCATTTTCCCAAACCCTCTCACTTTGCACACCACCTCGACCAAGACACCCCACATCTGCCACTCTATCATCAAACACATTCAACAAACCTTCAAAATACTCACTCCATCTCCTTCTCACATCACCACTACTTGTTATCACCTCCCCATTATATATATATATATATATATATATATATATATATATATATATATATATATATATATATATATATATATATATATCCATATATACGTTATCTGGGATGCGAAAATGGATATATTTGAAGATAGAGTAGTCCCAGTGATGCTGTATGCATGCGAGGCATGGACTATAGATAAGGTTATGCAGAGGAGGGTGGATGTGTTGGAAATGAATTTTTTGAGGACAGTAAGTGGTGTGAGGTGGTTTGATTAAGTAATGAATGGGTAAGCGAGAGGTGAGGTAATAAAGAGTGTGATTAAGAGCTGAGGAGGGTGTGCTGATATAGTTTGGACATAGGAGGGGACTGTGTGAGGAGAGATTGTCAAAGAAGATATCAGTGTTAGAAGTGGTTGAGTAAGGAAGAGGGAGACAAAACTTGAGATGGAAGGATGGTTTGAAAAAAGTATTGAGTAATAGGGGTCTGAACATGCAGGAAGGTGAAAGACGTGCACAGGATGGAGTGCATGTGGTATCCAAGGGGCGATGTGCTGACAATGGAATGATCCAAGGCATTTGAAGCAGCCGGGTTAAACCACGGAAAGGTTTACATTGTCTGGTTGTTGATGGGGTGATGGGACGTGGTTATCAGAGGAGAGAAAAAATATATATATTTAGGGAAATTTAAGTCTTAGCCCCCTTTTCTTGAACTTTCTCACTACCATGTAATTCTTTAAACTGTAGTGTGCTGTCAACATTTACAACTTCAACTCTTTCCGTATCCTATCAATACTCTACTTTGGTGCTGTAAAAGTACCAGAACTTTTAGCATCTGTTATAATCCCTTTTTGCTCCATTCCTGTCGTTAGCTGTGGTTGCTTTATATTTGCACCTGTCAAAGAATTGTTTGCTGTTGACAAAATCAAACTGCTTCAATTTTCTCCCTTGCACTGTTGGCAACTTTATGGCCCTCATCCTCGAATTTGTTTCTCTTCACCTGACCTTCATGATTAGATTTTTTTATTCTTTAAATATGGTGACCAAAACCTGGGAAACGTGTTATAGGTCTGGCTTAGTTTACGTTGTAGATAGTTCACCGAAGATTTCATTTTCCACTTACCAACCAGCAAGCAGTGTTTCCTTAACAATTCTTCGAAGGTGGAGTTTTGATTGGTTTGTGGATTTTAGAATCCCTCAGACACAGATTTCTGTTGCATATATCCTGCTGCATAATATTCACAATGTATTGCCGGTCTTCACCTGCTCGAAGTTGCAGCGTAAATGATTACCTTTGATGGGGTTGTATACGTGATATTTGACGAAACAGAGTACTATCTCTTCAAAGAACTTTTCATAGTAGTCCCTCATATCCTTGCTACTTATTGCAGCACAACCTTAGAACTGCACATACCCTGGGACCCCTTGTAAAAGGGTTATAGGATGTGGAAAGATAATACTACTACTACTACTAATTATTATTATTATTATTATTATTATTATCATTATTATTATTATTATTATTATTATTATCGTCAGAAGGCCTTTCAATGAGTCCATGTCCCTCGTTACCTTGTATTGAGTGTACTCAGGGTGAATTTTGTCAGTCGTATTTAGCCCAATTGTGGTGTTTGTTATGGTCCCCTTGTAAGTTGATGCAGTCTCGCTCACTCTTTACCGCTCTCACGAACTCTTAATCAAACCACAAATCGACAAACATATCCTGCCATGTCTCAGTCACTCTTTACTGCTTTCACGAACTCTTAATCAAACCACAAAGCGACAAACATATCCTGCCATAAGTTAAGAATGACCGGTCATTGGTGCACTGTTGGTGACCGTAACATTTCAGACTCCGCTGACATACAACCTTTGTTCCCTTCTTTCTTTCTTTTTCTTTTAAACTATTCGCCATTTCCCGCATTAGCGAGGTAGCATTAAGAACAGAGGACTGGGCCTTTGAGGGAATACCCTCACCTGGCCCAATTCTCTGTTCCTTCTATGAAAATATATTTCTGATCACTTAATTGGTCCTTTTCTTCCCATTATCCGTGTATAGAAGTAAAACTTTATAATCATTTCATACATATGGAGCAATGTCAAAGCCTCCTGGCAGTTCAGGGCCTCACAATATACAAATTTATTTCTGGTATGAAACAGAGCTCCCGCTATCACGAAAGTCCAAAATGTTGGTACTAGTCATTTCCTTTCCCTGAGTCTGTGTTGCCTGTCACTTACGTAGTTTATATTTTATAACTAATCATCATCCATTTCCTTATTGATTATCTTTTCTAATGTTTTTGTAGATAACGTGTATACGCATACATGTATAAACATACAGACACACACATCGTAAATGCACTTGATTTAAAGAAACGTATGAAACTGTTGTCTTTATTCATACTGTGCAGTTTCTAAGAAATTGCTCAAAATAAAGCGTTTCTTCTGAACACTGTAATCCAAATATCAGTTTATATACATGTTCTCTTAATGTTTGTTCTTTGTCAGAGGTAAACAAACATGGGAGGGAAGACGGTCGCTTATTTTTATGATCCAGACGTCGGGAACTTTCATTATGGTAAAGATTTTGCATTAATAAGTTTACATTATTGTATCTTCTATGTCAACCATGGTCGTAATATTGTTCTGTATCCTATGTAAGTCATGTAAAAGATGACATAACCATACCTGAAGGATTGTGGTGACTGTGGTGCTACTACTATGTTAAATTAGTTAGTGGAACTTTAAACAAAATTTCGATAGTTTTGAAGTTTAAAGACACAATTTCAGTCACTTTGTAAGTGAATGGATTTCATTTTTCATTGATGGTACAATATATATATAAGAGCGAGATTGAGGAAGCCAGATGTAGAGCATTCTGTTTTTCTTACACTGCGATAATGAATATGGCTGCTCTGGCAAGGGCTAGCTTTAGTTGAAGTTTAGGGGTACTACATACATAACATGGATTTAAAAGAAATGCATATTATATTTATATTGGCGTCCATACACTCCGAAATCCACCGAAATTGAAGGAAATCGCACTAGAGTCGGTTACATACTCCTGAAATACTGCAGGAGATCCAGTTGTATAATTATATTTAAGTTTATGTCAACATTTTATTGCTTTTCTGTAAGTATTTTCGTGATTTTCGTGATTTCCAATCAATAGATGTAATGCATTTAAGTGTAATAAAATCCCTGATTAAGCCAAAATTTAAACTGATTTTACCAAAACTGTGATATGAAAGAAGAAAAGGTTCATAGCCAATCATAGAAAGAATAATAATTTTGCTTTATGTTCTCACCTGATCAGTCCCCCAAACACTGGTATACATGTTGAATAGCAAAATTTTGAAGTTCTGAAGTCATTTTCCCATATGAAATGAAATAACATCATAAAAGAAATACCATCAAAGAAGCAATGTAGTCCATAATGAGGGAGAAACAGAAAGATTTGTGTCAGCATATGGGCATGATATCAATAAGTGCTGAAAGTAGCCTTATGTTGACATGTCTTTTAAGGCAGTGGTGACTTTTTAAACAGTGTTTTTGTGTACTTTCTTTTTATATTAAGGTAAAGTCCACTTTATTCCTTATGTCTCCATTGTCTCTGAAAATGTTGCAGGTTTCATTATGACTTTTGTTGTTTAATCATATGTATTTATCAGTTTATCCTTACTGATCTTGGCCCCTCTTTATTGATATTATAACCATATCTTTGATGAAACAATGACAGTTTCCTTATCTATAATTCTTTTTATTTCAGTCCATTCTTAGAAACTCAAACATGAAACAAAATATACAAACAAATGAAATGATGGTAGATGTTGTTGACTTAGCAATCTTGGATCAGTCATATTATTGCCATGACTGTTGATGAGTTGTGGTGCCATGATGGTTGATACTGATATTAATAGACTACATATAAAGAGATGAAATAGAATAGATGAATTAATAACATTTTATAGCATTTAGGATAACTAGGGTAGTCATGCTATCTTCTTACAAGCACCATACACCTACTCAAACCTTGCTTATTTTCTTCATGTAAGTCCTCTTGCCTACTCCTGTTTGCTCAAATGCTTTTAAGCTTAATAATGATAGAATTCATCAAATCTATGGCCCCTAGTCCCCAGCATCACAGAGTGCTAAGAGTCTCCAGGTTTCTGCCTGACTTTACTGTCAGTGAGAGGGAGGGCTCAGACAGCGGAAGTGGTACTGGCCCCTCCCATGACCTTTCCCTCTTTGTTAAACCATCCTTTTTTTTTACTATTCATTTTACCAACATTCATGTTCTCTCTATCAGCCTTTCCTCTTTTGAACAGTATCTGTCTTGTATCTCTTCCTAATCTTTTCTCTGAGCCACAGTTGTCGAAAGATGTTCTTAGTAGTTCCTTTTTCATATCCGACTATAATCTCCACTCATGATTCCAGTTCATGGGTGGTGTTTGTGCTTATTCCAGCATCAACACACCAATTGCATGTCTCAAGGACTTGAGTCCCCAAACTTTGATGGTATTTGGCTCAAGGTCTGTCTCCCAACTACCACACTTTTCCTGTTTCGCCTACTGCTCTCCCAGTTCTACAAATTTTATATCTTTCTTTGATCATCTGAATTTCTGCCATTAGACTGTGGCATCCTCTCACCCTCAAGCTGAGATCCTCTACTTAGGGGATTCTAGTGTTTACCATAGAAATGGTTGAATTCCTCTCATACGAGTGGTGGAGGGATTGAAGCCCTCATATTCTCCATTCTCAACGATAAGAGTAAATTATTTCCCACCCTATTCATATTCCCGACTGCTGTGACCACTCTTCTAATATTTTAGATTTCTTTTTCACCTCTAGTCTATCCTGCTGTGACTGCACAATCTCATCTGATTGCACTCTCATAAATGTGTCTGTTTTGATGTCATAGATACTGGCACCTCAACAAAGCTAACTGGAATAACTAATGTAACCTCTTTTTTTTTACTTTTCTTGGGTAAATTACTGTCCAGTATGTGGTGATGCTTCTATCTCCACAAAACACATAGCAAAGGATATTCTTGTTGGAATGGAAGTATTTATCCCTTCCTCCAAGATGGCCTCTTCTTCCAGTCCATGGTTCAACCGTTCCTGTTATGAGGCCATTCAGGCAAGTGATCAGGCATATTGGTCTTGCAAAAATGCTCCTTTCTCTGACTCCCATTCAGTTTTAGTGACTGCCCATAATCATTGCAAGTTGTTATTTGTGAGGCAGTATTCCTTTATTCAGTAATAGTTCTTTCTGGTCTTTAAGTAAAGGCATCTCAGACAACTGTCACACCTTTCCTTCACTTTTTGTTCTGATGGCACCATAACTGTCTCTGAAGTAGACAAAAGCAACTGCCTTTGGTTCCCGTTTCTCTTCAGACTCCACCTTAGATGACTCAATCATTCCTTTTATCTCCTGATGCTCCTCTTGCTAATCCTATGCCCCTCCTCATAATCTCTTTTCGTAATGACCGAAAAGCACTTCTCTCTCTGGACACAAGCAAGGATTATGGTCCTGATGGCATGCATCCCTGTGTAATGAAAGAGTGTGCCTCTGAACTTGCACCTGCACCTGTCCCTGCTTGTCTGTTCTGTTTCCATTTAAAAACCATCTTGGCAGCATATGTTGATAAATCTCATCTCTGACAAGGGTGACTGTTCTGGCCCCTTTAGCTATCATCCTACTGCTTTGGCAGCTACCATTTCCAAAGCCATTGGATCCCTCTTCAACTCCCATATCCTTAGACACTGTGAATCTCACAGTCTTCTCTTTGATCACCAATATTATTTCTTTAAGGCACAATCTACTGGTGATGTTCTTTCCTATCTTACTTATTTCTGGTCATCTTCCCTGAAAGATTTTGGGGGGTCTTATGTAGTTGCCCTTGACATATCCAAAACTTTTGACAGGATGTGGCATTGGGGTCTCATCTCCAAGGTTCCTTCTTTTGGCTTTTCCATCTTTTGGCTTCCCTCCTGAACTTTGCTTCATATCTAGCTTCCTTTCTGGCCAATCTATTTCTCTTTGTTCAAGGATCAGCCTTCCCCTTTCTCCATCAAGGGTGATGTACTTCAAGGTTTTGTTCTATCCCTTACACTTTTTTCCTTTTTTTTTTTTTTTTTCAATGGTGTCTTCTCTTATACAAATAAATAGGTGCACTCACACACTGACAACTCAACACTGCATTCCTCCACATCCCACAATACTGCTCCTTCTCCCTCTCGATCTGCATGTCATTTTGACACAGCTTCCTGAATAAACCCAGACTTGGACAGGTTATTTGAGTGGGGTAAACAAAGTCTAGTTAAGTTTAATGCCATAAGGCCCAGGTTCTACCCATCTCTTTATCGAAAACTTGTCGCAACTTTCCTCTCTCCTTTGACGAATCTGTAATTCCAGCTCTTGACTCGGATGTCCTTGGTGTTACTGTAACATCATCTCCCTTGGAAACCACCCATCATGGAAATGTTGGGTCTATCTCAAAAAAACAGGAGTCCTGTTTAGATGTCAAAATTTCTTTTCTTTTAAACAGTTATTCCATTTATACAAAGGATTGATTTGTTATTGTATGGAGTGTTGCTCTTACATCTGGGGTGGTTCTGATTTTGCATTGATTACTTGATAGAGTTGAGTTGAAAGTGGTCCAACTAACAAACTCTCCCAGGCTAACTTCACTGCTTGACACTCTTTCCTTACGCCACAATGTTGGTATCCTTTCCCCCCCTTTATAGGAATTATTTTAGTTTTTGCTTTTGAGAGCTGGATGTTTGTGTGCCCCCACCACTAGCTAAACTACGCAATACTTGGCAAGCTGCTGTGTCTCATGATTACTATGTTGCCATTGGCCACTCGAGGGTGAGCCATTTTAATAACTGTTTCTTTTCAAGGGTTATTACACACACCATTCCTAGATTGTATTTTGTGATTTAGTATTGTTTTTCATATTTGTTTTTGATATTGCTGCTGCTTGTTGTTTTGGCTGTAAGAAAAATAAAGGCACTTTGATAGGGAATTATTGAAGACAGGCAATTTTTTGTTCAACAGGTCCTGGACATCCCATGAAGCCACATCGCCTTTCTATCACGCATAGTCTTGTCCTTCATTATGGCTTATACAAGAAACTTCAAATCTACCGGCCTTATCGAGCAAATTTCCATGATATGACTAGGTGTGTATGATTGAAGTGTTGTCTTACAGTTTTGAAGTTAGGTAAAGTAAACAGTTTACCAAAAATGTATGTTCAGGGAGAGGCATCCTGGTACAGTATTAGTACCTAAAGTCTTACCAACAGTCTTATCATTTCCATATACAATTTTTTTATTTATTTATTATTGAGCTAGGTGGAAACTTGTAACATCTGGAATTTCCAGTATCTTCTAGTACAAGCCAAAGTAATTTGTATCCACATTATTTTATCTGGCATGATTTTATCTCAGTACCAGATGGCAACGGTATGACCTGCAAATATAGAATTGTTTGCAGGACATCATGTTATCACCCCTACATTTCTCTCTCTCTCTCTCTCTCTCTCTCTCTCTCTCTCTCTCTCTCTCTCTCTCTCTCTCTCTCTCTCTCTCTCTCTCAGTATCAGATGGCAATGTTATGACCTGCGAATATAAAATTGTTTGCAGGACAGTAGGTCATCACCCCTACACCTCTCTCTCTCTCTCTCTCTCTCTCTCTCTCTCTCTCTCTCTCTATATATATATATATATATATATATATATATATATATATATATATATATATATATATATATATTTATACATATATTTATACATATATGAGGTAAAAAAAAAAAAAGGGCAAATGAGAGTTGGGGTGAGAGAGTATCATTAAATTTTAGGGAGAATAAAAAGATGTTCTGGAAGGAGGTAAATAAAGTGCGTAAGACAAGGGAGCAAATGGGAACTTCAGTGAAGGGCGCAAATGGGGAGGTGATAACAAGTAGTGGTGATGTGAGGAGATGGAGTGAGTATTTTGAAGGTTTGTTGAATGTGTTTGATGATAGAGTGGCAGATATAGGGTGTTTTGGTCGAGGTGGTGTGCAAAGTGAGAGGGTTAAGGAAAATGATTTGGTAAACAGAGAAGAGGTAGTGAAAGCTTTGCGGAAGATGAAAGCCGGCAAGGCAGCAGGTTTGGATGGTATTGCAGTGGAATTTATTAAAAAAGGGGGTGACTGTATTGTTGACTGGTTGGTAAGGTTATTTAATGTATGTATGACTCATGGTGAGGTGCCTGAGGATTGGCGGAATGCGTGCATAGTGCCATTGTACAAAGGCAAAGGGGATAAGAGTGAGTGCTCAAATTACAGAGGTATAAGTTTGTTGAGTATTCCTGGTAAATTATATGGGAGGGTATTGATTGAGAGGGTGAAGGCATGTACAGAGCATCAGATTGGGGAAGAGCAGTGTGGTTTCAGAAGTGGTAGAGGATGTGTGGATCAGGTGTTTGCTTTGAAGAATGTATGTGAGAAATACTTAGAAAAGCAAATGGATTTGTATGTAGCATTTATGGATCTGGAGAAGGCATATGATAGAGTTGATAGAGATGCTCTGTGGAAGGTATTAAGAATATATGGTGTGGGAGGCAAGTTGTTAGAAGCAGTGAAAAGTTTTTATCGAGGATGTAAGGCATGTGTACGTGTAGGAAGAGAGGAAAGTGATTGGTTCTCAGTGAATGTAGGTTTGCGGCAGGGGTGTGTGATGTCTCCATGGTTGTTTAATTTGTTTATGGATGGGGTTGTTAGGGAGGTAAATGCAAGAGTTTTGGAAAGAGGGGCAAGTATGAAGTCTGTTGGGGATGAGAGAGCTTGGGAAGTGAGTCAGTTGTTGTTTCGCTGATGATACAGCGCTGGTGGCTGATTCATGTGAGAAACTGCAGAAGCTGGTGACTGAGTTTGGTAAAGTGTGTGGAAGAAGAAAGTTAAGAGTAAATGTGAATAAGAGCAAGGTTATTAGGTACAGTAGGGTTGAGGGTCAAGTCAATTGGGAGGTGAGTTTGAATGGAGAAAAACTGGAGGAAGTGAAGTGTTTTAGATATCTGGGAGTGGATCTGGCAGAGGATGGAACCATGGAAGCGGAAGTGCATCATAGGGTGGGGGAGGGGGCGAAAATTCTGGGGGCCTTGAAGAATGTGTGGAAGTCGAGAACATTATCTCGGAAAGCAAAAATGGGTATGTTTGAAGGAATAGTGGTTCCAACAATGTTGTATGGTTGCGAGGCGTGGGCTATGGATAGAGTTGTGCACAGGAGGATGGATGTGCTGGAAATGAGATGTTTGAGGACAATGTGTGGTGTGAGGTGGTTTGATCGAGTAAGTAACGTAAGGGTAAGAGAGATGTGTGGAAATAAAAAGAGCGTGGTTGAGAGAGCAGAAGAGGGTGTTTTGAAGTGGTTTGGGCACATGGAGAGGATGAGTGAGGAAAGATTGACCAAGAGGATATATGTGTCGGAGGTGGAGGGAACGAGGAGAAGAGGGAGACCAAATTGGAGGTGGAAAGATGGAGTGAAAAAGATTTTGTGTGATCGGGGCCTGAACATGCAGGAGGGTGAAAGGAGGGCAAGGAATAGAGTGAATTGGAGCGATGTGGTATACCGGGGTTGACGTGCTGTCAGTGGATTGAATCAAGGCATGTGAAGCGTCTGGGGTAAACCATGGAAAGCTGTGTAGGTATGTATATTTGCGTGTGTGGACGTATGTATATACATGTGTATGGGGGGGTGTTGGGCCATTTCTTTCGTCTGTTTCCTTGCGCTACCTCGCAAACGCGGGAGACAGCGACAAAGTATAATAAAAAAAATATATATATATATATATATATATATATATATATATATATATATATATATATATATATATTTTTTTTTATTTATTATACTTTGTCGCTGTCTCCCGCGTTTGCGAGGTAGCGCAAGGAAACAGACGAAAGAAATGGCGCAACACCCCCCCATACACATGTATATACATACGTCCACACACACAAATATACATACCTACACAGCTTTCCATGGTTTACCCCAGATGCTTCACATGCCCCGATTCAATCCACTGACAGCACGTCAACCCCGGTATACCACATCGCTCCAATTCACTCTATTCCTTGCCCTCCTTTCACCCTCCTGCATGTTCAGGCCCCGATCACACAAAATCATTTTCACTCCATCCTTCCACCTCCAATTTGGTCTCCCTCTTCTCCTTGTTCCCTCCACCTCCGACACATATATCTTCTTGGTCAATCTCTCCTCACTCATCCTCTCCATGTGCCCAAACCACTTCAAAACACCCTCTTCTGCTCTCTCAACCACGCTCTTTTTATTTCCACACATCTCTCTTACCCTTACGTTACTCACTCGATCAAACCACCTCACACCACACATTGTCCTCAAACATCTCATTTCCAGCACATCCATCCTCCTGCGCACAACTCTATCCATAGCCCACGCCTCGCAACCGTACAACATTGTTGGAACCACTATTCCTTCAAACATACCCATTTTTGCTTTCCGAGATAATGTTCTCGACTTCCACACATTCTTCAAGGCCCCCAGGATTTTCGCCCCCTCCCCCACCCTATGATCCACTTCCGCTTCCATGGTTCCATCCGCTGCCAGATATATATATATATATATATATATATTTCTTTCAAACTATTCGCCATTTCCCGTGTTAGCAAGGTAGCGTTAAGAACAGCAGACTGGGCCTCGAAGGGAATATCCTCACCTGGCCCCCTTCTCTGTTCCGTCTTTTGGAAAATTAAAAAAAAAAAAAAGAGAGAGGGGAGGATTGCCAGCCCCCTGCTCCCTCCCCTTTAGTATATCCTCCCCTCTCGGTTTTTTTTTTTTTTTTTAATTTTCCAAAAGAAGGAACAGAGAAGAGGTCCAGGTGAGGATATTCCCTCAAAGGCCCAGTCCTCTGTTCTTAAGGCTACCTCGCTATCGCGGGAAATAGCGAATAGTATGAAAAAAAAAAAAAGAATATATATATATATATATATATATATATATATATTTTTTTTTTATTATACTTTGTCACTGTCTCCCGCGTTTGCGAGGTAGCGCAAGGAAACAGACGAAAGAAATGGCCCAACCCCCCCCCATACACATGTATATACATACGTCCACGCACGCAAATATACATACCTACACAGCTTTCCATTGTTTACCTCAGACGCTTCACATGCCTTGATTCAATCCACTGACAGCACGTCAACCCCGGTATACCACATCGCTCCAATTCACTCTATTCCTTGCCCTCCTTTCACCCTCCTGCATGTTCAGGCCCCGATCACACAAAATCTTTTTCAGTCCATCTTTCCACCTCCAATTTGGTCTCCCTCTTCTCCTCGTTCCCTCCACCTCCGACACATATATCCTCTTGGTCAATCTTTCCTCACTCATTCTCTCCATGTGCCCAAACCACTTCAAAACACCCTCTTCTGCTCTCTCAACCACGCTCTTTTTATTTCCACACATCTCTCTTACCCTTACGTTACTCACTCGATCAAACCACCTCACACCACACATTGTCCTCAAACATCTCATTTCCAGCACATCCATCCTCCTGCGTACAACTCTATCCATAGCCCACGCCTCGCAACCATAAAACATTGTTGGAACCACTATTCCTTCAAACATACCCATTTTTGCTTTCCGAGATAATGTTCTCGACTTCCACACATTCTTCAAGGCCCCCAGAATTTTCGCCCCCTCCCCCACCCTATGATCCACTTCCGCTTCCATGGTTCCATCCGCTGCCAGATCCACTCCCAGATATCTAAAACACTTCACTTCCTCCAGTTTTTCTCCATTCAAACTCACCTCCCAATTGACTTGACCCTCACCCCTACTGTACCTAATAACCTTGCTCTTATTCACATTTACTCTTAACTTTCTTCTTCCACACACTTTACCAAACTCAGTCACCAGCTTCTGCAGTTTCTCACATGAATCAGCCACCAGCGCTGTATCATCAGCAAACAACAACTGACTCGCTTCCCAAGCTCTCTCATCCCCAACAGACTTCATACTTGCCCCTCTTTCCAAAACTCTTGCATTTACCTCCCTAACAACCCCATCCATAAACAAATTAAACAACCATGGAGACATCACACACCCCTGCCGCAAACCTACATTCACTGAGAACCAATCACTTTCCTCTCTTCCTACACGTACACATGCCTTACTTCCTCGATAAAAACTTTTCACTGCTTCTAACAACTTTCCTCCCACACCATATATTCTTAATACCTTCCACAGAGCATCTCTATCAACTCTATCATATGCCTTCTCCAGATCCATAAATGCTACAAACAAATCCATTTGCTTTTCTAAGTATTTCTCACATACATTCTTCAAAGCAAACACCTGATCCACACATCCTCTACCACTTCTGAAACCACACTGCTCTTCCCCAATCTGATGCTCTGTACATGCCTTCACCCTCTCAATCAATACCCTCCCATATAATATATTATTTTTTTTTTATTTTTTTATTATACTTTGTCGCTGTCTCCCGCGTATATATATATACACATTCACTTTTGCAAGATAACTTAAGAATGACAAATGATTGTAGTATCCCCTGTGAAGGTGATAAAACTATTTGATTTCTGGGTATGTAGTTGCATTAAGTTTCATGTTTATTTGGAAAAGACAACACAGTGTTTTTGGACGTTCTGTAACTCAGGAGTGGTGAATGATGAAAAGTGTAGATTTATGATGTAACCTTTGTATAACATACAAGTTTTTGAAAACCAGTGAGATCATTAGCTTTTTCTTCTTCATGTCTTTAACTTGTAGCAGGACATGAAACAATGCAGATACCTCTTGTTAACATTTTTCCCTGTCAGTCTCATTTGCTGCTCATCACTACAGACATTGATACTCATTGTGTTTGCTTACTTTATTGTTGGATGTTTTCCATGTTCTGTAGTTATGGCATCCAGTTGTAGTTGGATATCTATTAACATTCTTTATTCTGGCTATGGAGTGAAAACAAGTTGTGCTAACACTGCATCGGAAAAGAGACATTTTTAAATGACTGAAGAAAGGTGAGGAACATGTGTTTTATGAGTTAATGAAAGGTTGTCAATTATTAACGATATCGAGGTCTGAAAAGAACAGGTATTCAAGTTTTTCACTGAATCTGAATCAGAAAAAGCTGTTGCTTGCTGAAGGTGCCAACCCAGTCAGCACTGGAAAATCAGAAAGATTTACTATAATGAGTTTTTTTTGAGAATAAAAAGAAGGAAAATTTGGAAAGGAGAGTGAAAGATTGTGTATGTGTTGTCAAGTTTTGTGTTAGAGATGGAAAGGATTTGAGTTTGAAAATTGAGGGCCACCAACCCATGAATAAATGATACAAAAAAGAAGGGCAACCTTGGCCAGGTTGGGATATGTGATATACGATACAATGCTGTCTCACTATAGTGTCATCAGTAACCTTTCTTATACCTTGGATGGTGAGTGCCTGTCATTGAGTGCTAGGTGCCTCTTACTACTATCAAAATTAAGGGATCTGGAAGACGTTGTATTATCATGATTGTTTTTAATGAAGGAAATACTGAGAGAGGGGAGTGAGAGGTTGCATGTTGTGTTAGAGAGTGTGTGAAAGTGTTGATTGAGCACCAACAACCCATATGAAAATGAAATAAAAAGATTAAAAAAAGAACAGTGACCTGGGCCAGGAGGGAGTACATGACAAACAAGTACTGGCTTACAATATCACCATTACTAAGCTTTCTGATACCTAAGTGATAGTTCTTCCTTAGATGGTGGATGCCTTTCTCCTACTGTTAGGTGCCACTTACCACAATCAGTAGTAAAGGGATATATATAATTTTTATTCCCCCAAGACATCTCTTCATCCAATCCATGGCTTAGTTATTCGTGTTTTTAGGGTATTTGGGCTGTCATTCTGATTTTAACCCTGCCTGAAATCTGCAGATTTATTATTTGTGATGTAAATCACTCTTTTATCCAAAGGAAGCATAACAGCCTCTTGTAATCTCTCAGGAATATGGCCAAAATATATAACAACTTTTAGTTTCTATTTAAATCTTTCTGGACTATGGCCAAAATATATACAGGTACACCACCGATTTTCTGGCACTCTTAGTTCCAGAGCCTTACCGGATTAACCATTTTGCTGGACCAACCATGGTCATGTAATGATAATTCATCAACACACCTCTAACCCACTAATTATACTCCCATGTGTCTAAAGTATACCATGTACTGCTAGAAATTTAAATTAAACATATTAAATGTTGGACTACCCTAAGATGGTAAGTCTGTCCAAAGATTGTTTGAATCCTGTGGGGTCTTCTTCATCTTCTGTTGTTAGTGTTTTCTTAGGTGTGCATTGCCAGAATAATGCAGTTTCTGCATTATACACCTGCTCAGGACTGAGGTGTTCGTCTGCTACGAGTTTTGCAAATTATCAACATACTCGGCAGCCCCTTCATGGTTTGCAGACTGTTTTTCTCTGCACACTTTATTCATGGAAGTTCCATGACGCTCCTTGAATCTTTGAAGCCTTTTTTCATTATAGTCATGCTCATGTTGTAATTTAAGGTCTTTATGGAACAACTTATCCTGGTCCATTATCTTGCTACCTGACAAGTCCACTCTATCACTGTGACACTGTCGAAACCATTCCATCATCACTCAATCATGCTCAGTACTCTTACCATCTTTTATGTTTTTGTAATCATCATTTGTTTCTTGGAATTGCCGTCTGCTTAGAATTTCAATATTTTTCTTACTCTATACATAACATTAGATAAACAGTTGATGAACCAATACTGTAGACGTCACAACACTTAGCACCAACATTTATGCCCTTTTTTCTAGCTGATCGATTATCTTGGGTTTAAATTGACTGTGTTTACATTTGACTCCATGACACCTCATAGCCTAGGTAACCTTAGCAGTAAATTAAGCAAATACTAGAGATTCCAGTTTGCGACACACCACAATCAAGTCAAATTAAATATAGACCCATACACACATAGCCATCTGTGTGCCTCGTGAACGCCCTAGTAGCGCGTATTGAGTTCCCATACTTAATTTCCCTCCTAATGTGGCCGCCTAACCATGAGGCCAAAATCGGTATCTGTAGTCTATGATAATATGTCTGTGATCCTCTGTACCATACTAATCTCAATTAGTTCATCAGTACTCTTCCTTTTTCCAATACTTACATTTCTCAATTCGTTCTCAAATTACGTTCCTTATTAATTAATTTACTTTAATATTGGCCCTCCCCCGCATTAGCGAGGTACAATCGCAAGCAACACAAAAATAGGCCAACCACCACATACCATGTACTAATCATATCTTTTTCCACATTTATATTTACATACTATGCGCTCTCACGAACGTTATGGAGGTAGTAATAAAACAGGAAATGGACCGGATTCACTCACAAGTACAAAGTAATTTGCGTTGCGAATAATGGTACAAATGAGTTCATCTAAAGGAAATCTGAAGTACTTAGATTATCAAAAAGGACTGATGCAATCCCTGTTTGAAGCGTGCAAACCTGATATCACATCGTAATAGAATTGCCAGGCCTTTGTCATCTGCTATGTACAGGCGATGCGAAAAAGACTTTTATTTTTAATTCCGAGTCCCAATGATGGTGCTCCTGATCTTCTCTGTCCCTCCACACGAAATTTGCTTGGTTTTCAAAAAATAATGAATTTGGGTGAAACAGTAAATACCTTGGAATGGCTTGTTACAGTCTTTTGTATCACATTCTAGTACGTAAAAGGTGAAACATAGTAAGGGAAGGAGAACGCAATGTATTTAGAACATTCGATTGTCAAGACTGTCCATGAAAGTTGGGATGCTTATAGACAGCGCTGAACCTAGATTTTTGGAACAGGTATTACTCAAAATACCAAGTTTTTGGACGTTTTCAGGGAAAAAATGCATTGATGGAGACTTATAAAGCTAAAAGTATTCGCCAGTGCCAACATGAAAAATACGCAAATGAGAGTTGGGTGAAGATACCTAATTTTCGCGAGATTAAAACAATTCTTCTGCAGGTAAATATCCGTAAACAACGGCAATTGGAACTTCATGAGGCGCAATGTAGCTATAACAGTTGCTTTATTGTAAATGACTTGAGTAAGTTTTTTACACACTTTGAAACTGTTCACATAGTGCAGTCTAATGATAAGGGTGTTGGTCAGTATGCGATGCAAATGAAGGGTTGTCCAATGATTTGTAACAAGAACAGGAACAACGCCTCTTTCCAGGACTCTTGCATTTACCTCCCTAACAACCCCATCCATAAACAAATTAAACAACCATGGAGACATCACACACCCCTGCCACAATCCTACATTCACTGAGAACCAACCACTTTCCTCTCTTCCTACACGTACACATGCCTTACATCCTCGATAAAAACTTTTCACTGCTTCTAACAACTTGCCTCCCACACCATATATTCTTAATACCTTCCACAGAGCATCTCTATCAACTCTATCATATGCCTTCTCCAGATCCATAAATGCTACATACAAATCCATTTGCTTTTCTAAGTATTTCTCACATACATTCTTCAAAGCAAACACCTGATCCACACATCCTCTACCACTTCTGAAACCGCACTGCTCTTCCCCAATCTGATGCTCTGTACATGCCTTCACCCTCTCAATCAATACCCTCCCATATAATTTACCATGAATACTCAACAAACTTATACCTCTGTAATTTGAGCACTCACTCTTATCCCCTTTGCCTTTGTACAATGGCACTATGCACGCATTCCGCCAATCCTCAGGCACCTCACCATGAGTCATACATACATTAAATAACCTTACCAACCAGTCAACAATACAGTCACCCCCTTTTTTAATAAATTCCACATACCTATACATCTCAGCGTATACATATATATATATATATATATATATATATATATATATATATATATATATACCGGGTTATAGTGATGGGTGATTTGAATGCAAAGGTGAGTAATGTGGCAGTTGAGGGAATAATTGGTATACATGGGGTGTTCAGTGTTGTAAATGGAAATGGTGAAGAGCTTGTAGATTTATGTGCTGAAAAAGGACTGATGGAATACCTGGTTTAAAAAGCGAGATATACATAAGTATACTTATGTAAGTAGGAGAGATGGCCAGAGAGCGTTATTGGATTATGTGTTAATTGACAGGCGCGCGAAAGAGAGACTTTTGGATGTTAATGTGCTGAGAGGTGCAACTGGAGGGATGTCTGATCATTATCTTGTGGAGGCTAAGGTGAAGATTTGTATGGGTTTTCAGAAAAAAAGAGTGAATGTTGGGGTGAAGAGGGTGGTGAGAGTAAGTGAGCTTGGGAAGGAGACTTGTGTGAGGAAGTACCAGGAGAGACTGAGTACAGAATGGAAAAAGGTGAGAACAATGGAAGTAAGGGGAGTGGGGGAGGAATGGTATGTATTTAGGGAATCAGTGATGGATTGCGCAAAAGATGCTTGTGGCATGAGAAGAGTGGGAGGTGGGTTGATTAGAAAAGGTAGTGAGTGGTGGGATGAAGAAGTAAGAGTATTAGCGAAAGAGAAGAGAGAGGCATTTGGACGGTTTTTGCAGGGAAAAAATGCAGTTGAGTGGGAGACGTATAAAAGAAAGAGACAGGAGGTCAAGAGAAAGGTGCAAGAGGTGAAAAAAAGGGCAAATGAGAGTTGGGGTGAGAGAGTATCATTAAATTTTAGGGAGAATAAAAAGATGTTCTGGAAGGAGGTAAATAAAGTGCGTAAGACAAGGGAGCAAATGGGAACTTCAGTGAAGGGCGCAAATGGGGAGGTGATAACAAGAAGTGGTGATGTGAGAAGGAGATGGAGTGAGTATTTTGAAGGTTTGTTGAATGTGTTTGATGATAGAGTGGCAGATATAGGGTGTTTTGGTCGAGGTGGTGTGCAAAGTGAGAGGATTAGGGAAAATGATTTGGTAAACAGAGAAGAGGTAGTAAAAGCTTTGCGGAAGATGAAAGCCGGCAAGGCAGCAAGTTTGGATGGTATTGCAGTGGAATCTATTAAAAAAGGGGGTGACTGTATTGTTGACTGGTTGGTAAGGTTATTTAATGTATGTATGACTCACTGTGAGGTGCCTGAGGATTGGCGGAATGCGTGCATAGTGCCTTTGTACAAAGGCAAAGGGGATAAGAGTGAGTGCTCAAATTACAGAGGTATAAGTTTGTTGAGTATTCATGGTAAATTATATGGGAGGGTATTGATTGAGAGGGTGAAGGCATGTACAGAGCATCAGATTGGGGAAGAGCAGTGTGGTTTCAGAAGTGGTAGAGGATGTGTGGATCAGGTGTTTGCTTTGAAGAATGTATGTGAGAAATACTTAGAAAAGCAAATGGATTTGTATGTAGCATTTATGGATCTGGAGAAGGCATATGATAGAGTTGATAGAGATGCTCTGTGGAAGGTATTAAGAATATATGGTGTGGGAGGAAAGTTGTTAGAAGCAGTGAAAAGTTTTTATCGAGGATGTAAGGCATGTGTACGTGTAGGAAGAGAGGAAAGTGATTGGTTCTCAGTGAATGTAGGATTGTGGCAGGGGTGTGTGATGTCTCCATGGTTGTTTAATTTGTTTATGGATGGGGTTGTTAGGGAGGTGAATGCAAGAGTTTTGGAAAGAGGGGCAAGTATGAAGTCTGTTGGGGATGAGAGAGCTTGGGAAGTGAGTCAGTTGTTGTTCGCTGATGATACAGCGCTGGTGGCTGATTCATGTGAGAAACTGCAGAAGCTGGTGACTGAGTTTGGTAAAGTGTGTGAAAGAAGAAAGTTAAGAGTAAATGTGAATAAGAGCAAGGTTATTAGGTACAGTAGGGTTGAGGGTCAAGTCAATTGGGAGGTGAGTTTGAATGGAGAAAAACTGGAGGAAGTGAAGTGTTTTAGATATCTGGGAGTGAATCTGGCAGCGGATGGAACCATGGAAGCGGAAGTGGATCATAGGGTGGGGGAGGGGGCGAAAATTCTGGGAGCCTTGAAGAATGTGTGGAAGTCGAGAACATTATCTCGGAAAGCAAAAATGGGTATGTTTGAAGGAATAGTGGTTCCAACAATGTTGTATGGTTGTGAGGCGTGGGCTATGGATGGAGTTGTGCACAGGAGGATGGATGTGCTTGAAATGAGATGTTTGAGGACAATGTGTGGTGTGAGGTGGTTTGATCGAGTAAGTAACGTAAGGGTAAGAGAGATGTGTGGAAATAAAAAGAGCGTGGTTGAGAGAGCAGAAGAGGGTGTTTTGAAATGGTTTGGGCACATGGAGAGAATGAGTGAGGAAAGATTGACCAAGAGGATATATGTGTCGGAGGTGGAGGGAACGAGGAGAAGAGGGAGACCAAATCGGAGGTGGAAAGATGGAGTGAAAAAGATTTTGTGTGATCGGGGCCTGAACATGCAGGAGGGTGAAAGGAGGGCAAGGAATAGAGTGAATTGGAGCGATGTGGTATACCGGGGTTGACGTGCTGTCAGTGGATTGAATCGGGGCATGTGAAGCGTCTGGGGTAAACCATGGAAAGCTGTGTAGGTATGTATATTTGCGTGTGTGGACGTATGTATATACATGTGTATGGGGGTGGGTTGGGCCATTTCTTTCGTCTGTTTCCTTGCGCTACCTCGCAAACGCGGGAGACAGCGACAAAAAAAAAAAATATATATATACACACAGACATATACATATATACACATGTACGTAATCCATACTGTCTGCCTTTATTCATTCCTATTGCCACCCCGCCACACATGAAATAACAACCCCCTCCCCCCGCATGTGCGCGAGGTAGCACTAGGAAAAGACAACTAAGGCCACAAAATTCATTATTGTCACAGGCAGAGAGTCCCAGACTTGTCAAGTACACTCGCACTCCTGATGCAGACCTCTTTTGTTAAAGGTAACAACTTGTAGATTGGTCTTCATCGTTCTTGGAAGTGTTATGAACGACTATGTTAAAATCATTCTTTCGTAATGAGATTTAGTTTTTTTTTTTTTTTTTTTTTTTTTTTCCCGCTGTCTCCCGCGTTTGCGAGGTAGCGCAAGGAAACAGACGAAAGAAATGGCCCAACCCACCTTCATACACATGTATATACATACGTCCACACACGCAAATATACCTACACAGCTTTCCATGGTTTACCCCAGACGCTTCACATGCCCCGATTCAATCCACTGACAGCACGTCAACCCCGGTATACCACATCGCTCCAATTCACTCTATTCCTTGCCCTCCTTTCACCCTCCTGCATGTTAAGGCCCCGATCACACAAAATCTTTTTCACTCCATCTTTCCACCTCCAATTTGGTCTCCCTCTTCTCCTCGTTCCCTCCACCTCCGACACATATATCCTCTTGGTCAATCTTTCCTCACTCATTCTCTCCATGTGCCCAAACCATTTCAAAACACCCTCTTCTGCTCTCTTAACCACGCTCTTTTTATTTCCACACATCTCTCTTACCCTTCCGTTACTTACTCGATCAAACCACCTCACACCACACATTGTCCTCAAACATCTCATTTCCAGCACATCCATCCTCCTGCGCACAACTCTATCCATAGCCCACGCCTCGCAACCATACAACATTGTTGGAACCACTATTCCTTCAAACATACCCATTTTTGCTTTCCGAGATAATGTTCTCGACTTCCACACATTCTTCAAGGCTCCCAGAATTTTCGCCCCCTCCCCCACCCTATGATCCACTTCCGCTTCCATGGTTCCATCCACTGCCAGATCCACTCCCAGATATCTAAAACACTTCACTTCCTCCAGTTTTTCTCCATTCAAACTCACCTCCCAATTGACTTGACCCTCAACCCTACTGTACCTAATAACCTTGCTCTTATTCACATTTACTCTTAACTTTCTTCTTTCACACACTTTACCAAACTCAGTCACCAGCTTCTGCAGTTTCTCACATGAATCAGCCACCAGCGCTGTATCATCAGATTTAGTTGTATAGTTATTATTTGTTAAAGCCATCATGAGTTTCTTATTATTAAGATGGAAATATGGGAGATCACTGGGTGCATAGGGAGAAAAATATGGTTTTCATCTAATGAGGAGATGAACTTGAGTTAAAATAATTTCCTGACTGGTGGCAGCTACATTCCTGGTGTGGCTCTGTGTTGAGTGTTTAGAAGGGGTATGATGAGAGATGGTGTTGAGGCCTTCAGTATTGTAACCTAGGTAGTTGGACTGTTCCTTGACATGTTCTTTTGTTGTTGTTGTTGCAGGTAAGGTTTGTGGCTGAAGGTTGACATCATTTATGCTTGGTATGGGTATTTCAATGCAAGGAAATTTCACTTGGCTGATGTGTTTGCTTGAGTTTGATGGAACCTTACTTTTTGTATGTCTTTTTTTGTTGTAGACTCAGCTGCAGGTTTTCTGGTGAATTTTCCATTTAATAAGAATTCATACCCAAAGACTTTTGGGTTTCAAGACCAGAAGTCAAGATAATTGTTACTATAGTGATTGACTTTCTCCTCTCTTACATATCCTGTCTTTTGTGATGGATTTTACCTAAATATGATTTTCAAGATGTGAAAGTAACGTAGAGAAAATATCATCCATCCATCCTTTTCTTTTATCTGCCTGTCCGTCTCTCCATCCATGTTTGCTCATCCCCTCCTATTGTCCACCTGTTTGTTTGCTGATCAATCCATTTCTGCCTGCTTTTATCTATTTCTTATCATCTCCCTCCCCCTTCATCCTTCATTTTCTTTTACATGTACATTGGTTTTACTCACACCCTTGCCAAAGATGTTTAAAGGAATTATCA
This sequence comes from Panulirus ornatus, assembly GCF_036320965.1. NCBI lineage: Eukaryota > Metazoa > Arthropoda > Malacostraca > Decapoda > Palinuridae > Panulirus > Panulirus ornatus. Next base: position 3,282,685 of record NC_092240.1, read on the forward strand.
TTGTTGCTGTCCATCAGTGTGTCTCTAGAATCCATCTCTCTGTAGGTGAGCATGTGTCTATACCAAAACTACACCGAATCTGTGGACTCGATTTACACCTAGTGGATGATTTTCATTTATAGACAGGTTACCCTGTATTGATCATAGGATGGATCAGTGGGTCAAAAGTTAGACTGCTGATGGGATCAGATGATTAGTTTGGAGGAGTAGTTATTCCAGTGTCTCTTAGTTGTATTTTATTTTTACGCTTCTTTTCCTGTTGAGTTTCCTGAAACATTAATTTTTAAAATAATTCTTTGCATATTGGACATGGGCCCCAAAACACCTACGAACTAGTGTGCCACCAGCAGAAACATTAAAAAAAGAGGAATTCAGTAGAGTACAGCATGAACCATCAGGTCACCGACCTAGCTGCTGCTATACTAGTAAGGCATGAGTGTAATTTCTCCTTAAATATTTCCTGCATGTCTTTAAGTTTTCTACTTCTAATAAACCAACCCTATCCTGATATATCCTGTCTTTGCTGTTTAACGTCTATGTTTTCTTAGATCTTTTAAGTTTTTACAATCCTCTCTGTTTCTCATGTGTATTGTTGAAGATAGCCTCATATTGCTGTTTAATAATTTGTTATTTAAGAGTCCCTTATGTAGGCTTCTTTTTATTCATAGGTCTAACATATATTTCTGTAGTCTGTTGTTCCACATCACATAATCCATAGAAATTCTGTAACTTCCATCCTCACTATATCATGCATATTTGTAATTAAGACCTACCTGATAGGATATTCGTGATAAGCACATAACACTTATTTATAAGATTCATGAGGCATTTACTAAGTGTTAGCATTGTAAGATTCTTCAAAAAATTATGCTTTTCCTACAACACCTTTCCACCTTGACAGCTAGATCTCATGCACGGTACAATAATCTTATCCTTGATTTGGTTTCTCGCCAGGAGTAGCAAATTTTTGTGCACTCCTGCTTATTGTTTTGGTGATGGTTCAAAAGAGGACATGTAGTGCACAAAAGTTCCAAGGTCTGAGCCGTAATGGTAAACCCTTTTGATGTGTGATTCCTCAGATATTACCCTCCCCACTGTGAAAAGAGAAAAAATTCCTTGTAGAAGTTGTTAATTATACTTTCCTTTATGTTGGTGTGGGAGAGTGTTGAGTGGATGGAGGAGGGCCAGTTGGCATAGATGCTTCTTAGTTGTATAGGTATACAATGATTATGGTATTTTTCCACACATGATTTCAAACTATGTATCACTAATTTTGAGGGTAAAAGATGAGGGTATTCTTGTTGGTAAGATAAGATATTACATCCTTTGAATGCCTTTATTCAGAGGCATAAGAATGTTTGATTCCTAGATTATTGTGTATTACCATCACCCTACATAGGTGAACATGACATTAAAGATTTTTTGGATTAAAGATTTTTTGGCAGTTCCAATGACTATATGAAGCATAGTTTGTGAAGCACTAATTTGTAACTTGTAAAAGTTTGTAAAGAATTCTAGGTAAAAACAAATGCAGGGAAAAACAAAAAGTAAAAAAGAATTTATATTAGCTCAAGTTGATGATGCATTTCGTTTGAAACATCTGTTTTTCCAGTAAGCTTCACATTTACCTGTTGTTTCAAAAACATTGAAAGTACCCTGACTATTACCTGCAATTTTTGGTATTTTTCTCGGGGAAATAGATTTGTTTCAGAACCTTAGTATAAGAGATACTCTTCATGCTGAGTACATATCTAGGCTTGAAAAATTGTTTAGTGGTCTTTATGACCGTAATTAAGTTGATGAATGGTTACAGTTTCAAAACATTCTCTGATCATTCGCTTCTTATTTATTGAGTATCTATTGGCAAGGGAAAGCATTATGAGATGTTTTTAAAGATGATCTCGGGTATAGAAGCATTTGAACATCTTATATTTCAATTTTGAAACAAAATGTTTTTTGGTATTTTTCTCAGGGTAATAGATTTGCTTCAAAACTTCATTATAAGGAATGTTTTACATGCTGAATAGGAATCTAGGGTTGAAATATTGTTTGACGGTCTTTATGATCAATAATTAATTCATGAAATGATTACAATTTAGAAGCATTTTTTATCATTCTCTTCATATTTCTTAGCATCTGTCAGCTAGAGGAAGCATTGCAAGATATTTTTATATGATTATTTCAAGTATAGAAGCATTTACTTTCTTATATTTCAGTTTTGAAACAAAAAGTCTTTAAGGCTAGAAATAGCAATTTTTCATATATTTCTTAGGGAAATAGATTTGAATAAAACCTCAGTATAAGTAGATTTTTCATGCTGAATTGGAATGTGAGGTTGACATTTTGCTGCTTCACATGATTATTGTGTAGCTGTTGGCAACTCAGGGTTGGGCCGTTTTGATACTTGTTTCATTCCATTCCCAACTCCTTGAAGCCTTGGAACTCTACCCTCTCATATTTTTCCCAATAATGATGACCCTGCACATTTTGAAAGACAAGTTTTTGATTTCTGCCGAAATTTGTAAATGCTTTTCCTTGTCTCGTCTTTTCCCTTTCGTAATCCTCTCTGTGATACATATATGGCCTGGCTTCAATGTGGACTTTTGTCTGTGACTGAAGCATCCATCGTAAAAGAAAAAAGTTGTAGATAAGGTCTCATATCACTGTGAGCATATTGTACATTTCAGTGATCCTTAATTGAATTGAAATTGCCTTTTGGTAACCATATCGTTGATGCATATCTGTTTTCTTTTCAGATTCCATTCTGAGGAATACATTGACTTTCTTATGCGGGTTTCTCCTCAAAATGTTCAGAACTTCACAAAAAATTTAGGACAGTTTAACATGGCTGATGATTGGTATGTTTAAGTATTCTTTTGATTGATTAATAGTTTCAGATTTTTTTTAAAGTAATATTGATTGATTTGATGCAAGCAGTGAAGCAACCATTATTTTGACTAGCATTATGATAAGTAGTGTTTATGCTTGTGGTTCTCTCTCTATAATTTAGCCACTTTCACTTCACATGTGTAAAGCGGGAACATTCATGCAGAATCATCTTCAACAGTTTATACCCTAGTTATCTCTGAAGGCTGAATTGTCAAAGGTATTGTTAGTGTTAAAGACATTTTTCTGAGTACTTACTTTGATAAGTGTTTTAGTATACTTTTCAATGAGCTGCTTAAAATACTTTCATAAGGAAGGAAAGACAAAGTCTGAAAGAATATGAATACTTAGATGCTAAGAATGCAGAATAGGCTTTTAAGTAGGGGTTCAAAGTGAATGCAGAAGCATGTAAACCAGTGTTGCTCTTTCATAATGTTTTGCCATACATATTGCTACTCAGGAATACTTTGTACTGTATGACTGATTTTTATGTTATCTTGTAATTGTGTCTGTCATGAAAGATTGGAATAACATAACTTTCTTTTAACAGCCCTGTCTTTGATGGCCTGTATGAATTCTGCTCCATGTACACTGGGCATCCTTGGAAGGTGCAGTAAAATTAAACCATAATTGCTGTGATGTTGCTATCAATTGGTCTGGAGGACTTCACCATGCCAAGAAATTTGAAGCCTCAGGCTTCTGTTATGTTAACGACATTGTAATAGCAATCTTGGAAATGTTAAAGTGAGTTGTACATATAGATGCTGAAGTTTTCTAATATAATAAGGAAATTTGGAATGCTGTGCTAGTAAAACCTTGACAGTGTATGTAACATTTAAACTGAAAATGAGATGAAAAGTTCAAAGACTGGGGTAATAGGAAATTTTAAGAAATGGAGCATATAAGGTTGAGTAAGGTCTTTGCAGATGAATAAAATGTAAATGAAATTGTGACATAAGCTTTAGGATGTTCTGTGTGTAACAGTTTTAAGTGTTTAGGTAGAGTAAGAAAAGATTGGTAAAGAAATGAAGAGGACTGTAAAATAAGTTGAGAATTAGTTAATATGCTAGGAATGAATTTGGCCTCTGTTACCTATTGAAGCACTATGGAAGAAGGAAAAGATTCATCATATTTCCCATTAATGGTTGATTTTTCTGTCTAACATTGCATTGCAGATAACTAGATGATTTTTCGTATTTGCTAACTCCACAGTAACCTTGAAATTTTTTTGACCAAATGCTCTATTCGTGGAGAAATACTTTCATTGTGAAAGAAACAAAAAAAGAGGTGAGGGATGAAAGAAGAAAGGTGACAAGGAGAAGAATCAGAGCTTTTGAAGTGGAAAACCTCCCTTTTACCTCTTTTGCTATGGCTCCCTTATTTGTCCACTTTGCATTTCCATTTCCATTTTAGTTTCATGAATCTGGTCCCTTAAGCCTTTCAGTGTACAATTTTTGGCCTCCCTCTTGTGAAAAAGCTTTATTTTTTTTTTTGGCTGCATTGAAATATGAAAACCATAACTTTTTTCATATGAATTGAGAGAACAATTATTGACCAGATTGGCTAGTCTTAAAACACATAAAGAGATTGTGACTTTTTATTTATTTGATTAGGGGCACAAAAAACTATCAAAACCATTATTTTGAATGAGCATTCCTAGTTAAGGAAAAATACATTATTTACCGGAATGTCCAATCCCAAATATGGTGTTAGGGATACATACATGGGTACTAAGAGCAGCAGGAATGTAACAGAGGATGCTACTGGCAGAGGTGGGTGCCACAGACACAGTAAGTCCAAAGAGAAGGCTGATGGACATCCACCATAGTCATTGGTAGGTTACTGATGCTTCCATGCAGCTCCAGTGACTTATCCTATGTTTGGGTTGCCATATATGGCCAGGCAACAGAGCCTACAATATGTGCAAGATCTAACTTGTGGAGGAAAATTACATGTTGACACTAATGGCTTCATGCTATGTGAAGTGCCAGTTGATTTCCATTGCATTGTAGGGGTTAAGATCTTCCCAAAATCATTGGCATGGTGACAGAAAAGTGCCAGAAGTTTTGAACCTCATGTATATGAAAGAAACTAAAGGACATAGGATCCTTACTTATCCCATAGATGTTAGGGGAAGAAAATTGGTCATTATGTCAGAACAGGGGAGTAAGCTCTAGTAGAGCTTAAAGGGAATCTTTCATTCAAAATTTCCTTAGTTTCATCCAAAATAGATATATGTGTGAGCTGATATGTGTTAATACAAACACTGAAAAGTGCTGACACAAACATTATTGTGTTGCTGTAATAGAAATGAGAGACAGTAAATAATTATGAAATGTAGTAGAAACAAAAAACAGTGGCATATTTTTTCATCTGGCATCACTGACTGGCTGACATTATACCCCTTGTAATAGTACGTAGATGCTGTATCCATGGGCATTTAAGGGAGTTCTGCATTTTTTTCCATCATGGAGAAGTACTTTATTTGCTGTTCAGTGAAATAAGATTATTTTCCACTCTTTATTTTTTCATTTCCTTAGCCACGTAGAGGAAAGGGGGCTGTTTTCCCATATGCTGTGAAAGGGTTATGAAGGGGGCAGGTTCTGTCTGTTTTGAAAAAAATACATAAAAAGATGGAGTTTCAAAGCTAGGAAGTGAATGAAAAGAATCAGATCCCAGCGACCACACAGTAAATTATGTGATGCACTAGTATGCTGTGCACTGTGTGATCTAGCTAGTGGCAAGGCACACAAGCTAACAGTTCCCAGTTATAGTAATATTTATAGGATAGTGGGTGAAAGGTAATACTTTTAGGTAGTTTGGGCTTGTAGAAAGAATGCAGGACAGGGAGTTTACAAGGCTGGTATATGATAGCACAATAAAGGGGTTAGTGCGAGAGGAAGACCACTTGTGAGTTAGGGAAATAAAGTAGAAGAGTGCTGGGTGAAAAGTGGAATAATGTGTGGAATGTTGTATACAAGGGATGCAGGTACAGATAGGGATAAGTGGGGACTCTTTTGCCATGGCCACTCCATAGATGGGAGGTCCCAGAGGGAATATTTGTTAAAGGTATAAACAGAGGGAAGATAACCAGCTGTGCAGCATAGGGAAAGAAAGTAAATTTTTGAGGTCTGTCTAGAAGATTTTTGGAGCTAGAACCACCCTAGACATAAAAATGTTATTTCATACGAGGATAAATCAGTCCATGTATAATTGTAGCACTTGTTATGAAGATAAGAATCTTCAGTATATGAACAGGATCTGCAATCTCTTAGAAGCTGAACTGTAGAACCAGTAATAAAGATGAGAAAGTTTTGAGATGTGTTCTAATAAAAAGAGTGTGGTTGAGAGAGCAGAAGAGGGTGTTATGAAATGGTTTGGTCACATGGAGAGAATGAGTGAGGAAAGATTGACAAAGAGGATATATGTGTCAGAAGTGGAGGGAACGAGAAGTGGGAGGCCAAATTGGAGGTGGAAAGATGGAGTGAAAAAGATTCTGAGTGATTGGGGCTTGAACATGCAGGAGTGTGAAAGGCGTGCAAGGAATAGAGTGAATTGGAACAATGTGGTATACTGGGTTCGACGCGCTGTCAATGGATTGAACCATTGTTAGAACCACTATTCCTTCAAATATACCCATTTTTGCTTACCGAGATAATGTTCTTGACTTCCAAACATTCTTCAAGGCTCCCAGGATTTTTGCCCCCTCCCCCACCCTATGATTCACTTCCACTTCCATGGTTCCATCCGCTGCCAGATCCACTCCCAGATATCTAAAACACTTTACTTCCTCCAGTTTTTCTCCATTCAAACTTACCTCCCAGTTGACTTGACCCTCAACCCTACTGTACCTAATAACCTTGCTCTTATTCACATTTACTCTTAACTTTCTTCTTTCTTACACTTTACCAAACTCAGTCACCAGCTTATGCAGTTTCTCTCATGAATCAGCCACCAGCGCTGTATCATCAGCGAACAACAACTGACTCACTTCCCAAGCTCTCTCATCCCCAACAGACTGCATACTTGCCTCTCTTTCCAAAACTCTTGCATTCACCTCCCTAATTAAACAACCATGGAGACATCACACACCCCTGCCGCAAACCTACATTCACTGAGAACCAATCACTTTCCTCTCTTCCTACACGTACACATGCCTTACATCCTCGATAAAAACTTTTCACTGCTTCTAACAACTTGCCTCCCACACCATATATTCTTAGTACCTTCCACAGAGCATCTCTATCAACTCTATCATATGCCTTCTCCAGATCCATAAATGCTACATACAAATCCATTTGCTTTTCTAAGTATTTCTCACATACATTCTTCAAAGCAAACACCTGATCCACACATCCTCTACCACTTCTGAAACCAGTTTGATTGAGGGAGCTGAAATGGTTTGGACACATGAGGGAGAATGAGTGAAGGGAGGTTGACAAAGAGGATATATGTGTCACAAATGGAGAGAAAAAGGAGAAGGGGTAGATCAGATATGAGATGGAAGGATGGAGTGAAAAAGATTTTAAGAGGTCGGAGCCTAAACATGTAGGAGGGTGAAAGGCATGCACAGGATATAGTGAATTGGAACAATGCAGCATACAGGGGTTGGTGTGCTATTAATGGCAATCAAGTATGAAAAACTTTTCATTAATATTATTTGCTTCTTTCAGATATCACCCCAGAGTATTGTACATTGACATTGACATTCACCATGGTGATGGAGTTCAAGAAGCTTTCTACCTTACTGATAGAGTCATGACTGTTTCCTTCCACAAGTATGGAAATTATTTCTTCCCTGGTACAGGTTAGTCTTCTGGAGTAATAAGAGACGAGTTTATTTTTGCGAGACAGCCCTGCTTCTCCAAGTCATAGCACATGCTTTTCATTTCTTGTTTTCCTCTCAAACAAAATTGTTCAAATCATTATTTTTCACAGAGTGTGCAGACTTAGCAAATCCAGCCTGTTTCTCCATGGACCCACACCCAAGGTGAACCAGGTGACTGCCACTGTCACTGACCTGTCAAAAATACATAATTTTAGTTTCAGTCATAGCTTATATCTTCCAATTTATGTTTGTTTGTAATTGATTATTCTATGATATTATGTACACCAAACATAGTATGCTAAGGGAGAGAGATGACAACGTATTCTTTTTCCTTGGTGGAGGACAATAGGTACTATGTGATGAGTCTCAACCAGTATCCAAGTCACCATAGAAATTTGTACATCTCGCACATCATTTAAACCTTCATGGAGAGTAACTGATAACTGAATGGATTTTTGTGAATTTTCAAAGGCCACAACAGTGTATTCCTCATGAATTCACCTTTCTAAGCATTTTGAGTGATGAAAGCTTCATTATCAGTTCATCAAGCGTTAAGCTCCTGGGTTCTTGACATGTGAAATGTATCCATAAAAGATACCACCAGTCTGATATGTAGTTAATCATAAGTCTTTCCTTACTTATGTGCAAATATATGTTCAAGATTTTTCTGTGATTTTTTTTATTGGTTAAGGAGACTTTTAAGGCAATATTAGAAATTTCTAGGGGCTTATGTTCCCTAACTGGAAGCACCTAAAAATTTCTACCTCACCCACACATGGACCACTGGCATTCTGTCCACAAACATACAATCTTTCCTTGTCATACATAGTACTTGACCTTTCTCCATGCTGGTTGACTTGAGGTTAAGTCTGTAAGAAGGGCATTTCTCATGGAAAACATTAGGTTACCAAGAACTACATTGGCAGCTTTTGTTTGCTATTGCTGATATTGAGTGTAGGTGTGAGGGATTAATACTGCAGGTGCAGATGTGTAGGATGGGAAGTCACATGCTGTGCCCTGCTAATTGTAACATCATTAAGGTGACCATAGGAGTGCGTGACTATGTGATTGCTACAAATCACACTCTCCTATATTTTTGCCTGTGGCCTCAGCAGTGGTAGATTATGTGTGGATCAAGTGTTTCCCCTGAAGAGTCTGTGAGATAAAAACTTTGGGAAGAAAGGGATTTGTATGTTGCTTTTATGGATCTGAAGAAAGCATATGATAAGATTAAGGTTAACAGAGATGCTTTGTGGAAGGCATTATGAATATATGGTGTGGGAGGAAGGGTACTAGAAACAGCTGAAGAGAGTGTGCGGAACAAATCTCTTAGCATTTGATCCACTCAATTCATAGTTGATTTTATTCTGTGAGAATTAATCAGCAGGCAGCTAGGAAACTCCTTGAGGTTATCCTTCAGACATTTGGGTTGCTTTTTAAGAAATATATCATTCTTCATTGATTTAAAAATAGGATCATTAAGTCATTCTTCATTTATAGAAAAGCATGATAAAGAGTAATACTTTAGAGTAGAAAAGGTAGTTTTTTGTATAATAAAAGTTTTTGCTGCATGCTAAAAAAGTCACTTTTGCCAAAAATTGGGATGACGGTAATTCAAAATAAGAAATTCCCACAGAATGGAAAACTTGTAATTTTGAAAGTAGGAAAAGAACCTCACTTTACTAATAACTTCTTTATCAGTGTTCATCATGGTATTTATGTTCATCTTTTTCATATTGTATGACATATGCATGGGATAGAGTGAATTGGAATGATGGTGTATACTGTATACCTGCTGTCAGTGAACTGAACTGGGATATGTGAAGCATTTGGGGTAAACCATGGAAAGGTTTGTGTGGCCTGGATGTGGATTGGGGGCCCTGGTTTCGATGCATTACACATGACAGCTAGAGAATAGATGTGAACGTATGTGGCCTTTCTTCTTCTGTTCTTGGTGCTACTGCACTAAATTCAGAAATGATGATCAAGTATGAAAGAAAGAAAAAGACCTTTTAGGGTTCAATACTCCACATAGGGGACTAAATGGGGATGCCTTTTCCTTATTGCTACCAAGTTCAGTGATGAATGGTTGAGATTGGGTCCATACTGCATTCTTCAAGGGAATTTAGAACTTTTCTCATCAAACAGGTTAGAATGTTAGTAGTAAGCTTGGTCCTCCAATCAGATGTCATCCCTTTCATGATGCTAATAATTTTTTCAGCCACCCCCAGTGTAAAAAAAAAGATGGCAAAATAATTTTTTTTTTTTTTTTACTCATCATCTTCAGCTAGCTGTGACCTTAGCCTTCAAGTTGTGATCATTTTGGATACTTTGGTGACTGGATATTAGCCACACAAACTCATCCTTCATTATATTACCCCATCGCCTGCAAAACCATATCATTACCTGATCCCCACCTGCCCTCCCCTACCCCTTCCTTTGCCCCCAACCCTGAACATCCCACCATTCCCTTTAGCCCCTATCCAGTCTTCCCTAAACCCTATCTCAATGTTGCCCTGTCCAGATTCTTTAGCCTATGCTGAACATAGTCTTGAATATGTAGACTGAAAAAGTATTGTGTTCTAGGAAGTATTGCTTCTTAAAAGTGTTTGGATTGTGCCCTTTAATCATACCCAACATTTTTACCAAGTTTAAAGAAAATCTGTCATTCTGTTTGGAAGTTATCAATTGCAGTTACATAGTTGGATGCATTTACAGTTACACCATTGCTCCATGATAATAAGATGAAAAAGTACCATGAATAATAATTGTTTCGTAAGAATTAAATTGTAAGTTTTAATCAAAGAAAAACACAGTATCTGCCAGATTGACCTCTCCTACATATGCAGAGTACATAAACTTACATAACCTTATTTATATGATTTGGCACACACAAACTAATAAAACCATTTTCCTCTTAAGTATTTAGATTTAAGCAAATATTGCTTAGCAAAAGAAATTGGTTATTTACCTGATTAGCCATTCCAAAGAGAGGATGGTGGGGGTGTAGCAGTAGGTGCTAAGGATGAGGGTAGGTGTCACTGACTTGGGAGGTCCCTAGAAAAGGCACACAACTATCCACTGGTACCTAGTAGGTTCCTAAAATCTCCACGCAGCTCCAGTAACTCAGTAAATTTGGAACACTATCTGTGGACAGCCAAACAAACCTATTATAAGTGTATTTGGAACACTATCTGTCGACAGCCAAGCAAGGCTATGATCCATGCTGAATTTAACTTGTAGCAGGAAATTAAGTATTTATGTCTATAGCACTAAAATGTTTGAGGAAGAAAGATCAATCAAAATCATAAGGTTTGGGCTGTCTCATCTCCATGATACATCTTATGGATATCACTTCTTGCTGACATTTGAGCTATTTGTTTGTTTGTTTACTTTCTCCAAAGTTTTAGGTTGAATTCATCATGTTTTCATTACATACATGTGGATGTATTTCATTTTTCAATATCACATCGATTACCAGTGCCAGCAGATCTCCCTTGTCAGTTTATTGTCTACTTTGTGGTGTTGAGTTATCAATATTAGAGCCAGTACTGTCTTCTGTTCCCTTTTTTACTTTTCTTCTTCTTTTTTTATCTGGCTGAGTTCACCAAACTGCCTTACTTTGAGGATATCAACAATTCTTACAGTATCTATGCGCCAGGCTTTAGATGGGCCAATAGCAAGTAGATACTCTATCCTCTTCTAACTTTCTGATGGCTGTTGACTCTTATACTCAAAAACAATTGATTCATTGTCTGGCATCACTTTGTGAGATGTCATTTCTCAGTACTGTCACTGTTTTTCTTCTTTTGAAGGAATGCATTGACTTTAGTATTTTCAGAGACAAATGGGATATGAGTTAATATAGGGGTGAAGATTTCATTATTGTTATTTAGCTTCAGCTGAAGGATTCGCAGTGTTCATTTCTTTTAGAGTTACTGCCTTGCCAAAAGTAGATATAAAGTTTATTACCATAGATTTATTTGATGCTTCTGCTAAATTTTGATATCTTTGTTTTGACAGGTGACATGTTTGAAATTGGACATGAGAGTGGCAGATACTATTCTGTTAATGTACCCCTAAAGGAAGGTATTGATGATACCAGCTACACTCAGGTTTTCAAGCCAGTCATTGAGGTAAGCACTTTTTAGAAATGTGGTGATGATATGATGCTTGTTTCAGTACCTTATAAATGCCATCTAGAGAATGGATGGGTGTATGTTCCTGACATTACCTTATTGGGGCAGGAGAGGTTACTGGGTATTAAAAGAAAGAAAAAAATTGAATGAGGCAGCTTTCAGGAATCAGTCTGAATATTTAGTAGGATGAGAGGTTGGGTTTGCATCGGATAGAAACATTTCTATTTATGTCATGTGTAGGGGATGGCATACTGGTAGTGGGCTGAATGAGGGCTATGAAGCAGTCAAGTTAAACCATGGAATAGTGCTGTAGATGAAAGGTTTTAGGTTTGGTGCACCATACAGGACAGCCAGAGAATGTGTTAATGTGGCAGTTACTGATGGTCTCAGTGAGGATGAAGGAATTATGTACAGAAATAAATTTACATGATTTATTTTTATTAGCTAAGACAGCATGGGCAACTGAATGCCATAATCAGAGCCATCTCATTAATGCTAAATATATGTTTTACTAATGCTTTTTTGCTATTTCTCAAATTAGAGAGGTAGTGCCAGAAACAGATTAAGAAAGGCCTCATTTGCTCACATCAGTTCTTTAGCTGTTGTGTGTAATGTCCTGAAACCACAACCCTCTAACCATAACCAGGCTCCACAGACTTTTCCATGGTTTCCTTGGCCACTTCTCATGCCCTGACCTCTACTTATCCCAGTCCTTGCATACCTCCCTTGCATACACCATTCCATGCATTTTTTCCCAATTTCTCTCCCTCCTATTCTCTTCCATTCTATTTCATGACTCGGATGGTCTTTCTCTCACTCCAACCCCATAATCATACTATCAGACACTCTCTGTGTAAACTCCCAGACTTGCATTTTTTCCACATGCCCAAACCACCTCAAGGTATTACACTTCACCCAGTCTACTATTCCACAATTCATTTCCTTTGCATTCCCTGCCATACCAAGTCTCTCATACACCCCCTCATTATTTTCTTCATTCCATCTAGTCATACCTCATAATCCTGTCAAATAACTGATTTCCACAGCCTGGATTCTTGACCTCTGTGACTCATCTGATTTCCATGTTTCAGCTGCATTGATCAGTGTTGGAAGGACCTTTTCTTCACTTCTTTACTTAACCTCAATCCTTTATTATTCTGTTAAAGGATCCAATGACTCTTGTCACCTTGCACTGGTCTGTTTCAGAAAAAGATATATTTCCCCTTGTATTTGTTCCATAGTTGCTAGACTAAGATTCTACCCAACTAACCCTTTCTCATCTCATCATTTATATTTTGATTGTATAGGTTAACAGTCAGGAGCACTTGAGTGACCAGCTATGGATAGGGCATAGAGCTTATGCTTAACTCTTTATGGCCTTATGATATTCTCATTGTTGGAGTTTTAACTCATTTTCATTTTAAATTATTTGTTTCCTAAAATGATGCCTGCTGGACATAAAAAGTCTTTTCACTTATTACCAGAGTTATTCTCTTTGAAAATAACTAAACTAGAAGTTCTTTCCTCCCTTTACAGGCTGTAATTGAGTACTATCGTCCAACAGCTATTGTCCTTCAGTGTGGTGCAGACTCCCTCTCAGGTGACCGCTTAGGCTGTTTCTCTCTTTCCACCAAAGGTCATGGGTAAGAATTTTTTTGAATTTTCACCATGAAGTTTATTTTGTAAGCTTAGATAATAGATGCAAAAAGAAAATGAATTAACTCAGTCTTTTCTTAGACCCCTCTTCTCAACGTCCCACACATCGTTATTCATCAGAAATTGACATTTCCTGTTTTTTCTACCTTCATCTTTTCCAGTATCTCTGCTTCTGTTATTTCCATTGTGCTTTATACTGATAAATCTATCTGTATTTCAATAAACATCTGTCTGTTTGTAGTTTTAAGTTCTTTTTATTCTATGAGGTGTTTTTGTACCTGATGATTCTCAGTAAATCACACAAACAAACAGAAAAGACTAGTAGTTATAAGGAAGTCTATTATACCAGGAAAAGTGTATGCAAAAATGTTAATTAATAGATTAATGGAAGTGACTGAATGCAGAATAAGCTAAGAGCAAGGGAAAGGAAGGGGATGTGTAGATCAGATTTTTGTGGTAAAGATGACTTTGTTAAAGTATTTAGTGAAAGGTTAGAAGTTGTATGCAGCTTTTATGGATCTAGAGAATGCATATGACAGAGTCAAGTGGAGTGCTTTATGGGATGTGTTAAGGACATCTCTTGGATGGTGTGAAAGCCATCTGCAGAGGAGCAAATGTATGTGTAAGAGTGGATGGAGAGTTGAGCAAAAGTTTTGTTGTACATGTAGGTGTGAGGCAGTTTGTGTGATGTCACTGTGGCTTCGTAACGCGGGAGACAGCAACAAGATTTAAAAAAATTAATAGATAAAAAAAATATATATATTTATTCATTTATTATACTTAGTCACTGTCTCCCGTGTTAGCAAGGTAGCGCAAGGAAACAGACAAAAGAATGGCCCAACCAACCCACATACACATGCATGTACATAAATGCCCACACATGCACATATACATACCTATACATTTCACTGTATACATACACAGACATATACATATATACACATGTACAAATTCATACTTGCTGCCTTCATCCATTCCCTTCGCCACCTCGCCACACATGAAAGAGCAGCCCCCCCCCTCACACGCGCATAAGGTTGTGCTAGGAAAAGACAACAAAGGCCACGTTCATTTACACTCAGTCTCTAGCTGTCATGTATGATGCCCCAAAACCACAGCTCCCTTTCCACATCCAGGCCCCACAGAACTTTCCATGGCTTATGCCAAACACTTCACATGCCCTGGTTCAATCCATTGACAGCACGTCGACCCCGATATACCACATTGTTCCAATTCACTCTATTTCTTGCACACCTTTCACCCTCCTGTATGTTCAGGCCCCGATCGCTCAAAGTCTTTTTCACGCCATCCTTCCCTTTCCAATTTGGTCTCCCACTTTTCCTCATTCTCTCCACCTCTGACACATATATCCTCTTTGTCAATCTTTCCTCACTCATTCTCTCCATGTGACCAAACCATTTCAATACACCCTCTTCTGCTCTCTCAACCTCACTCTTTTTATTACCACATATCTCTCATACCCTTTCGTTACTTACTTGATCAAACCACCTCACACCACATATTGTCTTCAAACATCTCATTTCCAACACGTCCACTCTCCTCTGCACAACCCTATCTATATCCCATGCCCCGCAACTTGGCTAGTGGCGGGCCTGTTTACAGATGATACTGTGTTGTTTGCTGAGAGTGAAGAGGAGTTGCAGAAGGTTATGTGTTTTATGATTTGTGTAAAAGTAAAGTAATGGTGTCTGAAAGGAAACAGAGTGAAATTATAGATTTTGTAAAACCATATAGAGTGAAAGAAGAAAGTGTATTAAATTGTGCTTTGGATATGGGGGGAGAAAGACTGGAAGAAGTGAGAGAATTAAAGTATCTAGGAGCTGTCTTGGGTAAGTTTAGTGATGTGGAAGGAGAGATAAGAGAGAGAGAGCAGTACAGGGTAGAAGAGTCATTGGGTCCCTCAATAAAATAATGAAGGGTAGAGGTGTATGAATGTGAAGAGAGGATTAAGGGACAGCATAGTCCTCCCAACCCTGACCTATGCAGCCAAAATAGGGACATGGAATGTGTCACAGAGGTCAGGAATCCAAGCTGTGGAAATGTACCCATGAGTGATGGGCCTGGATGTGGTAAAGAAAAGCATCATATAGTATGTACTCATCCTTTTTTTGTAAATCAAGGTGATAAATAGAAACTTGATTATCAGGCTATCATGATAAATATTTATGATATCAATAACATTATGCAATAAATTAAATTTGTGGTGCGTTTTATCTGAAGTATACCTTATATTTCCTTTTTATATCCTTTTTATATCTTGATTTTACCTTTACAAATCAGATTTTTTGAACTTTCAAAATTAGTTATTATACTTTGTCACTGTCTCCCGCGTTAGCAAGGTAGCACAAGGAAACAGACGAAAGAATGGCCCAACCCACCCACATACACGTCCACAAAATTATGAGAATTATGATAATCCCAGACATAAAACTTTTTAAAGTGTATCATCTCATCAAATTTCCTTATTTCATTTTCTTGCTTGAATATGCCTTTGCCATATTATTAAATGAATGCATTGTTTTATTTTCTAAGTTGTGTTAGTTCATGGGAAATATGCCTTGAGCTTTGGTGTTTCGATTCTGATTCTGTTGTTTTAAACCTCGAGAGTATAGCAGAGATTAATCACTTCAATGTGTCAGTCAAAGTGTGAAAACTTGGACAGCTGAATAGAACATCAGGAAAAGAACCAAATACTGGTATGAGAGGGGAAGGGATTGATTAAGGGCCCTGGAAGCAAATTTATCACCATGCCCAAGATATCACTCCCAGGCCCTGATTGCTAACCTTTCAGCTTCATGGGTACTTATCATACATGAGTGAAACTCAGTATATATATCTTGAATCTGGTCAAAAATAAAATGTGTCTGAGCAAAACTGCATTCTTAATCTTTGCTTACCTGTATAGGGAGTATCTTCGACATGAATAACTATGGTGTGAAAAGACTCCCATATGCTGCACATGCCTTATAATTCTAAGGGTATATGTTAGGTGGGGTCATTGATGTACTGTCTGTATAATTGGGCTATTCTTGTAGGGTCTAGAGTGAAGATATAATTGTATTAAACAGTTGCCTCTCTGTATTACACTGTTTGTTTCTTCTCTTGTTCATTTTGAGGATGGCTTGCACAGCTTAGCTTTTCTCATGTGCTGCTATGTACTTATTAGGATTTTTCAAGCTTTATGTCATCTGTTTATGTACAGTATTTATAGAACTCTTTATTTTCAGTGAATGTGTAAACTTTACAAAGAAGTTTGGTGTTCCATTGTTAGTACTGGGTGGTGGTGGCTACACTCCTAGAAATGTGGCTAGGTGTTGGGCATATGAAACAGGATTACTTGTTGACACAGAAATGCCAACGGAAATTCCATATAACACAGGTATTGTAATATGTTCTTTTTCATGTAGTGTTGTGTAGTTACTAACATGTACTTTTTTATATCTTGGTATCACTTTCTTCTTTTGTCATTTCACATCTGAGATTATCAGCTAGGGCAGTCATGATTGCAGATGTTCACTGTTTGTAATAGCAGAAATATGCTTTCTTTATTGGCCAAGTGAGTGAAAAAGACTAAGCCTAAATTACCTCAGCAGGAGTCAGTTGGATAACCTTTAATGATTTTTTTTTTTTTTTTTTTATACTTTGTCGCTGTCTCCCGCGTTTGCGAGGTAGCGCAAGGAAACAGACGAAAGAAATGGCCCAACTCCCCCCCATACACATGTATATACATACGTCCACACACGCAAATATACATACCTACACAGCTTTCCATGGTTTACCCCAGACGCTTCACATGCCTTGATTCAATCCACTGACAGCACGTCAACCCCGGTATACCACATCGCTCCAATTCACTCTATTCCTTGCCCTCCTTTCACCCTCCTGCATGTTCAGGCCCCGATCACACAAAATCTTTTTCACTCCATCTTTCCACCTCCAATTTGGTCTACCTCTTCTCCTTGTTCCCTCCACCTCCGACACATATATCCTCTTGGTCAATCTTTCCTCACTCATCCTCTCCATGTGCCCAAACCACTTCAAAACACCCTCTTCTGCTCTCTCAACCACGCTCTTTTTATTTCCACACATCTCTCTTACCCTTACGTTACTCACTCGATCAAACCACCTCACACCACACATTGTCCTCAAACATCTCATTTCCAGCACATCCATCCTCCTGCGCACAACTCTATCCATAGCCCACGCCTCGCAACCATACAACATTGTTGGAACCACTATTCCTTCAAACATACCCATTTTTGCTTTCCGAGATAATGATGGGATTCATTTTAGTAATTGTCATTGTCCTCCAAGAGTTCAGCAAGTTTTCCCTGAGGAGAGGCATTGCTGGAGTCCCTTACATATTTACTAAATCATACAGCCCCAGAACACCTTATATGGGGCTCTTGCAGCACTTGAGAAGTAAGCAAAGACTACGTGCCAGGACTACAGGTCAGGGAGTGAGAGGATATGTTTATCTTGGTAAGGTTAGAGCACAGCAGTTAAAGAGTAGATATTCAGTCTCTTCATCATCTTGGACTTGAGGAATCCAGTGATTTGTTGATAGTACAACCCACTTCTGTAAATAGTTTTAGGTTTCTCTTTGACTTATATGTTAACATTAGAGTATTTCAGGTTAACAAACTCAAATATGAAAGTTTCTTCTTGTATGAGGATGTGTGAGGGTAGTGGTTGAGCATTGCGATATCATGGTGTAGGGTCATGATATAGCACAACTTGATGCACTGAAACTAATATAGCTTGAACACCAAAATTACTGCCATCTTGTTATTATAACAAGAGCTGTCTGATACAATGCAAGCCGAGCTGGCCACATGGCATATCGGACAAAGGATTCATTAGTGGTACCATATAAAGGCCCATCAGGTAAAATACATAGGTGTCATCAAAAATGAGAAACTAGATTTCAGAGAACATAATGAGAAGCTAATGCTATCTCGTCAAGGGGTGAGTTGTATGATTCTAAAACTTGCACTGCAAGAGATGTAAACATACAAAACAAACAGAATTATTAAGTTTTCAAGAATACCATAGAACATACTGAAAATATATAAAAAAAAAATATATGTCAGCCCATCTAGGAATCTAGAACAGCTATTCACTGTTGCCAGGAGAATTAAGAAACATATGTGGAGCAACAACAGAAGTATTTAAAAGACTAATTGACATATGGTTGAAATCAGTCCCAGATGAACTAAGAATTGATAATTATGTAATGCAGGTGACAGCTGAGAAGAAAAGTCTTATACATCAAGCAAAACATCCATTGAATGCTTCATGCTAACCCTGCCATTTTGGCAAAATTTTCTCTTAGTTACTTGGTAGGCAAGTACTTTCACTTCGCACACAGACCTCCTTTCACATCCTTTAACAATATTTTTCTATTATGCTCTTCATATTATTTTTTTTCATACTTGATCACCTTTTCTTGCATTAGCAAGATTATGGCAGGAACAGACTAAAAGGGCTGCATTTTATTACATTCATCCTGTTGCTGTTGCATGTAATTTCAGAGAGTTTTATGATAAGATAATGTTATCACATCAAGAGATGAGTGGTATGATTTTTATTCGACATATGATTTTTGGATATATGTCATAAATGTTATCATCTGCACCATAAAAAGGTTCTACTGTCTCTTTGTCCATCTGTCTATTCTCAGTCTAGAGACATGGTGAGGAAGGTGCTAGATGCATAACCAATGTCTCCCATACTCAGTTACTACTATTTCATTCATTTCCATAGTAGGACTGATATTGCTGGCTGCTAGGGTGATGTTTTCAGGAAAATGTATCATATTATTATATAGTTGAGCAGAAACGTTGTGCCACCAATATGGTAGGTATGAAGAGGGTACTTGTGGGGATGAGTGGTTAAACCACTTAACTATGTCACTGCACTTTTGAAGGTGTGGTGGCAAGGGAGGAAGGGAGTGTGATGGTGGAGTGTGTAATTGTCAGGAAGGGAGAGTTATGGTGGTAAAGGAGAGTGTGGTGGTAGTGAGGGATGGTGTGGTGGCCAAGGTGGTTGGGACTGGTGATTGTGAAGGAGGATATGGTAGTCAGTGAGGGAAGATGTGGTGGCCAGGCAGGAAGGTGGTCAGGGAAGATTTGATAGCCAGCTTGGGGTGTGTGTGTGTGTGTGTGTGTGTCAGGATGGGAGGGTATATTGGTGGTCAGGGAAGGAGGGCCCAAATCTGCCAGTTATTATTATTATTCAGCCTCAGGACCTCTTTTACAAGGGAATCCTAGAGCTCCAGCAATAGGATCCCTTGTCTAGTGACTCCTGTAGCAACAAGGCTGTGCTTTACAGTATGGATTCCTTTGATGCAAGAAGTTATTTCATGAGACTGTACTCATGTTTTTGTCAACTGATACAGTCTTGCCAAAGGTAACTTTTCACTTACGGTGTAAACTCAAGCAGCCAGAATCCTATAACACTTTCGTTGATGGCATTTTAGTTTAATTTAGTGTGGCATCGTAGAGTTAAGCCGTTCTTTTCTCGCCCACATTGATATAACAAAGAAAAGATCCTCAAGATGAAAATTACAAATTTCTCCCATCCTTGAAGCTGATTTTCTTCTTTTTTTTCAGAATACTTTCAGTATTTTGCCCCAGATTTCTCCCTTCATCCTGAAGTTATTACCCGTCAAGAAAATGGAAATAGTCGACAGTACCTTGAAGCTATTGTTAAACATGTCTATGATAATCTCAGAATGGTTCAACATGCACCAAGGTAATGTAGTGTAAAAACTATTAGCTACAGTATTGTTTGATAGTGTATGATAATACCAATAATCCATGAAGGCTTAGATGCATTTTACAAGAACATAAAATTTCTTCCAATTGAATTTTTTTTCTTAGCCCTCTAGGGCATCATCCATCCCGCCTTCTGCAGTTGTAACATGCCGTAATGCATTCATCAAAGCATGAAGAACATATGCCTAGGTTTTTTGCCATTCCCAACAACTGGTTTCCTTGGGCAAGTTAGTCACAAACATCAGAAACAGTTGAAATAGTCGTTATCTCTTCCTTTCTTCAATGGTACTGAAGGTCCCTGAGATTAAGTCAGGCTTATTTCATCTTTTTGTTTCATGTGTGTCTAAATTATGTAATTTCTTCTGTAATGATATGATTTTTTTTATTATTTGTTATTTTGACATGTCTGCTCTCTTACTTGAGGAGGAGGTGGAAGGATGAAATGAAAGACACTTTGATGTCTTGGGGCCTGAACTTGCAGGAAGGTATGAGGCATGCAAGGGATACATCAATAGGCTGAATCAGGGCACAGGAAGCAACCAGGGGAAACCATGGAAAGATTTGTGGTGCCAGATTGGGTTTACAGGCTCCTCCTTTTTGGTGCATTATATGTGACAGCGAGTGGAAGTGAGTGAATGAAGCCATTTCTTCATCAGACCCTGGCATTACCTTGCTAATGCAGGCAATAGCAAACATGTATGATATTGGTGAAGAGCCCCGTGTCATTCGTGAATAGTAGATATTTTGTTGTCATGTTTACATGTGATTAACTTTAACTAGGTTGGATGCCTCACACGCACTCTCTTCTGATGTTTTTTTAATTCATCTGATCCACTATTTATTATTATATCCGTAAGTACTTAACTACAACCATAGTCTGCATCTCATACTGCAAAGTGGAAATTAAAGTCTGCAGTCCATATAACTTTTGGTTCAGCTTTCTTAACATTTTTCAGAATACCTTCCATTTCTGTTATTATCATGCTAAATTCTTTAAGATGGGATTTTTTCTTTTTTTGCTTGGTCTTTAGGTGAGAATATTAATTTCTAGATCTGTGATATTCAATGTGACTTGCTTACATTTTATTTGATCAGTCTTCAAAAGTATGCTGTCTTGTTTATATAAATGTATTGCCACTCTTCCTTTCATAGTTTTTATTTTGTCATTATTGAAGGTGGTTTATTGTTTTAAGCGATTTTTTTACTTTTTTTATTCAGCCAGGTTTCTGTCTTACCTGTAAACCTTTTGTTGGTATTCCAAATATGTACATTGAAATGATCGTTTTTAGTTTCAAGGTTTCAGTTATTAAGCTTTGTACATTGAAGTATAATAGCTCTCATAGTTTATTCATCTCTGATTTTATCTTTTACTTAAGTGTTAGTTGGTTGTCTTACCTGTGCTTCTGCTTTCAATATTCCTTTTTTTTTTTAATCATCCCCACAATTAGTCTTTCCAAAATATAGTCTTGGTTTGGCACATTATTGTTATAATTTGTCCAAGTTGGGTATTGAATTTTGTACATAATTTGTTTCACTGTCCATCCTCCTCCTATTGATTTTTTCTCAGCAGTTGTTTCATTTTGTTTGTGTACTTCCATTTGTATGTAGCATTTATGGATCTGGAGAAGGCATATGATAGAGTTGATAGAGATGCTCTGTGGAAGGTATTAAGAATATATGGTGTGGGAGGCAAGTTGTTAGAAGCAGTGAAAAGTTTTTATCGAGGATGTAAGGCATGTGTACGTGTAGGAAGAGAGGAAAGTGATTGGTTCTCAGTGAATGTAGGTTTGCGGCAGGGGTGTGTGATGTCTCCATGGTTGTTTAATTTGTTTATGGATGGGGTTGTTAGGGAGGTGAACGCAAGAGTTTTGGAAAGAGGGGCAAGTATGAAGTCTGTTGTGGATGAGAGAGCTTGGGAAGTGAGTCAGTTGTTGTTCGCTGATGATACAGCGCTGGTGGCTGATTCATGTGAGAAACTGCAGAAGCTGGTGACTGAGTTTGGTAAAGTGTGTGAAAGAAGAAAGTTAAGAGTAAATGTGAATAAGAGCAAGGTTATTAGGTACAGTAGGGTTGAGGGTCAAGTCAATTGGGAGGTAAGCTTGAATGGAGAAAAACTGGAGGAAGTAAAGTGTTTTAGATATCTGGGAGTGGATCTGGCAGCGGATGGCACCATGGAAGCGGAAGTGAATCATAGGGTGGGGGAGGGGGCGAAAATCCTGGGAGCCTTGAAGAATGTGTGGAAGTCGAGAACATTATCTCGGAAAGCAAAAATGGGTATGTTTGAAGGAATAGTGGTTCCAACAATGTTGTATGGTTGCGAGGTGTGGGCTATGGATAGAGTTGTGCGCAGGAGGGTGGATGTGCTGGAAATGAGATGTTTGAGGACAATATGTGGTGTGAGGTGGTTTGATCGAGTAAGTAATGTAAGGGTAAGAGAGATGTGTGGAAATAAAAAGAGCGTGGTTGAGAGAGCAGAAGAGGGTGTTTTGAAATGGTTTGGGCACATGGAGAGAATGAGTGAGGAAAGATTGACCAAGAGGATATATGTGTCGGAGGTGGAGGGAACAAGGAGAAGAGGGAGACCAAATTGGAGGTGGAAAGATGGAGTGAAAAAGATTTTGTGTGATCGGGGCCTGAACATGCAGGAGGGTGAAAGGAGGGCAAGGAATAGAGTGAATTGGATCGATGTGGTATACCGGGGTTGACGTGCTGTCAATGGATTGAATCAAGGCATATGAAGCGTCTGGGGTAAACCATGGAAAGTTGTGTGGGGCCTGGATGTGGAAAGGGAGCTGTGGTTTCGGGCATTATTGCATGACAGCTAGAGACTGAGTGTGAACGAATGGGGCCTTTGTTGTCTTTTCCTAGGGCTACCTCGCACACATGAGGGGGGAGGGGGATGGTATTCCATGTGTGGCAAGGTGGCGATGGGAATGAATAAAGGCAGACAGTGTGAATTGTGTGCATGGGTATATATGTATGTGTCTGTGTGTGTATATATATGTGTACATTGAGATGTATAGGTATGTATATTTGCGTGTGTGGACGTGTATGTATATACATTGTGTATAGGGGTGGGTTGGGCCATTTCTTTCGTCTGTTTCCTTGCGCTACCTCGCAAACCCAGGAGACAGCGACAAAGCAAAATAAATAAATATAAATACTTCCATTCATAATGACAACGTGTTCTTCAATTCTCATTTCTGTATATACAAACTTCTGTTCCAGAAGGATTTATAAATAGACAGTGCTTATCTCATTTACCCTTCTGATATTTTTCATAATAGTAGTAAGCCTCTATTTCATTTAGCTGAGTTGTGTAGAAATTTATAGAAAAAGAAAAAATTTATTTTTTCCACAATTTGGGAAAGAATTATTATGTTCAAGAGCCCCATCTCATAAACTAATTATACTTTCATTTAAGCTTTTAAATCTCTGAGTAAAGGAGAACATCTGCTCCTACAAACAATTTGAAGTTTTTAGCAAGAGAGTATGGTATTTATGTAAGAGAGAAGTGCGAGTGGTACCATATGAAGACGGGTCTGTGGCAGGGATGTGTGATGTCACCAGGCTGTTTAATCTACTTGTCTTCAGGGCAGTGAGGGAGGTGAATGCAAGGGTTTTGGAGAAATAGGCAAGTATGCAGCCTGTAGGGGATAATGTAGGCGATGATTAGGTCATTGTTTGCAAATGTTATGGCGCTGGTGACAGATTCAAGTGATACGCTGCAGAAATTGGTTTCTGCATGTGGGAGAATGTGTGAAATGAGATAGTTGTAAGTAAATGTGAATGAAATAAAGATTATTAGGTATAGCAGTGGAGAGAGACACGTTAGGTAGAGGGGATTTGAATGGAGAGAACTCAGAGAAAGTGGAGCATTTTAAACACCTGGATATGGACATGGCAGTAATGGATTTTTAGCAGCTGATATAAGACGTAGGATGGGTGAGGGGTGAAGGTTGTGGGCACATTGAGGAATTTGTGGGAAGAGCACTGTCATTGAGAGTAAGGATGGGTATGTGTAATGGTAATGTAATCCCAGTGCTGTTGTGTGGATGTGAGGTGTGGGATGTAGATGACTAGGTATGGAAGTGGGTGAATGTGTTGAAAATTAAATGTTTTATGTTTTTGGACATGTGGTGTGAGGACAGTTGACTGAGTAAGATATAATGGGTAATGCAGAGGTGTGGTGGTAAGAAAGAGATGTATAAAGAGAGCTGAAGAGGGTGTTGAAATGGTTTGGACATATAGAGAGGATGAATGAGAGGGTATACATATTGAAAGTGGAGGGAACAAAGAAAATAGGGAAACCAAAGAGGAGATGGAAGGATGGAGTGAAAGATGCTGTGAAGGTTCATTGATATAATCGCCAATTTTAGGTGGTCCTGAACTTCAAAGCATGTCAAAGTTGAAAGCAGGTATTCCTTTCTCCTCTGGAGTCTCTCTTTCCTTCTTGATAACTTTCCTTTCATAGACTTCCTTTTATGTAAATATTGAGTAGACAATGAAACATGCACACTTTATATTATTTGTCCTTTTATTAATGTTAATGCTTAAAGATGATAAAATCATGAATTGATTAAAAAAATTTGATATTAAAAAGAAAAAAGTTATACTCTTTATTCAGTGTGCAAATGCAAGATGTACCGAATGATGGCTTGAATATCAAAGAAGAAGAAGATGACCTAGATCCAGATGCCCGGCTACATCCTAGTGAAGAAAACAAAAGGTGAGTTTTATATTATATTGATATTATTATCCTTGGGGAGAAGGGAGAAAAAATTACTTCCCATGTATTTTCTGCTTATTGTAGAAGATGGCTTACAGGGGCAAGAACAGGAGTATGGAAACCATCCCCTTCTTTATATCAGTTTCGACAATTTGAAACAGGAGCCAAGTGAAGAGTATTCATCCTTCCTGATGGTTTAGGCAGATTTTTTGCATGTGTGATATAAGTAAGAGAAGAAAGGGGAGATTGGTAGTTTGTTTGAGGACGTTCTAGATCTGAGTGAAATAAAGCTCAAGGTAAAATAGTAAGAATTGTTTGAGAATGTCTTTGAGGAAAAGTTGGGGATTTGTGTGAGGGCAATAGCTGAGGAAGGAATTGTACTTTTGTGAAGGATTTGTTGGAATGTGTGAAAGAGTATGAAGTGACCCCCCACACTGATGTGGTTAAAAATGAAAGTGAATTATGAGAGAAGAGTGATTATTAATGCTCAGCCACTTGGAAGTGATAAGTGCAAGAAAGAGAGGTGTGTCTTTTAGGACGAGCTGAGTGAGTGTGCCTTCATCTAGCATTGCCTTGCTAACAGGAAATGACAAACAAGTATGAAAAAAAAAAAGAAAGTCATGGAGTGGTTGACAGTATATCAGTGATACCCTATAAAAGCCCAACTGAAGAAGATAGGTGAGGCAATTTTGAAATATGTAGAAATTATTGTAAAAGATGAATTCATGGAGCATATTGAGAAGATGATAATATCAGGCAAAGTAATAAGTGGTATGGCTGTGAAATCTGTTGATGACAATGTTCATTGCCTTCATAAGAGGTAAAATTGAATACTGATACTTTTGGCCACCAGCAGACAAGCAGAAATAAACAAGTTGAAATTCAGAAACATTTCACAAGCAAATTGAGGTAATGAAACATATGAACCATCATGTAAGGTTAAAAGTACTAAATCTTAGAAAGAAGAAAAGAAAGGTTCATGATAAACTTTGTGTGTCACCGAATTGAAGACATCAAGGTTTTAGTCCTGGGCTTAAAAGTGCCTCTGCAAGTTAGAAACAGAATTATTATGTTTGCAATATCACCTTGGAATATATCAAAGAGATATCTATCAGAACTATATGAGATTCTTGCAGAAAGATAGAAAGACATGTAGAAAACTTGATGCATGTCTGAAACCAGTTCTACATGAAACCAGAATTAATAATCATATCATATGCTTGGTGCCAGAGAGAAACAGTATCATTCACCAAGCAGGACTTGTGGTGATCCTTATGGACAAGCTTTTCCTTTTTAGAAAAATCTTGTTGTAGGTATTCAATGTAGGTAGGTCCTTTCTTTCTCTCCCACATGTTGTACAAGTTTATTAGACATGATGCAAAGAAAAGCTTAGATGGCATTGCTGCACTCTCTTTCAGATGTTTCAAGGATTTCAGGTAGGGTACTTGCCACCCTATAGGATAACCAGGGATGTGTTTGGAGATAGTTTCTTTGATTCTTAAACAAAAGAGTACAGAGTTGTTACATATGTGTATTATACCATAGGTTGTGCATTATTTACAATGTAATGTACAATAATACAGCGTTTGTCAAAGACTGGACATATATTTCTGACATCGTAGTATAATAAGAGCTAAGCCTTGATAGAGTTACCCAACCTATAAATGTAATTGTCCTCATAGGTTTAAGATCCTGCCGCAGAAACTCTCAAATGTAGTAGAACCATTGCTGTATGCATTTCGTACAGGCTGATTTTGTTTTCTACTTCCACTCTCAGTAGTATTTATCTGTGTGCCATTGAGCTGAAGGAATTAAACAGTTTTGTTTCAAAATGAGTGGGTGCTGATCGTACTGCCTCATGCAAAGGCTAATTGCAACTGACAATTTAAACTTTTCTGGTAGCACACTGTATTTTGGTTTTAGCCATTGATTTACATAGCTTTTGTTACATCACAATTTCAGGCTCTTGATGCTAAGTATTAAACCTTTAGCTTCAAAGTATCCTCTTATGATATGCATGAGTATGACATGTGGTAAGTAATCATAACAACAGTATTTTTACAAAGTGGAGATTGATGTGTGGCTTTATAGGAGGAAAACAATTATGAGAAACAACTCTTCAGTCATGGTTATGTATATAATTGTGCAACTCTTAATTCTTATAAATTTGGCATTTAGAAAAGCATAGGTATCTGCTGAAATAAGACAAAGGCAGTGATTAGGTGTGATACTAAAGGACATTTCATGTAGGAAGGGAAAAAGTGAGTAGAACTAGTTCATGAGTAAGTTGTACATTTAACTGGACACATGAGCAGACTTTGTCTTGGACTCAACTTTGTTGACACAATGTAAAGCATTAATGTAGTATTTTTGTGCTATGTTAAATGCTAATGTTTAATGTTTGACACAAGAACATGTGCAGATGTACAGGGGTCATAGTGTGGAGGGAAGATCATGCTTTACCCTCAGTTAAGTGGAGGAGCCACTTTACCGAAGAAAGAATATAGAAGGATTGAATTTGGACCATCCAACACAAAGTATGGAATGAGACATAGTTTGGCAAACAATATGACTTTTACTTTATCATGTATTATTTTTTTTTATTCTTCAGAGTGGAACCAGACAATGAGTTTTATGATGGAGAGAAAGATAATGATAAAGATGAGGACCCAGAGGTTACATCCACATCCACAGCTAAAAATTGAGGGTAAAACAGAAGTTACTGTTCTCAGATTCCTCTTTGGGAATATAACACATTTGAAAACTTGGTAATTCAAGGAGTTTCAAGATGAAAATGTTGTGCCAGATGAAGAGGGAGTGTCAAAGTTTATAATATGTGAGGATTTACTATTGCTAAAAATTCAACTGAAATGTGAACCACAGCACATTGATAAAAGTGTGTTCTGTTTTAAGGTTTTCAGTAAACTGAATGATGAAAATGCAGAGTTTTGATTTGAGTATATGGTTCAGTGCAATGTTGAAGAATATATTCTTGCCATACAAAGGAAAAGCATTATTCCTGTACAAATATTTGAATTAAGTTTTAGACAGATTGCTTTTAGCAGATTCATGTGCAAGAGTAGGTTTTCATAATTTTGTACATGATATCAGTATTGGTTTCAGGAAGTTTTATTGTAATATGTTGTAAAATACTTATATTTGTAAAAACTTTCTCCTGAATTTCAGATACGTTAATCACATGTTAATGCCGATGGTTAAGATATCTCTAAGATGTCTATTATGTAAACTACTGTAATTTATGTATTTTTATAAACATATTGAAATGAGATAATGGAATTTTATGTTCCTTAAAGCATTTTCCTTCTTACTTACTGTTTAAAACTGAAAATGGTATTCGCATGATTTACCTCAAATGAAAACAATATTTACTGCCTTTAAGAATTCACTTTTAGATTAGATTCCCAATGTAATAATTCTGCAAATTAATGTAGTTAGTTTTCATTTAATTTCATTTAATCCTTTTCTTATTTATTAGAATTGTCCATTATAAAATCAAACAGATGCAGCATGCATACTTAAAAGTGTGCTGTTGGCCACTTGATAAACTAT
The DNA here is from genome assembly GCF_036320965.1 of Panulirus ornatus. Taxonomy (NCBI): domain Eukaryota; kingdom Metazoa; phylum Arthropoda; class Malacostraca; order Decapoda; family Palinuridae; genus Panulirus; species Panulirus ornatus. The sequence goes on from NC_092240.1 coordinate 3,311,290, forward strand.
TTTTTCATACTAGTTCAGTTTCCTTTGATAGTGAGGTAGCATCAGGAACAGACAAAGAATGGCCTCATTCATACTCTTCATTCTCTAGTTATCATATTCAATGCAATGAAACCAGAGCCTTCTATCCACTACCAGGCTCCACAGACAGCACATTTCCCCTGTGTATCACATCACCAGTTCACTTTATCTTGCACACGCTTCACACCCTGGATTGTTTCACTCCATCTTTCCACAGCCTGCCTTCGTATTCACTTATACAAGAGATATGATGATAGTATTCTTTTTCTCTTCTCCCGAATAATGATAAATAACAAAAATTTGAAGATATTTTAAGATTATCTTTTTACTCATACATTTTGAGATAATGGCACAATAGAATGCTTCACCCTTTGGCGGTCAGCTTGCAAACAAATCCACACACCAGCCAACATTCACTCTTACCATGGTTGATCCGTACTTTTGCATATTAGTTCCTCCCTCCACAGTATTTGTATTCATTTCATTGTGTTTTGCTAAGAGTAATAAAGGTACTAAGAGGAGTACAGGATGAAAGGCTATCACTTTGGTTATGAAATAAGAGGTGCTTAGGAGGTTTAATAATGGCTTGGAACTCATGACAACATCCAAGTGCATAGGTCTCACACCTTAAATGGGGCCATTAGGCAAAGTAAAGATAGAATAAGATCTAGGTAAAGAAGCAGTATGATGAGAAACTTATTAATTGTTTAAACTGAAGACCAAAATTGGAGGAACATGCCAATTACATCCAGAAGGCCAAGGCTGTGGCCCTCACTGATGTTATGGATCCCAACCATGAACATGCCTTTAAAGTTTTCTAGAGACCTTAGCAGTTAGTGTTCTTGACCATGATGCATTTACAGGCCGCCCAGGGTTGAGCACATGGGTTCAAATCTTGGTTGCGGCAGTTGGTCCACAGTCAACCCAGCTGTTCATCCACCCCTAGGTGTTGGTCAATAAAATGGTGCAGGGAACAAGGAGAAGTGGGAGACAAAATTGGAGGTGGAAGGATGGATTGAAGATTTTGAGTGATTGGGCCTGATCATACAGGCGTGTGAGAGGTGTGCAAGGAATGAAGTGAATTGAAATGATGTGGTATACCGGGGTTGAAGTGCTGTCAATAGACTGAATCAGGGCATGTGAAACGTCTGGAGTAAACCATGGAAAGGTCTGTGGATAGGGAGCTGTGGTTTCAATGCATTATACATAACAGCTAGAGACTGAGTGTAAAAAGAATGTGGTCTTTATGTCTTTTTTTCTGGTGCTACCTCACTGACGTGGGGAATGGTGATGCTGTTTCCTGAGGAAAGGGGTAGCACTGAGAATGGATGAAGGCAAGCAAGCTGCCACCCCTGTACGTTACTTGACCTCTCCAATAGCTCACTGTCCGTGGGCTGTCACTTCATGGACCTTAACCAATAAAGCATTGGTGTTGTTGTTTGACGTGTTTTTGTGCCCCTCTCTCAGTTATACCACTCCAACAATCCCAGGCAGAACACCCACGAAAATGCCTTTACCAGATGAGACGGTGGAATCGTTTGATTTTCTTGGTAATCCCATCAGATTTAGTTGCCTTCTAATAATTTTGTTGGAACTAAACTGCCTCGAATAAAATGAAATTCTGTATGGAGCTTATTACACAAGATCAGAAATTCTTCTCTTGACACAATCATTAAATATGAAGACAAAGATCTCTTAACTCATAACTCTCCCAATATGATCTTATATCCTCATGTTTAAATCTTTATCAGTTGTTGCAGTGGCGTAACTGAAACAGAAACACGTTAAACAACACCGCTTTATTGGTTAGGGTACTCAAGGTGAAACAGCCCAGGGGCAATGAACTACTGGAGGTGTAGGATTATAGTGGGAAAGGAAGGGTCAGTTTTAGCACACTGAGAAATGAGACAATCTTGGCACTGGAGCCACGATGCTGGTGATAGTGGGCATTAGGCATGAGGCATCACAAGGGATTCTGCTAGGAAGATGAAAGCAAGTCATATTGGGGACTTCATGTACTGAAGTGGTATACTTGTCTAGACTAGAGCCAATCAACTGCCTGACTGCCTTCCAGCAGTGATAACCCACGTGCATGAGGCAGGAAGGTCAGGTTATATAGGTGATCAGGGAGAAGCCATTCCCAAAGGGAACTGTAGATCGCAGTCCAGAGTCGCAATGTTTCCTTGATTTGGACTGAAGTTTGATCCATAAGAGCTGCCCTTCTCCTGGAAAGGGTCTGGTTATCTAATCAATGGAATACTTACAGTGGCACCTTTTAACCTGTCACCTCCAAACAGCAAGTAATAAGTCGGGTGAGGTCACACGCCTTGACCTACCACCAAATCCAAGGCGCCGTCAGTAATGTGACAAAATGGGGCCATATAGGGAACCATGTATCCTGACAAATCGCTATCTCACCAGTATGTACACACACACACACACACACACACATTATGAGAAAGAACAATACTTTCGTAATTATCGGTGATTATAGGAGCAAATGCAACTGCTGTACAAAATTAGGAGAGAATTCCTCGTTCGAAGTATCTTTCAGCGGACCTTTACTGAGACTACTGGTAATGGTGCAGTGTTAACCTTTGGTCGGGATTTGATAGTGTTAATCATTTCTTAACGTCAACATTTTTGGTTGAATGTATCTTCAATATTTCGCGTACGGTGGTAATGGACCTCATCAGTCAGAAGTAAGCATGGCTGATGTTTTTTCACTCGAAGACAGTGACGAATAGGGATTATGTAGGCCAAGGTTTCCCTTTGTGGATGTTCCCCCTTTCTTTTGAAAGTTAACTTTTGAATATGAATATGTAATGATATTACGTTGGTTACATTAAAAATTCAAGTCCGAAGAGTAAAAGTGAAATTTTCGATTACGTAATTTCGTCCACTAATTGTGATAATTTTTAGTTCGATGATTTTAAACAATTAATTGATGTTATTATATAACATTCTCAAACTAACTTACGTAATTTTGCGTTTTAGATAACACTATGGAGATCTAGTTTTGGATTATTAGATTATCAGGAATGAACTTAGGTACTGAGTGATTATATAGAATATTATGTCACGTCAAATTATTCAGGCACTGAACTTACACTCATGGTACTGCTAATAAATACCTCTAGACATGATATAAGAACAGAAGTTTATGCATTAGATGGTACGGGTTCATTATTGTAAATTAAAAAAAATAGTAATGTAAGTTAGATATACTATAATCTAGTAAATGATTGAAACTCCCTTTGGTACTGCAAACCCTTTTAGCCTGACTTTACTGAAGAAGATGAACTACTCCGGGAAAGCCAATAATTTGATTTGAGATCGTACATGCAATCCACCACCACTACAATAAACAATTACATTGCTTTAAGTTGTTTCAAGACAACGGGAAGGCATACAGTCATTATCCTTTCTGATAAGGAGGATAGTGGAACGGCAAAGTCGACTGTGATCAATCCGGATTGATCGTAAGAACACGTGAACCTCACGGTAAAGTAAACAAATCACAAGACATATTTTCCGTAAGCTTAATTACCATTGGCTGTTGTAGCACCTGAATTTTGCATCTCCGGACGTGAAGTGTAACCCATAATAATACAGGTGATCGGATGTCCCACCTGTAGGGTTATAGGTGGGTTGTGAGGGAAAGAAGAGTCAGCTGACACTAGTGGACAGCAGGAAGAGGGGAGACAAGTCTCCAGCTTGTGGCATCACCTGTTGCATCAGATAAATGACTTACAAGTATGGGGAAAGATAAGACTGGTCAGAGAACCAAAGCCAACAAGAAGGTAAGTTATATTAAGCATATTTCTGATGATATAGAGGCAGAGTTCCATTTTAGGGGCACCATAGGAATAACTTAAGGATTTAGAAGGAATTTATATCAATAGATTCGTAATACTTTTTAGGAGTAGTTTAGATCGGGGAAGCGTGTTGTAATTTTTATACCTCAAATTAAGATTGGGTATGACTAATGATTGTCATGGAAAATGTGGGACAAAAGGAAGTGAATGTATTAGAAATCAATAGAATTCGTGAAAATTTCACCTAACTTCATCTTGAGGAATGACTTTGCATTTGTTTTCATTACCAGGGTCAAAGGGACCAACAGCATTATTGTCGTATTGCTTCCACTTCATTGACTGCAAGTAGTGGAAGTTTATGCACTCATCTGATGCAATACCCAGCAACGGGTTTGGATGGTATTGCAGTAGAATTTATTAAAAAGGGGGGTTACTGTATTATTTACTGGTTGGTAATGTTATTTAATGTATGTATGATTCATGGTGAGGTGCCTGAGGATTGGCGGAATGCTTGCATAGTGCCATTGTACAAAGGCAAAGGGGATAAGAGTGAGTGCTCAAATTTCAAAGGTATAAGTTTGTTGAGTATTCCTGGTAGATTATATGGGAGGGTATTGATTGAGAGGGTGAAGGCATGTACAGAGCATCAGATTGGGGAAGAGCAGTGTGGTTTCAGAAGTGGTAGAGGATGTGTGGATCAGGTGTTTGCTTTGAAGAATGTATGTGAGAAATACTTAGAAAAGCAAATGGATTTGTATGTAGCATTTATGGATCTGGAGAAGGCATATGATAGAGTTGATAGAGATGCTCTGTGGAAGGTATTAAGAATATATGGTGTGGGAGGTAAGTTGTTAGAAGCAGTGAAAAGTTTTTATCGAGGATGTAAGGCATGTGTACGAGTAGGAAGAGAGGAAAGTGATTGGTTCTCAGTGAATGTCGATTTGCAGCAGGGGTGCGTGATGTCTCTATGGTTTTTTAATTTGTTTATGGATGGGGTTATTAGGGAGGTGAATGCAAGAGTTTTGGAGAGAGGGGCAAGTATATATGTGTGTATGTATATGTGGATGGAGTGATAAGAGAGATGAAAGCAGAACAAGGGAAAATGGGTGTAGAGATGGAGTGTAGCAGTGAGATATGGTGGCTAGTGGCCTGTTTGCAGATGATACTGTGTTGTTTGCGGAGAGTGAAGAGGAGTTGCAGAAGGTTGTGTTTTATGATGTGTGTAAGCAAAGGAGATTAAAGGTATTAAGTAAAAGTAAAGTAATGGTGTTTGAAAGGAAATGGAGTGAAAGTATGGGATTTGTAAAACCATATAGAATAAAAGAAGAAAGTGTACTAAATTGTGCTGTGGATATGGAGGAGGGGGAGACTGGAAGAAGTGAGGGAATTTAAGTATCTGGGAGCTGTCTTGGGTGAGGTGATATGGAAGGAGAGATAAGGGAGAGAGCAGTACAGGGTGGAAGAGTCACTGGGTCCCTTAATAGAATAATGAAGGGTGGAGGTGTAAGTATGGAAGTGAAGAGAGGATTAAGGAACAGGATATTCCTCCTAACCCTGACCAATGTAGCTGAAACATGGACGTGGAATGATGCACAGAGGTCAAGAATCCAGGCTGTGGAAATGAGCTATTTGAGAAAAGCATGTGGTGTGACTAGATGGAATGAAGAAAGAAATGAAAGGGTGTATGAGAGATGTGGTATGGCAAGGAATGGATTGTGGTAGAATGGGTGAAACATAACACTCTGAGGTGTTTTTTAGGCATGTGAAAAGAATGCAAGACTGGGAGTTTACAAAGAGACTGTATGATAGTACATTCTGGCAAATTTTATTTAGATAGGAATAATAGTTAGATATTTAGATACTGATAAGAAAGTAAGTGAATATATTTGTTTGGTTATGCAGCCATCCAGTAGTGGAAGAACAGCCGAATTGCTGGGTGGAGCAACTGGCTTTGTGGGATTTAGTGCCTTACATGATTTGGGCTATGTACCTGCAGCCTCTCAAGGAACGTACACAGATGACAGCACAATTTCAGCAGAATTTCGAGTTACATTACGAAAAATGACTAAGAAGGATTCAACAACAAAAATTAAGGTGAGTCATAGGAATTAGATTGATTTTGATATTTGCACAGTGCTTTGACTGTTGAGAGATAATGAATGAGGTGAAGTAGAGGAATGTAAGTTTAAAAGCATTTCAAGCATTTCAAGGATTGGGTCAGCATATAACAGTGCTGTATCCTTAGCCCTCTTATTTTTTAGACCCTTGATTTGAGGCCATAATTATCACACGATTCACAGGATGAATCTTAGATATTTGTTACAGGTTAATGTATATATCTATATATCTGTTTTATTTAATCTTTTGCCATGACTCTTGGATATATGCAAAGTAACATTGATTCAGGGATTTAGCCTGAACATTAAGCTGTACAATGAAAGGTTAGAATACTTACAATTTTAGTATATTTGATATGTTATTGCTGATGTGTATGTGTGATTTTTGTTGATTTTTTATGATGGTATATAGTACACATAAAGGCCCTTTGTTCTTATTAACCATTGGCCCTTCACAGCCTTAATGCATGCCTGGGATGTATATTTTATTTGTAGGTGTTACTGGGTTCTTCATGCCTGAATTTACATCATGAGTGAAAAATCACCTTTGAGGAAACTGTATCATTGGGAGTACAATCTTGTTAAAGAATTTTCACTCCAAAGTTCACATTATATTGCATACGGAAAGAGCAGATCCTTGGGCTGGAAAGAGATCCAGGGTAATACCAGGACTCTCTTAGAAGTTTGCCCTGGGTTTCTGCTATACCTGCTTCCACATGGAGTGCAGCCTTGAGCTGTCCCCAGCCTCAGTGCTAGACCATAGGTCATACCCATACATCTTACACATTCACACACATTTTTTCCACTAATTGGAAATGATGGCCCAGTCATCTCTCCCAACTAATAATGCAATTTGGTGAATTAACCCTAATCTTAGACCACTAATACTGTTCACAGTACCAAATGCCTGTCACTGAAAATTGTAACTCCCTCAGATGCTTCAACTATGACTCAGAATATTGGAAATGCAGGCAACCACTCATATAGTAATTCCCAAAACCCTATCACAAGGCCCCTCACCTTCAGCTTAAACACCCAACAAACAGCAACAGAAAATGCACACTCTCATTCTTCACAAACCAACCATTCAACTCCAAAGAACCCATGACAGACTAACGCATTGCAACTCAAAGCCAATGGCATCAGAAACAAACATAGAAATACTCAACTAACTTAGTATGCAACATCCATGTAGCCCTCATCTAAGAAACCAGATTCACATTCAAATCTACCTTCCCACTTTTTTACAACTACACAACAATAAGAATAGATAGACAAGGAAAAGAGGAGGAATTGTGACACTTTTCCCCCAAACCATACCTCTCTCCAACACCACTGATACCACAAAACAGCTCACGGACAATTACAACACCATAGAAATATAATCCATGAAAATGAAACTTCTAATTGCCAACTAAAACAGTCATCACCGATATACCTCCTCCCAAAACATCCCCACCCCTATATATATACTTCTCAGTTGCTAAATCTGAGCAGCATACCCAACATCTATCTCTGTGGAGATTTCATTGTCCACCATTCCACTTTGGTTATCACCTGCATTCATGATTCTCAAGGGGAACTATCATAACCAACTGTAACCTCTCAATATCCTCAACCTACACAACCAACCAACCAGACTCCTAGTGCACTACCCCCTGTATCCAACTTCCCCAGACATGAAATTCTGCTTTCCAGCACTGCACACGAGGGTAAGCTGGAGCACTTTATGCAAGGTGTCCTCGAATCACTTTCCTATGCTGATAATACTCCATCTGGCCCACCTAACCCAGACAACCATTAAGAAGACTTTCACAAACTACAGGATAGTAGACCAGCCAGCTTCACACTTTACAGTACATCGCTAACGCGGGAGACATCTCTCTTACCCTATTATTACTTACTCGATCAAACCACCTCACACCACATATTGTCCTCAAACATCTCATTTCCAGCACATCCACCCTCCTGCACATAACTCTATCCATAGCCCATGCCTCGCAACCATACAACATTGTTGCAGCCACTATTCCTTCAAACATAGCCATTTTTGCTTTCGGAGATAATGCTCTTGACTTCCACACATTCTTCAAGGCTCCCAGAATTTTCGCCCCCTCCCCCACCCTATGATTCACTTCCGCTTCCATGGTTCCATCTGCTGCAAAATCCACTCCCAGATATGTAAAACACTTCACCTCCTCCAGTTTTTCTCCACTTTTATACTTAACTGCTGTTTCCCATGTCAGTGAGGTAGTGCCAGGAAACAGATGAAGAATGGCCCATCCACTCATATACACACATATATATACAAAATCACCCAAAATAGCTGTCATGTGTAATGCACCAAAACCACAGCTCCCTGTCCACAACCAGGCCCCACAGACCTTTCCATGGTTTGCCCTAGACATTTCACATGCCCTGGCTCAGTTAATGGGATGGCTTTGATTAGGGCCTCGGTTGCCCATACTGTCTCAGCTTACATAAAAAAAAGAAAAAAACAGACATATGAGCCCAGCTCACACCCTCCTGTCACTTTGAGTGGATAGTCACTTCAAAACAAAACACCAACCATTTTAGGTATCACATATGACACACACATTTCACTCTGTAATCATTCACATCAACCCAATAGCTACACAGACTAAATGACCTTAGAACAGTAACTAATTTTTCTGGATGATGTATGAATGCTATTATCTTGCTTCTTGCAACATATATGTTGGTGAATTGATTTTTCTACCCAACTATCTAGTAATCTGCTGGGTTCATCTGTCACTGTAATTCTTTTATTTATTTACTTTTTCTCCTTTCTTCCACACACTTGAGCAGTGAATTGAAGTTAATTGCTTCTTTAGGTAAAAGTTTAATGCAAATTTCATATATTTCAGGCACTGCAAGAATTTGAAGTGTTATGTCAGAATGGAGATCAAGAGTCTGTCCTGACTGCGCTTCCGTTTTGGCCAAGGTTGTATGCCAAGTTGACAGTTGATGTCGAAAGGAGGGTAGGTTTTTTCTCTTTTACTTTATTATCTTTTTTCTCTAATACTTGTTTGCTGTTTCCCACATGAGTGAGATAGCACTAGGAACAAATGGAGAAAATACCTCATTTGTGCTCATGCATTCTCTAGGTGTCATGTGCAATGCACCTGAACTGCAGCTCTATATCCATAACTAGGCCCCACAGACCTTTCCATGGTTTCTCCCAGCTGCTTTATATGCCCTGGTTCACTTCATTGATGGCACATCACCCCCTGTATAATATATCATTCTATTTCGCTGTGTCCCATGCATGCCTTTTACCCTACTGCATGTTCACTCAAGAACTTATTTATTCCATCCCTCTATATCCTATGTTTACAGAAGCATTGCTGACATGTGCAGTGAAATATGTGGCAGATGGGAGTTGGGTGCATAGAAAAGGCTATTGTACAGTATTGTTGAATGCATTTGATGAGTGTTTCAGATGTAGGGTGTTTGGGTCGGGGAGATATGCAAAGTGAGTCATGTCAAATGGATTGGTGAAAATGAAATTTCCAGAGTTAACAATGCAAGTATTGATATATTACATATTTTTGATAAAGACATGGAAGTAACTGAATTGATAAGGTGTTATGAATTCATAGCAACTTGAAAACTGAGGACATGATAAGCAAAATGACTTATACAAACAATCCCAAGGAGTTTATAAATGGCAAATAGATCAGAAAATATACATTCCACATTCATCTTCCACAAACAAGTCATCAAAAAACAAATACAAATTCTGTGATGTGCAAATATGGCATAATGAAATCTGTCTCTGGCATAAGTGGGAAATGTGGAATATGTTATGTAGCACACAAAAATATAACACAAGACACAGTAAGCACAGACTGTGGAATAGGAAAACATAACTATCAACCTGAGTAGATATAAAATAAAGGCTTTGGTTATCTGTGGCACTGTAACATACATACACAAAACAAACATATGCAAAGTGTACAGAAAAGCCAGGGAGGGAGAAAAAGTTGATGGGGATGAAAAGGATGGACTCAATACAGGACAAAGAAGTGACACTGAAAACATAGCAAATGGGTTACAATTATTACAAATATCACATCTGCAAGTGGGGTGAAGAATGAAGGTACATGCATCCTCAAAACCCAACCCAAGAACTTCCACTATGCCAGTCTTTATGTTCTGTTTCTGCTGGACAGTCTCAGAAATTGTTCTGCCCCCCCACCTCTTCTTGCTCTCTGTTATCAGTAGTCTCTGGACTCTCTGTTATGGACATTTCGTTTGTAAAATGATCTGAATGTTGTTTAAAGAATAACTTTCTAAGCCATTTTGCTTCTCATCCATAGCACCTTCATTCTCCTGATTATCTTCCATATTATTACCCTCAGCTTATTTGTTTTAGTTATCCTGTCCTTTGAATAAAATTCTATAGTTCTTAGATATCCTCGTTCATATAATGACACTTCTCACGAACTTTGATGTGATTCCCCAGTTTCTTGATGTCGTCACAAGTAGACACCTGCTTCTATAACAAGAGCTAAATAAAAGCGAAAAGTGATACATACATATATATAATGAAAATCCTCACAACCCAATTAATCACTATAAAACTGTCCATTCCAGCCACTTGCCATAAGTTATCTTAAACAAAGCTTTCACCACCTTTGTTATATTTTTGTCTGCTGCATAACATATTCCACATTTCCCACTTATGCTAGAGAGACAGATTTCATTATGCCATATTTACACATCACAGAATTTGTATTTGTTTTTTGATGACTTGTTTGTGGAATGTGGATGTGGAATATATATTTTCTGATCTATTTGCCATTTATAAACTCCTTGGGATTGTTTGTATAAGTCATTTTGCTTATTGTGTCCTCAGTTTTCAAGTTGCTATGAATTCATAACACCTTATCAATTCAGTTACTTCCATATCTTTATCAGAAATATGTAATATATCAATACTTGCATTGTTAACTCTGGAAATTTCATTTCTGAGAGCTCTTTCCAATTATGTCATTTTTCGATCAGTTTCTCTTGCAAATCTGATTTTGACTGAATAATCTTTTTTATTGTTGACTACCATTTTGCTTTCTATGTTATTTAATTTTCTTTTCTGTAGGCATCTAATTCTTACACTCTGAACAAGCTGATCACTAACATTTTATTTTTCAGATATTGAGGCGTTCATTTTTTTTTAATATTATCATTACCTTTCTTAGTAATATTTCTTGAGTATCAAAAATTTAAATATTTATGTATCATAAGCCTTTGTTCAGGCTGCCACACGAGCCTTTTGTGTTCTCTTTAGGGAGTCCTCAAACATGAATTTATTTGTTGTTTCTTCATAGGCTTGTTTGTTTTAGAGTTTATCTCATTCCTTAAGAGTGAGGGAGTACAGACCCACCTATGAGTACCTGCAATGAGATACTTTCATTATGGTAAGGCGACCATGAAGCACTCACCATGCAGAGCATTTCTTACTCAACGAATAAGACTAGTCTTTTTAGAGAGAGAGAGAGAGAGAGTTTTAAAGGCTGTGCTCATTAGTGATGCTGCTGGAATGTATTATGTTGATTTCATTAGAATAGTGGTAGCAGTAGTAGTAATTGTATTAGGTAGGCAGCCTTTGACCAGGGGGGTATAATACTGGTACCACTTGCTTGGGTATTGGTAGCGTTGATGATGACTGAATAGTGAGCCAGCACTTTAGTGGTTAAGTTGCACTCCTTTGACCTAGATAGCTGCCTTTTCTTTCTACCTCACCCATATGTGGACTGTTAACACTCTGTCCATAGATGTACAACCTCTCCTTGTCACACATAACACTTGACAACACATAACTCAAACATTTCATTCTTTGTAACTGTAGATTTTCCTGTGGTAAGCACTATTTGCCATCCCTGCCTTTTGGCAAAATGATAAGTGCAATACATATAAGTAGTATGTAGTAATGTTAGATAGGAGCATTAGGTAGAAACATCAGGTAGGAGTATCAGCTAGGAGTGTTAGGTAGAAGTAGCGGAGTGGAACATTAGGCAGGAACTTTAGGTAGACACAGTACGTAGAAGTAGTTTGTAGTGACATTAAGTAGGAATTCTGAAAACGATGTTAGAGTTGCTTTCTTCCAGTGGCCTATGAAGGCTGAGGCAACAAAGGCTAAGAAGTGGCACTGTACTTTACCAGGTATGGAGACTTTTTTTTTCCTTGGCCACTCCCTTGAAGGAGTTCCCGAAAGGGAATGGGTATTAGAGACATAGATAGATTGGCTAGAAATAGTTGGTGGATGGAATAGAATAATTAGAGACATATCCAGGGGTATTGGGTGTATAGGGCTAAAAATGAGTAAGGCTTGTATTTGATATTGCTATCCCTTAAGTAACATATGTGATGTTCAGCATTTTGCATGTCAAGTGTATGGGTTTAGCCTCAACAGTGCATTATTTTGATATCGTACTGGTAACTTTTAACACAATATTGTACACCCAGTATTCAAGGAGTTAGATATGCTCACTTGCTCACTACCTTTAGATAGCTAAGATTATATTGATAGTAAGATGAAGAACAAGTATGAAGAAGGTGTTGTAGATGCCTAGTTAGAATCTAGGTAGTTGAATAGAAGAGTATTCATTTTAAGTGTAGAATCGATTCTTTTTATGCTTATCGCATACCGTAAGAATTCTTATCAAAAGGATTTGTATGGTGACCATGTATTTTGTAATGATTATGTAAGAAATGATAGCTGAGGGGTAAAATAAAGAGAGTGAAAGTGTTAATATTTTTCTGATGACTGTCATAATGTTATACAGGGGGTCCTTGCAGAATGACTGAATTACATTCCTGGTGAAATGTCATTATAGTGCAACAATGTTATATGAGTAATTGAAATTCTTGTAAGGGGGTTACGTTCTGGACCAAAAATTCCCGTAATAGCTTTCCATCAATACACTGCACTCTATCATGATGTAAATTGGACTCTCATTCAGCAGCTGTTGCCATTTTATTGGTAAATCAGATGATATTTGATAATTCATACTGAAAATGCTGGTGATGAGGGATTGAGGTAGGTGATGGTGGAGTGGGATAGGAGTGGAGTCAACGTATTAGCAAGCCTTCTAAAGTAAGTTTATCCATTTCAGTATATTATATTTATCTTTTTTGATGTATTCAGCCATTGTATTACTTGCTTTAAGGTTTTCAAGTTTGGTAGATATCTCTTCTATGGCAAATTAAGAATATGAAAACATGGTGTTCTGTATGAGATGATGGTCACTGGCTAGAATATGATCAAGAATCTAATGTTATTTACCTTTGATGCTTTTGTAAAATGCATTTTAACTGAACATGTATACAGTGTACTTGAATAATGCATTATTAATTGTAAAATGTTAAAAAGAATAAAAATTTTCTTTAAATCTGTGGGTATTGCAAAAACTTTTTCTGCAATCTCTATCCTAGTTCTAGGATGTTGCTATTGCAAAATGTTTTAGATAAACCACTGTTCAGTGGGAATGGATAAGATCATTTAACAATGCATAAGATCGACTAATTAAAAGATGATAGTAACTTCTGTGTTATGGTGCATTATACATGACAGCTAGAGACTGAGTGTGAACAGATGTGGCCTTTGTTTTCTTTTACTAGTGCTACTTTGCGCACATGCGGGGGGAGGGGGTTGTCATTTTCTGTGTGGTGGGGTGGTGACAGGAATGAATAAGGGTAGACAGTATGAATTATGTACATGTGCATATATGTATATGTCTCTATTTTATTTTTTTCATTTTGCTTTGTCACTGTCTCCCGCGTTAGCGAGGTAGCGCAAGGAAACAGACGAAAGAATGGCCCAACCCACCCGCATGCACATGTATATACATACACGTCCACACACGCACATATACCTACCTATACATCTCAATTTATACATATATATACACCTCGCAAATGCGGGAGACAGCGACAAAGCAAAAAAAGAAAAAAAAAATATATACACACACAGACATATACATATATACACATGTACATAATTCATACTGTCTGCCTTTATCTATTCCCATCGCCACCCCGCCACACATGGAATAACAACCCCCTCCCCCCTCATGTGTGCGAGGTAGCGCTAGGAAAAGACAACAAAGGCCACATTCGTTCACACACAGTCTCTAGCTGTCATGTAATAATGCACTGAAACCACAGCTCTCCTCCCACATCCAGGCCCCACAGAACTCTCAGTGGTTTTCCCCAGATGCTTCACATGCCCTGGTTCAATCCGTTGACAGCACGTCGACCCCGGTATACCACATCGTTCCAATTCACTCTATTCCTTGCACGCCTTTCACCCTCCTGCATGTTCAGGCCCCGATCACTCAAAATCTTTTTCACTCCATCTTTCCACCTCCAATTTGGTCTCCCACTTCTCCTCGTTCCCTCCACCTCCGACACATATATCCTCTTGGTCAACCTTTCCTCACTCATTCTCTCCATGTGCCCAACCCATTTCAAAACACCCTCTTCTGCTCTCTCAACCACGCTCTTTTTATTTCCACACACCTCTCTTACCCTTACGTTACTTACTCGATCAAACCACCTCACACCACACATTGTCCTCAAACATCTCATTTCCAGCACATCCATCCTCCTGCGCACAACTCTATCCATAGCCCATGCCTCGCAACCATACAACATTGTTGGAACCACTATTCCTTCAAACATACCCATTTTTGCTTTCCGAGATAATGTTCTCGACTTCCACACATTCTTCAAGGCTCCCAGGATTTTCGCCCCCTCCCCCACCCTATGATCCATTTCCGCTTCCATGGTTCCATCCGCTGCCAGATCCACTCCCAGATATCGAAAACACTTTACTTCCTCCAGTTTTCCTCCATTCAAACTTACCTCCCAACTGACTTGACCCTCAACCCTACTGTACCTAATTACCTTGCTCTTATTCACATTTACTCTTAACTTTCTTCTTTCACACACTTTACCAAACTCAGTCACTAAGTATTTATATTTATGTATCATACTTTGTCGCTGTCTCCCGCATTAGTGAGGTAGCACAAGGAAACAGACGAAAGAATGGCCCAACCCACCCACTTACACATGTATTTACATACACGTCCACACGCATATATACATACCTATACATCACAATGTATACATATATACACACACACAGACATATACATATATACACATGTACATAATTCATACTGTCTGCCTTTATCTATTCCCATCGCCACCCCGCCACACATGGAATAACAACCCCCTCCCCCCTCATGTGTGCGAGGTAGCGCTAGGAAAAGACAACAAAGGCCACATTCGTTCACACACAGTCTCTAGCTGTCATGTAATAATGCACTGAAACCACAGCTCCCCTCCCACATCCAGGCCCCACAGAACTCTCAGTGGTTTACCCCAGATGCTTCACATGCCCTGGTTCAATCCGTTGACAGCACGTCGACCCCGGTATACCACATCGTTCCAATTCACTCTATTCCTTGCACGCCTTTCACCCTCCTGCATGTTCAGGCCCCGATCACTCAAAATCTTTTTCACTCCATCTTTCCACCTCCAATTTGGTCTCCCACTTCTCGTTCCCTCCACCTCTGACACATATATGTATATGTCTGTGTGTGAATATATATATGTATACGTTGAGATGTATAGGTATTTATATGTGTGTGTGTGGACATGTATGTATATACATGTGTTATGTGGGTGGGTTGGGCCATTCTTTCGTCTGTTTCATTGTGCTACCTCGCTAATGCGGGAGACAGCGACAAAGTATAAGTATAATAGATAAGTAAATCTTTAATTTGGAGTAGTTGAGGCAAAGCATTAACCGGACTAACAGTTTATCTGGAGCCTAGATAGTGAACATTTCTAAGGCCTCTGAAGGTTTAGCAGACAGAGAAGTCCAGAAATACAAGCTGCTATTATTGATAGAATACATGCATCTAATTCAAAGCTCTCTTGTACTAACATGAACATTCATTTTGAAGAGAAATATTGAAAAGTTATTAAATTATCTCTTTCCCATATTATACTGAGCATATTCTAATTAAGCATTTGTTTAAACAGTAAGGAATACAGTACTTTGTTTTCAAAATTTATTACATTTGTAACCAAACATTTTGTTTATTGACCTATATGTTTGGTTAAAAAATGGAAATAAATAGATGTTAAGAGCACTTCAATGAAAAATGCGTAAATGAAGATATTCATATGTACAGTTATAAGTTATAAAGTAATACAGTTTGTAATACAACAGATCATATGTACAATTCTAAGATATAAAGTAATACAGTTTGTAATACAACAGATCGTTAGTCAAACTATTAAACTCTTAATCCAGATAGATACACTAATACTGTATCTGGGTGGAGTATATAGATAAGCTGATGGTAGTTGTGGGACTGACATCTTTTGTATTAAGTGGTCCTTAGGCAGTGAGGAGTACAGCATGGTATCTACATATTGCGAGTGTAGGATAATTTCCTCCTCTGTTGTACTGTACAGTAATAATTTTTTTTTGAGACACTGATTCATTGCCATTATTTGATATTTGAGTGAATGTGTGCCTTGATTGGTGTCGCTTACGGTATAGAATTATATTGTATTCTCCCGGTTCTTCTTTTTATCATAGATGGTAGATATACCAACACCACATTCAGCATATATTTTTTCCTCCCTCTGAAGCCCCTTTATCATGCATTTGTATAATTGTTACTTTCTTGAGGAAGGTAAGTATAACATGCTTATGTTTAGCAGGACTGAACTTGTCATAAAGGGGCTGTCTGTTCTTTAAATCCATAGTGAGGGCTGAAAATATTGTAACTTGTTCAGATAGCAAAATCAGTTTTCGGCTTTACAAAGGCACAGACCTCGTGAGTATACCTGGCCTGATAGAG
Organism: Panulirus ornatus; assembly: GCF_036320965.1. Taxonomy (NCBI): domain Eukaryota; kingdom Metazoa; phylum Arthropoda; class Malacostraca; order Decapoda; family Palinuridae; genus Panulirus; species Panulirus ornatus. Next base: position 3,328,150 of record NC_092240.1, read on the forward strand.
GTTCTGTGCTGGCTCAGATGATACTGTCAATTATTCCATAGAATGCTTTGTATTTGCTCTGTTTTTTAGTCTTATTTATTGTTTTATATTTTTATTGCATTTTGTGGTAAATTATGTGAACTGTAGGCTTAAGGTGGATGTGGATGTTTATAAAAAAATGAGTCACTATGTTACCTGTGTGCCAGTGCTGTTGTAACAGCTGATCGCAGCTGAACTCATCATGACGAGGCAGCCTCTTCTTTGATTACACGATATAATTCTGTTTCTTTTTATTTTTTAGTCTCAGTACTTGTTTTTCATATTCTGTTACATTTCACAGTATGTTACATGAATCGTGGGTGTAAGGCAAACAGGAATAAACAGGAACATGCCAATGTTCTCATGGACTGTCTGCATGTGTCCCCACCTACAAGGACTGCACTTGTAGCATACTTTTGGCTACTGCTCCCCACAGCTTCTGTGTAGAGACTAGCCACTTAAAAGACTGGCTGTTATGATGCCTTCTTCCTTCAAAGAGCTAAGCTGTAGAATTTCTTCCTTCTTTTGTTTTACCACCTTCACATACCATTCTTCCCTTTTGAGTCAGGTCTATAAACACTTGTAGAGCCCTGTTTAATTTCTGCCTTTTTTTTTTTTTATTTTTCTTTCCCCTGAGATAGCCCAGATTTTTTTTTTTTTTTACTTTTTCATTCCCCTGATATGGCCCTGATCTGGGCACATTCTTTGCCCATGGCATGTTGGTCATTTTTTAAAAAAATCTACCTACATGTTTTTACATTCAAAAACAAGTTATTAACTGCATGCCCACTATGTTACCAATGACCATCTGCAGTTGAACTCATTGTGAGGAAGTGATTTCTTCTTTGATTACAAAATAACATTCTCTGTTTTTTGTAGTTTCTTAGTCTTGATGATTGTTATACATATAATTTTATTTCATGTACCTGTAAATTACATGAAACATAAAGTTAGTTTAGTGAATTAATTGTTACAATGACTGAACGCATCTGATCTCGTTATCTTCTTCAGATTATTTTTTTTTTTTTTTTTTTTTTTTTTTTTGTCGCTGTCTCCCGCGTTTGCGAGGTAGCGCAAGGAAACAGACGAAAGAAATGGCCCAACCCACCCCCATACACATGTATATACATACGTCCACACACGCAAAATATACATACCTACACAGCTTTCCATGGTTTACCCCAGACGCTTCACATTAATAGCTTAATACTTAGTACTTTATACAGTTGCGAGGCATGGGCTATAGATAGAGTTGCGCAGAGGAGGATGGATGTGCTGGAAATGAGATGTTTGAGGACAATATATGGTGTGAGGTGGTTTGATCGAGTAAGTAATGAAAGGGTAAGAGAGATGTGTGGTAATAAAAAGAGTGGTTGAGAGAGCAGAAGGGGGTCTTTTTAAATGGTTTGGTCACATGGAGAGAATGAGCGAGGAAAGAGTGACAAAGAGGATATATGTGTCAGAGGTGGAGGGAACGAGAAGTGGGAGACCAAATTGGAGGTGGAAAGATGGAGTGAAAAAGATTTTGAGTGATTGGGGCCTGAACATGCAGGAGGGTGAAAGGCATGCAAGGAATAGAGTGAATTGGAATGAAGTGGTATACTGGGGTCGATGTGCTGTCAGTGGATTGAACCAGAGCATGTGAAGCGTCTGGGGTAAACCATGAAAAGTTTTGTGGGGCCTGGATGTGGAAAGGGAGCTGTGGTTTTGGTGCACATGACAGCTAGAGACTGAGTGTGAACAAATGTGGGCCTTTGTTGTCTTTTCCTAGTGCTACCTCACGCACATGGAGGAAGAGGGTAGTCATTTCATGTGTGGCGGGGTGGTGACAAGAATGAATAAGGGCAGACAGTATGAATTATGTACATGTGTATATATGTATATGTCTGTGTGTGTGTATATATGTATACATTGTGATGTATAGGTATGTATATATGCGTGTGGACGTGTATGTAAATACATGTGTAAGTGGGTGGGTTGGGCCATTCTTTCGTCTGTTTCCTTGTGCTACCTCACTAATGCGGGAGACAGCGACAAAGTATGATACATAAATATAAATACTTAGTGACTGAGTTTGGTAAAGTATGTGAAAGAAGAAAGTTAAGAGTAAATGTGAATAAGAGCAAGGTAATTAGGTACAGTAGGGTTGAGGGTCAAGTCAGTTGGGAGGTAAGTTTGAATGGAGGAAAACTGGAGGAAGTAAAGTGTTTTCGATATCTGGGAGTGGATCTGGCAGCGGATGGAACCATGGAAGCGGAAATGGATCATAGGGTGGGGGAGGGGGCGAAAATCCTGGGAGCCTTGAAGAATGTGTGGAAGTCGAGAACATTATCTCGGAAAGCAAAAATGGGTATGTTTGAAGGAATAGTGGTTCCAACAATGTTGTATGGTTGCGAGGCATGGGCTATGGATAGAGTTGTGCGCAGGAGGATGGATGTGCTGGAAATGAGATGTTTGAGGACAATGTGTGGTGTGAGGTGGTTTGATCGAGTAAGTAACGTAAGGGTAAGAGAGGTGTGTGGAAATAAAAAGAGCGTGGTTGAGAGAGCAGAAGAGGGTGTTTTGAAATGGGTTGGGCACATGGAGAGAATGAGTGAGGAAAGATTGACCAAGAGGATATATGTGTCGGAGGTGGAGGGAACGAGGAGAAGTGGGAGACCAAATTGGAGGTGGAAAGATGGAGTGAAAAAGATTTTGTGTGATCGGGGCCTGAACATGCAGGAGGATGAAAGGAGGGCAAGGAATAGAGTGAATTGGATCGATGTGGTATACTGGGGTTGGCGTGCTGTCATTGGATTGAATCGGCATGTGAAGCGTCTGGGGTAAACCATGGAAAGCTGTGTAGGTATGTATATTTGCGTGTGTGGACGTATGTATATACATGTGTATGGGGGTGGGTTGGGCCATTTCTTTCGTCTGTTTCCTTGCGCTACCTCGCAAACGCGGGAGACAGCGACAAAGCAAAAAAAAACAAAAAAAACTTAGTACTTTAGTGTTAATGATTAGTTTATATATAGTTCTGGTACATTTTGCAGTAAATTACATCAGCCATAAGTTTAAGGTGAACATGAATGTAGGTACATGTACACTCACAAGAACGAGTCACTGCATTACAATGGCCAACCATGACTGAACTTGTTATGAGGAAGCAATCTTTTCTTTGACTTTGAAGAAAAATTTTCTATTTTTGTTCATTTGCTTTATCTTATTAATTGTTTTATGTATTACTCTATTGCATTTTGCATGAAATTGTAAGAACCATAAGTTTGACATGAACATGAATATACATACATTTACAAACAAAAACAAGTAACTGCATTGGGTGCATGTCCATGCTGTCACAATAGCAGGCCATGGCTGAAATTATGAAAATGCAGTCTCTTTTTCAATTATACAATAATGCTCTGTACTTTTGCCATGTTTCTTTGTCCTGTTAATTTTTTTTAATTGATTTATTGCTTTTTGCAGTAACTTACATGGAAAATAGTATTGAATTGTATGTGTATGTAAGCATGTATACAAATACAAGGCACTAGGCACAGTGGCCGACTTTAGATTACCCAAACAACCAAAGCACCTGACAGCCAATTGGCAGTTTTCCAGATAATAGAAATTTTTCTGAATTAGGACAGGTTCGGTTTTTCTTAAACCATAGGACTTTCCAAACTCTTGATCACTGGATTAAAGACATTTCTCTGCTCTATCTGAATTAGATTATTTTGTTTAACATCCTTCAATTTTTTGACTAAGTGAGAACCAGCTTTCCCAGTGCATCTTTTTTTTTTTTTTTTTTTTTTTTTTTTTTTTTTTAGGTTCGAGAGGCAGTGCAAGTTGCACATGGTGCTTTGGTGGCCCAAGTGGGGAAACAGTTGGCTCCACATCTCCGATCCATCATGCCAGCCTGGATCTTATCTATGGTGGATCCGCATTCTCCTGTTGCTGCAGCTGCAAGAAAAGTTTTCCAGGTTGGTTGTTTGGAAAGAAGAGCTTTTGTCCTCTGAAACAAGTTTCTGTTGCACGCTTACACATGTCTGCTATTTTTATGTATGAAATCCAGTAACTTATTTGTTTTGGCCCAGGATGGCAAGACAGAAATTCAGTGGATTCTTCATTGCTCAGTTGGATTAACTTAGACTGAATTTATGATGAATTCACATAGATTTTAATGCCAAATGAAATACTAATGATGATATCCATTTGAAATCTTGGGTGTCTACAAGATATATTTCAGAAAAACGTAAAGGACAGAAATCTAGAGATATCATGTAAAACTGGGCAACAGGTTTGGTAACTTTTATTGGTATTGAAAGGTTAGATTTAATTATTAATATGAATTGATTCACAGCTCTCAGATACAAATGTATACTAAGTGAATAAAGGAAAAATTTACTGTTTTTCTCTCCTTTGCTGTCTCACTAACAGTGAGATATTCTTTAGGGTAATATCATGGTCTGGATCATTCCAGCACTCTTGATATTGTTTGAGAAGCTTTCATTTGCTCCCCCCCCTTATTGGTCAGTCCTCAAATTGTTGAAGCCTTTTATTCGACTAATCATTTCACTCTCAGCTAATGAGCAACTACCACCAGGTCAGCATCATCTTCTGCTACAGTTTTTTGTAACCCTTTGTGACTCATAACTCAGCTTGCTGTTGTGCATCAGTTCTTTTTCTTTCTTTTAGTATTATTCTATTTTGTTGGTGCCTCGGTGTTCAGAAGTTTAGTCTCATGAGAATGGGTATAACAGCCACATGATAGTGTTGTGCTTCCACCACTATATCATTAGTAACTAGTTACATACTTTTAGGTTTCAGTGAACTGGTAAGTATCAGTTAACAGTATTACATGTAACATATACATGTAATGCGATTGAGGGTGATGGTGCTGAATGCAAATAGGATGATTGGTGAGAGAGAAAGAGGGAGCTTTTGGAGAAGTTTAAAAGTTATAATATGGATAAGTTGGGAATTGGGGAAACACTTATCCTTGGGCAGGGTACATGAAGTGAAAATGGTAATGATGAATGCAAGTTATGGTATGGTGTGGAGGGATGAGTGGTATGGATGGGAATGAATAAAAATTATCAGGGAAGAGAGAAAGACGAATGTACAATTCTGCTATCACTGAGAGTGTTGGGGAGTGTTACTGAGCATGGATGAAAAGGATCAGGATTAGTGTGGGTGAAAGGAAAGATTGGAATTGTGAATTATGCAAGTTTATGTGTATATGCATCAGTGACTATGAAAACTGTATGACGTAAGGATGAAATGAAGTGTTTCTAGAGAAGTTTGAATGATTATATAAATGGTTTTGAGAATGAGAGGAACATGATTGCAATGGGTGATAAAATGTGAGTGGTATGTGGTGAAATTGGCAAGATAGCTGGTAAATGTGGAATGCCTGGAGTAAATGAGAATGGAAGTCATCTTGTGGATGTTTGTGCTGAGAGGGGCTTATTCTTTACAAACACCGATTTCCAACACATGATGATCCACAGGTATACATGAATGAGGAACAGGAATGATATAATAGAAGAGCAAAAGGCTTTGATTTACTATGTGGAAGTGGATGAACGATTAAGAAAGGCTGTGCTAGATGCTAGATTTGTGAGAAGATTCTTTGGAGACTAATCATTTCACAGAGCTTTTGGAGATAAGGATCAGGGAGAAGTGGAGGTATAGTGTAAGGAAGAATGGAGAAGAAAAAGTGTTTGCAAACAAGATTAATCAGAAAAAATGCAGTGAGGAGTATGAAAAGAAGGTTATTGAAAGTTTAGGTGGAAGAACAGTGAGTGTAGGGCTGCAGTCTGTGTGAATGAGGTTTTAAAATGTTTAGAGAAATTCTATTAAAGGTTGTAGAATTAGTAGTTGGACAAAAGGTCATGAGATATAGGGGAAAAAAAAGGCAATGCATGGTGGACCAAAGAGATTAGAAATGCTGTGGAAGAGAAGAAAAAAGCATATGATAGATTCCTTGAAATTAATGTACCAGTGTCAATTCAGCAAAGGATGAGGGAAGAATATAAAATGTGTAAGTGGAATGTTGAGAAGCTGATAGGCAAAAAGGAAATGGATGAAGATTTTGGAAGAAAGTTCAATGAAATTTTTTTAGGAAAATAAGAACTTATACTGGAAGGAGGTGAAAAAGAAATGAGGTGGATGTTAGAGTGAAAATGTTAATTTATTTATTTATTTATTTATTTATTTTTTTGCTTTGTCGCTGTCTCCCGCGATAGCGAGGTAGCACAAGGAAACAGACGAAAGAATGGCCCAACCCACCCACATACACATGTATATACATACACGTCCACACGCAAATATACATACCTATACATCTCAACGTATACATATATATGCACACACGGACATATACATATATACACATGTACATAATTCATACTGTCTGCCTTTATTCATTCCCATTTCCACCCTGCCACACATGAAATAACAACCCCCTCCCCCTCATGTGTGCGAGGTAGCGCTAGGAAGACAACAAAGGCCCCATTCGTTCACACTCATTCTCTAGCTGTCATGTAATAATGCACCGAAACAACATCCAGGCCCCACAGAACTTTCCATGGTTTACCCCAGACGCTTCACATGCCCTGGTTCAATCCATTGACAGCACGTCGACCCCGGTATACCACATCGTTCCAATTCACTGTATTCCTTGCACGCCTTTCACTCTCCTGCATGTTCAGGCCCCGATCACTCAAGATCTTTTACACTCTATCTTTCCACCTCCAATTTGGTCTCCCACTTCTCGTTCCCTCCACCTCTGACACATATATCCTCTTGGTCAATCTTTCCTCACTCATTCTCTTCATGTGACCAAACCATTTCAAAACACCCTCTTCTGCTCTCTCAACCACACTCTTTTTATTACCACACATCTCTCTTACCCTTACATTACTTACTCGATCAAACCACCTCACACCACATATTGTCCTCAAACATCTCATTTCCAGCACATCCACCCTCCTGCGCACAACTCTATCCATAGCCCACGCCTCGCAACCATACAACATTGTTGGAACCACTATTCCTTCAAACATACCCATTTTTGCTTTCCAAGATAATGTTCTCGACTTCCACACATTCTTCAAGGCTCCCAGAATTTTCGCCCCCTCCCCCACCCTATGATTCACTTCCGCTTCCATGGTTCCATCTGCTGCCAAATTCATTCCCAGATATCTAAAACACTTTACTTCCTCCAGTTTTTCTCCATTCAAACTTACCTCCCAATTGATTTGACCCTCAACCCTACGGTACCTAATAACCTTGCTCTTATTCACATTCACTCTCAACTTTCTTCTTTCACACACTTTGCCAAACTCAGTCACCAGCTTCTGCAGTTTCTCACATGAATCAGCCACCAGTGCTGTATCATCAGCAAACAACAACTGACTCACTTCCCAAGCTCTCTCATCCACAATGTTAATGAGAGGTAAAAAGGAAGAGTTGCTGAATCAAAAGGAGGAAGTGAAAGGAAATTGGAAAGTATTTTGAAGAACTGATGAATGTGGGAGAAGGGGAGGCAGCAGTTGTTACATACATGAGTATGGAGTTAAGAAGGGCAGTAATGAGGCTGAAAAGGGTAGGAAGGTCACATGGAGTGGATGGGATTACAGCTGAAATACTGAAGTATGAATGAGAAATTGTTATAAAGTGGATGCATCTGATAAGTAATTTAGCTTGGGAACAGAAGGTTGTGCCTGAGGATTGGGTGAGAGCTATTATTGTTCTATCAGTCTGTATCTCTGATGCCCATTCCTTCCAGGAACTCTCATCAAGGGGTGCCCACAGCAAAAGAGTCTACACTTATCCCTGCCCTTACATGCCTCCCTTGCATACACCATTCCACACATTCATCCACTATTTCTCTCCCTCTTGTATTCCTCCACCCTATTTGCCCATGTAACAGGTGGTCTTCCACTTACACCAACTCCTTTAATTCTACTATCATACACTCTCATTGTAAACTCCAACTCTTGCATTCTTTCCACATGCCCAAACCACCTCAAAGTATTACATTTTACCCATTCTACCGCTCTTCAATTTACTCCCTTTGCATTCCCTGCCTCACCACATCTCTCATATACCCTTTCATTTCTTTCTTCATTCCACATGCTCTTCTCAAATAGCTCATTTCCACTGCCAGGATTCATGACCTCTGTGCCTCATTCCACATCCATGTTTCAGCTGTGTAGGTCAAGGTTTGGAGAACTAATCTTTTCTTCACTTCTGTACACTCTACCCTTCATTATTCTGTTAAGGGCCCCAGTGATTCTTCTACCCTTGACTGCTCTCCCCCTTACCTCTCCTTCCACATCTACCTATCTATCTATGTCTCTGACAGCCATTCCCTCCAGGGACTCCTATCAAGGGGTGGCCACGGCAAAAGAGTCTCCACTTATCCCTTTCTTCATATACCTCCCTAGCATGCACCATTTCACGCATTCCTCCTCTGTTTCTGTCCCTCCAGTATTCCTTCACCTATTTGCCCATTTTGCAGGTGGTCTTCCACTCACACCAATCCCTGTAATCATACTATCATACACTGTCCTTGTAAAATTCCAGTCTTGCATTCTTTCCACATGCCCAAACCCCCTCTAAGTATTACGTTTCACCCATTCTACGACTCCACAATTCATTCCCTTTGCATTCCTTGCCATACCACATCTCTCATACACCTTCTCAATTCTTCATTCCATCTAGTCACACCATATTCCCTTCTCAAATAGCTTATATTCACAGCCTGGATTCTTGACCTCTGTACCTCATTCTTTATCCATGTTTCAGCTGCATAGGTCAAGATTGGATGGACTATGCTGTCCCTTAATCCTCTCTTCAGTTTTTTTGCTGGGGTAACAGAAAATTGCTAGACTTTCATTCACTCCCCCATATGGAGGAAAGCAAAGTGCTCAGGTCATAATTGCCTTCGAGATAGTAGAGGGAGAAGTACAACATTGCACTTTTGTAGGAGAGGAATATCCATTGATTTTTTTTTCAAGCATGACAGATATATGTATGAATTTGTATATTCAGTTGCAAACACAAATACATTCTAACATGAACACCATTGTACTGATATAGCAGGAGCAAGAAAAATGCAATATTTACACTTTTGGCAGTGCTGACTTGCTCATGTCTAACACCATTTGATGTTTCATAATGGGGTATAGCCAGTCGCATCCAAACAAGTTCACTGTGTTAGTAATGAGGGATATTCATTCTTTGTTTTAGGCAAAATTTAGGATTTTTCCTTTCTTTCATTTCCCAAACCAGGCAGCTAGGGGGATGCTGTGTGCCTGCTACTGCACAGATAGGGTTAATTATTGATTTAATATAATTTTCAGAGTTTGTTGAGAAGGTGTACCACATGTGAATGTATTAGGCTTTGTTACTAATGTTACATAAGAATATAGTAAACTTTTGTGATACTTTTTTTTCTTCAGGATGCCTTTTCCTTGGAAAAAAGAGCTGAGGTAATGATCTTTACCTGTAAGGAAATCATGGACCACATTGCTGATAACCTTTTTACACAGACTCCTCAGACGTTGTCTGATCCCAAGTAAGTTTTAGAATTTTAGTTATATAACAACTTAATTACAGGTAAATTATATGGGAGGGTATTGATTGAGAGGGTGAAGGCATGTACAGAGCATCAGATTGGGGAAGAGCAGTGTGGTTTCAGAAGTGGTAGAGGATGTGTGGATCAGGTGTTTGCTTTGAAGAATGTATGTGAGAAATACTTAGAAAAGCAAATGGATTTGTATGTAGCATTTATGGATCTGGAGAAGGCATATGATAAGAGTTGATAGAGATGCTCTGTGGAAGGTATTAAGAATATATGGTGTGGGAGGCAAGTTGTTAGAAGCAGTGAAAAGTTTTTATCGAGGATGTAAGGCATGTGTACGTGTAGGAAGAGAGGAAAGTGATTGGTTCTCAGTGAATGTAGGTTTGCGGCAGGGGTGTGTGATGTCTCCATGGTTGTTTAATTTGTTTATGGATGGGGTTGTTAGAGAGGTGAATGCATGAGTTTTGGAAAGAGGGGCAAGTATGAAGTCTGTTGTGGATGAGAGAGCTTGGGAAGTGAGTCAGTTGTTCGCTGATGATACAGCGCTGGTGGCTGATTCATGTGAGAAACTGCAGAAGCTGGTGACTGAGTTTGGTAAAGTGTGTGAAAGAAGAAAGTTAAGAGTAAATGTGAATAAGAGCAAGGTTATTAGGTACAGTAGGGTTGAGGGTCAAGTCAATTGGGAGGTAAGTTTGAATGGAGCAAAACTGGAGGAAGTAAAGTGTTTTCGATATCTGGGAGTGGATCTGGCAGCAGATGGAACCATGGAAGCGGAAGTGGATCATAGGGTGGGGGAGGGGGCCTTGAAGAATGTGTGGATGTGTGGAAGTCGAGAACATTATCTCGGAAAGCAAAAATGGGTATGTTTGAAGGAATAGTGGTTCCAACAATGTTGTATGGTTGCAAGGCGTAGCCTATGGATAGAGTTGTGCGCAGGAGGGTGGATGTGCTGGAAATGAGATGTTTGAGGACAATGTGTGGTGTGAGGTGGTTTGATCGAGTAAGTAACGTAAGGGTAAGAGAGATGTGTGGAAATAAAAAGAGCGTGGTTAAGAGAGCAGAAGAGGGTGTTTTGAAATGGTTTGGGCACATGGAGAGAATGAGTGAGGAAAGATTGACCAAGAGGATATATGTGTCGGAGTTGAGGGAACGAGGAGAAGTGGGAGACCAAATTGGGGGTGGAAAGATGGAGTGAAAAAGATTTTGTGTGATCGGGGCCTGAACATGCAGGAGGGTGAAAGGAGGGCAAGGAATAGAGTGAATTGGATCGATGTGGTATACTGGGGTTGACGTGGTGTCTGTGGATTGAATCAGGGCATGTGAAGCGTCTGGGGTAAACCATGGAAAGCTGTGTAGGTATGTATATTTGCGTGTGTGGACGTATGTATATACATGTGTATGGGGGTGGGTTGGGCCATTTCTTTCGTCTGTTTCCTTGAGCTACCTCGCAAACGTGGGAGACAGCGACAAAGCAAAAACAAAAAAAAAACAAAAAAAATTACAGGTCATAATGACTGCCAAACAACATTCCAAACTTAAGACTCTTGGTGAGGACATCCTTCATTGAGTTGAGAATGAAACTGTTCTCTCTATTTCTGATGTCCATTCCCTCTGGAAACTCCCTCAAGGGGATGGCTATGGCAAAAGAATCTTCATAGCTGATGAAGTCTAGTGCTATCGTAGCCTCTATGCCTCACCTTTAACAGGCCTCTGGCAGAGGGCAGTCTGTTTTTAAAAGACATGTTCTAAAGAGGTTCATGCCTTATACCTACTTAAATCCCTTTTGCAGCCTTTAGACTTTTTCAGAAATTATCAAGGGAAACATTGCTGCACTTCCTCATACCTTTAGTCCCCTTTTTAGCAAGGAATATCACTACATGAATTTAAAAAGCTCTCTTTGTTGGCATACCTTAGGCTTTACACTAAAGCACATGATATGAGAAAGTCACCCTTTACCTCATCCTTCTAAAGAAACTTTTCTGTGGAGAAAATCAACTAAAAGGGGTCTTTGTTATTTATCTACCACCTTTATCAAACAGTGATTTAAATTATTTAGATGTTGTGTATCTATTCTATGTGGTTCTGCAATTCCTCCTTCAGGAAGTACAGATTCTTATGTGCCCTTGATTCACTATTAAAGATACTTTCTCCTTTGGGATTAGTCTTCTAAATCAGAGATTTTTTCTAAACCCTCCCCCTCCTTCATATGGTACATTCACAGGCTTGTGGGGCAAACTGCAGAAGTGTCCTGTGAATATTTTTTCTTTGTCTCATTTCCCTGTGCTGCCTTCCTCACTCCCTTTTCTGAAAATACTTTCCTCTGATCCAACTATGACTCCTTTCAAGTTAATGCTTGTGATCTGTGAATTTTTATCTTTGAGTGGCCTGGAGCAGGTGGATGATGACATTATCTCTGGCATTTTTTTGATTGATTGAAGACAGGCCTGAAATAAGCAAGATGCCACTACCTAGTTGTAATAATATCAACAACTGGGGAAAGCCAGAAGGGTTTAGGATTAGAAGGTCCAAATCACAACATTTCTTGAGAACATAGGCTCATGCAATGCAGCTTTGGAGAATTTTTTTTCAAATTTCTAAGCATACATTTTTGTAGATGTTATAATTTGGGATTGCTGAATGATGGAAAGTTCAGATCTATAGGATATTTGTATTAGCAAAGACACATTTTAGCATAAAAAGTTTTGCAAATGAGTTTTTTTCTAGGCCATTAGGCAATTAGTATGCTTCTCTTTTTAAGTTAGAAAACTACCAGCTTTAATGCAAAGATGCCAGTTTTCCGGCAATTGCCGGAATTCCGGCTTTTTGATCAATTGGAGTCAAATTTCCGGTTTCTCATTTTTCTCTCCATCTGTCTCTTGTCTTGCTAATGATGACAGCCGGAAAATGAACAAGTAGACTCTTGACGGATGTTTTCATATTATATCGATCGTGGATTTTGTATATATACTGTATGTAATTAAAAATACAAACCGCAAAACAACTGGATTGCTAACCTAGCGAGATTAAGCTTCTCTCCCACTCTTGCTTTTTGCATGCTTTGCTAATGGTTTGTACATGTGCGCGATGCGACAGCATATGCCCTAAGGCAGGCCCTGGACCCCCGCCGAATGGGACTTCGCGCTTCGCGCTCGTGATGTGCACTTCGCGCACATATTGCCCCTTTTTCCACCTACTAATATTTTTCCAGCCCTAGAGACATTTGCCACTGGCATCCCTGATAATTAACATCTTTCATGCTTTTGTTTTAGTTTTTGTATTTAAGGTATTCATGGACATGATATTATTTCTTTAACTTTTCAGAGTGACTGATCCTGAGGACATGAAAAATAAGTACATTCATGTATTAGCCTGCTCCCTTAATGCTGTGAGTCTGCTTTTGATGAGCACTGCTGAAAATAAAGAGAAAACTGCTCAAGTGATGTCAGTGATGAGCCCATTTGTGCAAAATCCATCATTTTGGAAAATACCAAAGAACAAGCATCCTCTGGTAAGAACTCATGTCATGAGCATTTTAATCTATCTATTTATATCTCTAATTCCCATCCCATCAAGGGGATGGCCATGGCAGAAGAGTCTCCACTTATCCCTGTCCCAACATGCCTCCCTCACATACACTATTCCATGCATTCTTCCACCATTTCTCTCCCTCCATTATCCTTCCACTGTGTTTCCCCATGTCACAGGTGGTCCTCCTCTCACAGCAACCCTTTAATAGTACTATCATACACTCTGAAAACTCCCAGTCTTAAATTCTTTTCACATACCCAAACCCCCTCATAGCATTACATTTCAACCACTATACCACTCCACAATTCATTTCCTTTGCATTTCTTGCCATACCACATCTCATACACCCTCTTATTTATTTTTTTATTCCATTTAGTCATACCACATGCTCCTCCCATAGGAAATGGTATCACCACCCCCAGCGTTGGGGAGGTAGCACCAGGAAAACAGACATGTTCACTCTCAGTCTCTAGCTGTCGTGTAATGCACTGAATCCACAACTCCCTCTCCACATCCAGGTCCCACAGACCTTTCCATGGTTTACCCCAGACATTTCACACACCTCTTACCCTTCTGTATTGAACGTTCAGGTCCCAATCGCTCAAATTCTTATTCACTCCATCCTTCCACCTCCAGTTTGGTCTCCCACTTCTTGTTCCCTCCATCTCAGACACATATATCCTCTTTGTCAACCTTTCCTCACTCATTCTCTCCATATGTCCGAACCATTTCAACACACCCTCTTCTGCTCTCTCAACCATACTCTTTCTATTTCCACTCATCTCTCTCACCCTTTCATTACATACTCAATCAAACCACCTCACACCCCTCCTCAAACATTTCATTTCCAACACTTCTATCCCTCCTCTGTACAGCCCTGTCTATAACCCATGCCTCACAACCATATAACATTGTTGGAACTACTATTCCTTCAAACATACCCAATTTTGCTCTCTGAATAACATTTCTCCTTCCACACATTCTTCATCGCTCCCAGAACCTTCGCCCCTTTACCCCACCCTGTGACTCACTTCGGCTTCCATGGTTCTGTCTGCTGTTAAGTCCACTTCCAGATATCTAAAATGCTTCACTTCCTCCAATTTTTCTCCATTCAAAGATATTACCCAATTACCTTGCCACACAACCCTGCTGAACCTAATAACCTTGCTCTTATTCACATTTACTCTCAACTTTCTCCTTTTTCACACTTTTAGAAACACTCACCAACTTCTGCAGTTTCTCACTCAAATCAGCCACCAGAGCTGTATCATCAGAGAACAACTGACTCACTTCCCAGGCCTTCTCATCCCAACAGACTGCATACTAACCCTCCCACAACCTTGGTAGGTAGTACTGGTAATGTACCTCCCTGGTCAGTGGCTGCTTACCAACTGCTACAGTCAGTTTTATTATTGATTGTGAGAGAGAGAGAGAGAGAGAGATTTTTATAGTGCTTCTAAGTTCACAGAGATTTCCAGTAAGGCAGCATTGACTTTATGGCATTCCTCTGATTCAGATGACTGAATGAGACTGTTTGTGTTTTCATTGTTCTAGAACTTTAGACAGTAGCCAGTATATTGACTGACTTGGTACATATTCAGTAGATTTGTGTAACAAGGACTGTTACATTAGGTGAATTAAAATTTTATGATGATTTTTTTCTTAGATGATGAAGGATGAATTTGTGAAATAGAATTGATATAATGAAAACAATTGTATGTTGATGAGCTCAATTTTACAGGTGCGGAGTGCATGGTTTTCAGCAATAAAGAATATGTTTGAATATGACCCTCAGTTGTTGGGTAACTCAGGGACGGAGCTGAGTGGCATCATCCTTCCAGCATTAGATGACCAGGATGGTTCTGTCCTTATTCATATATGGGTTGCCTTTTTGCATCTGTGTGTCGTTCATCCAGTGAGTATGTGGTAGATTACCCTCTTTCATTCACTCGTATGCCACCTTCCATATGCTAGACAGGTCACCCACTCATGGAATCACTACTCTGCAGAGTACTCTCTCTATCATTTTCTTGCACCCTTTGCCACTCTTCATTTAATCTCTCTTAGTATCTTTGAAGAAGGCTTCTTTCCCAAGCATAGTGACACCTTTTCTTTCATGCTCACTCAGCCAAGAAATGATCAGACACCCCTATCTGATGCCCCTCTGTAAATCCACATTCAACAACTTCTCATTTGCAAACTTGTCAATCAGCATGTAACCTATTAATTTTTGTCAACTCCCCAAGTCCATTCACCTACTTATATTTATTTACGCTTTTTTTTTTAAGAAAAGTATTCCCAGTCACCAGACCTCTTTGAACACAACTATATTCATATATTTTTTTCACATGCAATTGCTTCTCCCACTTTAGCAACATTGCATAAGGAAGAGCCAAGCTGTGGCCTCATTTGCTTACATCCACTCTTTAGCTGTCTTGTATGATGAACCAAAACCAGAGTCCACCATCTAAAGTCAGGCCGTACAGACTATTTCATGGTTTATCCTTGCCACCTCATATTCCCTGGTTCATTCCAGTGAAAGCTCGTCTTCCCCTGTATATCACAGCAATCAAGTCCATTCTCTCCCTTTTATACTTCTAACTCTCCTGAATATTCAGACCCTGATACTGAGTAGTATCTCTTACTTCATCCTTTCATCTTTTACTTGGCCCTTTCCACCCCCTCCTACCTCCACTTCCGCTTTCTATTCTTTTTAGGCTATAAATCTGCAGTTCTTTCAACCTTTCATGGTAGTCCATATGTTCTATCCCCTTGATTTTGCTTTTGAGGTGCTTCTCATTTCTCTCATGTTAATTTCTGATTGTTTTGTTGGTGACCATTCATCACAGTAGCATTCAATTTTGCTTTTTAGATATACATTAAACATTTTCATCAATAGGTTTTTGTCTCTTGTAGAGAAAGTTCTCAGAATCATGCTACTCATCAGTTGACTTGATAGTTCTGTCTTCTCATTATGCTCTCTGAAATAAAGTTTCTTATTAATGATGACACCCAAATCTTTTACATACAGCCCACTTTCTATCAGTTTCCCTTTTGGGCCTTTATATAGCACTATTAATGAATCCTTCCTTGACCCATGATTTATTTGCCCAAGTTTGTCTTCATTATTTCCATTAAGTTCACATTTACCCATATGTAAATTGTGGCTAAGTCTTCTTGCATCCCCCAGTGATCAGTTTCTGATCTATATATGAGGAGGAGGAGAGAATGAACTGAAGTATATAAAGTGGAATCATCATCATAAAGATAGCTAGGATTAGAAGCAGAAGAAAGATCACTTATTGAGAGAAGAGAGTAGGTTATATGTCAGAACCTTAAGGAGCCCCTCTACTGATAAGATAGGAGGGGAAGGCACTCTGCCGACTACTACTGCAATGGAATAACCTTAAAGGAAACTATGCATTATAGAGTTGAAAGAAGCAAAGAAACCAAAGGTAGATTTTAGAAAGCAAAGACTTATGTCACTCCTTATCAAATGTTCTGGAGATGGAGAGGGCTACAACAAAACTTTCGCCAAAGTCCTTGAGAGAGAAGGACCAGGGGTAAGTCACATAGGAGAGAAGATCTTTAATGGACCTAGTTACACTTTCCTATCTGCATTCTAGACATCACCCATCTATCCAATTTAACTGATAGTGATTCAGTGTAAGACCCATTATACCCAAGATTCAAACTCCATACTGAAGACGTTGAACTACTGCTTCTCAGTTGTTTAGATTCACTATACAGAATCACTCAACATAACTATACCCCTTGACTTGTGGTCTATCCTAGTGGACATATCCAATTACTTGAGCACTACAGGAGTCATATATTCATAGAAGGGGATTCTGAGGTGTTAAGGTAAGGGATAAGGTGCTCTCATTTCAGTGTTTATATATGTTACAGCTAGATTGGATATGTGCACATGAGGCTGATGTTTGTATTTTCCTGATGCTTCCTTACTAAGGCAGGAGAGGCAGTTAGGCATAAGAAAAAAGAATATACAGATAGGTATTATCCAGGGGATAACAGAGAAAGAGTTCTACCCTCATATCTCTTGCATTTCATAGTAGGTGACTAAGAGGGGAGGGAGCAGGGAGCGAGAAGTCTTTACTTCCTGTAGTATTACCTCTCTGAAGAAGGAGCAGAGGGAGGAGTCAATTTTCCCGTAAGGCCCAGTTACTGTCTGTTCTTGGCACCAACTTACTAAAGTGAACAGGTTTTAAATGAAAGATAGATACTGTGTGTAACTGATTGACATTGGAAAATTTGGTAACCCTTTCCATTATATGGGCCTTATTTCATGTATGCTCGATGTGGACATGACTCCACACACTACAGTTTCATTGTTTACTTTAAGGTGAAAGTCCCTGTGGTAAAAGATCATAATGGTGGTATGCATTTATAACTGACCATTGTTTGTTGTTTGGTAATTTCTTTTCATCATATGTTGACAGTGAAAGTAGAAAGCTAAAAACTTAACAGGTTTGTCAGAGATAAAGTGAAGTTATGAGAAGTGAACTCTTATGTAGGTATGTATTTATTTTTGGCGTTCATTTTTTTTTTTTTTTTTGAACATTTCTCATGAATTAATATAGAATTTTGCTGTATTTCCATATGATTAATGGATATCCATCACTGATATTCCATATTGTTGCATATTATGCAGGGCTTCTGGGGAGAGAAAATCAACAAGACAATTTTCAAGCGAATATATTCAGTATTGCGTGATGGAGCACGAGGCAGTGCAGGAGAATTATATCCACAGCTTCTTCCTATCATCAGTGTCATTCCAGAGGAGGCTATGGAGGATAAGTGTACATTCTATACTGATTTCTTCAGAGCAATGTCAGTTGGGTATGCTTTGTTTGTTTTATGTACATTTATCTCAGTGCAGTGTAACTTCAAAAACTTAGATGATGGGACTGAAGTTTAGAGAGTAAGGATTTCCTTGGAACAGAGATTTCATAAATGTCTGATATTTGATTAGTGATTATGTTTTAGGTAAATGGAACCCTTTTATAGGACTTCTACATCATCAAAACTAAACCCTAAAGCTAAAGCAGAGACAGATATAATGATAGACTCTATGGAGTGAGAAGATCCTTGATGAGACTGATCTTTTTTTGTCGTTTGACAGTGATACACCTTCACCAGAACTAAGCCTTCATTCATTGAGTAACTTCTGTCAGGCAGTATGGTAACACAAAACAATTTATGTTAGTGAAAGAGAAGAGAGAGGCATTTGGATGATTTTTGCAGGGAAATAGTGCAAATAACTGGGAGATGTATTAAAGAAAGATGCAAGAGGTCAAGAAAAAGTGCAAGAGGTGAAAAAGAGGGCAAATGAGAGTTGGGGTGAAAGAGTATCATTAAATTTTAGGGAGAATAAAGAGATGTTTTGGAAGGAGGTAAATAAAGTGCGTTAGACATGAGAACAAATGGGAACATTGGTGAAGGGGGCAAATGGGGAGGTAATAACAAGTAGTGATGAAGTGAGGGAGATGGAGAGAGTATTTTGAAGGTTTGTTGAATGTGTTTGATGATAGAGTGGCAGATATAGGGTATTTTGGTCGAGGTGGTGTGCAAAGTGAGAGGGTCAGGGAGAATGATTTGTTAAACAGAGAAGAGGTAGTGAAAGCTTTGCGGAAGATGAAATCTGGCAAGGTGGCGGGTTTGGATGGTATTGCAGTAAAATTTATTAAAAAAGGGGGCAACTGTGTTGTTGACTGGTTGGTGAGGATGTTCAGTGTATGTATGGTTCATGGTGAAGTGCCTGAGGATTGGCGGTATGCATGCATATTGCCATTGTACAAAGGCAAAGAGGATAAAGGTGAGTGCTCAAATTATAGAGGTACAAGTGGAAGGGTATTGATTGAGAGGGTGAAGGCATACCCAGAGCATCAGATTGGGGAAGAGTGGTGTGGTTTCAGAAGTGGTAGAGGATGTGTGGATCAGGTGTTTGCTTTGAAGAATGTATGTGAGAAATACTTAGAAAAACAAATGGATTTGTATGTAACATTTATGGATCTGGAGAAGGCATATGATAGAGTTGATAGAGACGCTCTGTGGAAGGTATTAAGAGTATATGGTGTAGGAGGCAAGTTGCTAGAAACATTGAAAAGTTTTTATCGGGGATGTAAGGCATGTGTACGAGTAGGATGAGAGGAAAGTGATTGGTTCCCAGTGAATGTCAGTTGCGGCAGGGTTGCATGATGTCTCCATGGTTGTTTAAATTGTTTATGAATGGGGTTGTTAGGGAGGTGAATGCAAGAGTTTTGGAAAGAGGGGCAAGTATGCAGTCTGTTGTGGATGAGAGGGCTTGGGAAGTGAGTCAGTTGTTGTTCGTTGATGATACAGCACTGGTGGCTGATTTAGGCGAGAAACTGCAGAAGTTTGTGACTGAGTTTGGTAAAGTGTGTGAAAGAAGAAAGCTGAGAGTAAATGTAAATAAGAGCAATGTTATTAGGTTCAGTAGGGGTGAGGGACAAGTCAGTTGGGAGGTAAGCTTGAATGGAGAAAAACTGGAGGAAGTGAAGTGTTTTAGATATCTGGGAGTGGATGTGGCAGCAGGTGGAACCATGGAAGCAGAAGTGAGGCACAGGGTGGGGGAGGGGGCGAAGGCTCTGGGAGCGTTGAAGAATGAGTGGAAGGCAAGAACATTATCTCGAAGAGCAAAAATGGGTATGTTTGAAGGAATAGTGGTTCCAGCAATGTTATATAGTTGTGAGGCATGGGCTATAAATAAGGTTGTACAGAGGAAAGTGGATGTGTTGGAAATGAGATGTTTGAGGACATGTGGTGTGAGTTGGTTTGATCAAGTAAGTAATGAAAGGGTAAGAGAGATGTGTGGTAATAAAAAGAGTGTGGTTGAGAGAGCAGAAGAGGGCGTATTGAAATGGATTGTTCACAAGGAGAGAATGAGTGAGGAAAGGTTGACAAAGAGGATATATGTGTTGGAGGTGGGGGAACAAGAAGTGGGAGACCAAATTGGAGGTGGAAGGATGGAGTGAAAAAGATTTTGAGCAATCAGGGCCTGAACATACAGGAGGGTGAAAGGCGTGCAAGGAATAGAGTGAATTGGAACAATGTGGTATACCGGGGTCAAACGTGCTGTCAATGGATTGAACCAGGGCATGTGACTTGTTTGGAGTAAACCATGGAAAGTTTTGTGGGGCCTGGATGTAGAAAGGGAGCTGTGGTTTCGGTGCATTACACATGACAGCTAGAGACTGAGTGTGAATGAATGTGGCTTTTGTTGTCTTTTCCTAGCACTACCTTGTGTGCATGCGGGGAGAGGGTGTTGTCATTTTATGTGTGGCGGGGTGGTGACAGGAATGAATAAGGGCAGCAAGTATGAATTATGTACGTGTGTATACATGTATATGTCTGTGTATGTATATATGTGTATACATTGAAATGTATAGGTATGTATATGTGCATGTGTGGATGTGTATGTGTATACATGTGTACATGGGGGGTTAGGCCATTCTTTAGTTCGTCTCCTTGTGCTACCTCACTAACGCGGGAGACAGTGACAAAGTATAATAAGTAAATAAGTGAATATAAACATATTTTTAGTTTACTGTTTTGCTTGTTTTTCTCAGGTTACGGAAAGAAAGAGTTTTGTCGAGCAGCAGAGATGTGACCTCTATCTTGAAATCACAGTTTGAGTGCCTTACTTATGTTAGTAAGAAAGTGGCTAATGCAGAATTATGGGATACTCTTATGAAATACCAGGTTTGTGTATGTGGGGTGATTTTATCTATAGCTAGACATTTTTGCAACCCCAGTACCCCTTTTTATAGGATTCCTTCAGTTTTGAGGCTAAGCTTCTTTTGAGAGAAGGGCATAGTTGACCCTTTTGGGTCATATAGATCTTTGATGATGCTGTACTCCTTTATGTTCACTGTTAAAGTTGACCTCTTGCACAAATTGCTACCACCTGCAGGCACCCCACACTACTATCAACAGCATCCTGACTCCTTGAAAAACTGATCCATGACATAGTCATCCAAATTATCCCACTCTCTCTCATACAGTATGGCTTCAGGCCCAATTATTTCACTACTATTCAAACCACACAAAACACATTCCAGACATGTTCAATCAACCACAGCCACCTTATTTCATAATGCTAGTTGCGTACTGTAAGAATCAGCAAATCATTTGATGCAGTCCCATGACATATTCTAGCACAAAAATTATTTGACACCACTCTTCACCAAATTGACTCTTTTTTGATTGCTGAGGTAGTGCCAGGAAATAGATGAAGAAAGACCCATCTACTCATATACACATATACATACACGCCCATACATGTACGTATATATACATACACATACTCAGCCATGTACATATTCATGCTCGCTTGCCTTCATCCATTCCCGATGCCACCTTGCCCCACAAGAAACAGCATCGCCACCCCGTGTCAGCGAGGTAGTGCCAGGAAAACAGACAAAAAAAGCCACATTTGCTCACACTCAGAGTCTAGCTGTCATGTGTAATGCACCAAAACTACAACTCCCTTTCCACATCCAGGCCCCACAGACCTTTCCATGGTTTACCTCAGACATTTCACATGCCCAGGTTCAGTCCATTGACAGCACATTGACCCAGATATACCACATCATTAGAATTCATTGTATTCCTTGCATGCCAATCACCCTCCTGCATGTTCAGCCCCCGATTGCTCAAAATCTTTTTCACTCCATCCTTCCACCTCCAATTTAGTCTCTCGCCTTTGTTCCCTCCGCCTCTGACACAAATATCCTTTTTGTCAACCTTTCCTCACTCATTCTCTTCATATTTCCAAACCATTTCAACACACCCTCTTCTGCTTTCTCAACCACACTATTTATATCCACACATCCATTTGGGCACATGGAGAGAATGAGTGAGGAAAGATTGACCAAGAGGATTTATGTGTCGGAGGTGGAGGGAACGAGGAGAAGTGGGAGACCAAATTGGAGGTGGAAAGATGGAGTGAAAAAGACTTTGAGTGATCGGGGCCTGAACATGCAGGAGGGTGAAAGGCAGGCAAGGAATAGAGTGAATTGGATCGATGTGGTATACCGGGGTTGACGTGCTGTCAGTGGATTGAATCAGGGCATGTGAAGCGTCTGGGGTAAACCATGGAAAGTTGTGTGGGGCCTGGATGTGGAAAGGGAGCTGTGGTTTCGGGCATTATTGCATGACAGCTAGAGACTGAGTGTGAATGAATGGGGCCTTTGTTGTCTTTTCCTAGCGCTACCTCGCACACATGAGGGGGGAGGGGGATGGTATTCCACGTGTGGCGAGGTGGCGATGGGAATGAATAAAGGCAGACAGTGTGAATTGTGTGCATGGGTATATATGTATATGTCTGTGTGTGTATATATATGTGTACATTGAGATGTATAGGTATGTATATTTGCATGTGTGGACGTGTATGTATATACATGTGTATGGGGGTGGGTTGGGCCATTTCTTTCGTCTGTTTCCTTGTGCTACCTCGCAAACGCGGGAGACAGCGACAAAGCAAAATAAATAAATATAAATAAAAATAAATACATCTCTATTACCCTTTCATTACTATCTCGATATCTAAAACACTTCATTTCCTCCAATTTTTCTCCATTCAAACACATCCCAACTAATTTGTCCCTCAACCCCGCTCAACCTAATAACCTTGCTCTTATTCACATTTACTCTCAACTTTCTCCTTTCACACTTCACACAATTTTCCAGACTCAGTCACCAATCCTGCAGTTTCTTACTTGAATCCCCACCAATGCTGTATCATTGGTGAACAACAACTGACACTTCCAAGGCCCCCTCATCCCCAGTAGACTACTTACTCGCCCCTATCTCCAAAACTCTTGCATTTACATCCCTAACCACCCCATCCATAAACAAATTAAACACCCATAGGGACATCACAAACCCTTGCCGCAGACCTATCTTCACTGGAAATCAATCACTCTCCTCTATTCCTACTCATACTCATGACTTACACCCTTGATAAAAACTTCTTGCCGCCTCTAGCAGTTTATCTCCCACACCATATACTCTTAAGACCTTCCTGAAAACATCTCTGCCCACCCTGTCATATGCCTTCTCTAAAGCCATAAATGCCACATACAAATCCATTGGTTTCTCTTGATTATTTCTTACATACAGTCTTCAAAGGAACACCTGATCCACACTTCCTCTACCACTTCTAAAACTACACTGCTCCTTCCCCATCTGATGCTTTAACATGCATTCACCCTCTAAAACTACACTGCTCCTTCCCCATCTGATGCTTTAACATGCATTCACCCTCTAAATCAATGCCCTCCCATACAGTTTTCCAGGAGTACTCAACAAACTTATACCTCTGTAGGCAGTATGTTTGAGGCAAGAAACCTGGTTGTTCTGGCTCTGAGTGAAACAAAGCTCAATGGCAAAGGGAAAGAATTGTTTGGAAATGTCTTGGAAGTAAAGTTAAGGGTTGGTGAGAGGACAAGAGCTAAGGAAGGAGTAGCAATATTCCTGAAGCAGTAGATGTGGGAATGTGTGATAGAGTGTAAGGAAATAGACTCTAAATTAATGGTGGTAAAACTGAAAGTGGATGGTGAGAGATGGGTGATAATTGGTGCTTATGCACCTGGCCATGAGAAGAAAGATCATGAGGGGCAAATGTTTTGGGAGCAGCAGCTGAGTGAGTGTATCAGCAGTTTTGGTTCACGAAACTGGGTATTAGTGATGGGTGATTAAATATAAAAGGTAAATAATGTGGCAGTTGAGGGTAAAATTGGTGCACATGGGATATTCAGTGTTATGAAAGGAAATGGTGAAGAGCTTGTGGAGTTGTGTACTGAAAGTTGAGTACTATGGTCCCTCATCTAATATTCATAACCTCTTAGTCATCCTCTCCTGTCTCACATTCTTCACATATCCATACCATTGCAGCACACTGTCTTTATCTCTCTCATACATACTTCTCTAACTACTTCACCTTTCTTGTACCTTATATATATGTTTTTTATTTGACGATCAACCCTCCTTATACCACTTAGTATCCTCAACTGTTTAATTTCCAAAACATCCAACCTCTTCTCAACATTTTAGTTTAAGGCCCACACCTCAGTCCATACAACACCAGTGGGACTACTTTACCATCAAAAATACCCGTGTTTGTCCCTAAAGACAGTGGCTTACATTTTTACACATTCCTCAGTGCATCCAGGACCTCTGACCCCTCCCCAACCTTATGGCTCACTTCATTTCCCATAGTTCTATTTGCTGCCACATCCACTCCCATGTGTCTAAAACATTCCACCTCCTCCAAGTTCTCTCCATTGAAACTTTCAGTTCAAATAACCTGTCTCTCTTCACCACTAAACTTAATAACTTTACTTTTATTCACATTTTACTTTAACTTTCCCCTTTCACTCTCACTTTCCCAAATTCAAACACTAGCATCAGCATTTCTTCACTGAAATTTGCCGCCAGCACCATCATCTACAAAAATCTGACTCACCTCCTAGACCCTTCCACTCCCAGCAGACTGCATACATGCTCCTGTCCCATAATAGTAAGAATATTAGGAATATGGTATGAGTGTTTGTGTTGATATTCATCTACGGATGTTCTATTTATTCTCTTATGAGAATCTTTTTCCCCACGATTAGTGCATGTAGCAAAATGTGTAAGATTTTCCCATCTATCTGCTTGATGAATATACCTATACACAGGGAGTCATGTATTAGATAAAAGTAGATTGGTGTATATGTGTGGATTTGTTCTGAAATGTGATGTACCTAATATGGACACAACAAATGCTTACTACTGTGATAGTCTTTTGCTGAGCTAATGTCATACTTAATGTGCAGGGGTTAATTACACTTATTGTACATGTACAGAGTAGCTAGATCTGATTATAGCAGGGATATTACAGTATTAATTAAAAGCTCCTCTTTTGTATTGAAAATTTACTTTGAAGCATCAGCTGTGGAGCATCAGCTGTTAACATGATGTCATATGCTTTGACTTTGTTGAACCACCATTCAAGAAAGATACTTGAATTGATTAATGGTTTTAACTTAAAGGAGAAATTCTGTTATAGAATATAAATAAAAGTTCAACTTTGCTAGTGTTCATTTAGACTGTTTATTTCAGTTTCAGAAAAGCTTTTGAAATTATTTTATTTCATGCTCTACTTATGAAACAGTTTTCCTAGATACCTCATATTCAAACACAGTGTTTTAAGATTTATCTGTGCACTGTCTTTCAGGTGGTTGATTTTTTGAGGTCATCCTTCACTGACACACCACAGCTTAGTTCTTCCAACCTCTACCGTGAAGTAGCTGTTTTTTTACGATTTCTCTCTTCGAAATCTCAGGCTGAAGAAGAGTTGAAGAGCAGTCTTAATCTTCTTACACTTTTCTGGGAAAAGTTTGTACCTGAATGTGAGATCATAACTGAACAAGGAAATGAGTCAGCAATATCAAAGATTATCACCTTCTTTTGCATCCTGAAAAACCCCGATTCCATATTCAGCCTTAGAAGGGAGGGTGTTAAATTTTTTGATGAAACTGAAGCAAAGGGACAGTTGGCAGATTATTTCCCTGTAGAACAAGATGAGAGGGAAAAACTGTTCTTAGAAAATGTAGGAACGAATGTTGCACCATTGACCTTTTCCTGTCATTCTATCTTTATGCAGGAAAGAAGTTTGGCTGCTTATGAATTATTTTCAGTTCTCCTTTCCTCTTTTCCATCACCTAGTGTTTACACTGCTCTTGTTCATGGAAAGGGAGAAGTGAAACCAGTTAGAGTGAGAGAACTGGTTGAGAAAGTAATATTACCTAAGATGGAGAGAGAAAATACCTGTGTCTCTCAAGCAACAGTTAATGTATTCATGAAATTATATGATTTGATGGGCAATGAAGATCAGAAAATTGTTCTTCAGAATTTCAAGGTAAGTTTCATTGTTTTTGCAAACTGTTACTGTTGTTTGTGATAAAAGCTATCAAGATTTTGTTGAAAAGAAGGATCACAAAGATGCTGTGGTTGGCATCTTAAGAAATGCAAAAGTAGATTTTCCTTAAAGGTAGTTGCTGGCCAAAATAAGTCTGTCACATTTTTGGTTATTTTCTGTGTTATTCACTATTCTAGAGTTTATGAATTTACATGCTAAGAATGCATGGGAGCACATCATTTTAAGTTTAGATTTCATACATATTCTGAGGTGGCATTTCTCAGGCCTCACCATCAGAACTTTGTGTAACTTTTGCTTAAACTAATGGCTCCTATTTTCAGTTATGCTTTATAAAAAACAGCAGTGTGTAATCATTTGTGTGTGTGTCTTGGAAAAATTTTTTTAGGGTTAAGATAGACTGGCCAATATTAGTCAGTGTCTTGACAGATTTTGTTATATATCTTTTAGGTATTTCATGCATGTCATTGCAAAGAAATGTATTAGAAATTATATTAATGAAGATGCTGTTTATGGTAATACAGAGAAGTTTTTGGTTGAGGGTGATAATCAGACTGATATAAAGGAGTATGTTAGTTTGTATACATGTATGAGCGTGTTGAAGAGGGTGTATTGAAATGGTTTAGACATATGGAGATGTGAGAGGAGGATGACTAAGAAGGTATACATGTCAAAAGTGGAGAGAAGGCAGAGAAGTGGGAAACCAAGGAGGATTTGGAAGTGTGGAGCAAAAAATACTCAGAAGGAAGGGGCCTGAACATGTATAAGGGTGTGTGATGCAGATTGGAGTGATTTGGTGTATAGGAGTCGACATGCTATCAGTGGACTAAACCTGGGCATGTGAAACAGCAAGGGAAAACCATGAAAGGTCTTTGAAACCTGGTTATGGATAGGGGGCTGTGATTTCAGTGCATTACACATTTTCATATTCTCCCTGAAGTTTGCTGATACTAGCTCAACCCAATTCTCATATGCCCTCTTTTTTAGCCCCCACCACACCTTGACCACTGCTGGGTGCACACCATAGGCCCCTGAAAAAATATCTTTTTCAAAAGTTATTGGTACAGCCCTAAGGTGGAGTTCCTGTCTCATGCATTGGCAAAGTAAGACATCCGTGAATATGAGACCCAAACTAGGAGAAACAACCTCATGATAAACCCTTTCCTCTATTACCCTTGTGTAACATCACAAGTTTAATTGGGACATGGTTATGTAGGATTACTAGTTTATCTCTGATTCCTTGATAATGACTCAAGTATATTAGGTGATCTTTTCAAGATTAGATCAACATCAAGCACTTTCCTATAATAGTAGTGATGATTACGTCCAATTTACTGGTACAGTTGTGGAATCTTCCTGCTGACTGGACCCTTGAACTTAGTGGAATAGTTGAGGTTTGAGTTTGAATGGAGAAAACTTGGAGGAAGTGAAGTGTTTTAGATTCGAGGGAGGTGAATGATGGTGAATGGAACTATGGAAGTGGAATTGAGTCATAGGGTAGGTGAGGGGGCGAAGGCTCTGCGAGTGCTGAAGAATGTGTGGAGAGGCAGGTCCTTTGTCTGGGAGGGCAAAATTTAGTATGTTTGAAAGCATAGTAGTCCCAACAATGTTATATGGATGTGAAGCTTGGGCCACAGATGAGGATGTATGGACAAGGGTGGAATTGTTGGAAATAGAATGTTTGAGAACAATATGTGGTGTGAGTTGCTTTGTTCAGGTAAGTAATAAAAGGGTAAGAGAAAGGTTTGGTGATAAAAATAGTGTGGTTGAGGGAGCTGAGGAGGGTGTGTTGTAACGGTTTGGACATTTGGAGAGAATGAGTGAGGAGAGGCTACAAAAATGATATATGTA
The DNA here is from genome assembly GCF_036320965.1 of Panulirus ornatus. NCBI lineage: Eukaryota > Metazoa > Arthropoda > Malacostraca > Decapoda > Palinuridae > Panulirus > Panulirus ornatus. The sequence goes on from NC_092240.1 coordinate 3,356,088, forward strand.
TTAGAAGTGGAGGGAACAAGGAGAAGGGATAGACCAAATTGGAAATGGAAGGATGGAGTGAAAAAGATTTTGAGTGATCAAGGCCTGCACATGCAAGAGGGTGAGAGATGTACACAGGATAAAGTGAATTGGAATGATTTGGTATACAGGGGTGGATGTGCTATCAGTAGACTGAACTAGGGCATGAAGTGGCTGATGTAAACTATGGAAAGTCTGTGGTGCTAGAGAATGGCACTGAGCAAATGTGGCCTTTCTTTGTTTGTTCCTGGCACTTCCTCACTAATGTGGGAAATAGTGACCAAGTACGTATAAAATGTATGTACTTTTGTGAACAGTTTTTGTTACTTGCATTTCATTTTTCAGCCCAGCCTATCAGTAACTGTGTTACGTCTTCTTGTCGAGAGGATGACAGAGCGTAGGGAAAATGATGAAATGGCTGCATCATGGTTGTTATCACCACAGTTGGGTTCCAGGCTAGTGCACCTAGTAGACAGACTTTGTAGTCCGACAAAATACTTGCCATCAACTCAACACCAGCAGCAGCAAGATGAGCTCATTTCTCTGTTTAATTTTGTGCTCAGAAATGGAAACAAGAAAGGTAAGCAATTTGTTTTGTAATTTCTCATTGTGTTGCAGTCAGAACATTTGACTGATTTTCATATACTCATAAGAAAATTCATCAAGTTCTGATTGTAATGAACTAAGGCTTAAAGAAATTATGGCATTAACTTATATTTTCAAAAGCAGTGGTGTAAGAATGAATTAATGAAATAAAGGGAGGCCCAGTATTTTTGCTATTATATTTCAAAAATCTGTCTTCAGTAAGATGGTACACCTTAGCTTTTAATAAGCTACATGATGGAATGTAGGAAATGTAGACACTTTCTTTCATTAGCAATTCTTCACTGAAGAGTTTCTGCTGAAATTTATTGATTACTTATTTGTACAGTATGGGGAGCGAGTTCTGGACTTTTGGGGCCCCATCCCTTTAACTTTTTTAGACATTTGTATATTGCCAGCCTTTACAGTTCATCTCTTAGTCTTTTCCAACCATCCACTATCTGTACACTAAGACAGTACTTTTTCATGTTTTTTCTAACAAGCCTTACCTAGCTACTTGTTATGACTTCCAGTCATTGTATCTCCTGAAACCTTTTCACTGTTGACAGTCAGAGTGATTTAGAAACTTGAAGAATGTAATCAGGTTATTCTAATCTGTCTATTTTGTAATAGGCAAATTTGTTACAATCAGCCTTGCTTTGTATCTTAATACTCCTAATTCAGGTGTCTTTCCAAATGTGCTTCTTTAGGCTGCCTCAGTGAAATCTTTTGCTTATTTCTTTTTTTACATAGTGACGTACATGCCACAAGCAAAATCACACCTCAATCAAAGTGCATGTTCATGTGCACTGTATTCGTATTCATATACCTCCACATTTGACGGTAAAGTTCTATGAAATGCTAACTACTGGTAATGTGAGCCTGATGGGATTTGACTGTTTAGACCCTGTTGCTCATGGATGTGAGACAAAGTGTATTTGATTACTTGTAATCGAAGTCATATCCCTATTAGGGGTGATCATAGACAAGTGGTTAGCGTTCCCAACTACTTTGCAAAAGTTCCTGGGCTCAAGTCCTTGTTGTTGGAGGGCATTATGTGTCCTATGAAAGTTCTGTGGGTAGAATTTTGTCAACCAAGTTTCAGACCAATTCAGGAGTCTGTTTAAGTCTCCTTGTAAGCTGATGCAATCCTCCTTGCATGTTACTTCCCTCATGACCATTGCATCATCTACATAAATATTTATTGGGGTTCCATACCTTCAGGCAAGTCATTAGCATCAATCATAGAGAGTAATGGTCCCAGAACCAAACCCTGTGGCACTCCATTGGTCACCTCAATCCATTTGAGAAAGGCTCCTCTAACATGCATCCTTTGTTCCCTCCCACTGAGATAATCTTCTACTCATTGTAGGAGTTTCCTCCCTATTCCTGCCTTGTGATCCAGTGTCTTAATCAGCTTTTATGCTGTACAGTGTCAGATACCATCTGGCAGTCTAGTTGCAGACAGGCCATCCAACTTCCTATTTGTCCAGGACTGCGTTCACTCTTTTGTAGAAACCACACATGACCTGCTTTCCCTAAAATCATACTGTATCTCGCACTTACAAAATTATTTTTTCCTTAGAAAGTCATCCATTTGCTTTTTGATAATCTTTTGCAGAATCTTATACACCACACATGTTAGTGTGAATAGCCTGTAGTTCAATCCTGTGTCTGGTCTCTTTCTTGTATATGGGTATGATGTTTGCCCTTTTCCATTGCCTCTCTCCAGTGACATCTTGAACAGTAATTCACGTGATTCATCATGCATACCTACACACACCTTTAGCACACATGGTGAAATTTCATCAGAACCATGAGCCTACTATGGGTCAAGTCCTTTTAGTATTTTGTTGATATCTTTTGTAGATGTCTTGATTATTTTCAAAACCTTCCCCACTTCCTATATCATCTTTTTTGTGTTGGGACTATCGTGTCTTCCACTGTGAAAGCACTTTTGAACTAGCCATTCAGTTCATCACTTATTTGTTCATCATTCTCTACAATCTTTTCCCTCTGATTCCCTTAGACTGACAAGTGACTCTTGATGAATACATGGAAATGTTTTGGATTTTCATTTGCTGTTCCACAATATTCCTTTCAAAGTTTCCTTGATGCTCATCTTTTATCTTGCTATTCTCATTCTTTGCTCGTATAACTTGTAAATGCTGGTTGGCTGGAGTCTGTCTATATCTTTGCCACTGCACTTCTCAAAGCTTCTTTGCTTTATGACATCTTTAAAACATTTTTTTCCCCTTTCATATCATTCCCTATGTATTTGAGGCTTTAGGTACCCTTACTTCTACCCCTTCATTGTGAATTTCACAGAACCTTTCACCACAAAGCCCTGGTTTGTGGCTTCTGAACTCCATTTCCCAATATATTTGTTACCACAGAAATTATTAAAGTTTGTGTAGTTATACTGCTTTGAAGAATGTATGTGAGAAATACTTAGAAAAACAAATGGATTTGTATGTAACATTTATAGATCTGGAGAAGGCATATGATAGAGTAGATAGAGATGCGGTGTGGAAGGTGTTAAGAGTATATGGTGTGGGAGGCAAGTTGCTTGAAGCAGTGAAAAGTTTTTATCGAGGATGTAAGGCATATGTACGAGTGGGAAGAGAGGAGTGATTGGTTCTCATTGAATGTCAGTTTGTGTGATGTTTCCATAGTTGTTTAATTTGTTTATGGATGGGGTTGTTAGGGAGGTGAATGCAAGAGTTTTGGAGAGAGGGGCAAGTATGTTGTGGATGAGAGGGCTTGGGAAATGAGTCAGTTGTTGTTCGCTGATGATACATCACTGGTGGCTGATTTGGGTGAGAAACTGTGGAAGCTGGTGACCGAGTTTGGTAAAGTGTGTTCAAGAAGAAAGCTGAGAGTAAATGTGAATAAGAGCTAGGTTATCAGGTTCTGTAGGTTGAGGGAGGTAAGTATGAATGGAGAAAAACTGGAGGAATTGAAGTGTTTTAGATATCTGGGAGTGGATTTAGCAGCAGATGGAACCATGGAAATGGAAGTGAGTCACAGGGTGGGGGAGGAGGTGAAGGTTCTAGGAGCGTTGAAGAATGTTTGGAAGGTGAGAACATTATCTCAGAGAGCAAAAATGGGTATGTTTGAAGGAATAGTGGTTCCAACAATGTTATATGGTTGCGAGGTGTAGGCTATAAATAGGGTTGTGCGGAGGAGGGTTAATGTGTTGGGGGTGGGAAGTTTAAGGACAATATGTGGTGTGGGGTGGTTTGATCAAGTAAGTAATGAAAGGGTAAGAGAAATGTGTTGTAATAAAAAGAGTGTGGTTGCGAGAGTAGAAAAGGGTGTATTGAAATGGATTGTTCACATGGAGAGAATGAGTGAGGAAAGATTGACGAAGAGGATATATTGCCAGAGGTGGAGGGAACAAGGAGAATTGGGAGACCAGATTGGAGGTGGAAGGATGGAGTGAAAAAGATTTTGGGCGATCGGGGCTTGAACATGCAGGAGGATGAAAGGCATGCAAGGAATAGAGTGAATTAGAGCGATGTGGTATACCGGGGTGGACGTGCTGTCAATGGATTGAACCAGGGCATGTGAAGCATCTGAGGTAAACCATGGAAAGTTTTGTGGGGCCTGGATGTGGAAAGGGAGCTGTGGTTTTGGTGCATTACTCATAACAGCTAGAGACTGAGTGTGAATGAATGTGGCCTTTGTTGTCTTTTCTTAGCGCTACCTTGCACGCGTGTGGGGGTGAGGGGGGGGTGTCGTTTCATGTGTGGTGGGGTGGCGATGGGAATGAATAAAGGCAGCAAGTATGAATTATGTACATGTGTATATATGTATGTGTCTGTGTATGTATATATATGTATACGTTGAAATGTATAGGTAAATATGTGTGCGTGTTTGGACATGTATGTATATACATGTGTATGTGAGTGGGTTAGGCTATTCTTTCATCTGTTTCCTTGTGCTACCTTGCTAGCGCGGCAGACAGCGACGAAGTATGATAAATAAATGAAATATATACATGACAGCTAGAGACTGAGTGTGAACGAATGTGGCCTTTGTTATCTTTTCCTGGCGCTACCTCACACATGTGTAGTGGGGATGGGAGTGTCATTTCATGTGTGGCGGGGTGGCGACGGGAATGAATTGAGGCAGCAAGTATGAATCATGTACATGTGTATATACGTATGTGTCTGTGTATGTATATGTAGGTATACATTGAAATTTATTGGTATGTATACGTGCGTGTATGGACATGCATGTATATACATGTGTGTGTGAGTGGGTTGGGCCATTCTTTTGTCTGTTTCCTTGCGCTACCTCGCTAATGTGGGAGACAGTGACAAAGCATGATAAAAGAATAAGATATTACATTGAAATGTATAGGTATGTATATGTGCATATGTGGACGTGGATGTATATACATGTGTATGTGGATGGATTGGGCCATTCTTTTGTCTGTTTCCTTGCGCTACCTCGCTAATGCGGAGACAGCAACAAAGTACAATAAAAAAAAAGAAATTCCCCTTTATGTCCTGTCTCTACTTTGCTCTTGTAGTGTCTTCAGTTACTGCATAGTCATACTTTAGCATTGCATGATGACTTCTTCCAGCTGGTGCACCATTTATAATGTTCTCAGTGTCCATGCCAGTATGTGTGAAGATAAGATTAGTAATGATGTGTTATTAACCCATCTCATTTTGGGGGGTCAATATTAGTAATTGAACAAGTGTTTTTTTTTTCTTTTTTCTTTATAGAGTACTGATGCATTATTCAGGTTTTAAAGATATTCATATTATGTAATTAAACACCACATGGTACTTCCATCCACAAGTACAGTATGCTTTTTCAACATATTGTCTCACTGTTTACCAGGTTTTACTTCTTGTGCTTTTTTTTTTTTTTTTATATACTTTGTCGCTGTCTCCCGCGTTTGCGAGGTAGCGCAAGGAAACAGACGAAAGAAATGGCCCAACCCCCCCCATACACATGTATATACATACGTCCACACACGCAAATATACATACCTACACAGCTTTCCATGGTTTACCCCAGACGCTTCACATGCCTTGATTCAATCCACTGACAGCACGTCAACCCCGGTATACCACATCGCTCCAATTCACTCTATTCCTTGCCCTCCTTTCACCCTCCTGCATGTTCAGGCCCCGATCACACAAAATCTTTTTCACTCCATCTTTCCACCTCCAATTTGGTCTCCCTCTTCTCCTTGCTCCCTCCACCTCCGACACATATATCCTCTTGGTCAATCTTTCCTCACTCATCCTCTCCATGTGCCCAAACCACTTCAAAACACCCTCTTCTGCTCTCTCAACCACGCTCTTTTTATTTCCACACATCTCTCTTACCCTTACGTTACTCACTCGATCAAACCACCTCACACCACACATTGTCCTCAAACATCTCATTTCCAGCACATCCATCCTCCTGCGCACAACTCTATCCATAGCCCACGCCTCGCAACCATACAACATTGTTGGAACCACTATTCCTTCAAACATACCCATTTTTGCTTTCCGAGATAATGTTCTCGACTTCCACACATTCTTCAAGGCCCCCAGAATTTTCGCCCCCTCCCTCACCCTATGATCCACTTCCGCTTCCATGGTTCCATCCGCTGCCAGATCCACTCCCAGATATCTAAAACACTTCTTGTGCTTTTATTAGTAATAATTTACACTTTAGATGAATGATGTACAGTGCAAAACAGCCTGCTCTAGAAACTATGATCAACTTGGGGTGGAATTTTGAGTGTGCTGGACTATAGTTTTTTGGTAGTCTTTATTTTTTAGAAGTTAGCATTTATTAATCTTGACCTATATATGAAATAGATTTTAAACATTGCCAAAGAAAAACTTTGTTAGAGAAAACTTTCATATGGTATTACTTCCATAGGTGATGCAAGCTAACTTGTAATTAGGAATTTGTACTGTACAGGAAGTTCTTCACTTGTGGGGCCTTATCTCTTGAACATTCTCTATTGCTGCAGCTTCTTTAACATATGTTTGTTGTCTACATTGACCATGTCCTCAGTCATTTTATTTTATTCATCCGCCACTCATATTATTATTATTTTGCTTTGTCGCTGTCTCCCGCGTTTGCGAGGTAGCGCAAGGAAACAGACGAAAGAAATGGCCCAACCCACCCCCATACACATGTAAATACATACACATCCACACATGCAAATATACATACCTATACATCTCAATGTACACATATATATATACACACACAGACATATACATATATACACATGTACATAATTCATACTGTCTGCCTCTATTTATTCCCATCGCCACCTCGCCACACATGGAATAACATCCTCCTCCCCCCTCGTGTGTGCGAGGTAGCACTAGGAAAAGACAGCAAAGGCCCCATTCGTTCACACTCAGTCTCTAGCTGTCATGTAATAATGCCCGAAACCACAGCTCCCTTTCCACATCCAGGCCCCACAGAACTTTCCATGGTTTACCCCAGACGCTGCACATGCCTTGATTCAATCCATCTATACATCTTTTTAAACAAGTTTCTAATTACTTTCATGTTGTGTCCTCTAGCTGTGTCCTTACATTTCTTGAAGAACTGTTCACTGTCTATGTCATCAGTTTGTTTTAAAATTTAATGGTTATAATCACATTACTCCTCACTCTTCTCTTAGAAAGCAGCATTCTTGTTGATAAAGTTTCACCAAGTTCGTGTGTTTAGAATTTTATGTACAATCTTCCTCCGATTTATTTTTTCTCTGCAACTTCTATCTTTAACCTGCCATGCTCTGTAGAGTATTAGGCAACAACATCAATTGTTTCCATTCTTTTGTATCTTTGTATTTCAATAAAGAATATTTTATCGGTCATAACACATGTGCCTAATTTTTTTTTCTTTTTCTTCACAGAACCAGTGATTGCCTTGGAGTACATATCACAAATTCTTACCAAACTTAGTACCAATCTAAAAATGAGTGTTTCCAGTGAACGTGAACCCGAAGACCAAATGGTGCAACTGGTTGCTAATTTGGCGGGGCAGCTCTTTAGTAGTTATATATTCTGGGAGACAAAAGGCATACATGAATTCATGAAGTCCCTGTTTTTGTTGCTTTGTCAGTCTTCAAAATTTCTTGCTGAGGACACAATTGTTGTACTCAAGACAACTTTCTTAAAGGCTTTTGAGGGATTGATTGCATCATTAGCAGCAGATAATCCTGATAGATTGCTGGAAGAAGGAGGATGCCTTAGGTCTACACTGAAAGATATTAAACAGACTGTAATGGAAGACACCTGCTCCTTTCAGATGGCAATGACCATGGCTGAGCTTACCCAAAAACTTTTGATATTGATATTCAGCCATGTGTCTGAAGAAGAAGAATGTAGTATCATGCTTGATCACAGCAGAATACAAACCATGCTGGACATGCTTTCACCTAGTGAGGGGGAATGGGCTGAACTGGAAGTGCAATTATGTCCCCTTTACATGGCACCAGCTATCCTTCAGGGAACTACATCATTCAGGGAATTTCCATTCCCAAGAAAGATGGACGACAAATTACAATGGGATCATAAGCATTCCCGCATTTCCATGTTTCTCTGTGACATACTGTTATTTGTGTGTGGATATGGAAGCACTGATGTAGTCACCATGAAGGAGGAACAGGTATCTCTTGGTCAGTACACTCATCTCGTTGTCTCAGCCCTTCACTCTACATGCCATGCCACTGTTATGCAAGAATTAAATGATATTCTCCAAAATGTAAGTAAGATATTTTTGCTTTTTGTATTTGTAACAGCAATGATTCCCTCTTTTTTGCTCTTTTTTTCATACATGTTTGCCACTTCTTATGTTAGTGAGGTAGTGCTAGGATCAAATGAAGAAATGGCCTCATTAGCTCACATCCACTCTCTAACTGCCTTGTATAATGCACCAAAACTGGAGCCTCCTATCCACATCCAGGCCTCTCAGACCTTTCCATGGTTTCCCCTGACCGCTTCATAAGCCCTGGTTCAGCTCATTGACTGATGTACTTACCCTGTAAATAATGTCACTCCAATTAGCTCTCTCTTGTATGCCTCACACCCTCCAGCATGGTCTGGCCCTGAGATTTCAAAGCATATTTCACTCCATCCTTCCACCTCTTACCTAGTTTCCCCTTTCCTTGTCCTCTGCGCTTCTGACATGTACACCCTCTTAGCCATCCTTTCCTCACTCATTCTCTGCATATATCCAGGCTATTTCTGCACACTCTATTCAACTCTCTCATATACTCCTCTTATTGTCTCACCTTTTTCTTATTCTATCATTTCTTATTTGATCAATCCTTCCTGCACCACATTTCGTTCTCAGACATTTAATTTCCAACACATTCGCACTATTATTTATATTTTTGTCTAAGCCCCTTGCCTCACATCCATATAGCACCAATGGGAATACTATACCATCAAATGGACCCATTTTAGCCCTTAATGGCAATGACCTCTCTTTGCACTTATTCCTAAATGCACTCAAGACTTCTGACTCCTCATCCCACTCTGTGGCACACTTCTGCTTTCATATTTCTACATGCTACCATATCAACTCACAGGTATCTAAGATACTCCTCCTCCTTCAAGTTCCCTTCATTCAGATGGACTTTCCAAATAACTTCTCTCTTTTCTTTGCTAAACTTAATAACCTTGCTTTTATCCACATTCACTGTCGGCTTCCTCATTTCAGTCTCCCAGTTTCATACAACACTCATGGCAGATTGTATGCCTGCTCCTTTCTCCAAGACCCCTGCATTCACATCCCTCACCACCCCATCCATTAACAAATTCAACAGTCATACTGACAACACCTAGCTGTGCTGCAAACCCACCATCACCTGGAACCGTTCACCCTTGTTTCTACCCACTCATACGCAAGCCTTACTCTCTTGATGAAAATTTCTCACTATTTCTAATAGCTTTCCTCCAACTCCATGCATTCATAACACCTTCCACAAAGCATCTCTATCACCCCTGCTATGTGCTTTCAGAAGGTCCATAAGTAGCACATACAGGTCCTTCTGTTTCTCTAAGTATTTTTCACACACATTCTTGAATGCAAGTATTTCTCATACACATTCTTGAATGCAAACACCTTATTCAAACATCCCTTACCACTTCTGAAACTATATTTTTCCTACCCAGTCTGATGATCTGTATCTGTCACCACCCTCTCAATCACCACTCGTCCATACATCGTACAAGGTACACTCAACAAACTAATACTTAAGTAATTCAAACACTCCCCTGTGTCCCGCTTTCCATTATACCATGGCACTATGAATACATTCCACCCATCTTCAGGCACTTTACCATGATCCATGCATGCACTAAAAATTGTAACTAACCATTCAACAATACAGTCACCCCCTTTCTAAAGAAATTCTACTGCAGTATCATCCTCTCCAGCTGCCTTGCCACATTTCATCATATGTTAGGCGTTCACCACTTCCTCTCTTTTCATCAAACCACTTCTTATGATTCTCTCACTTCACATACTCCCTAGCCCAAACACCTTACATTTGTTCTCTTGTTTTTCTTACACTATGAACCTCCTTTCAAAACATCTTATTCTCCCTGAAGTTTGCTGATACTTACTCACCCCAACTCTTATTTGCCATCTTTTTCAACCCCTGCATCTTCCTTTTGACCTCCTGTTTGTTTTTCAAGTGCATCTACCAGTTACATTATTTTTTTTATGCTTGTTTACCATTTTCTGCATTAGCAAGGTAGCACCAGGAATAGATGAAGAAAAAGCCTCATTAACTCATCTTTTTTCTAGCTGTATTGTGTAATGCACTGAAACCACAGCCCCCTGTCCACAACCAGGCCCCACATAGACCTTTCTGTGGTTTTCCCATGCTGCATCATATGCCTTGGTTCAGTCCTTTGATAGCACATTGCTTCATGTATACAACTTCGCTCTGGTTCATTCAATCGTGTGCATGCCTTTTATTCTCCTGCATGTTCAGGCTCTGAGCACCCAAAAAATCTTACTCACTTCATCCTTCCATATCCAATTTGGTCTACCCCTTCTCTTTGTTCCCTCCACTTTTGACACATATATCCTCTTTGTCAACCTCTCCTTACTCATTCTCTCCTTATGTCTGAACGATTTTAGCACACCCTCTTCAGCTCTCTCATCCATACTCTTCTCATTACCACTCCTCTCTCTAATCTTTTTAGTACATACTTATTTCAGTCAACCCTCCTCACATCACATTTTTTTTTCATTTTCACCATTTCACGCATAAGTGAGGTAGTGCCAGGAACAGATAAAGAAAGGCTGCATTAGCTCACATCTACTCTCTAACTGTCACATGCAAGGAACTATAGCCCTCAGTTCACAACCAGGCCCCACAGACCATTCCATGATTTCCCCTGTCTGCTTCATATGCCCTGCTTCAATCCATTGACAGCACATTAACCCCTATATGTAACACTATTCCAATGCAGTTTATCCTCTACTTGCCTTACATGCTTCTGTGTGTTCAGGCCCTGAGCCCTCAAGATCTTTTTCACTTCATTCTTCTATCTCCTATTTGGTCATCCATATCTCCTTGTTCACTCCACCTCTGAAACCTATGTCCTGTTTGTCAACCTCTCCTCACTCATTCTCTCCATATTTCCATCTCATTTCAGTAAGCCTTCTTCAGCTCTCTCAGCCACACTTCTTATTACCTCACCTCTCTCTTACCTTTTATTACTTACTTGATCAAACCACCTCACACCATATTTTGTCCACAGACATTTGATTTCCACCTCATCCAACTTCTGTTCATTCTCATCTATGGCACATGCCTTACATCCATGCAACATTTATGGGACTACCATATCTTCAAATAACCCAGTTTTGCCCTCCCAGTTAATCACCTCTTTTCCCACACATTTTCAATGCTTCCAGAACCTTCACCCCCTCTTTTCTGCTTCCATGGTTCCAGTTACTCTCATGTCCACTCCCAGGTATTGAAAGCACTTTCTTTCTCCCAAATTTTCTCTATTGAGTCTCACACCCCAACTAAACTGTGCCTCTGCCTTGCTAAACCTGATAACCTTGCTGTTTTTCACATTTACTCCTAACTTCCTCTTTTTACACACTCTCCCAAACTCAAGTACCAACTTATACAGTTTCTCCCTTGAATCTGCCGCCAGTATTGTGTCATCAGCAAATAGCTGATTCACTTCCCACAACCCTTTCACTCCCTACAGGCTACACTCCCACACTTCTTTCAAAATCCTGCATTTCCCTTACCTACCACTGTATCCATAAACAAATTAAACAGCCATGATGATATCACACATTCCTACCACAGACTATGATTTACCTCAAGTGAACTACTCACTCCCCTCACTTCCTACTGGTTTACATGCCTCGCACTCATGATAAAAACTTCTACATTCCTTTAGTAGCTTTCCTTTCTCACCATGTATTTGTAAGATCTTGCACGAGGTGTCTCTATCAAAGCTATCATATGCTTTTTGTGGGTCCTTAAATGCCGCATAGTTCCTTACGTTTCTGTAGATATTTCTCACACACATTTTTTAAAGCAAACATCTGATCCACACATCCTTTACCTTTCGTGAATCCATGTTTTTCTTCATGAATCTGATGCTTTATACATGCGTGCACCCACTCAGTCTCCATTCTTCCATACAACTTACCTGGCACCCTTAACAAACTTATACTTTTGTGGTTCAAATGCTCATCTTTGTTCCCTTTGCCTTTATACAATGGCATTATACATGCATCCCACTAATTCTCATGCACCCCACCAAGATCCATGCATACCTTTCTACATTTCATGTTTAATGTATCCCTTTAAAAATGAGGCTCCCCCCCCTATTTTCATCTTGTTTTGCTGTTGTTTTTTTTTCATAATGAGGCCTTTTCATTATCTGCATAGTAATACATTATATTAAGACTATGTAGAGTCATAAAAACACAAACAGTCAAAGAAATTGAAAATGATAATCTGAAGGTAGCAGTTTTTGCTGGACTGTTTGGCGTACTACAACCCCACTATACTCACGTACATAATTTCTGTGTGCCCTATCATTCATCAGGCATCCTCTGCCACAAAATCTCTGTATATTAGTGTACTATATATTTTTAAGCTGAAGCACATCATTTATCTTTGTAATAATAAAATACATGATAATCTTTTATTTGATGATATGTTTGATTTGACTTTTGTCCTGTTTTGCAGAATTTTGTCTCTGAGGATGTTAAGGCTGGTACAAGTAAACTTAGGGAGGACATGATGTGTTTATTAAGTGTGCTGAACCAGGGAAACAAGAGGCTTATTACTAAACAAATCAGAGACAGGTTGGTTATTCAAATTAAAGAATTGCATGAAAAGTATCTTACTGTAGATTATGATGATGTATATTCTCATGTGTTAAACCTGTAAAATACTTGTCATGATTAGTTCTTGAATTAATTAGGAAGTCAGCAAAAACTAGATAATGTTACTCATCACTCATAGTGTCTTCTTTTAACCTAGTTAGTTAGGCATCTAACCATGCTTTTCATCGCTTTTGGATAAAGGTAAAGATAAGCTCATTAGAGTATGCTTTGCTCTGTGTGATTTTTGTTCTGTTGATAGAGATTTAGCTTAAGCTAAGGCTTTGATAGGATGGCTAATTTTGCATTTGCTCTCTGGATTACTTGTGCCACCCCTTGTTGGTTTGGGGATAAGACTTGCATCTGAATAGTTTTAAATGCATATCTGTTTAGTACCATAAAGCCTTATTATTTTGAAACCCTGATTTTTTAAGCTTTATGATAGTTAAGCTTGTTTGATTCATCAGCTTTTAAAAGGACTGTATAATTAGTCATTCTAGCATGATCCATTGTGTAAATGAAATTGCAGAAGAAGCTTGTCAAATTGTGTACTGAAAGAGAACTGATGATTGGGAAGACTCTGTTAAAGAAAAGAAAAAAAAAAAAGGCAAATAAGTATGTGTGGTTGAGTGAGTTTGAGTTCAAGGCCTTTATTGAATTATGTGTTAACTGATGGGCATGCAAGAGAAGTTGTTGGATGTGAATGTGTTGAGAGGGTCAGCCAGTGGAATGTTTTATCATTTCTTTGTGAAAGTGAGTGTGAAAGTAGGTATTATTTGGTGGGCAGCAACCAACCATGGAGGTATGTTATCAGCACTCCCCGCCTGGGTACTGGAAGGGTTAGTGACAGCTGTGTAGTGAACCAGCACTTCAGTGGTTATCAAGTTGCACTCCTCAGACCCAGGTAGTTGTCTTTCCTTTCTGCCTCACCCACACTAGGTCTGCTGGCATTCTGTACACAAATGTACAATCTCTTCTTGTCACACAGAACACCTAACGACACCTAACTTACCCAACCCATTCTTTGTAACACTAGATTTTCCTGCTGTGAGCTTTATGCACTAACCCTGCCTTTTAGCAAAATGATAGGAACAATAGACGGAAGTCAGAGATGGAAGCATTAGACAGGGGGTTTAGGTAGAAACATAAGCTGGAAGTAATAAGAAGAAACATTGGATGAGAGTATAAGGTAGAAGTTGTGGACTGAAACATTAGGCAGGAACATTAGATAAGCGATTTAGGTAGAGGTAGTCATTGTGAACATTATGGAGGAACCTTTGAGGACACTATGTAGAGACACTTACGACATGTGGCCTGTTAAAGGTGTGACATTAAAGGCCAAGAAGCAGCATTGGAGTTCACCAGTTATGGAGACACTTTTGTCATGGCCACCCTTTTGAGGGGGTCTTGAATGGAACAGGCATGAGAGATAGACAGGTTAGGGTGGAAGTTTGTGGTAATTTTAGGAAAAGAGGAAATGCCCTGTGAAAGTAGTGAGAGTGAGAGTGTTTAGAAACATTGCCTGTGTGCAGATAGACCAAGAGATATGGAGTGAAGAAAGGCATATGGGTGGCAGTAAATGAAAATGTGGGAGTGTAAGAGGAGTGCTAGGTAATTTGGAAAGCATTGCACAAATGTGCAAGTCAAATGTGTGGCATGTGAAAGATAAGTTTGGATAGGTGAAAAAGATCTGTGAATTATGGAGTCTATTTATCTATCTATCTATATCTCTGACAACCATTTCCTTTGGGAGCTCCCTGTAGGGGTGGCCACAGTAAAAAGTCTCCATAACAGTTGAGCTGCAGTGCCACATTTTAGCCTTTAGTGCCTCACCTTTAACAGGTCACTAGCAGAGGGCAACACTAGTGCAGTGTTTTCAGAGGCTTCCACTTAAGTGAGGTAGTTGAATTGGTAGTGGATGAAAAACAGAAGGTGTATTGATGGTCTTTTCATGAAGAGAGTGTCTTTAATTTGGATGAGTATTGGAGAAAGTACTAAAATTTCTAGATCAGTTGAAAGGTATAAGAACTGAAGAACAGGGCAAATGAGAATTTTTTGAAGAGATTGATTAACCTCAGGGAAAATAAGTAAATTTTGTAGATGGAGTTCATTTGTGTGAAGCAAATAGTAGGACAAATGAGGGCAACAGTGATGAGAGTAATGGGTAAGTGATATCAAAAATAGAAGTGACAAAGAAGTTGAAGGAACACTGAATGTGTTATTTGATAGGGAGGCAGATGTGATTTGTTTGGGATGGAATGTCATGCAAAATGAGATGGTCAGTATGAATGTTATGGTGAAAAGAGAGATAGTGGTAAGATCCCTCCATAAAGTGAAGTATGGTAAAGTGACAGGAGTGAATGGGATTGCAGTTGACTCATGAAGGGGGTTGAGAGTGTTGTTAGTTGGTTAGTTAGGCTGGTTGACATTTGTGTGACCAAAGGAGAGGAGCCTGATGACTGGCAGAATGCATACATAGTGCCATTTTATGCAGACAAGGGGCACAAAAGTGAATGTCCAAATTACTGACCTATTTGTCTTTTGAGTCATAAGACCCATATACATACATTTGAAGGGTAGAAAGTCACTTTTGACTGTGAAAGTGGTACCTATATGTTCAATTAAGCGATTATGATTCACACTGCCATTCAGTTTCCTTCTTCTCAATTTTTATTCTTACTTGTTAGTTGTATACCAAGAGCTGTATAAGTTTGGTGTTTTGAATCTGGATATGGTTTCATCATTTAGCAGGAAGAGTAACAATTGGTTTTCTGTGATGACCATAGTCTTGATTGGTTGATTGCTTTGGGTGGTTGAGTAGTCACAAAGGCAGTGGTAATTGTCTTACTTGGTAATGGATATCCAGATCATCGACCATACAAGTTTTCAGAAATTCATATGCAAAATTCATATAGATGGAAGTGCAGAAATCAGTCTTTCTAAAGAAGAAAAGGATTTTCCCTGTGCTTATGAATATTTGTGTCTTTCGCTGTTGTAAATATTACCTTTGTTTGAATGTTTCTTTTGCCTCTGCTTCATGTGTAAGTCTTCAAAAGTAGTCCTCATTTCTTTTTCTCTCTACTTCATTGCCTTTTACATTTGCCTCTGTTATGTAACTGTTATGTATAACCATCATGTAAGCAGGCAAACCACAATGAGGTAAGTGAGGATTTCGTACACCAGATTTTAACCTTGAAATTTTTTTTTTCTTTTTTTTTTGCTTTGTCGCTGTCTCCCGCGTTTGCGAGGTAGCGCAAGGAAACAGACGAAAGAAATGGCCCAACCCACCCCCATACACATGTATATACATACGTCCACACACGCAAATATACATACCTACACAGCTTTCCATGGTTTACCCCAGACGCTTCACATGCCTTGATTCAATCCACTGACAGCACGTCAACCCCAGTATACCACATCGCTCCAATTCGCTCTATTCCTTGCCCTCCTTACACCCTCCTGCATGTTCAGACCCCGATCACACAAAATCTTTTTCACTCCATCTTTCCACCTCCAATTTGGTCTCCCTCTTCTCCTCATTCCCTCCACCTCCGACACATATATTCTCTTTGTCAATCTTTCCTCACTCATTCTCTCCATGTGCCCGAACCATTTCAAAACACCCTCTTCTGCTCTCTCAACCACGCTCTTTTTATTTCCACACATCTCTCTTACCCTTACGTTACTTACTCGATCAAACCACCTCACACCACACATTGTCCTCAAACATCTCATTTCCAGCACATCCATCCTCCTGCGCACAACTCTATCCATAGCCCACGCCTCGCAACCATACAACATTGTTGGAACCACTATTCCTTCAAACATACCCATTTTTGCTTTCCGAGATAATGTTCTCGACTTCCACACATTCTTCAAGGCTCCCAGAATTTTCGCCCCCTCCCCCACCCTATGATCCACTTCTGCTTCCATGGTTCCATCTGCTGCCAGATCCACTCCCAGATATCTAAAACACTTCACTTCCTCCAGTTTTTCTCCATTCAAACTCACCTCCCAATTGACTTGACCCTCAACCCTACTGTACCTAATAACCTTGCTCTTATTCACATTTACTCTTAACTTTCTTCTTTCACACACTTTACCAAACTCAGTCACCAGCTTCTGCAGTTTCTCACATGAATCAGCCACCAGCGCTGTATCATCAGCGAACAACAACTGACTCACTTCCCAAGCTCTCTCATCCCCAACAGACTTCAAACTTGCCCCTCTTTCCAAAACTCTTGCATTCACCTCCCTAACAACCCCATCCATAAACAAATTAAACAACCATGGAGACATCACACACCCCTGCCTGCAAACCTACATTCACTGAGAACCAATCACTTTCCTCTCTTCCTACACGTACACATGCCTTACATCCTCGATAAAAACTTTTCACTGCTTCTAACAACTTGCCTCCCACACCATATATTCTTAATACCTTCCACAGAGCATCTCTATCAACTCTATCATATGCCTTCTCCAGATCCATAAATGCTACATACAAATCCATTTGCTTTTCTAAGTATTTCTCACATACATTCTTCAAAGCAAATATATATATATATATATATATATATATATATATATTTTTTTTTTTTTTTATACTTTGTCGCTGTCTCCCGCGCTTGCGAGGTAGCGCAAGGAAACAGACGAAAGAAATGGCCCAACCTCCCCCCCATACACATGTATATACATACGTCCACACACGCAAATATACATACCTACACAGCTTTCCATGGTTTTCCCCAGACGCTTCACATGCCTTGATTCAATCCACTGACAGCACGTCAACCCCGGTATACCACATCGCTCCAATTCACTCTATTCCTTGCCCTCCTTTCACCCTCTTGCATGTTCAGGCCCCGATCACACAAAATCTTTTTCACTCCATCTTTCCACCTCCAATTTGGTCTCCCTCTTCTCCTCGTTCCCTCCACCTCCGACACATATATCCTCTTGGTCAATCTTTCCTCACTCATTCTCTCCATGTGCCCAAACCACTTCAAAACACCCTCTTCTGCTCTCTCAACCACGCTCTTTTTATTTCCACACATCTCTCTTACCTTTACGTTACTCACTCGATCAAACCACCTCACACCACACATTGTCCTCAAACATCTCATTTCCAGCACATCCATCCTCCTGCGCACAACTCTATCCATAGCCCACGCCTCGCAACCATACAACATTGTTGGAACCACTATTCCTTCAAACATACCCATTTTTGCTTTCCGAGATAATGTTCTCGACTTCCACACATTCTTCAAGGCCCCCAGAATCTTCGCCCCCTCCCCCACCCTATGATCCACTTCCGGTTCCATGGTTCCATCCACTGCCAGATCCACTCCCAGATATCTAAAACACTTCACTTCCTCCAGTTTATATATATATATATATATATATATATATATATATATATATATTTTTTGCTTTGTCGCTGTCTCCCGCGTTTGCGAGGTAGCGCAAGGAAACAGACAAAAGAAATGGCCCAACCCACCCCCATACACATGTATATACATACGTCCACACACGCAAATATACATACCTACACAGCTTTCCATGGTTTACCCCAGACGCTTCACATGCCTTGATTCAATCCACTGACAGCACGTCAACCCCGGTATACCACATCGCTCCAATTCGCTCTATTCCTTGCCCTCCTTACACCCTCCTGCATGTTCAGACCCCGATCACACAAAATCTTTTTCACTCCATCTTTCCACCTCCAATTTGGTCTCCCTCTTCTCCTCGTTCCCTCCACCTCTGACACATATATTCTCTTTGTCAATCTTTCCTCACTCATTCTCTCCATGTGCCCGAACCATTTCAAAACACCCTCTTCTGCTCTCTCAACCACGCTCTTTTTATTTCCACACATCTCTCTTACCCTTACGTTACTTACTCGATCAAACCACCTCACGCCACACATTGTCCTCAAACATCTCATTTCCAGCACATCCATCCTCCTGCGCACAACTCTATCCATAGCCCACGCCTCGCAACCATACAACATTGTTGGAACCACTATTCCTTCAAACATACCCATTTTTGCTTTCCGAGATAATGTTCTCGACTTCCACACATTCTTCGAGGCTCCCAGAATTTTCGCCCCCTCCCCCACCCTATGATCCACTTCCGCTTATATTTTTTTTCTGCATCATATTGCTATAGTCTTATAATAACTTATTAATCAGCTTAGACTTTTGAAAATAGTAAGTCAGAAATATAGCCACTTTGATTTCAAATAGTTCAGTTATGCAGACAGTTTAGAACATACTATTTACAATGTCTTGTATTAGTTAACTGCAGTGTTATACTTTGGCATTAGGTTTACAGAGAAATCCTTTTTCAATCCTGGAATAACATGTTTCAGAGATTATCAGTATGATTATATTCATGAAGAGGTGCTTTGAATGGGCAGGGTACATGAATATCCAATATCACAGATTCTCCACACGGCTTTTAACATATATTGTAGATAACAGATGATTTTTATCTTTTCATTGTGTTCATATTTTTGTAGTTAAAACAAACTTTTTTACTGCTATGCACTTAATATTGTTAATCCTTAAAGTATTATGTATTTCATTGCATTTGTAGCTTATTGGAAAATTCAACCATATCAGAGGTATGACATGTTTCAACTGAAGTATTTGTTTAGGAACTCTTACTTTTAAATTCTGAGCTCTTGTGCCTATATATCCTGATTCAGACAGTGATATATCTTGGTCAGTATTATTGTGAAACAAAATCAGTATTATATTCTCATTATTTCTCTCTTAAAGATGTAGTGATGGGAGCATTGCCTGGTGTGTGACATTGACTAAGGTAGTGAGTAACTGGATGAAGGTTGAAGATGTCAACATTCTACGCTTGATGGATGGCTTGCAAGAAAGTTCCCTTGGATTCTGTGCAACGAAACAGGTAAAGAATTAAAGGAAATCATACTTTGGGTGGGTGAATCTTTATTATGCAAGAGATTGTGAACAAAACTGTGATTGATGCAGAAATGTGTGTTAAGTGTTCAAAGAAATGATCGTTTCTGATTTCCACTAACAAAAAAGTTTGAATTAGTCTGTCTCTTAGATGTGCCCTTTGAATTAGGAGAAAAGTACAAAAATTGCCTCAAGGAAATATGCAAGATGTTTTTATATTTATTTATTTATTCTATTTTGCTTTGTCGCTGTCTCCCGCATTTGCAAGGTAGCGCAAGGAAACAGAAGAAAGAAATGGCCCAACCCGCCCCCATACACATGTATATACACACACGTCCACACACACAAATATACATACCTCTACATCTCAATGTACACTTATATATACACACACAGACACATACATATATACCCATGCACACAATTCACACTGTCTGCCTTCATTCATTCCCATCGCCACCTCGCCACACATGGAATACCATCCCCTTCCCCCTCCCCCTCATGTGTGCGAGGTAGCGCTAGGAAAAGATAACAAAGGCCCCATTCGTTCACACTCAGTCTCCAGCTGTCATGCAATAATGCCTGAAACCACAGCTCCCTTTCCACATCCAGGCCCCACAGAACTTTCCATGGTTTACCCCAGACGCTTCACATGCCCTGATTCAATCCACTGACAGCACGTCAACCCCGGTATACCACATCGATCCAATTCACTCTATTCCTTGCCTGCCTTTCACCCTCCTGCATGTTCAGGCCCCGATCACTCAAAATCTTTTTCACTCCATCTTTCCACCTCCAATTTGGTCCCCCACTTCTCCTCGTTCCCTTCACCTCCGACACATATATCCTCTTGGTCAATCTTTCCTTACTCATTCTCTCCATGTGCCCAAACCATTTCAAAACACCCTCTTCTGCTCTCTCAACCACGCTCTTTTTATTTCCACACATCTCTCTTACCCTTACATTACTTACTCGCTCAAACCACCTCACACCACACATTGTCCTCAAACATCTCATTTCCAGCACATCCATCCTCCTGCGCACAATTCTATCCATAACCCACGCCTCGCAACCATACAACATTGTTGGAACCACTATTCCTTCAAACATACCCATTTTTGCTTTCAAGATGTTGATTAAACAAAAAGAATCTTTATTCACGTCAAAATTCAGTTTTGAGGCCAGTGATGTTACTGTTGTAAAGTTTAGGTGGAGGCAAAATTGCAGACATCCACAAAATGGGATATGAGCCCCTAGCACATAAAGGAGGATCTAACTTAGTACCTAAACAGTATTGGTCAGTTAGTTTGAGATTACATATAATATGTCTTTGAAAGAGTGATAAAAGGGCACATAGTTGGACATGTCCAAAAGCAGTGAAATGAAATGGGTCAACATGGATTAATACCATGAAAAAGTAGGTAACTCTGACTGATAGCTCATTAGAATGACGTATATGAAACTTTGATGCAAGGAGAGAGAATGGACAGTTTTCTCAATTTTGCTGAGACAATTGACAAAGTGAACCACTGAGGATTGCCAAAATGCACTGCCTGAGCACAATGAAAGATGCAAGATTTTCGACACGGAACCTTCAGATAATAACGTTATTGCTTACAAAACATGCGAGGGCTCAGGCAAGAACTATCAAAGAAGCCAAACGAGACTCCTGGCATGGCTTTGTCTCATCTGTGAACAAGGGCACACCAGTAAGTCATGTCTGGTGCACAATCAATAAAATTAAAAGAAAATACAAGCTGCCACTTCCTCCACAAATCCACCACCAAGATCAAATCATTGACAACCCATTGGACATGGCCAACACACTCACCAGGAGACTCTTAGAAACGAGCAACTCAGCCAATTATGATCCATGCCTCCTACACCACAAGCTGCTCTGCACAATCAATAAAATCAAAAGAAAATACAAGCTGCCACTTCCTCCACAAATCCACCTCCAAGATCAAATCATCAATGACCCAGTGGACATGGCCAACACACTCACCAGGAGATTCTTAGAAATGAGCACCTCAGCCAATGCTTCCTACACCACAAGCGCCAGGCTGAGTGGCAAATACCAGACTTTGCCTCAGAAGATACTTTTGATAATAACAAAATATTTACGATGAAAGAACTCCTTCTTGCCCTAAAATCCTGTAAAGGTTCGAGCCCGGGGCCCAGCGCGATCACTTGCGGGATGATTCAGCACCTTAGTAGGCTAACCTGACTAAGTTGTTAGCATTGTGCAATGAGATTTTGATGTCTCAAACATTTCCAGACTCATGGCACTTTGCGCACGTCATCCCCATCCCACAAGGCTCTTGATGCCTCACAAATATAGATTTGTTTTGACCTATTGCGCTCATTAGCTGCATTTGTAAGATCATGGAGAGGATGGTTAATAGGAGGCTACTTTTTTGTTAGAATTGAAGGGTTAAGTAAATGATCAACATTGTGCTTTCTGTCATAACAGGCACACTGAATCATTTAATACACCTAGAACATTCTATATTAGAGTCATTTAGTAAAGTGCGTTTTTTGGTTGCTGTATTTTTAGATTTAGGAAGAGCCTTTGACATGACATGGCAAAAAGGAATTTTAAGCAAACTTTATGCTTTTGGTTTAAGAGGTTATTTACCCATATTTATTAGAAATTTTTTAAACAACAGAACTTTTGCTATGAAACTTACAGCACTCAATGTCATTTCAGACGCATTTGTCCAAGAGAATGGGGTGCCGCAAGGCAGCGTTCGTAGCCCAGCATTATTTGATATTATGATTAATGATATTCTGTCTCCAGCTTTTGTCCTGTGAGATCTTAAATACTCACTTTATGCTGATGATTGTGCGGTATGGCACTCTTCGCCTAGTGCACAATTTTTGACTCACCTGGTTCAAGCTGTGTTTGAGTCCATTCATTGTGGGGCGCTCCTCTGGAGATTTAACTTCTCACCCAACAAAAGTATCGTGGTTGTCTTCACCCGAAAGATTAATATCCCGATTTTGCTTTTAACGTTAGACAACAACCCAATCCCATTTCGAAATACAGTTAAGTTCCTAGGCTTAAATTTTGATAAATGACTTAATTGGAAAAGTCATGTTGACTGTCTAGTAACAAATTGCAGTAAAAGATTAGATATTCTTAAATGCCTTTTGGGTTCCTTCTGGGGAGCTGACAGAAAATTAGATCTAAATTAAACTATGGCTCTCAGGTGTATGCTTCGGTGAGCTGGTATACCCTGAGGAGGTTGGATGTGATACAGAACAAATGTTTGCAAATGTGTCTTGGAGCCCTAACCTGTACCAGAGTTCTATGATTGGAAGTTGAGGCCCATGTACCTCCTCTCCGACTAAGAGATGAGATCCTGTTGTGGCAAAGTGGTATTCTGATGGCCAGGAGGAACAATACACCTGCCTGATGCCTCATTCTGGAATGTTCACAGCTCATCAACAGAGGCGTCAGGCCCCTGGCCATCAGAATGCACTTCCTTTGTGAGAACTCCTGTATTAAAGTGAATGAAGAGGACTTGCTGGTCAAAAATTCCTTACCTCCCCCTGGGAGGGTTCAAAAATTGACATAAGGATGAGCTGGCTCCCAGCCAAAAAACCACATATATTGGAGAGCGAGGTACACCAGCATTTTCGTCAGGTCATCATCAATCACTTGTCTTATGTTCACTTCTACACTGACAGCTCCAAGATGAATAAATGTGTGGGTGCAAGTGTCTGGTTAATGGAATGTGCCCTCAGATACTGCTTGCCAAACCATACATCTGTATTTTGCGCTGAATTTTTTGCCATTGATCGAGCCATAGACTATATGATTAATTCAAATCATGATAAAGCGATAATTTTTTTTTATTCTCTTTCTGCTCTTAAAGCTGTAGGCTCTGAATATACAGAGTCTTTTGAATTACAGGGCAATATTATTAATGAATTAAATTCGTGTGAGAAAGATATCATCTTGATCTGGGTGCCTGGTCATTGCGATATATACGGCAATGAGCAGGCAGACAGCTTGGGGTCCTGCCTTTCCTTAGGGAAGAGATTAGCTCATCTTCTGTGGCAGAGTCAGTGGACCGACCTGACAATTAATAGAAAATGTAAGCAAGAAGTGGCCGACTGGCTGACCTCATACCACAAGAACAGAAGAGAGGAGGTCATGCTGGCCCGCATCAGAATGAATTGTGCTTACACCACCCATCTGCAGCCATACATAAGCAAAACCTTTCCACCACTATGCCAATAGTGTGAACAAATCTCCACAATAGAACATTTACTATTATGATGCGGTAGATTTCGACAACATAGAAGGAAACTAATAAATCACTGCAACAAGAAAAACATTTCTTTTAACATCATTAATGTACTCAGGGATAACCCTAATACTGTTGACAAATTATGGTCTTTCTCAGAGAAGCGGAATTAATCAAGATGATGTAAGGTGGTTGTTGGGTTCTCCTCTAAGCCGGTTGCATGGTGGGTGGACATGTCCATTTACTAGGCGATTGACCTTTACGTTATGGAGCTGAGCCAGCGGATCTCCAAACAAACTATTTAATCTATGTGCATGTCGTGGTGGAGGAGTATCTATAGTCTGTCCTATCTTCTCGCACTCTTTGGTAAAATGCAACTATGTGTGCTGTACCGACTGGATGGTATTTGTTGCCACGTTGGCTCAGTACCCACAAAATCTTTTCTTTCCATCATTTATTTTCATTATTATCAGTATGATATCAGTTACACTTATATATATATATATATATATATATATATATATATATATATATATATATATATATATATTTTTTTTTTTTCTTTTTTTTTTATACTTTGTCGCTGTCTCCCGCGTTTGCGAGGTAGCGCAAGGAAACAGACGAAAGAAATGGCCCAACCCCCCCCCCCCATACACATGTATATACATACGTCCACACACGCAAATATACATACCTACACAGCTTTCCATGGTTTACCCCAGACGCTTCACATGCCTTGATTCAATCCACTGACAGCACGTCAACCCCGGTATACCACATCGCTCCAATTCACTCTATTCCTTGCCCTCCTTTCACCCTCCTGCATGTTCAGGCCCCGATCACACAAAATCTTTTTCACTCCATCTTTCCACCTCCAATTTGGTCTCCCTCTTCTCCTTGCTCCCTCCACCTCCGACACATATATCCTCTTGGTCAATCTTTCCTCACTCATCCTCTCCATGTGCCCAAACCACTTCAAAACACCCTCTTCTGCTCTCTCAACCAAGCTCTTTCTATTTCCACACATCTCTCTTACCCTTACGTTACTCACTCGATCAAACCACCTCACACCACACATTGTCCTCAAACATCTCATTTCCAGCACATCCATCCTCCTGCGCACAACTCTATCCATAGCCCACGCCTCGCAACCATACAACATTGTTGGAACCACTATTCCTTCAAACATACCCATTTTTGCTTTCCAAGATAATGTTCTCGACTTCCACACATTCTTCAAGGCCCCCAGAATTTTCGCCCCCTCCCCCACCCTATGATCCACTTCCGCTTCCATGGTTCCATCCGCTGCCAGATCCACTCCCAGATATCTAAAACACTTCACTTCCTCCAGTTTTTCTCCGTTCAAACTCACCTCCCAATTGACTTGACCCTCAACCCTACTGTACCTAATAACCTTGCTCTTATTCACATTTACTCTTAACTTTCTTCTTCCACACACTTTACCAAACTCAGTCACCAGCTTCTGCAGTTTCTCACATGAATCAGCCACCAGCGCTGTATCATCAGCGAACAACAACTGACTCACTTCCCAAGCTCTCTCATCCCCAACAGACTTCATACTTGCCCCTCTTTCCAAAACTCTTGCATTTACCTCCCTAACAACCCCATCCATAAACAAATTAAACAACCATGGAGACATCACACACCCCTGCCCCAAACCTACATTCACTGAGAACCAATCACTTTCCTCTCTTCCTACACGTACACATGCCTTACATCCTCGATAAAAACTTTTCACTGCTTCTAACAACTTTCCTCCCACCCCATATATTCTTAATACCTTCCACAGAGCATCTCTATCAACTCTATCATATGCCTTCTCCAGATCCATAAATGCTACATACAAATCCATTTGCTTTTCTAAGTATTTCTCACATACATTCTTCAAAGCAAACACCTGATCCACACATCCTCTACCACTTCTGAAACCACACTGCTCTTCCCCAATCTGATGCTCTGTACATGCCTTCACCCTCTCAATCAATACCCTCCCATATAATTTACCAGGAATACTCAACAAACTTATACCTCTGTAATTTGAGCACTCACTCTTATCCCCTTTGCCTTTGTACAATGGCACTATGCAAGCATTCCGCCAATCCTCAGGCACCTCACCATGAATCATACATACATTAAATAACCTTACCAATCAGTCAACAATACAGTCACCCCCTTTTTTAATAAATTCCACTGCAATACCAGCCAAGCCTACTGCCTAGCCAGCTTTCATCTTCCGTAAAGCTTTTACTACCTCTTCTCTATTTACCAAATCATTTTCCCTAACCCTCTCACTTTGCACGCCACCTCGACCAAAACACCCTGTATCTGCCACTCTATCATCAAACACATTCAACAAACCTTCAAAATACTCACTCCATCTCCTTCTCACATCACCACTACTTGTTATCACCTCCCCATTAGCCCCCTTCACTGAAGTTCCCATTTGCTCCCTTGTCTTACGCACTTTATTTACCTCCTTCCAAAACATCTTTTTATTCTCCCTAAAATTTGATGATACTCTCTCACCCCAACTCTCATTTGCCCTCTTTTTCACCTCTTGCACCTTTCTCTTGATCTCCTGCCTCTTTCTTTTATACCTCTCCCACTCATTTGCATTTTTTCCCTGCAAAAATCGTCCAAATGCCTCGCTTCTCTTTCACTAATAATCTTACTTCTTCATCCCACCACTCACTACCCTTTCTAATCAACCCACCTCCCTCGCTTCTCATGCCACAAGCATCTCTTGCGCAATCCATCACTGCTTCCCTAAATACATCCCATTCCTCCCCCACTCCCCTTACCTCCTTTGTTCTCACCTTTTTCCATTCTGTACTCAGTCTCTCCTGGTACTTCCTCACACAAGTCTCCTTCCCAAGCTCACTTACTCTCACCACTCTCTTCACCCCAACATTCTCTCTTCTTTTCTGAAAACCCCACAAATCTTCACCTTCACCTCCATAAGATAATGATCAGACATCCCTCCAGTTGCACCTCTCAGCACATTAACATCCAAAAGTCTTTCTTTCGTGCGTCTATCAATTAACACGTAATCCAATAATGCTCTCTGGCCATCTCTCCTACTTACATACGTATACTTATGTATATCTCACTTTTTAAACCAGGTATTCCCAATCACCAGTCCTTTTTCAGCACATAAATCTACAAGCTCTTCACCATTTCCATTTACAACACTGAACACTCCATGTATACCAATTATTCCCTCAACTGCCACATTATACACCTTTGCATTCAAATCACCCATCACTATAACCCGGTCTTGTGCATCAAAACCACTAACACGTTCATTCAGCTGCTCCCAAAACACTTGCCTCTCATGATCTTTCTTCTTATGCCCAGGTGCATATGCACCAATAATCACCCATCTCTCTCCATCAACTTTCAGTTTTACCCATATCAATCTAGAATTTACTTTCTTACACTCTATCACATACTCCCACAACTCCTGATTCAGGAGTAGTGCTACTCCTTCCCTTGCTCTTGTCCTCTCACTAATCCCCTGACTTTACTCCCAAGACATTCCCAAACCACTCTTCCCCTTTACCCTTTAGCTTTGTTTCACTGAGAGCCAAAACATGCAGGTTCCTTTCCTCAAACATACTACCTATCTCTCCTTTTTTCTCATCTTGGTTACATCCACACACATTTAGACACCCCAATCTGAGCCTTCGAGGAGGATGAGCACTCCTCGCTACCTCGCTAATGCGGGAAATGGCGAATAGTATGAAAGAAAGATATATATATGTATATATATATATATATATATATATATATATATATATATATATATATATATATATATATTTTTTTTTTTTTTTTTTTTTTTTTTTTTTTATACTTTGTCGCTGTCTCCCGCGTTTGCGAGGTAGCGCAAGGAAACAGACGAAAGAAATGGCCCAACCCCCCCCCCCCATACACATGTACATACACACGTCCACACACGCAAATATACATACCTACACAGCTTTCCATGGTTTACCCCAGACGCTTCACATGCCTTGCTTCAATCCACTGACAGCACGTCAACCCCTGTATACCACATGACTCCAATTCACTCTATTTCTTGCCCTCCTTTCACCCTCCTGCATGTTCAGGCCCCGATCACACAAAATCTTTTTCACTCCATCTTTCCACCTCCAATTTGGTCTCCCTCTTCTCCTCGTTCCCTCCACCTCCGACACATATATCCTCTTGGTCAATCTCTCCTCACTCATTCTCTCCATGTGCCCAAACCATTTCAAAACACCCTCTTCTGCTCTCTCAACCACGCTCTTTTTATTTCCACACATCTCTCTTACCCTTACGTTACTTACTCGATCAAACCACCTCACACCACACATTGTCCTCAAAC
Source organism: Panulirus ornatus (assembly GCF_036320965.1). NCBI lineage: Eukaryota > Metazoa > Arthropoda > Malacostraca > Decapoda > Palinuridae > Panulirus > Panulirus ornatus. The sequence goes on from NC_092240.1 coordinate 3,384,635, forward strand.
ATCTCATTTCCAGCACATCCATCCTCCTGCGCACATCTCTATCCATAGCCCACGCCTCGCAACCATACAACATTGTTGGAACCACTATTCCCTCAAACATACCCATTTTTGCTTTCCGAAATAATGTTCTCGACTTCCACACATTTTTCAAGGCTCCCAAAATTTTCGCCCCCTCCCCCACCCTATGATCCACTTCCGCTTCCATGGTTCCATCCGCTGACAGATCCACTCCCAGATATCTAAAACACTTCACTTCCTCCAGTTTTTCTCCATTCAAACTCACCTCCCAATTGACTTGACCCTCACCCCTACTGTACCTAATAACCTTGCTCTTATTCACATTTACTCTCAACTTTCTTCTTCCACACACTTTACCAAACTCAGTCACCAGCTTCTGCAGTTTCTCACATGAATCAGCCACCAGCGCTGTATCATCAGCAAACAACAACTGACTCACTTCCCAAGCTCTCTCATCCCCAACAGACTTCATACTTGCCCCTCTTTCCAGGACTCTTGCATTTACCTCCCTTACAACCCCATCCATAAACAAATTAAACAACCATGGAGACATCACACACCCCTGCCGCAAACCTACATATATATATATATATATATATATATTATTATTATTATTTTTATTTTGCTTTGTTGCTGTCTCCCGCGTTTGCGAGGTAGCACAAGGAAACAGATGAGAGAAATGGCCCAACCCACCCCCATACACATGTATATACATACACGTCCACACACGCAAATATACATACCTATACATCTCAATGTACACATATATATACACACACAGACATATACATATATACACATGTACATAATTCATACTGTCTGCCTTTATTCATTTCCATCGCCACCTCGCTACACATGGAATAACATCCCCCTCCCCCTCATGTGCGCGAGGTAGCGTTAGGAAAAGACAACAAAGGCCCCATTCGTTCACACTCAAGTCTCTAGCTGTCATGTAATAATGCACTGAAACCTCAGCTCTCTTTCCACATCCAGGCCCCACACAACTTTCCATGGTTTACCCCAGACGCATCACTTGCCCTGGTTCAATCCATTGACAGCACTGTTGACCCCAGCATACCACATCGTTCCAATTCACTCTATTCCTTGCACACCTTTCACCCTCTTGCATGTTCAGGCCCCGATCACTCAAAATCTTTTTCACTCCATCTTTCCACCTCCAATTTGGTCTCCCACTTCTCCTCGTTCCCTCCACCTCTGACACATATATCCTCTTGGTCAATCTTTCCTCACTCATTCTCTCCATGTGACCAAACCATTTCAAAACACCCTCTTCTGCTCTCTCAACCACACTCTTTTTATTACCACACATCTCTCATACCCTGTTATTACTTACTCGATCAAAGTACCTCACACCACATATTGTCCTCAAACATCTCATTTCCAGCACATCCATCCTCCTCCGCACAACTCTATCCATAGCCCACGCCTTGCAACCATATAACATTGTTGGAACCACTATTCCTTCAAACATACCCATTTTTGCTTTCCGAGATAATGTTCTTGACTTCCAAACATTCTTCAAGGCTCCCAGAATTTTTGCCCCCTCCCCCGCCCTATGGTTCACTTCCGCTTCCATAGTTGCATTCGCTGCCAGATCCACTCCCAGATATGTAAAACACTTTACTTCCTCCAGTTTTTCTCCATTCAAACTTACCTCCCAATTGACTTGACCCTCAACCCTACTGTACCTAATAACCTTGCTCTTATTCACATTTACTCTTAACTTTCTTCTTTCACACACTTTACCAAACTCAGTCACCAACTTCTGCAGTTTCTCACATGAATCAGCCACCAGCACTGTATCATCAGCGAACAACAGCTGACTCACTTCCCAAGCTCTCTCATCCAAACTGACTGCATACTTGCCCCTCTTTCCAAAACTCTTGCATTCACCTCCCTAACAACCCCATCCATAAACAAATTAAACAGCCATGGAGACATCACACACCCCTGCCGCAAACCTACATTCACTGAGAACCAATCACTTTCCTCTCTTCCTACATGTACACATGCCTTACATCCTCGATAAAAACTTTTCACTGCTTCTAACAACTTGCCTCCCACACCATATATTCTTAATACCTTCCACAGAGCATCTCTATCAACTCTTATCATAAGCCTTCTCCAGATCCATAAATTTTTTTTTTTTCATACTATTCGCCATTTCCCGTGATAGCGAGGTAGCATTAAGAACAGAGGACTGGGCCTTTGAGGGAATACCCTCACCTGGCCCACTTCTCTGTTCCTTCTTTTGGAAAATTAAAAAAAACGAGAGGGGAGGACTTCCAGCCCCCCACTCCCTTCCCTTTTAGTCACCTTCTACGACACGCAGGGAATAAGTGGGAAGGATTCTTTCTCCCCTATCCCCATACATACAAATCCATTTGCTTTTCTAAGTATTTCTCACATACATTCTTCAAAGCAAACACCTGATCCACACATCCTCTACCATTTCTGAAACCACACTGCTCTTCCCCAATCTGATGCTCTGTACATGCCTTCACCCTCTCAATCAATACCCTCCCATATAATTTCCTAGGAATACTCAACAAACTTATACCTCTGTAATTTGAGCACTCACTCTTATCCCCTTTGCCTTTGTACAATGGCACTATGCAAGCATTCCGCCAATCCTCAGGCACCTCACCATGAATCATACATACATTAAATAACCTTACCAACCAGTCAACAATACAGTCACCCCCTTTTTTAATAAATTCCACTGCAATACCATCCAAACCTGCTGCCTTGCTGGCTTTCATCTTCCGCAAAGCCTTTACTACCTCTTCTCTGTTTACCAAGTCATTTTCCCTATCCCTCTCACTTTGCACACCACCTCAACCAAAACACCCTATATCTGCCACTCTATCATCAAACACATTCAACAAACCTTCAAAATACTCACTCCATCTCCTTCTCACATCACCACTACTTGTTATCACCTCCCCATTAGCCCCCTTCACTGAAGTTCCCATTTGTTCCCTTGTCTTACGCACTTTATTTACCTCCTTCCAAAACATCTTTTTATTCTCCCTAAAATTTGATGATACTCTCTCACCCCAACTCTCATTTGCCTTCTTTTTCACCTCTTGCACCTTTCTCTTGACCTCCTGCCTTTTTTTTTTTACATCTCCCACTCATTTGCATTTTTTCCCTGCAAAAATCGTCCAAATGCCTCTCTCTTCTCTTTCTCTAATAATCTTACTTCTTCATCCCACCACTCACTACCCTTTCTAATCAACCCACCTCCCACGCTTCTCATGCCACAAGCATCTTTTGCACAAGCCATCACTGCTTACCTAAATACATCCCACTCCTCCCCCACTCCCCTTACCTCCTTTGTTCTCACCTTTTTCCACATTCTGTACTCAGTCTCTCCTGGTACTTCCTCACACAAGTCTACTTCCCAAGCTCACTTACTCTCACCACTCTCTTCACCCCAAAATTCTCTCTTCTTTTCTGAAAACCCATACAAATCTTCACCTTCGCCTTCACAAGATAATGATCAGACGTCCCTCCAGTTGCGCCTCTTAGCACATTAACATCCAAAACTCTCTCTTTCACGTGCCTATCAATTAACACATAATCCAGTAACGCTCTCTGGCCATCTCTCCTTCTTACATATGTATACTTATGTATATCTCTCTTTTTAAACCAGGTATTCCCAATCACCAGTCCTTTTTCAGCACATAAATCTACAAGCTCTTCACCATTTCCATTTACAACACTGAACACCCCATGTATACCAATTATTCCCTCAACTGCCACATTACTCACCTTTGCATTCAAATCACCCATCACTATAACCCGGTCTCATGCATCAAAACCACTAACACACTCATTCAGCTGCTCCCAAAACACTTGCCTCTCATGATCTTTCTTCTTATGCCCAGGTGCATTTGCACCAATAATCACCCATCTCTCTCCATCAACTTTCAGTTTTACCCATATCAATCTAGAGTTTACTTTCCCAAACTATTCGCCATTTCACGTGTTAGCGAGGTGGCTTTAAGAACAGAGGACTGGGCCTTTGAGGGAATATCCTCACCTGGCCCCCTTCTCTGTTCCTTCTTTTGGAAAATTAAAAAAAAAGACGAGAGGAGAGGATTTCCAGCCCCCCGCTCCCTCCCCTTTTAGTTGCCTTCTACGACACACAGGGAATACGTGGGAAGTATTCTTTTTCCCCTATCTCCAGGGATAATATATATATATATATTCATTTATTTATTTTGCTTTGTCGCTGTCTCCCGCGTTAGCGAGGTAGCACAAGGAAACAGACGAAAAAAATGGCCCAACTCCCCCACACACACATACATATACATAAACACCCATGCATGCTCACATACATACCTATACATTTCAACATATATATACATATATACGCATGTACATATTCACACATGCTGCCTTCATCCATTCCTGCTGTCATCCCACCACACATGAAATGGCACCCCCCCCCCCACGTGCGCTCGAGGTAGTGCTAGGAAAAGACAACAAAGGATGCATTCGTTCACACTCAGTCTCTAACTCTCATGTGTATTATTTAGTTATTATACTTATTTGCGAGGCAGCGCAAGGAAACAGACGAGAAATGGTCCAACCCACCCTCATGCACATGTATTTACATAAATGCCCACACGTGCACATATACATACGTATTCATTTCAACATATACTTACATACATAAATACACATGTACATATTCATACTTGCTGCCTTCATCCATTCTCATCGCCACCCCGTCACACATGAAATAACCTCCAGTGAAGTAGCCCTAGGAAAAGACAAAAAAGGCTACATTCATTCTCACTCAGTCTCAAACTGTCATGTGTAATGCACCGAAACCACAGCTCCCTTGCCACATCCAGGCCCCACAAAACTTTCCATGGTTTACCCCAGGTGCTTCACATGCCCTGGTTCAATCCATTGACAGCATGTCAACCCTTGTATATGACGTTGTTCCAATTCACTCTATTCCTTGCACACCTTTCACCCTCCTGTATGTTCAGGCCCTGATCTTTCAAAATCTTTTTCACTCCATCCTTCCACCTCCAGTTTGGTACTCCCGCTTCTCCTTCCCTCTACCTCTGACACATATATCCTCTTTGTCAATCTTTCCTCACTCATCTCTCTAAGTGACTAAACCATTTCAACACACCCTCCTTTGCTCTCTCAACCACACTCTTTTTATTACCACACATCTCTCTTACCCTTTCATTACTTACTTGATCAAACCACCTCACCACAGATTGTCCTGAAACATTTAATTTCCAACACGTCCCCCCTCTTCCCCCTATCTATAGCCCATGCCTCGCAACTGTATAACATTGTTGGGGCCACTATTCCTTCAAACATACCCATTTTTGCTCTCTGAGATAACGTTCTTGTCTTCCATGCATTCTTCAACGCTCCTAGAACCTTCTCCCCCTCCCCCACCGTGTGACTCACTTCCGCTCTCATGGTTCCATCTGCTGCTTAGTCCACTCCCAGATATCTAAAAAAAACTTCACTTCCTCCAGTTTTTCTCCATTCTGACTTACCTTCCAATTAACTTGTCCTTCAACCATACTGAACCTAATAACCTTGTTCTTATTTACATTTACTCTCAACTTTCTTCTTTCACACATTACCAAACTCAGTTACCAACTTCTGCAGTTTCTCACCCGAATCAACCACCAGCTCTGTATCATCAGTGAACAACAACTGACTCACTTCCCAAGCCCTCTCATCCACAACAGACTGCATACTTGCCCCTCTCTCCAGAACTCTTGCATTCACCTCCCCAACCACCTCATCCATAAACAAATTAAACAACTATGGAGACATCACGCACCCCTGCCACAAACCAACATTCATTGGGAACCAATCACTTTCCTCTCTTCCTACTCATACACATTCCTTACATGCTTGATAAAAACTTTTCACTGCTACTAGCAACCTACTTCCCTTACCATATACTCTTACAACCTTCCACAAAGCATCTCTATCAACCCTATCATATGCCTTTCCCAGATCCATAAATGCTACATATAAATCCATTTGTTTTTCTAAGTATTTCTCACATACATTCTTCAAAGCAAACACCTGATCCCCACATCCTCTACCACTTCTGAAACCACACTGCTTTTCCCCAATCCGATGCTCTGTGCCTGCCTTTACCCTCTCAATCAATATCCTTCCATATAATTTCCCAGAAATACTCAAAAAACTTATGCCTCTGAAATTTGAACATTCGCCTTCATCCCCTTTGCTTTTGTACAATGGCACTATGCATGCATGCATGTATGTATACGTGCATATATGAATAATATGTGTATGTGAGCGATGTGTCTTTCTTTGTCTGTTTCCTGGTGCTACCTTGCTAACGCGGGAAACTGCATTCAAGTATGAAAATAGGTTCTTTTGAGAAATATCAACATCATATTAATGACTCTGTATAAAAGCATGTCAGGGAAATTGATAGAAGTTGAAATAAACATAGAGACTTAATTACAAGTCTAAAATTAGACAGAAGTGAGCCAGATGTAATTTGACAAAGAATAATATGAGCGCATCAATCATGGACTGAACCAGGGCATGGAAAGTATCTGGAGTAAACCTTGGAAAGGTTTGTAGGGCCTGGTTGTGGATAGGGACCTGTGGTTTCAGTGCATTACAAATGACAGCTAGAGAATGTCTGAGAGCAGATGTAGCCTTTCTTTGTCAGTTCTTGGTGCTACATTGCTTACATAGGAAACAGCAATTATATATGAAATAGAAAATGCTGTGGAAAGATTATCAATACATCATTTGCTCCTTTTCCTTTGAATAGAGGAACAATAATAGCATTCACCCAATCCTCAGGCACAGCCTTCTGTTTCCATGCTAAATTACATATCAGATGCATCCAGTCTATCACACTTGCTCCTCCATACTTCAGTATTTCAGCTGTAATCCTATCCACTCCAGGTGCCTTTCCTACCTTCATCCTCATTATTGCCCATTTCACCTCCCTTTTTGCTTTGGCCCTTGCACTTGTATCTTCTTCCTTCCATCCTCCATACCCATGCATGTAACAACTGCTGCCTCCCCATCTCCCACATTTATCGGTTCTTCAAAATACCCTTTCCATCTCCCTTTCACTTCCTACTTTTGATTCAGCAACTCCTCTTCCTTGCATCTCACATTAACATTACCACTCTTACATCCACCTCTTTCCTTTTTACCTCCTTCTGGTATAGTTTCTAATTATTCCAAAACTTTTACGAATGTGGCCTTTGTTGTCTTTTCTTAGCGCTACCTCACGTACATGCAGGGGAAGGGGGTTGTTATTTCATGTGTGGCAGGGTGGCGAAGGGAATGAATAAGGGCAGACAGTATGAATTATGTACATGTGTATATATGTATATGTCTGTATTTTTTTTTTTTTTCTTTTTTTTGCTTTGTCGCTGTCTCCCGCGCTTGCGAGGTAGCGCAAGGAAACAGACGAAAGAAATGGCCCAACCCACCCCCATACACATGCCTTGATTCAATCCACTGACAGCACGTCAACCCCGGTATACCACATCGCTCCAATTCACTCTATTCTTTGCCCTCCTTTCACCCTCCTGCATGTTCAGGCCCCGATCACACAAAATCTTTTTCACTCCATCTTTCCACCTCCAATTTGGTCTCCCTCTTCTTCTCGTTCCCTCCACCTCCGACACATATATCCTCTTGGTCAATCTTTCCTCACTCATTCTCTCCATGTGACCAAACCATTTCAAAACACCCTCTTCTGCTCTCTCAACCATGCTCTTTTTATTTCCACACATCTCTCTTACCCTTACGTTACTTACTCGATCAAACCACCTCACACCACACATTGTCCTCAAACATCTCATTTCCAGCACATCCATCCTCCTGCGCACAACTCTATCCATAGTCCACGCCTCGCAACCATACAACATTGTTGGAACCACTATTCCTTCAATCATACCCATTTTTGCTTTCCGAGATAATGTTCTCGACTTCCACACATTCTTCAAGGCTCCCAGAATTTTCGCCCCCTCCCCCACCCTATGATCCACTTCCGCTTCCATGGTTCCATCCGCTGCCAGATCCACTCCCAGATATCTAAAACACTTCACTTCCTCCAGTTTTTCTCCATTCAAACTCACCTCCCAATTGAATTGACCCTCAACCCTACTGTACCTAATAACCTTGCTCTTATTCACATTTACTCTTAACTTTCTTCTTCCACACACTTTACCAAACTCTGTCACCAGCTTCTGCAGTTTCTCACATGAATCAGCCACCAGCGCTGTATCATCAGCGAACAACAACTGACTCACTTCCCAAGCTCTCTCATCCCCAACAGACTTCATACTTGCCCCTCTTTCCAAAACTCTTGCATTCACCTCCCTAACAACCCCATCCATAAACAAATTAAACAACCATGGAGACATCACACACCCCTGCCGCAAACCTTCATTCACTGAGAACCAATCACTTTCCTCTCTTCCTACACGTACACATGCCTTACATCCTCGATAAAAGCTTTTCACTGCTTCTAACAACTTGCCTCCCACACCATATATTCTTAATACCTTCCACAGAGCATCTCTATCAACTCTATCATATGCCTTCTCCAGATCCATAAATGCTACATACAAATCCATTTGCTTTTCTAAGTATGTCTGTATGTGTATATATATTATCCCTGGGGATAGGGGAGAAAGAATACTTCCCACGTATTCCCTGTGTGTCGTAGAAGGCGACTAAAAGGGGAGGGAGCGGGGAGCTGGAAATCCTCCCCTCTCTTTTTTTTTTTTTTTATTTTCCAAAAGAAGGAACAGAGGGGGGCCAAATGAGGATATTCCTTCAAAGGCCTAGTCCTCTGTTCTTAACGCTACCTCACTAATGCAGGAAATGGCGAATAGTATGAAAGAAAAAAGTGTATATATATGTATACATTCATGTATAGGTACGTATATGTGCGTATGTGGACGTGTATGTATATACATGTGTATGTGGGTGGGTTGGGCCATTCTTTCATCTGTTTCCTTGCACTACCTCGCTAATGGGGAGACAGCGACAAAGTATGATAAATAAATATAAATATTGTTCCAAAATCTTCATCTACTCTTTCTTTGCTTTCCTCTATCAACTTCTTAACATTCAGCTTACATGTTTCATATTCTTCCTTCCCCCTTTGATGAACCTTCCACTGGTACATTCTTGTTGAGCCATCTATTGTATGCCTTTTTCTTCGTTTCCACAGTGTTTCTAATCTCTTCATTCCACCATGCATTGCCCCTTTTATTCCCATATCTCACAACCTTGTATCCAACTACTAATTCTGCAACCTTTACTAGTATTTCTTTAAACATTTTGAACACCATATTCACACTTGACTGTAGCCCAACATTAACTGCACTTCCATCTAAGCTTTCAGTAACCTTCCTTTCATACTTCTCCCTCATTTTTTCTGATTCATTTTCTCACTTGCCAACACTTTTACATCTCCATTCTTCCTTACACCATACCTCCATGTTGGATGACAACTGAAACATATTCAGAAGAATATTTGATATCTGGTTAAATCAATTATCAGTTGTAACTGTGATTGGCAGTTATATAATGATGTTGACAGTTGAGAGAAACAGTCTTATTTATCAAGTAATGTATGCAGTGATTGCTGTGTGCTAGACTTGCCTTTTGAAAAAATCTTGATCAAGTTATTCTTAGGAAGGTACTTTCTTTGCTTATGATTTTCTTGTATCCTTTTCTTAAGATTTGATGTAAATACATTTTGACAGACATACACTTCATTTAGTAATGTTAGAATTAATGTGAATTTGATATATATATTATATGTTATTAAAGTGTGTTGTATAATATTCACAGTCTCTTCTTGCCTTGCTTCCTCAAGAAGCTGTTATGGATATTTTGGCTGAGGAAATGGGGAAATTATCCAGCTTCTCTGATGATCCATTTTCTGCTACCCCGAGCATTTTCATCATCACTACAGCCCTCAGTCTTGTTGCATCCTCTGTTACAGAGGATGTTGTTCACTCCATCTTCTCCATTCTGATGTTGTGGAGAGAAAGTGCTGACAACATCTTTCTCTTTGCCACGTGAGTGTTTGCCTGGATTTTGAATCATATGTGAGACTGTTCTGATATGTTTCTATCTGTAATATGTAAGCCATCTTCCTCCATACACCTTAATATTTCGTACTGAGTAATTATGTTACCTACAGGTGTCCCTCATTTACATTTAAGGTTGTATTTCTAGAAGAGGTTGATGTGAGTATGGTATGAAATATAGATTTCCAAAGTAAAAGGGGGAGTACCACTCCCTTCTGGTACCAAAGTTCCCCTTTTGACAAATATTCAGTACTTCATAAGGTTTTCTTGGATACGCTGATAACAGTTTAATAAAAAAAAATCTGTAAATATTATTGAATGAACATTCTGAATGAGGATACTGTGTTCACCAATATATTCTGTTGTTGACTTTACGATAGTAGGCCGATATCAGGCAAGTGTAGAGAATTATAGGATTGTATGAGCAGGTTTTATGGGGTTATCAGAGTTGTCATCAGGTAGTGGCAGAGTCATGTCAAGTGAAGAGGGCTACTCTGGTGGGTTAACAGGTACTACTGTGGCAAGTCAAAGAGTTAGCATGTGTGCTAACACCACAGGGGTTAGGGAATAGACCTTGGAATACTGTGTTCAGGTCAACTGTGTTGCTGTGCATTATTTCTCTCTATAAATCCCCCTGCATGCTCCTAATTTTATGTGCTTTTTTTGATAATATGTATACTCAGCTTTTTCATGTTGTATGTCCTGCCAGGTGCTGATACTGTATTACTGTTTTCAAGTCTTCATAATATCTTCAGTTTCTAGCATTAACATCTTCGGCTACTTCATGGAGGGTTCTTCTTGTTGCAATACTTAAAGTTTGCTCTGGGGATCCATCATCAATAGCAAAAAAAAAAATAAAAAAAATCAGATATGATAGACACAGACATTTTCCTACAAGTTCCCCATGGTATTCCAGCTTTCTGGCAGGATTTCCCTGTGGTACAGTGCATGCAGGGAGTATGAAGTGTGTGATATGGTTATAGACAAACAAATTTAACATTTTAATGTAAGACATAGATTGTTTTACTTTAAAATACTTTTCGTTCATCTTCCAAAAGTGATATCTGTCTGGTTGTTGCTTAAACACTCCTCCAAAAGATTTTTTTAAGTACTTTTTTTTAAAGGAAAATACCTCATATCTCATTACTAAGACTTAAAACATAGCAAACAGGCTGGCATTTTTCCAAAGACAAGTTCTGCAGCAGTGCTGGATGAGCACTGCAGTAAGAAGCAGTGAAATTAATTCATACCTAAAAGTTTCCATTCAGAGTATGAATGGACCATTTACCCTCCATGTAGAATATCCATCTTGAGAAGTTGGGTCAATTTTCAGTTCAAAATTTCTTCTGAGTTTCAGACTACCTCCCATTCACAGGCTGTGACATAAATGCCTGCTGTTTTGGTCAGACAGATGATGCAGTTCAGGTTGGGTGTGACATTTCCCACTCTGACCCCTAACAAACACACACAATTTTTGCCACAAAGGGTTGGGATGGTGACAGGTGTGTTTCCCTGTAATTAGTGTAGTGTAAGGTGCCCAATTGTTCCCTTGAGCCATAAGGAACTACGATGATGGCCAAGGTGCAGGTAGTGAATGTAGTGGTGCTAGATAACCCTATCTGCTTTGTCACATCCGAAGGACTGAATACTCGAGGAGGAACAAAGTGTTACTTTTTTGCTTGTGGATGATAAAAAATGCAGTAATGAAATAAACTTTACAATAGTCATTAAGAAACAGAAATACTTGAATCCTATATAAAGAAAAATTTTCAGCAGTTTCTTTTTTATTATGCTTAATTGCTGTTTCCTGAGTCAAGCAAGGTAGCACCAGGAAACAGATGAAGAATGGCCCATCCATTCATATATACATTTATATATTTATTTATTATACTTTGTCGCTGTCTCCCGCGTTTGCGAGGTAGCGCAAGGAAACAGACGAAAGAAATGGCCCAACCCCCCCCCCCCATACACATGTATATACATACGTCCACACACGCAAATATACATACCTACACAGCTTTCCATGGTTTACCCCAGACGCTTCACATGCCTTGCTTCAATCCACTGACAGCACGTCAACCCCGGTATACCACATCGCTCCAATTCACTCTATTCCTTGCCCTCCTTTCACCCTCCTGCATGTTCAGGCCCCGATCACACAAAATCTTTTTCACTCCATCTTTCCACCTCCAATTTGGTCTCCCTCTTCTTGTTCCCTCCACCTCCGACACATATATCCTCTTGGTCAATCTTTCCTCACTCATCCTCTCCATGTGCCCAAACCACTTCAAAACACCCTCTTCTGCTCTCTCAACCACGCTCTTTTTATTTCCACACATCTCTCTTACCCTTACGTTACTTACTTGATCAAACCACCTCACACCACACATTGTCCTCAAACATCTCATTTCCAGCACATCCATCCTCCTGTGCACAACTCTATCCATAGCCCACGCCTCGCAACCATACAACATTGTTGGAACCACTATTCCTTCAAACATACCCATAAATATATACATAAATATATACATATCAACATATACATACATATACATACACATACACAGACATATACAGATATACACATCTACATATTCATACTTGCTTACCTTCATCCATTCCTGGTGCTACCCGGCCCCACAGGAAACAGCATCGCTACTCCCTGCTTCAGCAAGGTAGTGCCAGGAAAACAGACAAAAAAAGCCACATTCATTCACACTCAGTCTCTAGCTGTCATGTGTAATGCACCAAAACCACAGCTCCCTTCCCACATCCAGGACCCACAAACTTTTCCATGGTTTACCCTAGACATTTCACATGCCCTGATTTAGTCCATTGACAGCACTTCGACCCCAGTATACCACATCGCTCCAATTTACTTTATTCCTTTCACGCCTCTCACTGTCCTGTATGTTCAGGCCCCGATCGCACAAAATCTTTTTCACTCCATCCTTTCACCTCCAGTTGGTCTCCTGTTTCTCCTTGTTCCCTCCACCTCTGACACATAAATCCTCTGTCAAATATTTCCTCACTCATTCTCTCCATATTCCAAACCATTTCAACACACCCTCTTCTGCTCTTTCAGCCATGCTCTTTTTATTTCCACACATCTCTCTTACCCTTTCATTACTACCTCGATCAAACTACCTCATGCTACATATTGTCCTCAAACATTTCATTTGCAACACATTCACCCTCCTTCATACAGTCCTATCTATAGCCCATGCCTCACATCCATATAACATTGTTGGATCTACTCTTCCTTCAAACATTCCCATTTTTGCTCTCTGAGGTAATGTTGTATCCTTCCACATATTCTTCACGCCCCTAGAACCTTTGCCCCCTCCCCCACCCTGTGACTCACTTCTGCTTTCATGGTTCCATTTGCTGCTACTTAAAAAGTTTATCTTGCAACAAACTCTCTGAATAGAATCTGCCCAAATGAACAGACTAAAGGCTTTGCTCCCTCATGCTCTGGACTATCCCACAGATAAGATAAGTATACTGTGACTTTCCCCAAAGATGATATGAGTGAGCTGTGATTGACACTAGAGATGATATAATATTATAACTTGTTATAACAACACAGACTTCTTACACACTGTCAAGGCTTAAGTGACTGACTCAACTCTTGTCTCTTACTCTGGATTATCCCTGAAGATAATATAACTAATTAAAGGCTCTAGATATGGCAACAGTGACTTCAAGACCCACAAGTCATTCCTCAGTTTGTCATGTTGCTTCAAGCAGACCTTTATAGAACTTACACCATCTTCAGGTGAACCCTAGTTCCATCCATAGCATATAACATCTCAGATCGTTCATTGGGAGATCTGCCATGTCAACATAGTGAAACAAAGACAATCTCAGGAGAAACACCAGGACGCTGAGGTCCTTGAGGGAACCATGCTAAAATCCTTTAGAGAAACATACCAGCATCCTTAGGAGAAACACTAAGGTTCTCAGATGACATACTTATGTTCCTAGGAGAGGTGCACTGGTGTCCTCAGGAGAAATACATCAGCCTCCTGTCATGTATAGCCGTCTTTGGGAGTAGACAACATCTCCATACACACACATCAGCTCCAGAATTAGTGGAGGAGTGTTATCCAGGTGGAAGAAACAGCTACTCTCTAGATGTACTGTAACCCTCATTACTTTGCTTATTCCTACATTGAAGTCTGAACTGCCCACTTCACTAATGCCCATATGAAAATGGTTCTGTGCATTTCTCAATACACTGAGAACTAACTGTATCTCTGCATCCTGGGTATTTTCTCACCACCTTGGTACCCTTCCATGATGATGACCTACTTACATTCAACCTTTCTTGCTATACATATCAAACAGTGAGAAATATAAGGAATACTTAGCACTACAACCTAGAATCTCTTGTCCCCACTTCAGTAACCTACGTGTGCCCAGTCTTATTTTCAGCCTGACCTATTGTCATCTTAGCAGAAGAAACATACCAAAGATAACTGGCATTCTACTACCAGGATCTTTTGTCACCACTTTGGTAACCTACATGTATGCTTGCCCAGTCTTACATCCAACCTGTTCTGCTGACATCTCCTTAGCAGTGAAAATATGTGCCAAGGTTCCTATATCTAAATATCCAGCTGCCCTGATCTCTTAGTGTGTTCTCGTCTCCTCCTACCTCACTTCATACCGTATTGCCTGCCTTCCACTCAGCAGCCAATCATGAAACTGTTTCAAGTTCCCACTTCATCTAATTAATAGGCTGCTCTAACCCACACAAACCATTGCTTTAATCTGATATATTCTCTCAGATGTGACTGAATGAGGTAATTTCTTTATCTGTTCCTGGCACTAATCACTGATGCAGGAAAAGGCAGCCATGTATAAACAAAAAATCTGTAGAAAAAGCATGTGATCATCTATCTACTTATCTGTATCTCTGGCACCTGTTCCCTTCTGGAACTCCTCAAGTGGGTAGCCATGGCAGACTTTGTGCCTCCATAACTAGTGAACTCCAGTGTTACTTCTAAGCCTTTAGTGCCTCACTCTTAACAGGCCACTGGCAGAAGTCAAGTCTTGCATTGTGTTTGTAGAGGCTCCAACTCAATGTTCCTACTGACTTCTACCTAATGCTCCCACCCAGTGTTTTTACCAACTACTACCTAATGTTTCTACCTAAAGCCCCCACTTAAATGTTCCTACCTTCTACTTCATTTAGTTGCTCCTACCATTTTGTGTAAAGGCAGGGCTAGCACATAGTGCTCACCATAAGGAAACAAAGGGTTACAAAGAATGAGCTGTGTGAGTTAGATTTTGTCATGTGTGACAAGGAGAACTTGTATATTTCTGGACAGAATGCCAGAGGTCCATGTATGAGTTAGGCTGAAAGAAAAGACAGCTACCTGGATCAGAGAAGTTCAACTTGACAACCACTGAAGTGCTGGTTCACTACATAACCATCACTAACCCTCCTGATACCCAGATGGGTACATATCATCGATTTTACATCATGATTAATATGCGATTGACCTGTTTATAAATCATTTATTCATTAACTTGTATGATCACCCTGTTAGTTATTCATTGATTATAAGTTATGATCAATATATGATCAACCAGCTGATAAATCATGCATTTGTGTCACAATTCATGTATGATCACCCCATCAGTAATTCATTGATTATAAGTTCCTGGTGATATATGTTCAATTGGTAATAAATCACAGATTGTAAGTCATAATTGATCATGATTGATATATGACCAACCTATTGAAAAGTCATTGCTTTTATTTTATGAACAAATAGCTGAGTCTTCTTTAAATTTTTAAGCTATCTATTCATCTTAGGTGAGGGTAAGAAGCTCAAATGTGACATACATTCCATAATCCCTATTGGTGTGATATAACATTCAAATGCATAGAGTATCTCCAAAGTGAGATGTGTTAGAAGTAATTGACATCAAAATTTTGAGGATTGTTTATTACTTAAATGTTGGTAAGGGTTAAATACAGCATGATTTATGTGGTAGTAGTAATTACTTTTCCAAGCCTTCATATTGATAGGTGAGTTAGGCCATGCTGTCATAGCTTTCAATATTGTTTGACAGTCTCACTACCTAACATTTTCCCTTGTTTGTTATTGCTGCTGAATTTTGCAGGTTATAGAGAGTGCCAAGGGTTATGTGAATAATGTATGTGTATATGCTAATGTATCAGTATATAGATACAGGTTGAGCTTCTTTAATCCAACAACCTTGGGACCTGGCCATTGACAGACCACAGAATCGCCTGCAAAGATTCTGCCATACTGAGTAACACCTCTGCTTCTCATCCTTCCACAGGACCATTAGTTTTCTTTTGTTTGTCATTCTGTTTATTTCACTTACTCACTTGATGACTCTTCCCAGATCCATTCTTTTAGGTAAAGGTTGGTTTTAGACTTTTCACATTATTCCATTGTTTTTTTTAGGTATGTTTTGTATTCCTGGCAGTGCATATTTGTAATTTAGGCCTTTAGACAGACTGTTTATTTTGTCAGTAAGTGGAATGTAAACATTTGAGCAATAATACCGCACTCTTCCCTCCTCCCCACCCTTTCCCAGGATGAGTTTGTTATTTTCAGTTTTAAATATTTTGTTTTGTGGTGAAACTATATTATATACTTTTATAGGTTATTTTGCAAAAAATCAACTAATTTTTTGTTTCCTGCATCTCTCTTGAAGGAGAGGTGAGAGTACCTGTGACTGTACAGAATTAGTTGATAACAAAGTCAACATGCAGAATTTATGTATTGTGATTCAAGTAATTAGCATTTCATAGAGACTGTAGTTTTCAAGCTTAATTTGAATGCTGAAGTTTCATTATGTAGGTTAGGGTTTGCATGTGGAAGAAATGGGTGATGGTAGGAATAGTATGTTAAGACTTTTAAGGGTGAGGGGATATGCAAAGAAGAGATTTAGTGTGTTGTTGTGTTACATGGTAAATATTTTGTTATAAAGATGCTTTTGTATAGAATAGTATTTTTTTTTTCATTAAGCTGACAAACAAACTAGATACGGGGTACAGTAGTCATACCTCTTATTATGTAGTTAAATTTGAAAGTTTCTGAATTTTCATTCTTTTTCTTTCTTTTTTAGAAATGTTACCAGTATGAAGTGGGAGGATGTTGTATTTCCTTGTTCTCTAGTACGGCTGGTAACAGTGCTTATTAAGAGCCATGCAGTACACCTACAGCCTTCACACTGGGACTTTGTTTTGTGCTCACTTTCTTCATGGGTACAGAGTCTTGAAGAATCAAGAAAGGTAACATAGATGTTGTGTTTATTCAAAAAGTATTAGCCTCAGTACTGTGGATTTATTAATAGAAAGCTCAGTTGTGGGAACTTCAGTTTTATAGTAGAAATTAAGTGTGAATAGATAGGAAAGGCAATATTTTTGTTTCTTTGTCTGTCTTTCTTTTACTTGTGTAGCTTTTAATCACAAGCTTATCTAAATTATGAAGGACTTTCATCAAACATGGTAAGGTTACTAATTTTACTTATTGTTGAGTTGGATACTGACCGCTGAATTATCATGTTTGCATTATATGATGATTTGGATTTGGCATTAATGTACATGGAGAAAGCATATGACAAGGATTGACAGAGATGCCTTGTGGAAGTTGTTTCAAATATAAGGTGTGAGAGAAAAGCTTCTAGATATTATGAGGAACTTTTATTGGGAAAGTAATGCATGTATGCAAGTAGGAAGGGTGGAATGTAAGTGGTTCTAAGTGAATGTGGGTCTGCCTCAAGGATATGTGATGTCACCATGGCTGTTTAATCATGCAAAAAATCAAGTTTTATTATGTAGGTAGTGGTTTGTAGTTGGAAGGAAAGGATGGTGGTAGGAATAAGATGTTAGAGATTTCAAGGGTGAAGGAATATGCAAACAAAATTTATATATGGTATGTCTGGTGAGTTACATGCTTTTGGATGGGATGGTGATGGAGCATCATGTGAGGATCTTAGAGTGTGGGTAGATGCACAGTGTACTGGGTAAGGGGTGAGACCCTGGGAAGTGGGTCAGTTGCTATTTGATGACATGACTCAGGTGATAGACTTGAGTGAGAAGCTCCAAAACCTGTTGTCTGAGTTAGGAGAGTATGTGAAAGGAGGAAGTTTAGAGTTAATTTGAACAAAGTAAGATGATGAGGGTGTGAGACAGTTGGTTTAAGGGTGAGTTTGAATGGGAGAGAACCTGGAAGTGTGGAACTGGCAGCAGATGGAACCATGGGACTGAAATGATTCACAGGGAGCTAAGTTCTTGGGTGTCTTGATAGATGTGTGCAAGGAGAGGTTATAGTTTGAGCAAAGATGTGTGTTTTGAGGGTATAACACTCCTGATGGTGTTGTATGGATGCAAAAGAATGGTGGAGGGTGGATTTATTGGAATGAAAAGATGTGTACAATATGTGGTGTGAGGTGGGTTGATCTTGTAAGGATTGATGGCATAAGAGAGATATGTGGTTGTAAGTGCTATTTGATTGAGAGTGCTGAGCAAGGTGTGCTGAAATGGTTTTGACATACAGTATGGAGAAGATTAGTGAAAATGAAATGAAGAAGAAGATCTACACATCAGAGGTGGAGGGAGCAAGGGAAGGGAGAAATCAAAACAGATATATAAGCATGGAGTGAAAGAGGCTCTGAGATATCATGTCCTAGCTGCTTAGGATGGAGTAATGTGGTATATGGGGGCAACATGCTGTCATTGGGCTGAACCAGGATGTGTGATGCAGTCAGGGGAAACCACAGAATGGTTATTGAAGTTGGCTCTGGGTGATGGGCATTTGTTTCAGTGTGTTATGCATGATAGCTGGAGAGCGTTTATGTTCTGCTCCTGGCATTACTTCACCAAGAAGGAAAAAGTGAACAAGTATGAAATGAAATTATCATATTCATCTCAGACTTGACTTTCAAATTAATGGTGTTGGTCAGTCTTATTAGGTTTTGACCTGGCTTGGTAAGGTAACACATTTTATTGATCAGGTATGTTAAGGTAACTAGCTGTGCATCCTTGCTTGACAGAATTGAGTCAAAAGCAGTCACACTTACAAACTCTCCCAGGCTATCTTCAAAACTTGGCCCACTTGCCCCACTTCACAAAGTTGGTTCACTTTTCTCCCTTCTGTAGTTATTACTTTGGTCTTTGCTCTCGAGATCTGTGTGCTTGTGTACCCCCACTGCTCACTAGACCACACAATACTCGGCAAGATGCTGTGTCACATGATTACTGTGTAGCCATTGGCAACTCAGGGGTGAGCCATTTTGATAAGTGCTTCTTTTCCTACACCTCAGATGTTGGAACTTTTTTCTTTTCATGCCTTTCCCAATAACTATGACCTGCATTATTTTTAAAGATCGTTTTTTTTTCCACTTCTTCAACAATTTCTAAATCTTTTTCCCTGGTCTCTTCTTTTTCCCATTAATGAACCTCTATATTTTGATTAAGGCATATCCTTGTTGTGGACTTCTGACAGTGGCTGGAGCCTCTAACTAAAAGAATGTATTTGTAAAAGAATGTATTGTATTTGTTGGACATGGTAAAGTGATTTTTTAATGATCTGTATCTCAGGTTTGCAGCTGAATTGTAATTCTTATGAACATTCCTTACTGTAATGTTAGGTCAGTTACTTTGCTCCGTAACGGATTTTGATGAAATTTGAGAAGACTACTCCTCTTGCACTTATCTCTCGTGTATCTCTCTCAGGAGCCTTAAGGTTACCTTTTGTGAGGGAGGAGAATATGAGATTGATGAAGCCCAGGTAATACAGTTCCTTTTGGTACACCTCAAACCACTTTTTCTTTGTTAGACATGACTCCATTTACAACTACTATGAATTTTTGTTTTGTTAAAAATTCTTTAATTCATTTTCTATGTTTTCCCATGATATTTTCCCGTCTTTTTCTCATATAAAACTCCATATAGCCTATCAAATAATGAAACCAATTGTACATTTTGTAATATAACAATCAAACTTGGCCCATATCAACTGCATGCCAAGATGCCCAGTTTTAAATATGGAGGCATATGGAACTCCTCCCTGTGTGAGGCTGGGCAGTAGTTAAGGAAGTGTCATACTTATACTGCTTGGTATTGACCACCAGCCATATAAGATGACTCAAACATTTGATCAGAAAGCAAGAGAGTGATTGGAAAATTTATTGATATTGTTTTGGAATCTTTGTTGTATCAGTACTGAAACAAGAAAAAAATTCACTTCTTCATAAAACCAGTCATTTACCTACACCAATTGCTATTAAATTGCCAAAGAGAAAGAGGTTCAGAATGCTGCAATATCATTAGGCACATAACAGAAAGAGGTAGGTAATTCTGAACTACACCTCGAAGCTTTGGAGCTCTCTACCCTCTCATATATTTTCCAGTTATTGTGATCTGGCACATCTTTTCCAGTTATTGTGATCTTGCACATTTTAGAAGACAAGTTTTTGCTTCCTCCAGATTTTGTAAATGCTTTGCCTCGTCTCATTTTCCCTTTCATTAACCTGTCTATATTTCAGTTGAGGCATGTCCTTAATGTAGACTTTTGTCTGTGTCTGCTGTGACTGGAGCCTCTACTGGAAAAAAAATTATAATGATTCTACAGTCACTAGAAGATATTCAAAATGAGTCTTTTTATTATTATCTCTTTACTTGCTGAAGCTGTATACTTTGATTCAGGATATAGGATGCTATGCAGTGTACTGTATAAGTAGTGAATGTTTTTCACCAGTAAGAATTGAGAATTCATTCTAATTATCCAACATAGTTCATGTGCAGTAATGATGTGAGGGTAGTGGGTGAGGAATGGGATGTATTTAGGGAAGCAGTGATGGCATGTGCAAGAGGTGTATGTGCCATGAGAAAGGTGGGAGGTGTGCATATTAGAAAGGGTTCTGAATGATGAGATGAAGAAGTAAAGTTGTTAGTGAAAGAGAAATGAGAGGCATTTGGACAATACTTGCAAGGAAGGCATGGAAATGACCAGGAGGTGTATGAGAGAAAGTGGTAGGAGTTCAAGAGGAAGGTGCAAGAGTCGGAAAAGAGGGCAAATGAGAGCTGGGGTGAGAGAGTATCATTAAACTTTAGGAAGAATAAAAAGATATTTTGAAAGAAGGTAAATAACTCGCATAAGACAATAGAACAAATTGGAACATTGGTGAAGGGGGCAAGGGGTAAATGATAACAGGAACAGGTAGTGATGATGTGAGGAGATGGAGTGAGTATTTTGAAGGTTTGTTGAATTTGTTTGATGATAGAGTGGCAGATTTTGGGTGTTTTGTTTCGGATGGTGTGTGAAGTGAAAGTGAGAAAGAGTGGTTTAGCGAAGAGAGAAGAGGTGGTGAAAGCCTTGCAGAAGATGAAATCCAGCAAAACGGCAGGTTTTGATGGTATTGCAGTTGAATTTATAAAGAAAGGGGGTGACTGTGTTGTTGATTGGTTGGTAAGGATATTCATTGTATGAATGGATCATGGTGATGTGCCTGAGGATTAGTGGAATGCATGTATAGTGCCATTGCACATGCGCAAAGGGGCTAAAGGTGAGTATTCAAACTACAGAGGCATAAGTTTGTTGAGTAGTCCTGGAAAATTATATGGGAGGGTTTTGATTGAGGGGGTGAAGGCTTGTACAGAGCATCAGATTAGGGAGGAGCAGTGTGGTTTTAGAAGTGGTAGAGGATATGGGGATTAGGTGTTTGCTTTGAAGAATGTGTGTGAGAAATACTTAGAAAAACAGATGGATTCATTTTTTTTTTTTTTTTTTTTTTTTTTTTTTTTTTTTATACTTTGTCGCTGTCTCCCGCGTTTGCGAGGTAGCGCAAGGAAACAGACGAAAGAAATGGCCCAACCCACCCCCATACACATGTATATACATACGTCCACACACGCAAATATACATACCTACACAGCTTTCCATGGTTTACCCCAGACGCTTCACATGCCTTGATTCAATCCACTGACAGCACGTCAACCCCTGTATACCACATCGCTCCAATTCACTCTATTCCTTGCCCTCCTTTCACCCTCCTGCATGTTCAGGCCCCGATCACACAAAATCCTTTTCACTCCATCTTTCCACCTCCAATTTGGTCTCCCTCTTCTCCTCGTTCCCTCCACCTCCGACACATATATCCTCTTGGTCAATCTTTCCTCACTCATTCTCTCCATGTGCCCAAACCATTTCAAAACACCCTCTTCTGCTCTCTCAACCACGCTCTTTTTATTTCCACACATCTCTCTTACCCTTACGTTACTTACTCGATCAAACCACCTCACACCACACATTGTCCTCAAACATCTCATTTCCAGCACATCCATCCTCCTGCGCACAACTCTATCCATAGCCCACGCCTCGCAACCATACAACATTGTTGGAACTACTATTCCTTCAAACATACCCATTTTTGCTTTCCGGGATAATGTTCTCGACTTCCACATATTTTTCAAGGCTCCCAAAATTTTCGCCCCCTCCCCCACCCTATGATCCACTTCCGCTTCCATGGTTCCATCCGCTGACAGATCCACTCCCAGATATCTAAAACACTTCACTTCCTCCAGCCTCTCACCATTCAAACTCACCTCCCAATTGACTTGACCCTCAACCCTACTGTACCTAATAACCTTGCTCTTATTGACATTTACTCTTAACTTTCTTCTTCCACACACTTTACCAAACTCCGTCACCAGCTTCTGCAGTTTCTCACATGAATCCGCCACCAGCGCTGTATCATCAGCGAACAACAACTGACTCACTTCCCAAGCTCTCTCATCCCCAACAGACTTCATACTTGCCCCTCTTTCCAAAACTCTTGCATTTACCTCCCTAACAACCCCATCCATAAACAAATTAAACAACCATGGAGACATCACACACCCCTGCCGCAAACCTACATTCACTGAGAACCAATCACTTTCCTCTCTTCCTACACGTACACATGCCTTACATCCTCGATAAAAACTTTTCACTGCTTCTAGGGTTTATGGATCTGGAGAAGACGTATGATGGGTTGATAGAGATGCTTTGTGGAAGGTCTTATGAGTATATGGTGTGAGAGGTAGGCTGCTAGAAGCAGTAAGAAGTTTTTTCAGGGTTGTAAGGCATGTGTACAGTACGAGTAGGAAGAGAGGAGAGTGATTGCTTCCCAGTGAAGGTCAGTCAGCAGCAGGGCTGCGTGTTGTCACCATGATTGTTTGATATGTTTATGGTTGGGGTGCTGAGGGAGGTAAATGCAAGAGTCTTGGAGAGAGGGGCAAGTATGCACTCTGTTGGGATGAGAGTGCCTGAGAAGTGAGTCACTAGTTATTTGCCGGTGAAACAGAACTTTTTGATGATTCAAGAGAGACTGCTGAAGTTGGTGACTGAGTTTGGAAGGCTGTGTGAAACTTGAGTTGAGAGCAAATTTTGAGTCTGGAGATGGATCCAAATTTGCCTCTACATGCAAGTACATTGGAGTGTTAATTATTAATTAGTATGGCTCTGCAAATTCATGATCATTCGAATCAGATATGGTGTGTTTCTTCGTTTTGACAAAACTCAACTGAAAGCCAAAGATAGATCTGAACTATGTATTAATACTGATTACCATATGCACACCTTAAACTTAAGTTTCTAATCACTAGCATGATTTAATCATGTTAAGACTCATGATAGCATTCTCATTTTATTTAAGAACAGGTAACAGTAGTTTCTTTTTAATTCTTACTTAGCTCTAATTAATGTTATGCATTAATCACCATTTCAAGATGTCTGTGTCAGAAATTTAATATTAGAATTTTTTATATTGATATAAATGTAACAATTTACTATTCTTTTCTTTTTCAAGACCATCAACAAAGAGACAGTAGCTGGAACTTTCACTTCTGCTGTCAGCAGATGTATAGGTTGTGTTGGTCATTTCATGGAGGAGTTGGCATCAAACCCCACAACAAAGAAGGCATATCCCCCAAAACTGTTGGAAGACTGGAAAGAATTTTTTTCACCATCAGTGTATAGTTCTCTTATCCCAATATTTGTGGAGGTTGCAGGTTTGTGTCTTTTTAAGCTCTGTATTTTAGAATATTATTATTCATTTATTTATTTTGCTTTGTCGCTGTCTCCCGCGTTTGCGAGGTAGCGCAAGGAAACAGACGAAAGAAATGGCCCAACCCACCCTCATACACAATGTATATACATACACGTCCACACACGCAAATATACATACCTATACATCTCAATGTACACATATATATACACACACAGACACATACATATATACCCATGCACACAATTCATACTGTCTGCCCTTATTCATTCCCATCGCCACCTCGCCACACATGGAATACCATCCCCCTCCCCCCTCATGTGTGCGAGGTAGCACTAGGAAAAGACAACAAAGGCCCCATTCATTCACACTCAGTCTCTAGCTGTCATGTAATAATGCCTGAAACCACAGCTCCCTTTCCACATCCAGGCCCCACACAACTTCCCATGGTTTACCCCAGACGCTTCACATGCCCTGATTCAATCCACTGACAGCACGTCAACCCCGGTATACCACATCGATCCAATTTACTCTGTTCCTTGCCCTCCTTTCACCCTCCTGCATGTTCAGGCCCCGATCACACAAAATCTTTTTCACTCCATCTTTCCACCTCCAATTTGGTCTCCCACTTCTCGTTCCTTCAACCTCCGACACATATATCCTCTTGGTCAATCTTCCCTCACTCATTCTCTCCATGTGCCCAAACCATTTCAAAACACCCTCTTCTGCTCTCTCAACCACGCTCTTTTTATTTCCACACATCTCTCTTACCCTTACATTACTTACTCGATCAAACCACCTCACACCACACATTGTCCTCAAACATCTCATTTCCAGCACATCCACCCTCCTGTGCACAACTCTATCCATAGCCCACGCCTCGCAACCATACAACATTGTTGGAACCACTATTCCTTCAAACATACGCATTTTTGCTTTCCGAGATAATGTTCTCGACTTCTACACGTTCTTCAAGGCTCCCAGGATTTTCGCTCCCTCCCCCACCCTATGATTCACTTCCGCTTCCATGGTTCTATCCGCTGCCAGATCCACTCCCAGATATCTAAAACACTTTACTTCCTCCAGTTTTTCTCCATTCAAACTTACCTCCCAATTGACTTGACCCTCAACCCTACTGTACCTAATTACCTTGCTCTTATTCACATTTACTCTTAACTTTCTTCTTTCACACACTTTACCAAACTCAGTCACCAGCTTCTGCAGTTTCTCACATGAATCAGCCACCAGCGCTGTATCATCAGCGAACAACAACTGACTCACTTCCCAAGCTCTCTCATCCACAACAGACTTTATACTTGCCCCTCTTTCCAAAACTCTTGCATTCACCTCCCTAACAACCCCATCCATAAACAAATTAAACAACCATGGAGACATCACATACCCCTGCTGCAAACCTACATTCACTGAGAACCAATCACTTTCCTCTCTTCCTACACATACACAGACATATAAATATATACACATGTACATATTCATCCCCAACAGAGCTTGGGAAGTGAGTCAGTTGTTGTTCGCTGATGATACAGTGCTGGTGGCTGATTCATGTGAGAAACTGCAGAAGCTGGTGACTGAGTTTGGTAAAGTGTGTGAAAGAAGAAAGTTAAGAGTAAATGTGAATAAGAGCAAGGTTATTAGGTACAGTAGGGTTGAGGGTCAAGTCAATTGGGAGGTAAGTTTGAATGGAGAAAAACTGGAGGAAGTAAAGTGTTTTAGATATCTGGGAGTGGATCTGGCAGCGGATGGAACCATGGAGGCGGAAGTGGATCATAGGGTGGGGGAGGGGGGCGAAAATCCTGGGAGCCTTGAAGAATGTGTGGAAGTCGAGAACATTATCTCGGAAAGCAAAAATGGGTATGTTTGAAGGAATAGTGGTTCCAACAATGTTATATGGTTACGAGGCGTGGGCTATGGATAGAGTTGTGCGCAGGAGGATGGATGTGCTGGAAATGAGATGTTTGAGGACAATGTGTGGTGTGAGGTGGTTTGATCGAGTAAGTAACGTAAGGGTAAGAGAGATGTGTGGAAATAAAAAGAGCGTGGTTGAGAGAGCAGAAGAGGGTGTTTTGAAATGGTTTGGGCACATGGAGAGAATGAGTGAGGAAAGATTGACCAAGAGGATATATGTGTCGGAGGTGGAGGGAACGAGGAGAAGTGGGAGACCAAATTGGAGGTGGAAAGATGGAGTGAAAAAGATTTTGTGTGATCGGGGCCTGAACATGCAGGAGGGTAAAAGGAGGGCAAGGAATAGAGTGAGTTGGATCGATGTGGTATACCGGGGTTGACGTGCTGTCAGTGGATTGAATCAGGGCATGTGAAGCGTCTGGGGTAAACCATGGAAAGCTGTGTAGGTATGTATATTTGCGTGTGTGGACGTACGTATATACATGTGTATGGGGGTGGGTTGGGCCATTTCTTTCATCTGTTTCCTTGCGCTACCTCGCAAACGCGGGAGACAGCGGCAAAAAAAAAAAAAAAAAAAACATATTCATACTTGCTGCCTTCATCCATTCCCACTGCCACCCCTCCACCCATGAAACAGCATCCCCCCCTCCCCCACATAATTTAGTTTAATAGAAGTTAAGAAATATGCAGTATTTATAAGTAAACACCCTTGCACACACATACACACATGCAAATAATGCCCTAAAGGCCTGATGTAGTCTATCTATGTGTACTGAATGATGTGTTCAGTAGGCCACTTGAAGAAGGGGTATTTGCAAAGATGTGGAAGATAGCAAATATTGTTCTTATATTTAAGAGTGTTTATCTGGAAATCAAGCTATACTTAAGGCCATTCTCAATAAATTGTGTGGTTTGTAGAATACAGAAGATAATCAGAAAGCATATGAATGAGTGCTTGTAAAGGAGAAACTTCCTAACTAGGAGGCAACATGATTCCAAGGAAAGGAGATTATGCATTACTAGTAAAACACTGGAAAAGATAATCAGAAAACATATCAATGAGTGCTTGTAAAGGAGAAACTTCCTAACTTGGAGGCAACATGATTCCAAGGAAAGGAGGTTATGCATTACTAGTCTCTTAGATTTCTATGAGAGGATGAGCTTCATCTTAAATCAAAGAGGTGATTGAGTAAATTGTGTTCATAACTGCCAGAGAGACTTTAACTTTGTGTCAATGGAGTTTGGTAAAGACTCTAAAGCTACAGGCAGGAATCAGTAGCAGATTCCTTCACTGGATAGACGATTACTTTTGTGGAAGGAAGCAGAGGACACAGGTGAAACATGCATCCTTGAAGTGGAATTGGGTCACAGGGCTCAGGCAATTCTTGATGTATGGAAAGGATTTGTTGTTGGACTGGACTCCTACTTAATCATGTTTGTGGATGATGCCAGGGTCACGAGAGAAATGAGGAATGATGCTGATTGCATCATCTTACACGGGTATGTAGACAACTTCCAAAGTTAGTCGGATAATTGATCATGAATTTAAATCTAAGTAAGTGGAAGATAATGAGGATTGGCCAGAGTGAAAAAGGCATCAGTGTGATTATTACCTGGCAAGAAGTGAGTTATGGAAATCTCTGTGATATAGACTTAAAGGTTGACATGTACCATATCTGTCACCAGAACTGCAAATCAGGAGAAATGAAAGAGGCAAACTGTCTGCTAGCAGGTATACGAATTGCATTCATGTTGTTGGATAAGAATATATTTGATTGAATTTTCACTGCATATGTCAGACCAAAAATGGATTATACCTTACAAGTTTGGTCACTAAGCCTAACAAAGCATAAAGATCTGATTAAGAGGGTCTTTGCAGAAGAACATCTTAGATGGTACCAGAATGATAAGTACTACACCACAGTAAAATGCTCAGGGCAAAAATGTTGTTTACCATGGAGGAAAGAAGATGGAGGGCTTATTCTGATAACAGCCTTTAAATTTCTATATCAACTTGCCTGTGTTGAGAGTGTACGGTTCTTCAAGTGATGCAGTGGTACCAGAGTAGCCAGGGGCCATGACAAGATGCTGGGCAAAAAGATAGTTAGAAAGGATGTAAGGAAGTATTGGTTTAGTGAAAAGATGGTGGATGGTTTGAATGGACAGACCAAGGAGACAGTGAATGCTGCCAGTTTACAAAGGTGTAAAGGGGCACTTGGTAGCATTGAAGGTTTAGGAGCTAGGGCCATTTGAGTGTAGAACTCTCCCCTTGTTCTTCATAAATAGATTAATGCATTCACATACATACAAAATTCTAGGATCAAATTATGGAAAATGCACCAGATTTTGTTAGAGTTGTGAGAACAGAAGTAACTGAAGAGATAAGATCTCATACTTTCCAGTTTGGATTGATACATGATAACAAAGAGGGTATAAGACAAAAATTAAGGATTGGCCCTCTTTACAAGGAACAGCCTCAAGTTTCAGGAAATACTGAAAAAAATCTCATTCAGATAATACATAAATCGAAGATTGATTATTGGAAAACAGTTCATAGTATTTTTGATGATGTAGAATCCTTTTAAGAATTTTAATGAAGGAGAACTACTATACAATCATAACAGTCAGGTGGTTTGATCAAGTAAGTAATGAAAGAGTAAGAGAGATGTGTGGAAATAAAAAGAGCATGGTTGAGAGATCAGAAGAAGGTTGAAATGGTTTGGACATATCGAGAGAATGATGAAGAAAGGTTGACAAAGAGGATATATGTGTCAGAGATGGAGGGAACAAGGAGAAATGTAAGACCAAATTGGATATGGAAGGATGGAGTGAAAAAGATTTTGAGTGATCAGGGCCTGAACATGCAGGAGGGTGAGAGGCGTGCAAGGAATAGAGTGAATTGGAACGATGTGGTATACCGGGGTCAATGTACAGTCAGTGGACTGAACTAGGGCATGTGAAGTATCTGGGGTAAACCATGGAAAGGTTTGTAGGGCCTGGATGTGGATAAGGAGCTGTGGCTTCAGTGCATTATTCATGACAGCTAGAGACAGTGTGAACAAATGTGGCCTTTTTGTCTGTATTCCTGGCACTACCTCGCTGAAGCAGGGGATAGTGATGCTGTTTTTCTGTTGGGTGTGGTAGCGACAGGAGTAGATGAAGGCAAGCAGGTATGAATACGTATATATGTATGTATATAATGTCTGCATATGTGTATGTATGTATATGTTGATATGTATATGTATGTATATGTGCATAGGTGGGCATTTATGTATATATATGTGTATGTGAGTGGATGGGCCATTCTTTGTCTGTTTCCTGGCACTACCTCGTTGATGTGGGTAGCAGTGATTATTTATAATAAATGAATAAATGAAATGTGTGTGTGTGTGTGTGTGTGCTGTTGAATTATGTCTTGTGAGTTGTACAATTTGTTAATGATATGACATTTTTAATGTGTTACTTTTTTTCTGAGTGGAAAGTCACTTCCATCATAGATGATAACTTGGTCTTAGTTTGAACTGTTAGTTACATTTATCTTGTATACTCTGGAGTCTGGGACAACCACTTAGATTTCACCAGTGGCAGAGTGCTCTACAATATAGTAATCTTAGAGAAAGGGGTTGTACAACAAATTTGCCCCAGACTCTTGTTCATTATCTGTCTGCTCTTGAAGATGTGAAAGTTCACAAAAGTGCTCGAATCTTCGCATGTCATTTTCCTTGTGACTACC
The DNA here is from genome assembly GCF_036320965.1 of Panulirus ornatus. Lineage (NCBI taxonomy): Eukaryota > Metazoa > Arthropoda > Malacostraca > Decapoda > Palinuridae > Panulirus > Panulirus ornatus. The sequence goes on from NC_092240.1 coordinate 3,414,479, forward strand.
AGCATATTCATGAATCATGTTCTTTTGTGATTTATCTGCAAATAAATTCTAAAGAGCCCATGCCAGCATTAACATAGAGCAGTTCTCTGAGGTTAGAAGAGAATCCAGAACAAGAATGTGTAAGTAGAAGTTAGGCAACAAAAATAATCGGAGAGGTATGAGGAATCATTTCTTCAAGTAGAATGATTGCAAGTAACGATGAGAAAATCAAAAATATACACAATTGAAATTCAGGAATGAGTGGTGCGGCCTCGTGACAAAGCTTCCTACCTAAATGATGAATCACTGAAATCAGTGAGAATACATATATGAACATGTGTTTATATGTTTCTGTGTGGTGGATTTTATGTATGTAGCTTTCATTGATATGTAATAAAACAGCATTGACTAACTTCAAACATCATGTTTTGTTAAATATGACACTAGTTAGTGCTTTCCCAGATGCCTTCATTTTGATGTTATATTTTGACCTGGAATTTACTTTTTATTAGAGTGGTAGCTTTTTTGATTTTGCTGTAGTGTACAGTATAGTCATTTTCTGAAATGTTTTTTAGTATCTTACAACAGAAATCCCTCCATAATTCTGTATGAGGTGTGCCGGGCAGTATGCATTGGTGTACATCATGCAGGGTGTGATGGACTGGCCAACCATAGTCTCCCTCCCATCTACAATGCCATGGATGCAGAGGAAGACTTAAAACTAAAAGACTCTGAACAAGTATGTCTTTTGCCTTTTTGTTAGTGTGTGTTTATGTTATTTGATTTATAGTGTCTCCACCTGGTCTGGCTTGGAAATTTTTGTGATGGTAAATAAGCTTTGAAATTCGACAAGTACTCATAGTAATGCCTTAGGCCTGCCTTTGACTAGGTATGTAATACTCAGATTCATGTAGGCATACCATGATGGTGCAACACAACTGGCAGTCCATGTAGGCCCTTTTTTCAGTATTGTATACAGCAGCAGTGATGGCAGAAGGCTCAGAAAAGATGATGCCCCAATTTCTGTTGTGCCAAAGTTGCAGAGTATTAATTAATTCCTAGTTCTATGCAGTGGAACAGATATATATATATATATATATATACAGCCTCTTGAAATAATTTATACAGATCCTCAGCTCTTATTTTTAAGTTATAGATGAACATACACTTCAGAAAATCTCTCATACTTTTTTTTTTACTTTGCTCACCAAATTGATTTATCATGTTAGACCAGCATATCTATTGACATCACTTGTATACATGAAATGCTTCCATTGCTTCCAGTCCCTGATCACTCCTTGGTCATCTTTAACTGAAATATCCTTAACCCTAGAGAGCTCATTCCCTGCATCCATCCATCTCTTTCTAGGTCCTATCTTCCTTTTCCCTTTGACTGTACAGCTTTAACTTCTTAACTATTCTATCATTTGTCATACCCTCTGCAGTACATGACTTTAACATCCTTACTGTCATCCATGAGCTGTCTCATAATTTCCTGATTCTTGCTTTAGTGTGCAAGTTACCCATCTTACGCGCTCTTATTTGATGCACAAGCATCAAGAGGATCTCTAGAATTCCTGGGGACTGGAAACCTCTAACCCCTTGCTTTTTTGGAAAGTAAAGGTCTCTATCCACTCACTAACCATCTTAATAAGCGCTAATACCATGCTGACCTCGACTGAGTCTGCCCACAGGCCAATCAGCAACCTTCATGTTGTGATGATATATTACCATGGCCATCATGTTGGTAGCAACCTGCTCCATTATTTTCAGGGTCTCAGACATGTAGATATTCTACTTCATCCATGTTTGATGTTTCATCATTTTCCATCCTGCCATATGAGTATCCTTCATAGGGTGGATGTGCTGGAAATGAGATGTTTGAGGACAATATGTGTGTGAGGTGGTTTGATCGAGTAAGTAATAATAGGGTAAGAGAGATGTGTGGTAATAAAAAGAGTGGTTGAGAGAGCAGAAGAGGGTGTTTTGAAACGGTTTGGTCACATGGAGAGAATGAGTGAGGAAAGATTGACCAAGAGGATATATGTGTCAGAGGTGGAGGGAACGAGGAGAAGTGGGAGACCAAATTTTAGGTGGAAAGATGGAGTGAAAAAGATTTTGAGTGATCGGGGCCTGAACATGCAGGAGGGTGAAAGGCATGCAAGGAATAGAGTGAATTGGAACGATGTGGTATACCGGGGTCGACGTGTTGTCAATGGATTGAACCAGGGCATGTGAAGTGTCTGGGGTAAACCATGGAAAGTTCTGTAGGGCCTGGATGTGGAAAGGGAGCTGTGGTTTCGGTGCATTATTACATGACAGCTAGAGACTGAATGTGAACGAATGGGGCCTTTGTTGTCTTTTCCTAGCGCTACCTTGCACACATGAGGGGGGAGGGGGATGTTATTTCATGTGTGGCGAGGTGGGGATGGGAGTAAATAAAGGCAGACAGTATGAATTATGTACATGTGTACATATGTAAATGTCTGTGTGTGTATATATATGTATACGTTGAGATGTATAGGTATGTATATTTGCGTGTGTAGACGTGTATGTATATATATGTGTATGTGGGTGGGTTGGGCCATTCTTTCGTCTGTTTCCTTGCACTACCCCGCTAACACAGGAGACAGCGACAAAGCAAAATAAATAAATAAATAATCATTATTATTATTATCATTATTTTTTGTTATACTTGATTGCCATTTCCCATGTCAGTGAGGTAGCACTGAGAAACACACTCATATACACACATATATGCATACACCGCTCATACATGTACATATACATACATATTCATATACATATCAGCATATACCTGAACATACAGGAGGGTGAGAAACGTGCAATGAATAGAGTGACTTGGAATGATGTGGTATACTGGGGTCAACTTGCTGTCAATGGACTGAACCAGGGCATGTGAAACGTCTGGGATAAACCATGGAAAGGTCTGTGGGGCCTGGATGTGGGAAGGGAGCTGTGGTTTTGGTGCATTACACATGACGGCTAGAGACAGTATGAACAAATGTGGCCTTTTTTGTCTGCTTTCCTGGTGCTACGTCGTGAAGGCAAGCAAGTATATGTACGTGTATATATTTATATACACATCCTAGTACTAACCCATTCTAGCATTAACCAGATCATTATGAGAGAATTGACAAAACACGAAAACATAAAAATTTCTGTTTATGACACCCAGCTACCCAAGTCAATCCCGCCACCTGCCCCCCCCCCCCCCCCAATCAATCTCCCTTACAATGGTTACGACTAGACAAAGCAGACAGTGCTTGACCAAGAAAGATTGGTGTTGGGCGGCAGGAATCAAGGTGATGTTGGGATATAGATAACTTTGTTAAGTACTGGCACCTAATTGTATGAACTACTGAAGTGCAATTTCACTTTCAGATAATATATTGATATTTTGTTATACTTAATCGCTGTCTCCCGCATTAGCTAGGTAGCACAGGGAAACAGACAAAAGAATGGCCTAACCCTCCTGCATACACATGTATATACATAAATGCCCACACACGCACATATACATACCTATCTATTTCAACATATACATACACAGACATATACATATATACACATGTACTTATTCATACTTGCTGCCTTCATCCATTCCCGTAGCCACCCCGCCACTCATGAAAAAGCATCCCACCCCCTTCAGTGAGGTAGTGCCAGGAAAACAGACAAAAAGGCCACATTCGCTCACACTCAGTCTCTAGCTGTCATGTGTAATGCACCAAAGCCACAGCTCCCTTTCCACATCCAGGTCCCACCGACCTTTTTATGTTTATCCCAGACGCTTCACATGCCCTGGCTCAGTCCATTGACAGTAAGTCAACCCCAGTATACCACATTGTTCCAAATCACTCTATTCCTTGCATGCCTTTCACCCTCCTGTATTTTCAGGCCCCGATTGCTCAAAATCTCTTTCATTCCATCCTTCCACCAACAATTTGGTGTCCCACTTCTCTTTCCCTCCACCTCTGACATATATATTCTCTTTGTCAATCTTTCCTCACTCATTCTCTCCATTTGTCTAGACCATTTCAACACACCCTCTTCTGCTCTCACAACCACACTCTTTTTATTACCACACATCTCTCTTACCTTGTCATTACATACTTGATCAAACACCTCACACCACATATTGTCCTCAAACATTTCATTTCCAAGACTTCCACCCTCCTCTGTACAACCTTATCTATAGTCCATGCCTCACAACCATATAACATTGTTGGAACCACTATTACTTCAAACATACCAATTTTTGCTCATAGAGATAATGTTCTCGCCTTCCACACATTCTTTAACACTCCTAGAACCTTCATCCCCTTCCCCACCCTGTGACTCACTTCCGCTTCCATGGTTCCATCCGCTGCCAAGTTCACTCCCAGATATGTGAAACACTTCACTTCCTCCAGTTTTTCTCCATTCAGACTTACCTTCCAATTAACTTGTCCCTCACCCCTACTGAACCCACCTTGCTCTTATTCACATTTACTTAACTTTCCCCTTTCACACACTTTATCAAACTCAGTCACCAGCCTCTGCAGTTTCTCACCTAAATCAGCCATAACAGACTGCATACTTCCCTCTCTCTCCAGAACCCTCATTCGCCTCCCTAACCACCCCATCCATAAACAAATTAAACAACCATGGGGACATCATGCACCCCTTCCACAAAACAACATTCACTGGGAACCAGTCACTCTCCTCTCTTCCTACTCATACACATGCCGTACATCCTTGGTAAAAACTTTTCCCTGCTTCTAGCAACTTACTTCCCACACCATATACCCTAAAAACCTTCCACAAAGCATCTCTATCAACCCTATCACATTCCTTATCCAGATCCATAAATGCTACATACAAATCCATCTGTTTTTCCAAGTATTTCTCACATACATTTTTCAAAGCAAACACCTGATCCACACATCCTCTACCACTTCTGAAACCCCACTGCTCTTCCCCAGTCTGATGCTCTGTACATGCCTTTACCCTCTCAATCAATACCCTCCAATGTAATTTCCAAGGAATAGTCAACAAACTTATGCCTCTGTAATATGAACACTCACCTTTATCCCCTTTGCTTTTATACAATGGCATAATATGCATTCATTCCATCAATCCTCAGGCACTTCACCATGATCCATACATAAATTGAATATCCTTACGAACCAATCAGCAAAACAGTCACCCCCTTTTTTTAATAAGTTCTACTGTAATACCATCCAGACCCACTGCCTTGCTGGCTTTCATCTTCCGCAAAGCTTTCAGTACCTCTTCTCTGTTTATCGAACCATTCTCCCTGACGCTATTACTTCACAGACCACCTCAACCAAAACACTCTACATCTGCCACTCATCATCAAACACATTCAACAAACCTTCAAAATGCTCACTCCATCTCCTCACTTCATCACTACTTGTTATTTCCTCCCCATTTGCCCCCTTCACCGATGTTCCCAGTTGTTCTCTTGTCTTATGCACTTTATTTACCTCCTTCCAAAATTCTTTTTATTCCATAAAAGTTGATGATACTCTCTCACCCCAACTCTTATTTACCTTCTTTTTCCCCCTCTTGCACCTTTCTCTTGACCTCCTGCCACTTTCTCTTATATATCTCCCAGTCATTTGCACTACTTCCCTGCAAAAATCATCCAAACGTGTCTCTCTTCTCTTTCACTAACATCCTTACTTCTTCATCCCACTCCTCACAACCCTTTCTAATCTGCCCACCTCCCACCTTTCTAATGCCACATGCATCTTTTGCTCAAGCCATCACTGCTTCCCTAAATGTATTCATTCCTCCCCCTCTCCCCTCGCATCCTTTGCTCCCACCTTTTGCCATTGTACACTCAGTCTTTCCTGGTACTTCCTCACACAAGTCTCCTTTCCTTGTTCACTTATTCCCACCACTCTCTCCTCCCCAACACTCTCTCTTCTTTTATGGAAACCTCTACAAATCTTCACCTTTGCCTCCGCAAGATAGTGACCAGACACCCCTCCAGCTGCCCCTTTCAGCACATTAGCATCCAAAAGTCTGTCTTTTACACACCTATCAATTAACACGTAATCCAGTAATGCCCTTTGACCATCTCTCCTACTCACATACGTATACTTATGTATATCTCTCTTTTTAAACCAGGTATTACCAATATTTGCCATTTCCTGCATTAGCAAGGCAGCATTAAGAACAGAAGACTGAGCCTTAGAGGGAATGTCCTCACTTGGCCCCCTTCTCTGTTCCCCCCCCTTTTTTTTTTTTGGAAAAGTCAAAAAACGGGAGGGGAGGATTTCCAGCCCCCAGTTTTCTCCCATTTTAGTTGTGTTCTACAACATTCAGGGAATACATGGGAAGTATTCTTTCTCCTCACTCCCCCTGCATCAGCGAGGTTGTGCCAGGAAAACAGACAAAAAAGACCTCATTTCATACTCAGGAAAATGAAACATGATAAGTTCCCAAGTGCACTTTCTTTAATAATCACATTGTTATGGGAGATACAAGAATGAGATAGAAAGCATAGAACAGTCAGTTGATTTACAGGGAAGAGACATAGCTAAGATGCCATTGGTAAACAAGCATTACTGGATGTTGGTGTTCAGGTGATGTTGTTCAGGTCTGGCATCTTGCCTGTCATAAACTTTTTATTATCGGAAGAAGAAAGGGAACTGTTTACAAATTTTGCCTACAACAAAACTGTTCAGTTTGTATAGACATAGACCTTCCCTTATATTCATGTTACAATTCTGTGTCTTTTTGATAATAGAAAATTCACTGGTAGGAAGGAAAATGCTGGAAAATAAAAGAAGGGTGGAATAGGATATCAACACGTCTCTGAGACCCCTGAGAATGATAAGGCAACATGATGGTCAAGGCGTGACACCTGTTATTTGCAGATTCAGAGCTGTTGGGTGGCCAAGAGTAAGTGGGACATTGACATCATCTCTATGGCAGTCTTTGACCAAAAGTAAGCCCAAAATAAGCAAGCTGCTGCTACATAATTAGAAGAATAGTTACTGATGGGGAAGCTAGTCTTTGCCTACTATAAAGATAGAGGGGTAGAAGGTCCTAACTTTGATTTACCTAAAGAATATCCTAGAACTTGCCTCATGCTAACAGTACCATCTCGAAGAAAAGTTTTAAAATTGTAGAACCTTTACATATTTTGTTATTTTTTTTTAATTTCTTTTGTTTTACAGATAATGATGAATCACATATGTCCACTATTGATGTCTTCTCATCCGCCAGCACAATTTGCAGCTTACAATTTGATAAGTGCTGCACTTCCTACTATCATGGCTCAGTGGGAGTTGAATGAAATTCCAATAAGAGAAGAGGAAGATACTCCACAAAGACCACTTCCTTATGCTCTAACGAGAATCATCAGAAATGTAAAGTAGTCTCTTTTTTTTGCATAATTATTTTCAGAATATATCCTCTTTAGTACTTTTAATATTCTCTCTCTCTCTCTGTCTCTCTCTCTCTCTGTCTCTCTCTCTCTCTCTCTCTCTCTCTCTCTCTCTCTCTCTCTCTGTCTCTCTCTCTGTCTCTCTCTCTCTCTGTCTCTCTCTCTCTGTCTCTCTCTCTCTCTGTCTCTCTCTCTCTCTCTCTCTCTCTCTCTCTCTCTCTCTCTCTCTCTCTCTCTCTCTCTCTCTCTCTCTCTCTCTCTCTCTCTCTCTCTCTCTCTCTCTCTCTCTCTCTCTCTCTCTCTCTCTCTCTCTCTCTCTCTCTCTCTCTCTCTCTCTCTCTCAACATGGCACTGCTTTTAGATATAGAGGTAAATAATTCAAGTCTCTCAGATCATATTATATAAATCTTTACAGTGGAAGTGCATGATTCCAAACACAATACAGCAACAGTAGCAAAAAATTTGGGTTGCATGGTTGCATTTGGGTTGCCTAAGCCAGTGGTGTTTTGCATTTCTTTAGAAAGACACAATTCCAGGATTCTGCACATGGAAGAGAATGCACAGGCTATCATGAAATCCTTCAACATGGTAACAGAATGTTGTTTGATGTAGGGGGATTATTGTTTGAAAATTTGTTTTGAGAATATATTTGTAAATTGATACTTGGCTTACTGAACACAGAATCATACTGCTTTTATAGCATATCACTTAGCTTTTTGTTATCATCTGTCTGTGAGCCATTTTCTTTTCTTAGTAGGCCATTGAAACTTGTGGTACTTGATTTGCATCTTTAAGTATGATATAAATATATGATGTTTTTCCATTCTCCCTGATGGTTTTTTCTTCTTCCTTGGTTTTGTTTGACTTTTTAAATTTGTTATCTGTGTATTCAAGTTCATTTGAAAATTTTACTCTCCTTATGTAATAAGGTATGGTTTTTTTCTGAAGGTTTGCATCTCATTTTCCACTTCCTGTAGAGGGAATGTCTTCCTCATTCTTTTCTGTACATATTGAACTTTTTCTCTGACATGTTTTGTTCAAAGTCATTTATTAACCCCTTAATACTTATTTATTTATTTATTTATTTTGCTTTGTCGCTGTCTCCCGCGTTAGCGAGGTAGCGCAAGGAAACAGAGGAAAGAAATGGCCCAACCCACCCACATACACATGTATATACATACACGTCCACACACGCAAATATACATACCTATACATCTCAATGTACACATATATATATATATATATATACACGCAGACACATACATATATACACATGTACATAATTCATACTTTCTGCCTTTATTTTTTCCCATCGCCACCTCACTACACATGGAATAACAACCCCCTCCCCCTCATGTGTGCGAGGTAGCGCTAGAAAAAGACAACAAAGGCCCCATTCGCTCACACATAGTCTCCAGCTGTCATGTAATAAGGCACCGAAACCACAGCTCCTCCTCCACATCCAGGCCCCACAGAACTTTCCATGGCTCACCCCAGACGCCCCACATGCCCTGGTTCAATCCATTGACAGCACGTTGACCCCAGTATACCACATCGTTCCAATTCACTCCACTCCCCGCACGCCTTTCACCCTCCTGCATGTTCAGGCCCCGATCACTCAAAATCTTTTTCACTCCATCTTTCCACCTCCAATTTGGTCTCCCACTTCTCCTCGTTCCCTCCACCTCTGACACATATATCCTCTTGGTCAATCTTTCCTCACTCATTCTCTCCATGTGACCAAACCATTTCAAAACACCCTCTTCTGCTCTCTCAACCACACTCTTTTTATTTCCACACATCTCTCTTACCCTTACATTACTTACTCGATCAAACCACCTCACACCACATATTGTCCTCAAACATCTCATTTCCAGCACATCCACCCTCCTATGCACAACTCTATCCATAGCCCACTATCCCAAAATTTTTCTTTTCAACCCTCAGAATTCATGTCTTTTTAAATTGTTTAAAAGATTTATTTAACTAAACAACAGTTTCACCTCACAAGCCCCCACCCCAAAAGATTGCATATCTGCTCCTCTCTCCAGCACACTTGCATTCATCACTATCATCACTCCACCCATCAACAGATTAACAACTATGGTGACTTCACACACCCCTGTTGCATTTTCACCTGGAACCACTCACTCTCCTCTCTTCCTACTTGTATTCATAACTTACTTGCTTGATAAAAACGTTTCACTGCATTTAGTGGCTGCCTCTGTTGTATTGCAATTGTACAGCCTACATGTGTCATATCTGTTGTTCCAAGTATGCAGTATGATATTATTTGTACAACTTTTTCTACAAATGGCTCCATTGTATACAGTGGAGGTGGGGCAGTCTTTTTTTAACCCTGATCACTCTGAATGTCTAGTTTAAAACTCATGATGCCTATGAATAATATGTCTTCTTTAATGGAGCTGCATATTTCTTGTGTGCTGTGAATAGGCCCTTTTTTCTACAGTGAATGCCAAATTAGTAGATTAGATTATTGGACTGTTCAATTATATGTTGTGTCTATTTGCCTTTCCATGACTTTGAAGCTTTAATGGAGGGTAGATTATTGACCACCATGTCTTTTTGATAACCAGCTTGATCAGTATTTAAGGTGCAAAAAATGAATTTTTAATGTGAAACATACCTTGTGGTGCCTTGAGAGGGGTTTGATCTTGATACATATTGCCATCTGCCTCACCATTTAAATATGTTGCCTTGTCAGTATATTATGTATGAGTCTTACTGTGAGAGGATGTCATTATGTAGTGTTGTCATCTAGGGGTGGATTTAGAATTACATGTTTGGTTACTCTATGTTATTTATAAATAGCTAACAACTGGTGTATTGTTATTTTTGAGAGATTTTTGCAGTCTCTTGTAACTTTTTTGGCTTTTGTTTGTTGCACTGTCTGCATACTGATTGACTTGTGTGCAAGACTTGTTGTATCCTTGTAGAGGTGCAGAAAAACTCACCTCAGAATTGTTTTTTTATTCAAATTACAGTGTAGCACAGCTGTTGAAGCAACCCTCGCTGATAAAGAAATGGGTGAAGGATGTGAGATATTGCCATTCACCAAGAACTTCACTCATATCATTGGTTATTTATTGGCCTGGAAATTATCTTTAACAGCAATCACCTATGCATCTGATGCTAACCAGCATCAGTACTCAGCCCATCTTCGGTTAGTTCCTTGAATGATCACTTTCTGTTCCCAAAGAATAGGTAAATTATAATTTCTTTGCTTATGTCTTGTTTCAGTAATGTACAGCATATTGACTCATTTTTTATTTATTTATTTATTTATTTTATTTATTATTTATTGGCCTGGAAATTATCTTTAACAGCAATCACCTATGCATCTGATGCTAACCAGCATCAGTACTCAGCCCATCTTCGGTTAGTTCCTTGAATGATCACTTTCTGTTCCCAAAGAATAGGTAAATTATAATTTCTTTGCTTATGTCTTGTTTCAGTAATGTACAGCATATTGACTCAAACACTATCTTCATACACCAGTATTATCACATCTCACACTCTGCTTTTGTTTGTTTCCTTTTGTCACCTGTGCTTTCCCATTCTATCCTTCCCCCTTGTCTTCTGCAAAATAAAACATTTACTTCTGGTATAGTCCTATCTCAACTTGCTTGGGACTGAATCACTTTGACATCCTGAGCCCTTTTGTGCTCAGACTGCTGCATAACCAGTCTCCATCTTCCATGCAGAAACAAAAAAAGCTCACCCTAGCCTTACATTTCAGCATCCTACATTCACAGATACTCCTGCCCCTTGTAAATATTATGTCCATTAAACATGTTTATATTTCAAAGACATGACAGACTTTAAGCAGCTGCCTCCATCTTTTATGTGTTTTATGTGTGCGTACAATAAAGGTACTGAGCACCAACTCCCTTATCTGCAGACTGTTCTCACCATTTTTTTCAGATAGCAGATGCCTCAGCAAATACTTGGTCAACCATCCTGTAGAGAATGCACAAAGTTCACATATCCTTAACTTATTCCAAGTTGCTATACCATTTCCATTAGCATATGGACAGAAATTGGTGCACCTTGCTTGCTTAATCCACTGTTATACAAGCTTTTCTAGATTGACTGATGTAGCCCCATGCATTGTTCATCTCTTAGTAATGCCATGTCACAGTCATTATAGAATTGTCTAGTCACTTCTGCTATATCATAGATTATTGAAAATCAACAAAATGGTCACACATTTGCACACTACATACATCAGTGGATCTTTTTCCCTTGTTGGACACCATTATAGGGCAAGATACACATAAATTTTAAGAGAGCAAGGGACATGACCACCTGATTCATATTAGAGTAAACAATAAACATTGGCAAAAGCTAATTTTTAGGCTAAGGCAGCACCCAGACATCAGAATTGAGAGTTCCACAGACACAAGTTATATTTACGCCAGCACCAGTGGTCTTACACATGCTGAAGGATGGGAGTTCCTGAAGTGTAGAACACTGGACTAGAGGTGTTGTACAGTACTAACCATATTTCTGTTGGAGACAGCTTGCAGCTAAGTGAATTGTATTAATCCTTCATGCTAATCACATCATACCGAAAGGCTCAGATTTTTTCCTTTGATTTTATTGTTTGACATGAACCATAAGATATGATGTCATGAAATACATATAGGAAAATGTTTCATATGAGGAAACTGAGTTAGGAAGGTTGAACAGACAAAGGATTAGATGAACTAAGTAGAATGAGAAATTGATATAGCATTAGTTTTAACATAGGATTCCATTTAAAAGGATGTTGCTAATTGCATTTGATTGTGTTGATGATTTGATAAAACCATTTATCGTTAGTCTTAAAGAGGAGGCAGTATGTAAGAGTTTGTCTTCAGTTTCCCATGACACTGCTTTTTATAAAGTTACTTGGCCATTTGATGTACTAATCTGGAAAAAAACTGGGTTTTTTTATTTTCATAGTTCATTAGGCAAATTTACTTTTTTTTTTCCATTTTATTTTGGCTGCAATTAACAGTAGCTGTAGCAGTGTTCAAATTTATTTTTACTCTGTATATGAAATATTCCTTGGGTAGGGAGGAATGAATTCCCTACATGTTGCACAGGGCAACTCAAGGGGATGGGAGCAGGGGGCTGGAGACCCTCCCCTTCTTGTATTTCAATTTCTAAAAGATGGAACAAAAGAAGGAGCCAAGCAGGGAGTGCTCATCCATCTCGAGGGCTCAGGCTGGGGTGTCTAAATGTGTGTGGATGTATCCAAGAGAAAAAGAAAAGAGGCATAGGTTGTATGTTTGAGGAAAGAATTCAGGATGACCTGACTCTGAGTGAAACAAAGATCAAGGTTAGAGGGGAAGAATGGTTTAGAAAAGTCGTAAGCATAAGGTTAGGGCTTGGTAAGGACAAGAGTTGAGGACAGCACTATTGCTGAAGCAGGGGTTATGGGAGCATTTGAGTGTAAGGAAGTGAGCTGTAGACTGATTTGGGTAAAAATGGAAGTGAATGGCAAGAGATGGGTAGTTATTAGTGCTTATGTACTTGGCCATTAGAAGAAAGGTCATGAGTGGCAAGGACAAGAGTTGAGGACAGCACTATTGCTGAAGCAGGGGTTATGGGAGCATTTGAGTGTAAGGAAGTGAGCTGTAGACTGATGTGGGTAAAAATGGAAGTGAATGGCAAGAGATGGGTAGTTATTAGTGCTTATGTACTTGGCCATTAGAAGAAAGGTCATGAGTGGCAAGTGTTTTCAGAACAGCTGAGTGAGAGTGCCAGCAGTTTTGATGCAATAGACCAGTTACTAGTGATGGGTGATTTAAATGTGAAAATGAGTAATGTGGCAGTTGAAGGTATAATTCAAATGCATGGGGTATTCATGATTATGAATGGAAATGGTGAACAGCTTATACAGTTGTGTGCTGAAAGAGAACTAGTGATTAGAAATACCTGGTTTAAAATGAAGGACATGAGTACCCATATGTGAGCAGGAAAGATGGTCAGCATGCATTACTGGATTAGATACTAATTGATTGGCATGTAAAAGAGAGACTTTTGGATGTGATTGTGCTGATAGGGGCAGATGGAAGGATGTCTGATCATTACCATGTGGTGATTAAGGTGAAGATTTGTAGAGGTTTTCGGAAAATGGAATAAGTGAGCTTGGACAAGACATGCATGAAGGCATATCAGGAGAGAATGAGTGTAGAATGGCAAAAGGTGAGAGTACATGAAGCTAGGGGTAAGGATGAGGAATGGGTGGTGTAAAGGGAAGCAGTGCTGGCATGTGCAAGAGATGTATGTGCCATGCATAGGGTGGGAAGTGGGCAGATTAGAAAGAGTAGTGAGTGGTTGGTTGAAGAAGAGAAGTTCCTAGTGGAAGCAAAAAGAGGGGTAAATGGGCAACACTTGCAGGAAAGGCATGCATATGATTGGGAGAGATATATGAAAAAGTGGGAGGAGGTCAAGTGGAAGGTGCAATAGTTGAAAACAGAGGGCAAATGAGAGTTGTGATGAGTATCAATAAAATTTAGGGAGAAAGTTTTAAAAGGAGATTAATGATGTTGAAAAGCAAGAGAACAAATGGGAACATCAGTGAAGGGTACAAATGGTGGAAGTGGTAACAGTAGTTATGAGGTGAGAAGTTAGAGTGAGTATTTTGAAGGACTGTTAAATATGTTTGATGATAGGGCAGCAGATGTAGAGTGTTTGGGTTCGGGTAGTATGTGAAGTGAGAGGGTCATGGAGAGTGGTTTGGTGAGGAGAGAAGAGATAGTGAAAGCCTTTTAAAAGATGAAATGTGGCCAGTCAGGTGGAGTGGATGGTAGTGCAATTGAATTTTGTAAGAAGGGGATGACTGTGGTGTTGATTGGTTAGGATTTTCAGTGTGTTGTCTTGGTCCCTGAGAGGTGCCTCAAGATTTGACCAAATGCCATATAGTGTCATTGCATAAAAGCAAGGGGGATAAAAGTGGGTATTCAAACTACAGAGGTATAAGTTTGCTGAGTGTACTGGTAAGTTGTATGGGAGAATAGTGATTGAAAGGGTGAAGGCATGTACAGAGCATAAGATGAGAGGAGCAGTGTAGTTGCAGAAGTGGTAGAGGATGTGTGGATCAGGCATTTGCTTTGAAGAATGTGTGTGAGAAATTTTTAGAGGAGCAGGAGGATTTGTATGTGATATATACAGGTCTGAAGAAAGCATATGATAGGGTCGATAGAGATACCTTGTGAAAGGTTTTAATGGTATGTGGTGTAGGAGGAAAGCTTTTAGAAGCAGTGAGAAGTTTTTATCAAGGGTGTAAGGCATGTGCATGAGTGGGAAGAGAGGAAAGTGAGTGGTTCTAAGTAAAGTTTGGTGTTTGGCAGGGATGTGTGATGTCACTATGATTGTTCATTGTTTATAGATGGGGTGGTGAGGGAGGTAAATGTGAGAGTCTTGGAGAGAGGGGTGAGTATTCAGTCTGTAGAGGATGAGGGGGGCTTGGGAAGTGAGTCAGTTATTGTTTGCTGATGACATAGCACTGGTGGTTGATTCGAGTGAGAAACAGCAGATATTGTTAACTGAGTTTGGAAGAAGGGGCGAAAGGAGGAAGTTGATATTAAATGTAAATAAAAGTAAGGTTGTTAGGTTTAGCACAGCTGATGGACAGTTTAGTTGAGGCATGAGTTTGAATGGAGAAAAATTTGAGGAAATGAAGTGCTTTAGGTACCTTAGAAGCGATTGTATGTCATAGGGTGGATGAGGGAGAGAAGGTTCAGGGAACAAAGAAGAATGAGGTCATTGCCTGGGAGGATAAAAGTACATAAGTTGGAAGGTATAGTAATCCGAACAAAGTTATTTGGATGTGAGGCATTGGCTGTAGATGAGGATATGCAAATGAGAGTGGATGTTTTGGAAATGAAATGTTTGAGGACAATGTACTATGTGAGGTGGTTTGATCAAGTAAGTAGTAAAAGGGTAAGAGAGAGTTGTGGTAATAAATAGAGTTTGGTTGAGAGAGCTGAAGGGCTTGTATTGAAATGCTTTTGGCATATGGAGAGAATGAGTGAGGAGAAATTAATAAAGAGGATATGTGTGAGAAGTAGAGGATACAAAGAGAAGGGGTAGACCAAATTAGAGATGGAAGGATGGAGTGAAAGGGATTATATGTGTTTGGTGCCTGAGCATACAGATAGAGTGAATTGGACCAATGGGGTATGGAGAGAATGAGTGAGGAGAAATTAACAAAGAGGATATATGTGTCAGAAGTGGAGGATTTTATGTGTTTGGTGCCTGAGCATACAGATAGAGTGAATTGGACCAATGGCATATGGAGAGAATGAGTGAGGAGAAATTAACAAAGAGGATATACGTGTCAGAAGTGGAGGATACAAAGAGAAGGGGTAGACCAAATTAGAGATGGAAGGATGGAGTGAAAGGGATTTTATGTGTTTGGTGCCTGAGCATACAGATAGAGTGAATTGGACCAGTGGTTGACATGCTGTCAGTGGACTGAACCGGGGCATTTGAAGCACCCATTGTAGACCATGGAAAAGACTCTGGAGCCTGGTTGTAGATAGGGAGCTGTGGTTTCAAATTATTATACATGACAGCTAGAGAATGGATGTGAGCAGATGCGGCCTTTCTTTGTCTGTTTCTGGTGCTGCCTCACTATCACAGGAATCGACAATCAAGTTTGAAAAAATGTACATACATATAAAATATCTTTGAAGAACATCGTAGTGAGGGGATAAACTATGCATGCATGCCCTCAGACTAGAGTTAAGTTCCTCGGTCATGTAGGGTAAACAAGGTGTTATTCACAGCAGAATGCACAAAGATGTTCCCTGCCATTATAACCATTGAACAACTTTTCTTTTTATTTCCTTTTTAGGGATAATGTCACATCTTTTTCATGAACAGCACTTTCTTAGTCTTAGGAAGACTTATTTTTACAGGTACACAAACTTACTACAAAATCTGCTGGTACACCTTTTCAAGCTGATGCCTCCAAATCCTGTAGTTGATGAAGGAATTAGGCTGGAGCAGACTGGCGATGAAAAATCACCATTAACCATTTTCAACACACAATTGAACATTAGCCCTTTTGGTATGTCTATATATATTTATTTATTCATATTTATTATACTTCATCACCATTTCCTGCATCAGCGAGGAAGTGCCAGGAAACAGATGAAGAATGACCCATCCACTCATATACACACATATATATATATATATACATAAATGCCCATTCACGCACATATACATGCATATACATATAGATATCAACATATACACCTATACATACACAGACATATACATATATACACATATACATATTCATACTAGCTTGCCTTCATCCATTCCTGGCACTACCCTGCCCCACAGGAAACAGCATCGTTACCCCTGCTTCAGCGAAGTAGCCCCAGGAAAACAGACAAAAAAGGCCACATTTGTTCACATTCAGTCTCTAGCTGTCATGTGTAATGCACCTAAACCACAGCTCGCTATCCACATCCAGGCCAAACAGACCTTTCCAATGTTTACCCTAGACGTTTCACATGCCCTGCTTCAGTCCATTGACAGCACGTCAACCCTGGTATACCGCATCATTCCAGTTCACTCTATTCCTTGCACGCCTCTCACCCTCCTGTATGTTCAGGCCCCAATCGCTCAAAGTCTTTTTCACTTCATCCTTCCATCTTCAATTAGGTCTCCCACTTCTCCCTGTTCCCTCCACCTCTGACACATATATTCTTTGTCAATCTTTCCTCCCTCATTTTCCCCATATGTACAAACCATTTCAATACACCCTCTTCTGCTCTCTCAGTCACACTCTTTTTTTATTTCCACACATCTCTCTTACCCTTTCATAACTTACTTCATCAAACCACCTCTCACCAAATATTGTCCTCAGACATTTCATTTCCAACACATCCACCCTTCTCCATACAACCCTATCTATAGCCTATGCCTTACAACCATATAATATTGTTGGAACTACTAATACTTCAAACATACGCATTTTTGTTCTTCAAGATAACATTCTCTCCCACCACACATTCTTTGTCACTCCCAGAACCTTTGCCCCCTCCCCCAACCTGTGACTCACTTCCATTTCCATGGTTCCATTTGCTGCTAAGTCCACTCCCAGATATCTAAAACACTTTACTTCCTTAAATTTTTCTCTATTCAAACTTACATTCCAATTTACTTGCCCCTCAACCCTACTGAATCTTTATTCACAACTTTCTCCATTACACACTTTTCCAAACGCAGTTACCAACTTCTTCAGTTTCTTACTCAAATCAGTCACCAGTGTTGTATCATTGGTAAACAACAACTGACTCACTTCCCAGTATATTATGTACTTGTACAGTAGTGTCTTCCTTTTGCAACAGGTATGTTAGTCAATTTTTGTTTATTTGATTTTCATCTTAGACCTAATGTTCATGTTACACGTGATGATGTGTATTAAACAATCCTTTTCAAATCAGCATGCATCAGCACTTATTTCAGACTCGCATCCATCTTCTTATAGGGGCTCACTAGATATCTCATGTCTTATATCTTATTGACTTACACTCTTTTGGCCTTCTGTATGTCAAGATGGCATTGCAAATGGAGAGAACGGTTGAGAGAAATTGACCAAGAAGGTATATCAGAGTAAGGTGAGTATGTGTCAGACTAGAGGCTCACATGAGCATGCATTATTGACCTAACTTTATTAGTAATATCATGCTTTGTGAATGGGGTCATCAGACAGTTTTGAAAATATACCACCCAGGGACCATTATGTCTAAGTTAAGTTCAAAATGGCTCTGTAGTTTCAGAGAAGATTGAAATATTGAAAGTTTATACACAAAAGGTAATGAATAAGCAAGTGATTGCAAAGCTCTCTATGACTTAATTGATGACCGTGTTTGCATAAAAAAATTCATTTTTTCCCCAGCTCAAAAAGATAGGGACAATTATTTTACTCTTTATTTGTTTGTTATCTCTGTGAAAACTCTTTTACTATCATTTCATCTATAGCTGCTGGATGATTGTCTTCAGTATTGCATGGTAAAAATTCATATATTAGCAGGTCACTTATATTCTTTGTACGGATGTTCTTATCCATGCTACATTATGAATAACAAGGATACATATAGGGAAAGAAAGAGAGGTACATCATGGTGTAATGAAGGTTCAGGTATCATCTGTTTTAAGATTTCATGCAAGTATTACATTTTGCCTCCAAATATTTGAGATATCTCTAATACCCCTGATATATTTACCATGAAAAAATACTGAGCTTTACAATTTTTGAAGTGCATCTATTTGTACTCCAACAGCAAGTGTTTCATCTGAACTTGTGGCCCAGCTATCATGCAAGGTGTATTATGATTGTGTTAGCCGGATTCCAGCAGCAGTCAGACAGTGGTTTATAAGTTTGGATCGTCATTGTCAACTAATAGTTGATGTTTTTACCACTACATATGTGTCACCACTCTTGATTGTCCAAGAAATGTCAGCTATAAGTAGTTCATCTCTGAAATTAGACAACATGACTGTAAGTACTCCCATCTTTACTCTTACAGAAACTTTTTACATGACAAATGAGATTTAGTACATGACATAGATCCATTCATCCTAAACTAAGTGTATTTAAGTAAAGACTTCTTCAGTTTTTTATATCGGTATTTTGAGAGGTTTAGTTTAAAGATATTTAGTTCAACATTTTTTGCCAGAAGGAATACAGAACAATTCTTTTTAAGTTGCTTTTGGACTCCTTTGAACTCCTTTATCTAGGTTATGTTCTATAACATAGAGAAAATAGGTCATATCTCTGAATTTCAGTATTTGATATGTGGATTTCTTTTTTACAGTAAGTTGGCTTCACATATCACCAGAGTCATTGAACATGTCTGCCAACTTAATTAACATCCATCTCAGATTGTGCTTTCACTTTGTCCTACTGCCTTCCCCTTAGCCATCTCTTGTGGCTTCTTATTCACATTCTCACATACAATAGTCATTCTCTGTAGTCTTTCTTTTCATGTGCTTATATAATCACATTTCTGTCTATCTATCTATTTATATATCTCTGATGCCTTTTCCCACCTGGAACTCCCTGAGGGGGTGGCCATAGTAATAGAGTCTTCATAACCAGTGAACTCCAGTGCTGCTTCTTACCCTTCGTTTCCTCACCCTTAATAGGCCACTATCAGGGGCCAACTCTAGCACAGTGTTTGCAGAGGCTCCTACCTAATGTGTCTACTGACTACATCTTCCTAATACTCTTGCATAATATTCCTACCCACTACTTCTACCTAATGTTTCTACCAAATGCTCCAACCTAAATGTTCTTACCTACTATGTCTGTCTATTGCTCCTCACATTTTGCCAAAAGGCAGGGCAAACTTATAGAGTGCACCACAGGAAAATCTTAAGTTATGAAGAATGAGCTGTGTGAGTTAAGTGTCGTCAAGTGTTATGTATGATAAAGAAAGATTGTATGGAATTATATAATCATATGTATTCTATTTAGCACTGTGTTAGTCTTTTAGTGTATTCAAAGTAGGGTGGTGCAAAGAGAATCTTCCCTAACATTTCAGTATTTGATCATTGCTGCATCTGGAAGTGATGAGGACACAATTGTATTGGAAATTTCTTAATGAAATTTCTGCTAGTTGGTTAAGCTATCACATGAATAAAGCAGTAGCCACATATTTACACTAGGGAAAAGAATGTTGAACTTCTAAGGTACAGGAAACAATGAAAAATTCAGAAATGGAGATAGTGTAAGATTTGAAGGATGGCATGAAATTTGATAGCATGTGACACATTATAGGTGGGTTAGAGTTGAATATGATGAAAGAAAAGAATAGTTTGTGTACTATAGTCAGGATTAGGAGGATAAACAGAATGACGATGTGAGAAAGAAATGTTCCATGAAAAAAATCACAGAAAGACCCATAACTGATAGCCCTTTTGGTTAGTATAGTCTTATGAAACATATGGTTGATGATAGGTTATTCAAAAAGATTCATATCAATGCATTAGGCAGGAAAAGGAGAAGTAGAACATGGAATAGGTGGGTAGTTGAGGTGGAGAATTGCTGAGGGCAAAAGATATTTCAGATGAAGATGCTAGAAGAGAGTGTGGGGATCAGATTTAATTGCTATCTTGGATTAGTTTGGTGATATGGAGGGAGAGATAAGGGAGAGAGCACTGCAGAGTAGAAGAGTCATTGGGTCTCTTGATAGAATAATGAAGGGCATAGGTTTAAGAATGGAAATGAAGAAAGAATTAAGGGACAGCATAGTCCTCACCACCCTGACATATACATCCGAAATATGGACATGGAATGAGTTACAGAGGTCAAGAATCCTGGCCGTGAAAATGAGGTATTTGAGAGGAGCATGTGGTAGGTAGTAGTTGGTAGGCAGCCAGTGACAAGGGAGGATATTACCAGTATTTCCCGCCTGGATATCAGGGTGGTTAGTGATGTCTGATAAGTGAGCCGGCACTTTAGTGGTTGTCAAGTTGCACCCCTCTGACCCAGTTGGCTGTCTTATCTTTCTGCCTCACTAACATGTGGACTACTGGCATTTTGTCCACAAACATACTGTCTCTTCTTATCACATGTAACACTTGACAACACTTAACTCACGCTGCTCATTCTTTGTAAATTGATTTTCCTGCGTTGAGCACTATGAGCTAGCCCTGCCTTTTGGCAAAATGATAGGAAGCAGTAGATAGAAATGGTACATAGGAAGATATAGGCAGGTGCATTAGGTTGTAACATTAAATAGAAGTAGTAGGTAGGAGCATTAAATGGAAGGAGTCATTAGGAATATTAGGTAGAAGCCTTTACAAACACTGCGCTAGACTTGCCCTCTGCCAGTGACCTGCTAAGGGTAAGGCATATAGGCTAAGAATCAGCATTGAAGTTCTTTAGTTATGGAGACTCTGTTGCCATGGCCACCCCTTTGAGGGAGTTCCAACTGGAACAGCATCAGAGATATAGATAGATAACATGTGGTATGACTAGGTGAAAGAAGAAAGAAATGAGGGGGTGTATGAGACTTGGTATGGCAGGGAATACAAAAGGAATGAATTGTGGAGTGTTAGAATGGGTGACATGTAGTACTTTGAGGTGGTCTGGGCATGTGGAAAGAATGTAAGATGGGGTGTTTACATTGAAAGTGTATGATAGTGCAGTTAAAGGAGTTGTTGTGAGAGTAAGACCATGTGTGACATAGAGAAATAGAGTGGAAGGGTTCAGGAGGGAGAAAAAATGGTAGAAGAATGCATGGAATGGTGTACATGAGGGAGGCATGTAAGGATGGATAAGTGAAGATTCTTTTGCTTTGGCCACCCCATGATAGGAGTTACTAGAGGGAATGGGCGTCAGTAATATAGATAGATGGATTAATGATCATATGCTGAGGTGCTTTGCATGTCAGAATAAAGATGCTAGTATGTCTGGTTGCTCAGCTGTCTGCAAAATGAGTAATTAAGAAGCACTGTTGTGTTTGGAAGACCCTTCATTTCAGCAAATTAGGCATGAGAATGTGTATGTGAGATGAGGAACAGTATTCTTTTAACCAACACCTTTTCGACACAATCACTCTTCATAATTCTTACATTATTACATTTTGAACAGCTTTTCATTAGTGCTATTTTTATCCATTCCTTTGAGAACCTACTGTATTTTGATATTTGTTTGCAGGTGAAAGTTCGACCAGGAGCAAGAGAAGTGGTGGCCACTTATGCTATAGATGAGGCCAGTATGGAGCTCGTTATTCGTATGGCTCCAAATCACCCACTTTTCACAGTTACTGTAGAAGATCATCGTAGAGTTGGGGTTTCTGTTGCTCAGTGGCGAAACTGGCTTCTTGGGGTAAGTAGGAATTTACTTTTTGCTCCTTTACATCCATAGAAGACTTCTGTAGCTATCTATCTATCTATCTATCTGTCTTTATCTCTGATACGAGATACCTCCTGGAAATCCCTCAAGTGGTGGTCATGGCAGTAGAGTCTCCATTACAAGTGAACTCCACTGTTGCTTTTTAGCCTTTAGTGCCCCTCCCCATAACAGAGCACTAGCAGATGTCTCTAGTGCAGTGTTTACAGAGGCCCCTACCTTATGTTCATAGTGACTACTATAACCTATTGCTCCTGCCTAATGTTCTTGCCTTCTACTTCATGTTCCTGCCTAATTCTCCTACCATTTTACCAAAAGGCAAGGCTAGTGCATAGTGCTCAACACAGGAAAATCTAGAGTTATGAAGAATGAGATGTGTAAGTTAAATGTTGTCAAGTGTTGTGTGTGACAAGGAAAGATTGTATGTTTGTGGACAGAATTCCAGTAGTCCATGTGTGGGAGAGGCAGAAATAAAAGACAATTATCTGGGTCAGAGGAATACAGCCTGACAGCATTTCTGTAGCTAAACATCAAAATCTAGATTTCATCAAGAAGATTGTATTGCACAGTAAAGGAGACAGTGAGATGTAGAAATTTAAGAATCAAACTCATTAAACACTGAACCTTTAAATGTATTAACAACTTTGACAAATTATAACAAAATATCAGCAACATGCCAACCAAGGCATAGAGAGAGGCTGAGAGAAGAGAGACTGACAGGAGATACTGTGTGTGCCAGAGGGAGCACTTGGGAGTGCCAAGACAAATAGGTACTGTGTGTGTCAGAGGGAGCATTTAGGAGTTCCTAGTATGTACTCTATGATTTTGCCACAAAGGTAGGGTTAGTGCATTGAACTCACAGCAAATCTTGCTTTAGGAATAATCCTGTTACTCTCAGCCACCATGCAAATCCCATAATTGTCAGTCCAGGGTTCATGATGGACTGAGTAAACATATCGTTTACACTCAGTCTCCTGCTGCCATGTGCAATGCACTGAAACCACAGCTTTCTTTCCACATCCAGGCCCTGCAAAACTTTCCATGGTCCACCCCAGATGCTTCACATGGCTTGGCTCAATCCACTGACAGCACATTGACCCCAGTACAGCACATCATTCCAATTCACTCCATTCCCCACACTCCCCTCACCCTCCTGCATGTTCAGGCCCGGATCGCTTGAAATCTCCTTCACTCCATCCTTCGACCAAATTGGAGGTGGAAGGATGGAGTGAAGGAGATTACCATTACCTCTCCTAAAGCCACAGTTACCCCAGTCAGAAACTCTGTGCATACCACCACTATATCAGTCACCACTCTACCACTCAACAGATTTATTCCTCTGTAATTTGAACATTGACTTCTGTTCCACTTTCCTTTATACATTGGTATTATACAGGCATGCTGCCAATCCTGAGGCACCTAATCATGAGCTGTATACATTGAATCCTAGCTAACAAGTCAGTAACACAGTCACCCCTTTCTAAAGAAATTCAGTTGCTATACTGTTAATCCAGCTTCCTTGCCACATTTCATCTTATGCAAGGCTGTCACCACCTCTTCTCTTTTAACCGAATTGTTTACCATGACTCTCTCACTTCACATACCTCCCTCACCCAATTACTTCACATCTGTCACCTTATCATTAAACACATTCACCAGTACTTCAGAAAACATACTCCATCTACTCTTCACCTCATTTCTGCTAGTTACTACACCCCATTTGCCCCCTACATTTATGTTCCCATTTGCTTCTTTATTTTTCTTACAATTTTAACCTCCTTCCAATAACAATTCTTACTTTCCCTGGGAAGTTTGCCGATGGTCACTTACCCTAGCCCTCATTTGCCTTATGTTTCAGCTTCTACACCTTCTTCTTGACCTGTTACTGCTTTTTCTTGCACATCTGATCACTTGTACTCCATCCTGGCAGATAATGCCTGTACACCTCTCTTTTCTCCTTCTAGCAAATTAGCTTCCTCATCCCACCACTCGCTACCATTTCTCTCTGTACTTCTCCCACCTTGTGGATACCACAAACTTCTCTTGCGCATGTAAGCAGTTCTTCCCTATATACCGCTCATTTCTCACTCACCCCTTACCTCCTTTTACCCTCACCTTTTGCATATAACTCCATTCAACACTTAATCTCTCCTGGTATCTCCTTACATAAGCCTCTTTCAAGCTCATTCACTTTCAGCATCCTCTTTCTAGCCATATCATTTCCTCTTTTCTTAAAACCTCCTCCATCCTCCCCTCCTCTCAGTAATGATCAGACATCCTTCCAGCTGCCCCTCTCAGCACATTCACATCCAAGAGTCTCCTTTATGTGCCTTTCAATTGGTACATAATCCAGTAATGCCTGATTTCAATCATCCTTACTCACCCACAATACTCATTCATAATACTGGGTACCCCATACACCCCAGTTATACCTTTTACTGCCACATTACCCGCTTTTATAGTCAAATCATCCTTCATTAATGCTCGATCCCTTATATCAAGACTGTAAACACCCTAACTCAGCTCCACCAAAAAGATTGCCTTTCTTCTATAATCACCCAGCTCTCATAAGACACTTCCAGTTTTACCCTTATCAGTCTAGATTGTGACACTTCTTTATGCTGTTTTACACATTTCCACAACTCCTCCATCAGTGGCAGTCCTATTCCTTTAATAACTCTCTCTCTTACACTAACCCCTAACTTTACTTCTAAGACATTCTCAAACCATTCCTTCCCCTTGCCCTTGAGCATTGTTTTACACAGGGCTAGTATACATCCAGGTTCTCATCAAGCATACTATGTGTTTTGCCCTTCTTTACATCCACACTCATTGAGACATCTCAGCCTGAGCCTTCGAGGAAGATGAGCAATTCTCACTTGACTCCTTTTTTGCCTCAATTTGTAGAAATTGAAATACAAGAAGAGGAGGATTTCCAGCCCTCTTTTTTTTTTTTTTCCTTTTACCTGTAGGGAATACATGGGAAGTGCTCTTTCTCCCCATCCCCTGGGGATAGGGGAGACAAGAATGAAGAATATAAATATATGAGGGGGGATACATGAGCTAAGGAAAGGGTAGCACTTCTGCTGAAGGAGAAGCAGTGGAAATGCTTGGCAGCATGAAAAGTGATTGTGTACCAGATATTGGAAAAATGTATTAACTGTCCTTTTTTATTTTTACCTCTTCCTTGCCCAAGCATTGTATTGTCATGAGCAAATAAACAGTTGTGCCATTTGCCCACTTGCATTCTCTAGTTGTCATGCACAGTGTACCAAAACCAGCTTCCACCATCATTAACCAAGGCCCATAGTCCATTCCATGGTTTATCACAACTTTTTCATATACCTTGGTTCATCACATCACCCTGTCTGTGTTACATGAATCCAATCCATTCGTGTTACATGAATCCAATCCATTCTATTTATGAAACAGAGCAGTCTTGTCAAAGAACTTCTCACTTCAAAGGAGTCCATCTTGCCCCTGCTGAGTGTTACACTACTTTGGAGCTGGAGGAGCCCCTGGAAAAGGGGGTCCTAGAGTAAAACCAAAACCCTTTCTGAAAAGAGTCCTTGGGTAAAACGGGTATTAGAAGTTATGATAACATACAACATGTA
Source organism: Panulirus ornatus (assembly GCF_036320965.1). Lineage (NCBI taxonomy): Eukaryota > Metazoa > Arthropoda > Malacostraca > Decapoda > Palinuridae > Panulirus > Panulirus ornatus. The sequence goes on from NC_092240.1 coordinate 3,440,391, forward strand.
TACACTAATGCCTCAACTTGAATTTTGACTTGTGTCATTTTAGACTAAGGGAGTTGAGCAGAATTTTATGTAGATGTCATAATTAATTGAGATGAAAAGATATGACTCTTTCTGGGACTGTGTTTGGAAAATAACATGTAATTCGTGGGTAAGGAAGATTGCAATTTTTCTTGTTAGTGATATGATTAAACCCTCGTTTGATAAGTTTTCTTAGGTATTTTCATTTTGTCTAATGTTATTTTACTCCAAGAATACCTTTCTGTAATAGAATAAATTTTTGCAGCTGAACACTATGCTCTCACATCGCAACACACCCCTGTTACAGTCACTGATATTTTGGAAGCAGAATGTTGATCAGAAGTTTGAGGGCATTGAGGAATGCTATATTTGTTACTATGTTCTGCATGGAACAAATCATCAGTTACCCAAACTTCTCTGCCGTACTTGTAAGAAGAAGTATCACAGAGCATGTCTGGTAAGTTGAAATGTTTATGATTGATATATTTTTAGTATATATAGAGGATAGCTACCAGTAGTTTTGTAGTTGGTTTGCTGATTTTTTTTCATACAGTAAAATTCACTCGGTATGAAATGCTAATAGGAGTGATTGTCGTTAAGCAAATGTTTTCCTTCCCTACATAGAAGATAGCAGAGTTGTATTCAAATGGATTGACTATTTTAGAAAATAGCAGGTATCTTACTTATTAGTTTATGTTTCCCTTTCAGAGGAAATTCCATTTAACTTCCAATAGTGGGAAAATGGAGCATTTGGTCTTTTAGGAAGAAAAAATTGAAGGCCATCAGTGTCCCTTCATAGGTTTTGGTTTTTATCTTCAGGGGTGTATCTAGGTGAAATAGCGCCTATGGCAGGCACTGAAATTGCGCCCCTGGCTTGATTAAAAATATACATATAGTGGATGTATATGAAAATATATACTTGAAATTGTATAAACTCTTAAAGACTTAAAGTTAAAAACTTATTTGATCAAAATTGTAACGTAGAAGCGGTCATGCAACTGATAGTAGCAATATGTTACTATAGTTGAAAAGTAGGCGAGTTTCTTTTTTATCTCACAAAACCAAACCATTAAAAATGTCAATTAGGTAGCATATGTCAAAAAACAAGCCTGTTGAGTGGCACCCCCCCTTCAAGTGGTGCTCATGGCACCTGCCATACCTGCCATACTTTAGATATGCCACTGTAACTATTACCGTCAATTTTTGGTATTTTTCTCATAAAATAAGATTTCCTTTAAAAACTCATTATAAGAAGTATTTTTCATGCTGAATACAAATCTGGTGTTAAAATATCATTTAGTCATTTCTATGACATTCAGTTAAGCTGTTAAATGAATTCAATTTTAAAATATTTTCTGTTCCTTTGTATCATATTTTCTGAGTATGCATTGGGTACTGAGAACATTATGATATATTTTCCATGATTATTTCAAATATAGAAGTGTTTGAAAATTTAATCTTTTAATTTTGAAAGAAAAAATTTTTTGAGCTAAAAAATACCTTCAGTTTTTGGCATTTTCTTCACAAAATAGATTTCCTTTAAAATCTCATTATTATAAGTATTTTTCGTGATGAATACAAATCTGGTGTTAGAATATTATTTAGTCGTCTTTATGACATTTATTTTAGGTGTTAAATGAATTCAATTTTGAATATTTTCTGATCCTTTGCATCGTATTTACTGGGTATGTATCGGTGACAGAGCGTTACGATATATTTTCCGTGATTATTTCAAGTATGGAAGTGTTTGAATATCTTATCTTTCACTTTTAAAACAAGAAGTTTTTTGAGCAAAAAATACCCTGAACTATGAAGTCAATTTTAAAATATTTCTGTTACTCCGCATGATATTTACCGAGTATATATCGGTAACTGATAGCTTTATGATATATAGTTCATGATTATTTCAGGTATAGAAGTGTTTGAATATCTCATCTTTCAATTTTGATACAAAAAGTTTTTTCAACTAAAAAATACCTTTCAGTTTTTGGTACTTTTCTCAGTAAAATAGATTTCCTTTAAAAACTCATTATAAGAAGTATTTTTCATTCTGAATACAAATACGGTGTTGAAATAATGTTTAGTCCTCTTAATGACACTCAGAAAAACAATTTCCTTTATAAACTCATTATAAGAAGTGTTTTTCATGCTGAATACAATTCTGGTGTGAAAATAACGTTTAGTCGTCTTTTTGACATTCATTTAAGCTGTTAAATAAAGTCAATTTTAAGATATTTTTTGCTCCTTTGCATCATATTTACTGGGTGTGTATCGATAAGTAAGCACATTATGATATATTTTCCATGATTATTTCAGGTATAGAAGTGTTTCAATATTTTATCCTTCAATTTTGAAACAAAAAGTTTTTGGAGCTAAAAAAATACCCTGAACTATGAAGTCAATTTTAAAATATTTCTGTTACTCTGCATGATATTTACCGATAATATATCGGTAACTGATAGCTTTATGATATATAGTTCATGATTATTTCAAGTACAGAAGTGTTTGATATCCCTGGGGATAGGGGAGAAAGAATACTTCCCACGTATTCCCTGCGTGTCGTAGAAGGCGACTAAAAGGGGAGGGAGCGGGGGGGCTGGAAATCCTCCCCTCTCATTATTTTTTTTTAATTTTCCAAAAGAAGGAACAGAGAAGGGGTCCAGGTGAGGATATTCCCTCAAAAGCCCAGTTCTCTGTTCTTAATGCTACCTCGCTAATGCGGGAAATGGCGAATAGTTTGAAAGAAAAGAAAAAAATGAAAGAAGTGTTTGAATATCTTATCTTTCAATTTTGATAAAAAAAAAAGTTTTTTCAACTAAAAAATACCTTTCAGTTTTTGGTACTTTTCTCAGTAAAATAGATTTCCTTTAAAAACTCATTATAAGAAGTATTTTTCATTCTGAATATAAATACAGTGTTGAAATAACACTTAGTCCTCTTAATGACACTCATTTAAACTGTAAAATGAAGTCAATTTTAAAATATTTCAGTTACTCTGCATCATATTTACTGAGTATATATCAGTAATGGGGATAAGAGTGAGTGCTCAAATTACAGAGGTATAAGTTTGTTGAAGTAAGAGTATTAGTGAAAGAGAAGAGAGAGGCATTTGGATGATTTTTGCAGGGAAAAAATGCAATTGAGTGGGAGATGTATAAAAGAAAGAGACAGGAGGTCAAGAGAAAGGTGCAAGAGGTGAAAAAAAGGGCAAATGAGAGTTGGAGTGAGAGAGTATCATTAAATTTTAGGGAGAATAAAAAGATGTTCTGGAAGGAGGTAAATAAAGTGCGTAAGACAAGGGAGCAAATGGGAACTTCAGTGAAGGGCGCAAATGGGGAGGTGATAACAAGTAGTGGTAATGTGAGAAGGAGATGGAGTGAGTATTTTGAAGGTTTGTTGAATGTGTTTGATGATAGAGTGGCAGATATAGGGTGTTTTGGTCGAGGTGGTGTGCAAAGTGAGAGGGTTAGGGAAAATGATTTGGTAAACAGAGAAGAGGTAGTAAAAGCTTTGCGGAAGATGAAAGCCGGCAAGGCAGCAGGTTTGGATGGTATTGCAGTGGAATTTATTAAAAAAGGGGGTGACTGTATTGTTGACTGGTTGGTAAGGTTATTTAATGTATGTATGAGTCATGGTGAGGTGCCTGAGGATTGGCGGAATGCGTGCATAGTGCCATTGTACAAAGGCAAAGGGGATAAGAGTGAGTGCTCAAATTACAGAGGTATAAGTTTGTTGAGTATTCCTGGTAAATTATATGGGAGGGTATTGATTGAGAGGGTGAAGGCATGTACAGAGCATCAGATTGGGGAAGAGCAGTGTGGTTTCAGAAGTGGTAGAGGATGTGTGGATCAGGTGTTTGCTTTGAAGAATGTATGTGAGAAATACTTAGAAAAGCAAATGGATTTGTATGTAGCTTTTATGGATCTGGAGAAGGCATATGATAGAGTTGATAGAGATGCTCTGTGGAAGGTATTAAGAATATATGGTGTGGGAGGCAAGTTGTTAGAAGCAGTGAAAAGTTTTTATCGAGGATGTAAGGCATGTGTACGTGTAGGAAGAGAGGAAAGTGATTGGTTCTCAGTGAATGTAGGTTTGCGGCAGGGGTGTGTGATGTCTCCATGGTTGTTTAATTTGTTTATGGATGGGGTTGTTAGGGAGGTGAATGCAAGAGTTTTGGAAAGAGGGGCAAGTATGAACTCTGTTGGGGATGAGAGAGCTTGGGAAGTGAGTCAGTTGTTGTTCGCTGATGATACAGCGCTGGTGGCTGATTCATGTGAGAAACTGCAGAAGCTGGTGACTGAGTTTGGTAAAGTGTGTGAAAGAAGAAAGTTAAGAGTAAATGTGAATAAGAGCAAGGTTATTAGGTACAGTAGGGTTGAGGGTCAAGTCAATTGGGAGGTAAGTTTGAATGGAGAAAAACTGGAGGAAGTAAAGTGTTTTAGATATCTGGGAGTGGATCTGGCAGCGGATGAGACCATGGAAGCGGAAGTGGATCATAGGGTGGGGGAGGGGGCAAAAATCCTGGGAGCCTTGAAGAATGTGTGGAAGTCAAGAACATTATCTCGGAAAGCAAAAATGGGAATGTTTGAAGGAATAGTGGTTCCAACGATGTTGTATGGTTGCGAGGCATGGGCTATGGATAGAGTTGTGCGCAGGAGGATGGATGTGCTGGAAATGAGATGTTTGAGGACAATGTGTGGTGTGAGGTGGTTTGATCGAGTAAGTAACGTAAGGGTAAGAGAGATGTGTGGAAATAAAAAGAGCGTGGTTGAGAGAGCAGAAGAGGGTCTTTTGAAATGGTTTGGGCACATGGAGAGAATGAGTGAGGAAAGATTGACCAAGAGGATATATGTGTCGGAGGTGGAGGGAACGAGGAGAAGTGGGAGACCAAATTGGAGGTGGAAAGATGGAGTGAAAAAGATTTTGTGTGATCGGGGCCTGAACATGCAGGAGGGTGAAAGGAGGGCAAGGAATAGAGTAAATTGGATCGATGTGGTATACCAGGGTTGACGTGCTGTCAGTGGATTGAATCAGGGCATGTGAAGCGTCTGGGGTAAACCATGGAAAGCTGTGTAGGTATGTATATTTGCGTGTGTGGACGTATGTATATACATGTGTATGGGAGTGGGTTGGGCCATTTCTTTCGTCTGTTTCCTTGCGCTACCTCGCAAACGCGGGAGACAGCAACAAAGCAAAAAAAAAAAAAAATATATCAGTAACTGATAGCTTTATGATATATTGTTCATGATTATTTCAAGTATAGAAGTATTTTATTATCTCATCTTTCAGTTTTGATTCAAAATAATGTTTAGTGCTCTTAATGACCTTCAGTTAAGCTGTTAAATGAAGTCAGTTTTAAAATATTTTCTGTTCCTTTGTATCGTATTTTCTGAGTATGTATTGGGTACTGAGAACATTGATATATTTTCCATGATTATTTCAAATATAGAAGTTTTTAAAAATTTTATCTTTCAATTTTGAAAGAAAAAATTTTTGAGCTAAGAAATACCCTGAACAACAGTGTTACCTTCAGTTTTTGGCTTTTTTTCACAAAATAGATTTCCTTTAAAATCTCATTATTATAAGTATTTTTCATGCTGAATACAGTGGTGTTAGAATATCATGTAGTTGTCTTTATTTTATGACATTTAATTTTGGTGTTCAGTGAATTCAATTTTAAATATTTTTTGATCCTTTGTATCATATTTACTGGGCATGTATTGGTGACAGAGAGCATTATGATATATTTTCCGTGATTATTTCAAGTATGGAAGTGTTTGAATATGTTATCTTTCAATTTTAAAACAAGAAGTTTTTTGAGCAAAAAAATACCCTGAACTATTACCTTTAATTTTTGGCATTTTTCGTAGAAAAAAAGATTTTCCTTTAGAAACTCATTATAAGAAATATTTTTCGTGCTGAATTCATTCTAAATACAAATTTTTATTTTATTTATTTTGCTTTGTCGCTGTCTCCCGCGTTTGCGAGGTAGCACAAGGTAACAGACGAAAGAAATGGCCCAACCCACACCCATACACATGTTTATACATACACGTCCACACATGCAAATATACATACCCATACATCTCAATGTACACATATATATACACACACAGACTTTCTTTTCTTTTAAACTATTCGCCATTTCCCACGTTAGCGAGGTAGCATTAGGAACAGAGGACTGGGCCTTTTTTGGAATATCCTCACCTGGCCCCCTCTGTTCCTTCTTTTGGAAAATTTAAAAAAAAAGTTTTTTCAACTAAAAAATACCTTCAGTTTTTGGCTTTTTTTCACAAAATAGATTTCCTTTAAAAACTCATTATAAGAAGTATTTTTCATTCTGAATACAAATACGGTGTTGAAATAATGTTTAGTCCTCTTAATGACACTCATTTAAACTGTAAAATGAAGTCAATTTTAAAATATTTCTGTTCCTTTGTATCATATTTACTGAGAATATACTGGTAACTGATAGCTTTATGATATATTGTTCATGATTATTTCAGGTATAGAAGTGTTTGAATATCTCATCTTTCAATTTTGATACAAAAAGTTTTTTCAACTAAAAAATACCTTTCAGTTTTTGGTACTTTTCTCAGTAAAATAGATTTCCTTTAAAATCTCATTATTATAAGTATTTTTCATGCTGAATTCAAATCCGGTGTTAAAATAATGTTTAGTGCTCTTAATGACCTTCAGTTAAGCTGTTAAATGAAGTCAATTTTAAAATATTTCTGTTACTCTGCATCATATTTACTGAGAATATACTGGTAACTGATAGCTTTATGATATATTTTCCATGATTATTTCAAATATAGAAGTGTTTGAATATCTCATCTTTCAATTTTGAAACAAAAAATTTTCAGCTAAAAAAATACCTTCAGTTTTTGGCTTTTTTTCACAAAATAGATTTCCTTTAAAATCTCATTATTATAAGTATTTTTCATGCTGAATTCAAATCCGGTGTTAAAATAATGTTTAGTCCTCTTAATGACACTCATTTAAACTGTAAAATGAAGTCAATTTTAAAATATTTCTGTTACTCTGCATCATATTTACTGAGAATATACTGGTAACTGATAGCTTTATGATATATTTTCCATGATTATTTCAAATATAGAAGTGTTTGATTATCTTATCTTTCAATTTTGAAACAAAAAATTTTCAGCTAAAAAAATACCTTCAGTTTTTGGCTTTTTTTCACAAAATAGATTTCCTTTAAAAACTCATTATAAGAAGTATTTTTCATTCTGAATACAAATACGGTGTTGAAATAATGTTTAGTCCTCTTAATGACACTCATTTAAACTGTAAAATGAAGTCAATTTTAAAATATTTCTGTTACTCTGCATCATATTTACTGAGAATATACTGGTAACTGATAGCTTTATGATATATTTTTCATGATTTAAGTATAGAAGTGTTTGATTATCTTATCTTTCAATTTTGATACAAAAAGTTTTTTCAACTAAAAAATACCTTCAGTTTTTGGTACTTTTCTCAGTAAAATAGATTTCATTTAAAAACTCATTATAAGAAGTATTTTTCATTCTGAATACAAATACGGTGTTGAAATAATGTTTAGTCCTCTTAATGACCTTCAGTTAAGCTGTTAAATGAAGTCAATTTTAAAATATTTCTGTTCCTTTGTATTGTATTTTTTGAGCATTTGTTGGTAACTGATAGCATTATGATATATTTTTCATGATTTTTTCAAGTATAGAAGTGTTTGAATATCTTATCTTTAAATTTTGAAACAAAGTTTTTGGAGCTAAAAAGGACCCTTTATAAACTCATTATAAGAAGTATTTTTCATGCTGAATACAAATCTGGTGTTGAAATAACGTTTAATCCCCTTAATAACACTCAGTTAAACTGTTAAATGAAGTCAGTTTCGAAATATTTCTGTTCCTTTCCATCATATTTACTGAGTATGTATCGGTGATAGCATGATATAGTTTTATATAGTATGATAGCATTATATAGTTTTCATGAGTATTTTAGGTATAGAAGTGTTTGAATATCTCATGTTTCAATTTTAAAACAAAAGGTTTTTTAGCTAAAAAATACCGTGAACTATTACCTTCAATTTTTGGGAATTTTCTCAGAAAAATGAGATGAGATGTTTGAGGACAATATGTGGTGTGAGGTGGTTTGATCGAGTAAGTAATAATAAGGTAAGAGAGATGTGTGGAAATGAAAAGAGTGTGGTTGATAGAGCAGAAGAGGGTGTTTTGAAATGGTTTGGTCACATGGAAAGAATGAGTGAGGAAAGATTGACAAAGAGGATATATGGGTCAGAGGTGGAGGGAACGAGGAGAAGTGGGAGACCAAATTGGAGGTGGAAAGATGGAGTGAAAAAGATTTTGAGTGATCGGGGCTTGAACATGCAGGAGGGTGAAAGGCAGGCAAGGAATAGAGTGAATTGGAACAATGTGGTATACCGGGGTCGACGTGCTGTCAATGGATTGAACCAGGGCATGTGAAGCGTCTGGGGTAAACCATAGAAAGTTGTGTGGGGCCTGGAAGTGGAAAGGGAGCTGTGGTTTCGGTGCATTATTACATGACAGCTAAAGACAGTGTGAACAAATGGGGCTTTTGTTGTCTTTTCCTAGCGCTATCTCGCACACATGAGGGGGGAAGGGGTTGTTATTTCATGTGTGGCGAGGTGGCGATGGGAATGAATAAAGGCAGTGTGAATTATGTACATGTGTATATATGTATATGTCTGTGTGTGTATATATATGTATACATTGAGGTGTATAGGTATATATATTTGCGTGTGTGGATGTGTATGTATATACATGTGTATGTGGGTGGGTTGGGCCATTCTTTCGTCTGTATCCTTGTGCTACCTCGCAAACGCGGGAGACAGCGACAAAACAAAATAACTGTTTTGGGAATTTTCTCAGAAAAATATATTTTCTTTTTATTATTATTTTTTTTTTATTATACTTTGTCGCTGTCTCCCGCGTTTGCGAGGTAGCGCAAGGAAACAGACGAAAGAAATGGCCCAACCCCCCCCCCCCATACACATGTATATACATACGTCCACACACGCAAATATACATACCTACACAGCTTTCCATGGTTTACCCCAGACGCTTCACATGCCCTGCTTCAATCCACTGACAGCACGTCAACCCCGGTAAACCACATCGCTCCAATTCACTCTATTCCTTGCCCTCCTTTCACCCTCCTGCATGTTCAGGCCCCGATCACACAAAATCTTTTTCACTCCATCTTTCCACCTCCAATTTGGTCTCCCTCTTCTCCTTGTTCCCTCCACCTCCGACACATATATCCTCTTGGTCAATCTTTCCTCACTCATCCTCTCCATGTGCCCAAACCACTTCAAAACACCCTCTTCTGCTCTCTCAACCACGCTCTTTTTATTTCCACACATCTCTCTTACCCTTACGTTACTCACTCGATCAAACCACCTCACACCACACATTGTCCTCAAACATCTCATTTCCAGCACATCCATCCTCCTGCGCACAACTCTATCCATAGCCCACGCCTCGCAACCATACAACATTGTTGGAACCACTATTCCTTCAAACATACCCATTTTTGCTTTCCGAGATAATGTTCTCGACTTCCACACATTCTTCAAGGCCCCCAGGATTTTCGCCCCCTCCCCCACCCTATGATCCACTTCTGCTTCCATGGTTCCATCCGCTGCCAGATCCACTCCCAGATATCTAAAACACTTCACTTCCTCCAGTTTTTCTCCATTCAAACTCACCTCCCAATTGACTTGACCCTCAACCCTACTGTACCTAATAACCTTGCTCTTATTCACATTTACTCTTAACTTTCTTCTTCCACACACTTTTCCAAACTCAGTCACCAGCTTCTGCAGTTTCTCACATGAATCAGCCACCAGCGCTGTATCATCAGCGAACAACAACTGACTCACTTCCCAAGCTCTCTCATCCCCAACAGACTTCATACTTGCCCCTCTTTCCAAAACTCTTGCATTCACCTCCCTAACAACCCCATCCATAAACAAATTAAACAACCATGGAGACATCACACACCCCTGCCGCAAACCTACATTCACTGAGAACCAATCACTTTCCTCTCTTCCTACACGTACACATGCCTTACATCCTCGATAAAAACTTTTCACTGCTTCTAACAACTTTCCTCCCACACCATATATTCTTAATACCTTCCACAGAGCATCTCTATCAACTCTATCATATGCCTTCTCCAGATCCATAAATGCTACATACAAATCCATTTGCTTTTCTAAGTATTTCTCACATACATTCTTCAAAGCAAACACCTGATCCACACATCCTCTACCACTTCTGAAACCACACTGCTCTTCCCCAATCTGATGCTCTGTACATGCCTTCACCCTCTCAATCAGTACCCTCCCATATAATTTACCAGGAATACTCAACAAAGTTATACCTCTGTAATTTGAGCACTCACTCTTATCCCCTTTGCCTTTGTACAATGGCACTATGCACGCATTCCGCCAATCCTCAGGCACCTCACCATGAGTCATACATACATTAAATAACCTTACCAACCAGTCAACAATACAGTCACCCCCTTTTTTAATAAATTCCACTGCAATACCATCCAAACCCGCTGCCTTGCCGGCTTTCATCTTCCGCAAAGCTTTCACTACCTCTTCTCTGTTTACCAAATCATTTTCCCTAACCCTCTCACTTTGCACACCACCTCGACCAAAACACCCTATATCTGCCACTCTATCATCAAACACATTCAACAAACCTTCAAAATACTCACTCCATCTTCTCACATCACCACTACTTGTTATCACCTCCCCACTTGCGCCCTTCACCGAAGTTCCCATTTGCTCCCTTGTCTTACGCACTTTATTTACCTCCTTCCAGAACATCTTTTTATTCTCCCTAAAATTTAATGATACTCTCTCACCCCAACTCTCATTTGCCCTTTTTTTCACCTCTTGCACCTTTCTCTTGACCTCCTGTCTCTTTCTTTTATACATCTCCCACTCATTTGCATTTTTTCCCTGCAAAAATCGTCCAAATGCCTCTCTCTTCTCTTTCACTAATACTCTTACTTCTTCATCCCACCACTCACTACCCTTTCTAATCAACCCACCTCCCACTCTTCTCATGCCACAAGCATCTTTTGCGCAATCCATCACTGATTCCCTAAATACATCCCATTCCTCCCCCACTCCCCTTACTTCCATTGTTCTCACCTTTTTCCATTCTTTTTCCATTTCTTTTTAGAAACTTTTTTTTTTTTTTTTTTATTTTTTTTTATACTTTGTCGCTGTCTCCCGCGTTTGCGAGGTAGCGCAAGAAACAGACGAAAGAAATGGCCCAACCCCCACCCCATACACATGTATATACATACGTCCACACACGCAAATATACATACCTACACAGCTTTTCCTCCATTGGTTTACCCCGGGACGCTTCACATCCTTGATTCAATCAACTGACAGCACGCAACACCCTGTATACCAGTTTAAGAAACACAAAAAAAAAAAATAGTATAAAATATATAATAAAAAAAAAACATCGAGCAATTCACTCTATCTGCCCTCCTTTCACCCCTCCTGCATGTTCAGGCCCCGATCACACAAAATCTTTTTCACTCCATCTTTCCACCTCCAATTTGGTCTCCCACTTCTCCTCGTTCCCTCCACCTCGACACATATATCCTCTTGGTCAATCTTTCCTCACTCATCCTCTCCATGTGCCCAAACCATTTCAAAACACCCTCTTCTGCTCTCTCAACCACGCTCTTTTTATTTCCACACATCTCTCTTACCTTATTATTACTTACTCGATCAAACCACCTCACACCACACATTGTCCTCAAACATCTCATTTCCAGCACATCCATCCTCCTGCGCACAACTCTATCCATAGCCCCACGCCTCGCAACCATACAACATTGTTGGAACCACTATTCCTTCAAACATACCCATTTTTGCTTTCCGAGATAATGTTCTCGACTTCCACACATTTTTTCAAGGCTCCCAAAATTTTCGCCCCCTCCCCCACCCTATGATCCACTTCCGCTTCCATGGTTCCATCCGCTGAACAGATCCACTCCCAGATATCTAAAACACTTCACTTCCTCCAGTTTTTCTCCATTCAAACTCACCTCCCAATTGACTTGACCCTCAACCCTACTGTACCTAATAACCTGCTCTTATTCACATTTACTCTTAACTTTCTTCTTCCACACACTTTTCCAAACTCAGTCACCAGCTTCTGCAGTTTCTCACATGAATCAGCCACCAGCGCTGTATCATCAGCGAACAACAACTGACTCACTTCCCAAGCTCTCTCATCCCCAACAGACTTCATACTTACCCTCTTTCCAAAACTCTTGCATTTACCTCCCTAACAACCCCATCCATAAACAAATTAAACAACCATGGAGACATCACACACCCCTGCCGCAAACCTACATTCACTGAGAACCAATCACTTTCCTCTCTTCCTACACGTACACATCCTCGATAAAAACTTTTCACTGCTTCTAACAACTTGCCTCCACACCAAATATTCTTAATACCTTCCACAGAGCATCTCTATCAACTCTATCATATGCCTTCTCCAGATCCATAAATGCTACATACAAATCCATTTGCTTTTCTAAGTATTTCTCACATACATTCTTCAAAGCAAACACCTGATCCACACATCCTCTACCACTTCTGAAACCACACTGCTCTTCCCCAATCTGATGCTCTGTACATGCCTTCACCCTCTCAATCAGTACCCTCCCATATAATTTACCAGGAATACTCAACAAAGTTAACCTCTGTAATTTGAGCACTCACTCTTATCCCCTTTGCCTTTGTACAATGGCACTATGCACGCATTCCGCCAATCCTCAGGCACCTCACCATGAGTCATACATACATTAAATAACCTTACCAACCAGTCAACAATACAGTCACCCCTTTTTTAATAAATTCCACTGCAATACCATCCAAACCTGCTGCCTTGCCGGCTTTCATCTTCCGCAAAGCTTTCACTACCTCTTCTCTGTTTACAAATCATTTTCCCTAACCCTCTCAACTTTGCCACACCAACTCGACCCAAACAAACCTATATGTTGAATAACAATCTGTTGTTGAAAATGTTAGTCCTCTATACAACCTTCAATTAAGCTGTTACTTGAAGTCAATTTTAAAATGTTTTCTAATCCTTTGCATCATATTTACTGGGTATGCATCAGTAACTGAGAGCATTATGATATATTTTCCATGATTATTTCAAGTATAGAAGTGTTTGAATATCTCATCTTTCAATTTTGAAACAAAAGTTTTTTCAACTAAAAAATACCTTTCAGTTTTTGGTACTTTTCTCAGTAAAATAGATTTCCTTTAAAAACTCATTATAAGAAGTATTTTTCATGCTGAATTCAAATCCGGTGTTAAAATAATGTTTAGTCCTCTTAATGACACTCATTTAAACTGTAAAATGAAGTCAATTTTAAAATATTTCTGTTCCTTTGTATTGTATTTTTTGAGCATTTGTTGGTAACTGATAGCATTATGATATATTTTCCATGATTATTTCAAGTATAGAAGTGTTTGATTATCTTAACTTTCAATTTTGAAACAAAAAATTTTCAGCTAATAAATACCTATAAGTTTTTGGTACTTTTTTTCAGTAAAATAGATTTCCACTAAAAACTCATTATGATAAGTATTTTTCATGCTGAATTCAAATCCGGTGTTAAAATAATGTTTAGTGCTCTTAATGACCTTCAGTTAAGCTGTTAAATGAAGTCAATTTTAAATTATTTTCTATTCCTTTGTATCATATTTACTGAGTATGTATCAGGTAGTACTGACGCATTAGATATTATTTTCCATGATTATTTCAAGTATAGAAGTGTTTGGAAAATTACATCTTATGCATTTGTGAGTTATTTACCAAGCATTTCCTCATTCATGTACTTAGATGTTATTCACATATTTGCCAGCAGTTCTTCTGCTATGAAGCTGGATATTAGATTGTCAAATATATATTGTTTTATTTTTTTTTTTCTTTTTTCAGTACAAGTGGTTCACCAGCAGCAACAATTCAACCTGTCCTCTGTGCAGAAGTCTATTGTAGTGCATTTAAACTTGAAATATGATGTTACATACTGCAACTGTTCCTTATACTTTAAGTAGTCACATACTGTAACTCTTTCTTATGTTTCGGAGTTCTCATATTTAAGCTGAGAAGAATTATAAAATGAACTGAAAGGTTATATACTGTATAAACTTTAGCTTTCAGGAAGATAAAATTAAGGTACACTTGTCAAAGTAATGTGTCATATTTCATGTGCATTTTTTATAAAAATCAAATATATAAATTCATATTTTTTTATGTTTAATAATGAAGTTATTGTAATTCCAGCTTTAAAAAAAAAAAAAAGATTAATACCAGTAGCTATAGTGGATAGCAAAATAATTATCTCATAGTATCAGAAAGTAAATAGACAATAGAATGTATTTTTCATGTTAAAAACTATTCATGATGAAGGAGACAGAATAACTCCTGCAGTCCTCTTGCTTATTAGACCAATTGTGCCTAGTTACAAATGTTTTTGAAGTGTAAGTTGCAGAAGCTATTAATAAGTATATCTATATAAATTGCTTATGATTATACCACTTACAAGTAGGCCTTGCTCATCCAGTGTAGTCCTCCACACCCAATTGATGAATTTATTGATTCTTAAACGTAAATCCCATAGCAAACATAAACACAATTTGCCTTATACAGGGTTTTCAACGTTGTTAAACAAAGATAAAGTCTCTCTAAATAAATACATATTTGAAGAAATAACAGAAAATAAACATGTACATAAGTCTTCTCTCATTATGAACATTAATGAAATATTAAAATTATTGATTCACATAGAATCGTGAACAAAACAACTCTTTAGTGTGTGAAGAAGAAAGTTAAGAGTAAATGTGAATAAGAGCAAGGTTATTAGGTACAGTAGGGTTGAGGTCAAGTCAATTGGGAGGTGAGTTTGAATGGAGAAAAACTGGAGGAAGTGAGTGTTTTAGATATCTGGGAGTGGATCTGGCAGCGGATGGAACCATGGAAGCGGAAGTGGATCATAGGGTGGGGGAGGGGGCGAAAATTCTGGGAGCCTTGAAGAATGTGTGGAAGTCGAGAACATTATCTCGGAAAGCAAAAATGGGTATGTTTGAAGGAATAGTGGTTCCAACAATGTTGTTATGGTTGCGAGGCGTGGGCTATGGATAGAGTTGTGCGCAGGAGGATGGATGTGCTGGAAATGAGATGTTTGAGGACAATGTGTGGTGTGAGGTGGTTGATCGAGTAAGTAACGTAAGGGTAAGAGAGATGTGTGGAAATAAAAAGAGCGTGGTTTGAGAGAGCAGAAGAGGGTGTTTTGAAATGGTTTGGGCACATGGAGAGAATGAGTGAGGAAAGATTGACCAAGAGGATATATGTGTCGGAGGTGGAGGGAACGAGGAGAAGTGGGAGACCAAATTGGAGGTGGAAAGATGGAGTGAAAAAGATTTTGTGTGATCGGGGCCTGAACATGCAGGAGGGTGAAAGGAGGGCAAGGAATAGAGTAAATTGGATCGATGTGGTATACCAGGGTTGACGTGCTGTCAGTGGATTGAATCAGGGCATGTGAAGCGTCTGGGGTAAACCATGGAAAGCTGTTAGGTATGTATATTTGCGTGTGTGGACGTATGTATATACATGTGTATGGGGGTGGGTTGGGCCATTTCTTTCGTCTGTTTCCTTGCGCTACCTCGCAAACGCGGGAGACAGCAACAAAGCAAAAAAAAAAAAAAATATATCAGTAACTGATAGCTTTATGATATATAGTTCATGATTATTTCAAGTATAGAAGTATTTTATTATCTCATCTTTCAGTTTTGATTCAAAATAATGTTTAGTGCTCTTAATGACCTTCAGTTAAGCTGTTAAATGAAGTCAGTTTTAAAATATTTCTGTTCCTTTGTATTGTATTTTTTGAGCATTTGTTGGTAACTGATAGCATTATGATATATTTTCCATGATTATTTCAAATATAGAAGTGTTTGAAAATTTAATCTTTTAATTTTGAAAGAAAAAATTTTTTAGCTAAAAAATACCGTGAACTATTACCTTCAATTTTTGGGAATTTTCTCAGAAACATGAGATGAGATGTTTGAGACAATGTGTGGTGTGAGGTGGTTTGATCGAGTAAGTAACGTAAGGGTAAGAGAGATGTGTGGAATGAAAAGAGTGTGGTTGATAGAGCAGAAGAGGGTGTTTTGAAATGGTTTGGGCACATGGAGAGAATGAGTGAGGAAAGATTGACAAAGAGGATATATGTGTCGGAGGTGGAGGGAACGAGGAGAAGTGGGAGACCAAATTGGAGGTGGAAAGATGGAGTGAAAAAGATTTTGTGTGATCGGGGCCTGAACATGCAGGAGGGTGAAAGGAGGGCAAGGAATAGAGTGAATTGGAGCGATGTGGTATACCGGGGTTGACGTGCTGTCAGTGGATTGAATCAAGGCATGTGAAGCGTCTGGGGTAAACCATGGAAAGCTGTTAGGTATGTATATTTGCGTGTGTGGACGTATGTATATACATGTGTATGGGGGGGGTTGGGCCATTTCTTTCGTCTGTTTCCTTGCGCTACCTCGCAAACGCGGGAGACAGCAACAAAGCAAAAAAAAAAAAAATATATCAGTAACTGATAGCTTTATGATATATAGTTCATGATTATTTCAAATATAGAAGTGTTTGAATATCTCATCTTTCAATTTTGATACAAAAAGTTTTTTCAACTAAAAAATACCTTCAGTTTTTGGCTTTTTTTCACAAAATAGATTTCCTTTAAAAACTCATTATAAGAAGTATTTTTCATTCTGAATACAAATACGGTGTTGAAATAATGTTTAGTCCTCTTAATGACACTCATTTAAACTGTAAAATGAAGTCAATTTTAAAATGTTTTCTAATCCTTTGCATCATATTTACTGAGAATATACTGGTAACTGATAGCTTTATGATATATAGTTCATGATTATTTCAGGTATAGAAGTGTTTGATTATCTTATCTTTCAATTTTGAAACAAAAAATTTTCAGCTAAAAAAATACCTTCAGTTTTTGGCTTTTTTTCACAAAATAGATTTCCTTTAAAAACTCATTATAAGAAGTATTTTTCATTCTGAATACAAATACGGTGTTGAAATAATGTTTAGTCCTCTTAATGACACTCATTTAAACTGTAAAATGAAGTCAATTTTAAAATATTTCTGTTACTCTGCATCATATTTACTGAGAATATACTGGTAACTGATAGCTTTATGATATATTTTCCATGATTATTTCAGGTATAGAAGTGTTTGATTATCTTATCTTTCAATTTTGAAACAAAAAATTTTCAGCTAAAAAAATACCTTCAGTTTTTGGTACTTTTCTCAGTAAAATAGATTTCATTTAAAAACTCATTATAAGAAGTATTTTTCATGCTGAATTCAAATCCGGTGTTAAAATAATGTTTAGTCCTCTTAATGACACTCATTTAAACTGTAAAATGAAGTCAATTTTAAATTATTTTCTATTCCTTTGTATCATATTTACTGAGAATATACTGGTAACTGATAGCTTTATGATATATTTTTCATGATTTTTTCAAGTATAGAAGTGTTTGAATATCTCATCTTTCAATTTTGATACAAAAAGTTTTTTCAACTAAAAAATACCTTTCAGTTTTTGGTACTTTTCTCAGTAAAATAGATTTCCTTTAAAATCTCATTATTATAAGTATTTTTCATGCTGAATTCAAATCCGGTGTTAAAATAATGTTTAGTCCTCTTAATGACACTCATTTAAACTGTAAAATGAAGTCAATTTTAAAATATTTCTGTTACTCTGCATCATATTTACTGAGAATATACTGGTAACTGATAGCTTTATGATATATTTTCCATGATTATTTCAGGTATAGAAGTGTTTGAATATCTCATCTTTCAATTTTGAAACAAAAAATTTTCAGCTAAAAAAATACCTTCAGTTTTTGGCTTTTTTTCACAAAATAGATTTCCTTTAAAAACTCATTATAAGAAGTATTTTTCATTCTGAATACAAATACGGTGTTGAAATAATGTTTAGTCCTCTTAATGACACTCATTTAAACTGTAAAATGAAGTCAATTTTAAAATATTTCTGTTACTCTGCATCATATTTACTGAGAATATACTGGTAACTGATAGCTTTATGATATATTTTTCATGATTAAAGTATAGAAGTGTTTTTGATATTGGGAGTGGATCTGGCAGCGGATGGAACCATGGAAGCGGAAGTGGATCATAGGGTGGGGGAGGGGGCGAAAATTCTGGGAGCCTTGAAGAATGTGTGGAAGTCGAGAACATTATCTCGGAAAGCAAAAATGGGTATGTTTGAAGGAATAGTGGTTCCAACAATGTTGTATGGTTGCGAGGCTGTGGGCTATGGATAGAGTTGTGCGCAGGAGGATGGATGTGCTGGAAATGAGATGTTTGAGGACAATGTGTGGTGTGAGGTGGTTTGATCGAGTAAGTAACGTAAGGGTAAGAGAGATGTGTGGAAATAAAAAGAGCGTGGTTTGAGAGAGCAGAAGAGGGTGTTTTGAAATGGTTTGGGCACATGGAGAGAATGAGTGAGGAAAGATTGACAAAGAGGATATATGTGTCGGAGGTGGAGGGAACGAGGAGAAGAGGGAGACCAAATTGGAGGTGGAAAGATGGAGTGAAAAAGATTTTGTGTGATCGGGGCCTGAACATGCAGGAGGGTGAAAGGAGGGCAAGGAATAGAGTGAATTGGAGCGATGTGGTATACCGGGGTTGACGTGCTGTCAGTGGATTGAATCAAGGCATGTGAAGCGTCTGGGGTAAACCATGGAAAGCTGTTAGGTATGTATATTTGCGTGTGTGGATGTGTATGTATATACATGTGTATGGGGGTGGGTTGGGCCATTTCTTTCGTCTGTTTCCTTGCGCTACCTCGCAAACGCGGGAGACAGCAACAAAGCAAAAAAAAAAAAAATATATTTTGTCAGCATGATTCATGTGAGAAACTGCAGAAGCTGGTGACTGAGTTTGGTAAAGTGTGTGAAGAAGAAAGTTAAGAGTAAATGTGAATAAGAGCAAGGTTATTAGGTACAGTAGGGTTGAGGTCAAGTCAATTGGGAGGTGAGTTTGAATGGAGAAAAACTGGAGGAAGTGAAGTGTTTTAGATATCTGGGAGTGGATCTGGCAGCGGATGGAACCATGGAAGCGGAAGTGGATCATAGGGTGGGGGAGGGGGCGAAAATTCTGGGAGCCTTGAAGAATGTGTGGAAGTCGAGAACATTATCTCGGAAAGCAAAAATGGGTATGTTTGAAGGAATAGTGGTTCCAACAATGTTGTTATGGTTGCGAGGCGTGGGCTATGGATAGAGTTGTGCGCAGGAGGATGGATGTGCTGGAAATGAGATGTTTGAGGACAATGTGTGGTGTGAGGTGGTTTGATCGATGTGAGTAACGTAAGGGTAAGAGAGATGTGTGGAATGAAAAGAGTGTGGTTGATAGAGCAGAAGAGGGTGTTTTGAAATGGTTTGGGCACATGGAGAGAATGAGTGAGGAAAGATTGACCAAGAGGATATATGTGTCGGAGGTGGAGGGAACGAGGAGAAGAGGGAGACCAAATTGGAGGTGGAAAGATGGAGTGAAAAAGATTTTGTGTGATCGGGGCCTGAACATGCAGGAGGGTGAAAGGAGGGCAAGGAATAGAGTGAATTGGAGCGATGTGGTATACCGGGGTTGACGTGCTGTCAGTGGATTGAATCAAGGCATGTGAAGCGTCTGGGGTAAACCATGGAAAGCTGTTAGGTATGTATATTTGCGTGTGTGGACGTATGTATATACATGTGTATGGAGTGGGTTGGGCCATTTCTTTCGTCTGTTTCCTTGCGCTACCTCGCAAACGCGGGAGACAGCAACAAAGCAAAAAAAAAAAAAAAAAAATATATTTTGTCAGCATGATTCATGTGAGAAACTGCAGAAGCTGGTGACTGAGTTTGGTAAAGTGTGTGAAGAAGAAAGTTAAGAGTAAATGTGAATAAGAGCAAGGTTATTAGGTACAGTAGGGTTGAGGGTCAAGTCAATTGGGAGGTGAGTTTGAATGGAGAAAAACTGGAGGAAGTGAAGTGTTTTAGATATCTGGGAGTGGATCTGGCAGCGGATGGAACCATGGAAGCGGAAGTGGATCATAGGGTGGGGGAGGGGGCGAAAATTCTGGGAGCCTTGAAGAATGTGTGGAAGTCGAGAACATTATCTCGGAAAGCAAAAATGGGTATGTTTGAAGGAATAGTGGTTCCAACAATGTTGTTATGGTTGCGAGGCGTGGGCTATGGATAGAGTTGTGCGCAGGAGGATGGATGTGCTGGAAATGAGATGTTTGAGGACAATGTGTGGTGTGAGGTGGTTTGATCGAGTAAGTAACGTAAGGGTAAGAGAGATGTGTGGAAATAAAAAGAGCGTGGTTTGAGAGAGCAGAAGAGGGTGTTTTGAAATGGTTTGGGCACATGGAGAGAATGAGTGAGGAAAGATTGACCAAGAGGATATATGTGTCGGAGGTGGAGGGAACGAGGAGAAGAGGGAGACCAAATTGGAGGTGGAAAGATGGAGTGAAAAAGATTTTGTGTGATCGGGGCCTGAACATGCAGGAGGGTGAAAGGAGGGCAAGGAATAGAGTGAATTGGAGCGATGTGGTATACCGGGGTTGACGTGCTGTCAGTGGATTGAATCAAGGCATGTGAAGCGTCTGGGGTAAACCATGGAAAGCTGTTAGGTATGTATATTTGCGTGTGTGGACGTATGTATATACATGTGTATGGGGGGGGTTGGGCCATTTCTTTCGTCTGTTTCCTTGCGCTACCTCGCAAACGCGGGAGACAGCAACAAAGCAAAAAAAAAAAAAAAATATATTTTGTCAGCATGATTCATGTGAGAAACTGCAGAAGCTGGTGACTGAGTTTGGTAAAGTGTGTGAAGAAGAAAGTTAAGAGTAAATGTGAATAAGAGCAAGGTTATTAGGTACAGTAGGGTTGAGGTCAAGTCAATTGGGAGGTGAGTTTGAATGGAGAAAAACTGGAGGAAGTGAAGTGTTTTAGATATCTGGGAGTGGATCTGGCAGCGGATGGAACCATGGAAGCGGAAGTGGATCATAGGGTGGGGGAGGGGGCGAAAATTCTGGGAGCCTTGAAGAATGTGTGGAAGTCGAGAACATTATCTCGGAAAGCAAAAATGGGTATGTTTGAAGGAATAGTGGTTCCAACAATGTTGTTATGGTTGCGAGGCGTGGGCTATGGATAGAGTTGTGCGCAGGAGGATGGATGTGCTGGAAATGAGATGTTTGAGACAATGTGTGGTGTGAGGTGGTTTGATCGAGTAAGTAACGTAAGGGTAAGAGAGATGTGTGGAAAATGAAAAGAGTGTGGTTGATAGAGCAGAAGAGGGTGTTTTGAAATGGTTTGGGCACATGGAGAGAATGAGTGAGGAAAGATTGACAAAGAGGATATATGTGTCGGAGGTGGAGGGAACGAGGAGAAGAGGGAGACCAAATTGGAGGTGGAAAGATGGAGTGAAAAAGTTTTTATCGAGGATGTAAGGCATGTGTACGTGTAGGAAGAGAGGAAAGTGATTGGTTCTCAGTGAATGTAGGTTTGCGGCAGGGGTGTGTGATGTCTCCATGGTTGTTTAATTTGTTTATGGATGGGGTTTTTTAGGGGAGGTGAATGCAAGAAGTTTTGGAAAGAGGGGCAAGTATGAACTCTGTTGTGGATGAGAGAGCTTGGGAAGTGAGTCAGTTGTTGTTCGCTGATGATACAGCGCTGGTGGCTGATTCATGTGAGAAACTGCAGAAGCTGGTGACTGAGTTTGGTAAAGTGTGTGAAGAAGAAAGTTAAGAGTAAATGTGAATAAGAGCAAGGTTATTAGGTACAGTAGGGTTGAGGTCAAGTCAATTGGGAGGTGAGTTTGAATGGAGAAAAACTGGAGGAAGTGAAGTGTTTTAGATATCTGGGAGTGGATCTGGCAGCGGATGGAACCATGGAAGCGTAAGTGATCATAGGGTGGGGGAGGGGGCGAAAATTCTGGGAGCCTTGAAGAATGTGTGGAAGTCGAGAACATTATCTCGGAAAGCAAAAATGGGTATGTTTGAAGGAATAGTGGTTCCAACAATGTTGTTATGGTTGCGAGGCGTGGGCTATGGATAGAGTTGTGCGCAGGAGGATGGATGTGCTGGAAATGAGATGTTTGAGACAATGTGTGGTGTGAGGTGGTTTGATCGAGTAAGTAACGTAAGGGTAAGAGAGATGTGTGGAAATAAAAAGAGCGTGGTTTGAGAGAGCAGAAGAGGGTGTTTTGAAATGGTTTGGGCACATGGAGAGAATGAGTGAGGAAAGATTGACAAAGAGGATATATGTGTCGGAGGTGGAGGGAACGAGGAGAAGAGGGAGACCAAATTGGAGGTGGAAAGATGGAGTGAAAAAGATTTTGTGTGATCGGGGCCTGAACATGCAGGAGGGTGAAAGGAGGGCAAGGAATAGAGTGAATTGGAGCGATGTGGTATACCGGGGTTGACGTGCTGTCAGTGGATTGAATCAAGGCATGTGAAGCGTCTGGGGTAAACCATGGAAAGCTGTTAGGTATGTATATTTGCGTGTGTGGACGTATGTATATACATGTGTATGGGGGGGGTTGGGCCATTTCTTTCGTCTGTTTCCTTGCGCTACCTCGCAAACGCGGGAGACAGCAACAAAGCAAAAAAAAAAAAAATATATCAGTAACTGATAGCTTTATGATATATAGTTCATGATTATTTCAAATATAGAAGTGTTTGAATATCTCATCTTTCAATTTTGATACAAAAAGTTTTTTCAACTAAAAAATACCTTCAGTTTTTGGCTTTTTTTCACAAAATAGATTTCCTTTAAAAACTCATTATAAGAAGTATTTTTCATTCTGAATACAAATACGGTGTTGAAATAATGTTTAGTCCTCTTAATGACCTTCAGTTAAGCTGTTAAATGAAGTCAATTTTAAAATATTTCAGTTACTCTGCATCATATTTACTGAGAATATACTGGTAACTGATAGCTTTATGATATATTTTCCATGATTATTTCAGGTATAGAAGTGTTTGAATATCTCATCTTTCAATTTTGATACAAAAAGTTTTTTCAACTAAAAAATACCTTCAGTTTTTGGCTTTTTTTCACAAAATAGATTTCCTTTAAAAACTCATTATAAGAAGTATTTTTCATGCTGAATTCAAATCCGGTGTTAAAATAATGTTTAGTCCTCTTAATGACACTCATTTAAACTGTAAAATGAAGTCAATTTTAAAATATTTCTGTTACTCTGCATCATATTTACTGAGAATATACTGGTAACTGATAGCTTTATGATATATTTTTCATGATTTTTTCAAGTATAGAAGTGTTTGAATATCTCATCTTTCAATTTTGAAACAAAAAATTTTCAGCTAAAAAAATACCTTCAGTTTTTGGCTTTTTTTCACAAAATAGATTTCCTTTAAAATCTCATTATTATAAGTATTTTTCATGCTGAATTCAAATCCGGTGTTAAAATAATGTTTAGTCCTCTTAATGACACTCATTTAAACTGTAAAATGAAGTCAATTTTAAGATATTTTTTGCTCCTTTGCATCATATTTACTGAGAATATACTGGTAACTGATAGCTTTATGATATATTTTCCATGATTATTTCAAGTATAGAAGTGTTTGAATATCTCATCTTTCAATTTTGATACAAAAAGTTTTTTCAACTAAAAAATACCTTTCAGTTTTTGGTACTTTTCTCAGTAAAATAGATTTCATTTAAAAACTCATTATAAGAAGTATTTTTCATTCTGAATACAAATATGGTGTTTAAATAACATTTAGTCCTCTGAATGACACTCAATTAAACTGTTAAATGGAGTCAATTTTAAAATATTTCTGTTACTCTGCATCATATTTACTGAGAATATACTGGTAACTGATAGCTTTATGATATATTTTTCATGATTTAAGTATAGAAGTGTTTGATTATCTTATCTTTCAATTTTGAAACAAAAGTTTTTTCAACAAAAAAATCCCATTCAATTTTTGGTACTTTTCTCAGTAAAATAGATTTCATTTAAAAACTCATTATAAGAAGTATTTTTCATGCTGAATTCAAATCTGGCATGAAAATAATGTTTAGTCCTCTTAATGATCTTCAATTAAGCTGTTAAATGAAATTTTTGAAAATGTTTCTGTTCCTTTGTATTGTATTTTTTGAGCATTTGTTGGTAACTGATAGCATTATGATATATTTTTCATGATTTTTTCAAGTATAGAAGTGTTTGAATATCTTATCTTTAAATTTTGAAACAAAGTTTTTGGAGCTAAAAAGGACCCTTTATAAACTCATTATAAGAAGTATTTTTCATGCTGAATACAAATCTGGTGTTGAAATAACGTTTAATCCCCTTAATAACACTCAGTTAAACTGTTAAATGAAGTCAGTTTCGAAATATTTCTGTTCCTTTCCATCATATTTACTGAGTATGTATCGGTGATAGCATTATATAGTTTTATATAGTATGATAGCATTATATAGTTTTCATGAGTATTTTAGGTATAGAAGTGTTTGAATATCTCATGTTTCAATTTTAAAACAAAAGGTTTTTTTAGCTAAAAAATACCGTGAACTATTACCTTCAATTTTTGGGAATTTTCTCAGAAAAATGAGATGAGATGTTTGAGGACAATATGTTTTGTGAGGTGGTTTGATCGAGTAAGTAATAATAAAGTAAGAGAGATGTGTGGAAATGAAAAGAGTGTGGTTGATAGAGCAGAAGAGGGTGTTTTGAAATGGTTTGGTCACATGGAAAGAATGAGTGAGGAAAGATTGACAAAGAGGATATATGTGTCAGAGGTGGAGGGAACGAGGAGAAGTGGGAGACCAAATTGGAGGTGGAAAGATGGAGTGAAAAAGATTTTGAGTGATCGGGGCCTGAACATGCAGGAGGGTGAAAGGCAGGCAAGGAATAGAGTGAATTGGAACAATGTGGTATACTGGGGTCGACGTGCTGTCAATGGATTGAACCAGGGTATGTGAAGCGTCTGGGGTAAACCATAGAAAGTTGTGTGGGGCCTGGATGTGGAAAGGGAGCTGTGGTTTCGGTGCATTATTACATGACAGCTAAAGACTGAGTGTGAACAAATGGGGCTTTTGTTGTCTTTTCCTAGCGCTATCTCGCACACATGAGGGGGGGAAGGGGTTGTTATTTCATGTGTGGCGAGGTGGCGATGGGAATGAATAAAGGCAGTGTGAATTATGTACATGTGTATATATGTATATGTCTGTGTGTGTATATATATGTATACATTGAGGTGTATAGGTATGTATATTTGCGTGTGTGGATGTGTATGTATATACATGTGTATGTGGGTGGGTTGGGCCATTCTTTCATCTGTATCCTTGTGCTACCTCGCAAACGCGGGAGACAGCGACAAAACAAAATAACTATTTTGGGAATTTTCTCAGAAAAATATATTTTCTTTTTATTATTATTTTTTTTTTTTTATACTTTGTCGCTGTCTCCCGCGTATTGCGAGGTAGCGCAAGGAAACAGACGAAAGAAATGGCCCAACCCCCCCCCATACACATGTACATACACACGTCCACACACACAAATATACATACCTACACAGCTTTCCATGGTTTACCCCGGACGCTTCACATGCCTTGATTCAATCCACTGACAGCACGTCAACCCCTGTATACCACATCGCTCCAATTCACTCTATTCCTTGCCCTCCTTTCACCCTCCTGCATGTTCAGGCCCCGATCACACAAAATCTTTTTCACTCCATCTTTCCACCTCCAATTTGGTCTCCCTCTTCTCCTCGTTCCCTCCACCTCCGACACATATATCCTCTTGGTCAATCTTTCCTCACTCATTCTCTCCATGTGCCCAAACCATTTTAAAACACTCTCTTCTGCTCTCTCAACCACGCTCTTTTTATTTCCACACCTCTCTCTTACCCTTACGTTACTTACTCGGTCAAACCACCTCACACCACACATTGTCCTCAAACATCTCATTTCCAGCACATCCATCCTCCTGCGCACAACTCTATCCATAGCCCACGCCTCGCAACCATACAACATTGTTGGAACTACTATTCCTTCAAACATACCCATTTTTGCTTTCCGGGATAATGTTCTCGACTTCCACACATTTTTCAAGGCTCCCAAAATTTTCGCCCCCTCCCCCACCCTATGATCCACTTCCGCTTCCATGGTTCCATCCGCTGACAGATCCACTCCCAGATATCTAAAACACTTCACTTCCTCCAGTTTTTCACCATTCAAACTCACCTCCCAATTGACTTGACCCTCAGCCCTACTGTACCTAATAACCTTGCTCTTATTCACATTTACTCTTAACTTTCTTCTTCCACACACTTTACCAAACTCCGTCACCAGCTTCTGCAGTTTCTCACATGAATCCGCCACCAGCGCTGTATCATCAGCGAACAACAACTGACTCACTTCCCAAGCTCTCTCATCCCCAACAGACTTCATACTTGCCCCTCTTTCCAAGACTCTTGCATTTACCTCCCTAACAACCCCATCCATAAACAAATTAAACAACCATGGAGACATCACACACCCCTGCCGCAAACCTACATTCACTGAGAACCAATCACTTTCCTCTCTTCCTACACGTACACATGCCTTACATCCTCGATAAAAACTTTTCACTGCTTCTAACAACTTGCCTCCCACACCAAATATTCTTAATACCTTCCACAGAGCATCTCTATCAACTCTATCATATGCCTTCTCCAGATCCATAAATGCTACATACAAATCCATTTGCTTTTCTAAGTATTTCTCACATACATTCTTCAAAGCAAACACCTGATCCACACATCCTCTACCACTTCTGAAACCACATTGCTCTTCCCCAATCTGATGCTCTGTACATGCCTTCACCCTCTCAATCAATACCCTCCCATATAATTTACCAGGAATACTCAACAAACTTATACCTCTGTAATTTGAG
The DNA here is from genome assembly GCF_036320965.1 of Panulirus ornatus. NCBI lineage: Eukaryota > Metazoa > Arthropoda > Malacostraca > Decapoda > Palinuridae > Panulirus > Panulirus ornatus. Next base: position 3,467,513 of record NC_092240.1, read on the forward strand.
CACTCACTCTTATCCCCTTTGCCTTTGTACAATGGCACTATGCACGCATTCCGCCAATCCTCAGGCACCTCACCATGAGTCATACATACATTAAATAACCTTACCAACCAGTCAACAATACAGTCACCCCCTTTTTTAATAAATTCCACTGCAATACCATCCAAACCTGCTGCCTTGCCGGCTTTCATCTTCCGCAAAGCTTTTACTACCTCTTCTCTGTTTACCAAATCATTTTCCCTAACCCTCTCACTTTGCACACCACCTCGACCCAAACACCCTATATGTTGAATACAAATCTGGTGTTGAAATATTGTTTAGTCCTCTTTACAACCTTCAATTAAGCTGTTACTTGAAGTCAATTTTAAAATGTTTTCTAATCCTTTGCATCATATTTACTGGGTATGCATCAGTAACTGAGAGCATTATGATATATGTTAAATGATTATTTCAAGTATAGAAGTGTTTGAATATCTCATGTTTCAATCTTGAAACAAATAGTTTTTTTGACTTGAAAAATTCCCTGAACCATTACCTTCAGTTTTTGGTATTTGTCTCAGAAAAATAGATTTCCTCTCAAAACTCATTATAAGAAGAGTTTTTCCTGCTGAATACAAATCTGGTGATAAAATAACATTTAGTCATCTTTATGGCATTCAATTAAGCTGTTAAATTAAGTCATTTTTAAAATGTTTTTGATCTTTGCATCGTATTTACTGAATATATAATGGTAACTGAGAGCAGTATGATATATATTCCATGATTATTTCAAGTATAGAAGTGTTTGATTATCTTAACTTTCAATTTTGAAACAAAAAATTTTCAGCTAAAAAATACCTATAAGTTTTTGGTACTTTTTTTCAGTAAAATAGATTTCCACTAAAAACTCATTATGATAAGTATTTTTCATGCTGAATTCAAATCCGGTGTTAAAATAATGTTTAGTCCTCTTAATGACCTTCAGTTAAGCTGTTAAATGAAGTCAATTTTAAATTATTTTCTATTCCTTTGTATCATATTTACTGAGTATGTATCAGGTAGTACTGAGAGCATTATGATATATTTTCCATGATTATTTCAAGTATAGAAGTGTTTGGAAAATTACATCTTATGCATTTGTGAGTTATTTACCAAGCATTTCCTCATTCATGTACTTAGATGTTATTCACATATTTGCCAGCAGTTCTTCTGCTATGAAGCTGGATATTAGATTGTCAAATATATTGTTATTTTTTTCTTTTTTCAGTACAAGTGGTTCACCAGCAGCAACAATTCAACCTGTCCTCTGTGCAGAAGTCTATTTTAGTGCATTTAAACTTGAAATATGATGTTACATACTGCAACTGTTCCTTATGCTTTAAGTAGTCACATACTGTAACTCTTTCTTATGTTTCGGAGTTCTCATATTTAAGGCTGAGAAGAATTATAAAATGAACTGAAAGGTTATATACTGTATAAACTTTAGCTTTCAGGAAGATAAAATTAAGGTAAACTTGTCAGAAGTAATGTGTCATATTTCATGTGCTTTATACAATGCTAATATATAAATTCATATTTTTTTTATGTTTATATTAGTTATTGTAATTCCAGCTTTAAAAAAAAAAAAGATTAATGACCAGTAGCTATGAGTGGATAGAAAAATATTATCTCATAGTATCAGAAAGTAAATAGACAATAGAAATGGTATTTTCATGTTGTAAAAACTATACATTGATGAAGGAGACAGGAATAACTCCTGCAGTCCTCTTGCTTATTAGACCAATTGTGCCTTTACAAATGTTTTTGAAGTGTAAGTTGCAGAAGCTATTAATAAGTATATCTATATAAATTGCTTATGATTATACCACTTACAAGTAGGCCTTGCTCATCTAGTGTAGTCCTCCACACCCAATTGATGAATTTATTGGATCTGTAAAGCGGTAAATCCCATAGCAAACATAAACACAATTTGCCTTATACAGGGTTTTCAACGTTGTTAAACAAAGATAAAGTCTCTCTAAATAAATACATATTTGAAGAAATAACAGAAAATAAACAGTGTACATAAGTTTCTTCTCATTATGGACATTATGAAATATTAAAATTTTGATTGCACAGAATGTGAACAAAACAACTACTTTAGTGTGTGAAAGAAGAAAGTTAAGAGTAAATGTGAATAAGAGCAAGGTTATTAGGTACAGTAGGGTTGAGGGTCAAGTCAATTGGGAGGTGAGTTTGAATGGAGAAAAACTGGAGGAAGTGAAGTGTTTTAGATATCTGGGAGTGGATCTGGCAGCGGATGGAACCATGGAAGCGGAAGTGGATCATAGGGTGGGGGAGGGGGCGAAAATTCTGGGAGCCTTGAAGAATGTGTGGAAGTCGAGAACATTATCTCGGAAAGCAAAAATGGGTATTTTTGAAGGAATAGTGGTTCCAACAATGTTGTATGGTTGCGAGGCGTGGGCTATGGATAGAGTTGTGCGCAGGAGGATGGATGTGCTGGAAATGAGATGTTTGAGGACAATGTGTGGTGTGAGATGGTTTGATCGAGTAAGTAACGTACGGGTAAGAGAGATGTGTGGAAATAAAAAGAGCGTGGTTGAGAGAGCAGAAGAGGGTGTTTTGAAATGGTTCGGGCACATGGAGAGAATGAGTGAGGAAAGATTGACCAAGAGAATATATGTGTCGGAGGTGGAGGGAACGAGGAGAAGAGGGAGACCAAATTGGAGGTGGAAAGATGGAGTGAAAAAGATTTTGTGTGATCGGGGCCTGAACATGCAGGAGGGTGAAAGGAGGGCAAGGAATAGAGTGAATTGGAGCGATGTGGTATACCGGGGTTGACGTGCTGTCAGTGGATTGAATCAAGGCATGTGAAGCGTCTGGGGTAAACCATGGAAAGCTGTGTAGGTATGTATATTTGCGTGTGTGGACGTATGTATATACATGTGTATGGGGGTGGGTTGGGCCATTTCTTTCGTTTGTTTCCTTGCGCTACCTCGCAAACGCGGGAGACAGCGGCAAAAAAAAAAAAAAAAAAAAAAAAAAAAAAAAAAAGAAATATAAATCACACTGTTGATAACGTAGGTGGTAGGCTTGAGTCTGAATCAGCTAGGGCGTCAGTTTCCGTCTGCCTCCCCATCTAGCAGTTGTGCCCCCAAGATTTTGTCACTCTGCTCTGCATTATAACAACTCATTATAACAGTATGTTATAGACACCTATCCAGGATTTTTCTGCAGAACTCTCTGCCTGATGCACTGAAAGGTGAAATACACATCTGTATTACCAGCATAAATGAAATAGTGACCACACCTTACCCTCAACTACATGGGTAAGTATGGCTGGTAAACAAAATATTGCATCATCTGCTGGTTGTTCCTTTGGTACTAGTTCATCAGCCATTTCTCCAGTTTTACCTAAAATAAGCAATGTTTCAATAACATTGTAGTAAAAATTTTTTTTCTTTTTTTTTTGCTTTGTCGCTGTCTCCCGCGTTTGCGGGGTAGCACAAGGAAACAGACAAAAGAAATGGCCCAACTCACCCCCATACACATGTATATACATACACGTCCACACCCGCAAATATACATACCTACACAGCTTTCCATGGTTTACCCCAGACGCTTCACATGCCCTGATTCAATCCACTGACAGCACGTCAACCCCGGTATACAACATCAATCCAATTCACTCTATTCCTTGCCCTCCTTTCACCCTCCTGCATGTTCAGGCCCCGATCACACAAAATCTTTTTCACTCCATCTTTCCACCTCCAATTTGGTCTCCCACTTCTCCTCGTTCCCTCCACCTCCAACACATATATCCTCTTGGTCAATCTTTCCTCACTCATTCTCTCCATGTGCCCAAACCATTTCAAAACACCCTCTTCTGCTCTCTCAACCACGCTCTTTTTATTTCCACACATCTCTCTTACCCTTACATTACTTACTCAATCAAACCACCTCACACCACACATTGTCCTCAAACATCTCATTTCCAGTGCATCCACCCTCCTGCGCACAACTCTTTCCATAGCCCATGCCTCGCAACCATACAACATTGTTGGAACCACTATTCCTTCAAACATAGCCATTTTTGCTTTCGGAGATAATGTTCTCGACTTCCACACATTCTTCAAGGCTCCCAGGATTTTCGCCCCCTCCCCCACCCTATGATCTGCTTCCGCTTCCATGGTTCCATCCGCTGCCAGATCCACTCCCAGATATCTAAAACACTTTACTTCCTCCAGTTTTTCTCCATTCAAACTTACCTCCCAATTGACTTGACCCTCAACACTATTGTACCTAATAACCTTGCTCTTATTCACATTTACTCTTAAATTTCTTCTTTCACACACTTTACCAAACTCAGTCACCAGCTTCTGCAGTTTCTCACATGAATCAGCCACCAGCGCTGTATCATCAGCGAACAACAACTGACTCACTTCCCAAGCTCTCTCATCCCCAACAGACTGCATACTTACCCCTCTTTCCAAAACTCTTGCATTCACCTCCCTAACAACCCCATCCATAAACAAATTAAACAACCATGGAGACATCACACACCCCTGCCGCAAACCTACATTCACTGAGAACCAATCACTTTCCTCTCTTCCTACACGTACACATGCCTTACATCCTCGATAAAAACTTTTCACTGCTTCTAACAACTTGCCTCCCACACCATATATTCTTAGTACCTTCCACAGAGCATCTCTATCAACTCTATCATATGCCTTCTCCAGATCCATAAATGCTACATACAAATCCATTTGCTTTTCTAAGTATTTCTCACATACATTCTTCAAAGGAAACACCTGATCCACACATCCTCTACCACTTCTGAAACCACACTGCTCTTCCCCAGTCTGATGCTCTGTACATGCCTTCACCCTCTCAATCAATACCCTCCCATATAATTTACCAGGAATACTCAACAATCTTATACCTCTGTAATTTGAGCACTCACTCTTATCCCCTTTGCCTTTGTACAATGGCACTAAGCAAGCATTCTGCCAATCCTCAGGCACCTCATCATGAATCATACATACATTAAATAACCTTACCAACCAGTCAACAATACAGTCACCCCCTTTTTTAATAAATTCCACTGCAATACCATCCAAACCTACTGCCTTGCCGGCTTTCATCTTCTGTAAAGCTTTTACTACCTCTTCTCTGTTTACCAAATCATTTTCCCTAACCCTCTCACTTTACACACCACCTCGACCAAAACACCCTATAACTGCCACTCTTATCATCTAACACATTCAACAAATCTTCAAAATACTCACTCCATCTCCTTCTCACATCACCACTACTTGTTATCACCTCCCCATTAGCCCCCTTCACTGAAGTTCCCATTTGCTCCCTTGTCTTACGCACTTTATTTACCTCCTTCCAGAGCATCTTTTTATTCTCCCTAAAATTTAATGATACTCTCTCACCCCAACTCTCATTTGCCCTCTTTTTCACCTCTTGCACCTTTCTCTTGACCTCCTGCCTCTTTGTTTTATACATCTCCCACTCATTTGCATTTTTTCCCTGCAAAAATCGTCCAAATGCCTCTCTCTTCTCTTTCACTAATAATCTTACTTCATCCCATCACTCACTACCCTTTCTAATCAACCCACCTCCCACGCTTCTCATGCCACAAGCATCTTTTGCGCAAGCCATCACTGCTTCCCTAAATACATCCCATTCCTCCCCCACTCCCCTTACCTCCTTTGTTCTCACCTTTTTCCATTCTGTACTCAGTCTCTCCTGGTACTTCCTCACACAAGTCTCCTTCCCAAGCTCACTTACTCACGTGTCGTAGAAGGCGACTAGAGGGGACAGGAGCGGGGGGCCAGAAATCCTCCCCTCCTTGTATTTTAACTTTCTGAAATGGGAAACAGAAGAAGGAGTCACGTGGGGAGTGCCCATCTTCCTCGAAGGCTCAGATTGGGGTGTCTAAATTTGTGTGGATGTAACCAAGATGTGAAAAAAGGAGAGATAGGTAGTATGTTTGAGGAAAGGAACCTGGATGTTTTGGCTCTGAGTGAAACAAAGCTCAAGGGTAAAGGGGAAGAGTGGTTTGGGAATGTCTTGGGAGTAAAGTCAGGGGTTAGTGAGAGGACAAGAGCAGGGAAGGAGTAGCACTACTCCTGAAACAGGAGTTGTGGGAGTATGTGATAGAATGTAAGAAAGTAAATTCCAGATTAATATGGGTAAAACTGAAAGTGGATGGAGAGAGATGGGTGATTATTGGTGCATATGTACCTGGGCATGAGAAGAAAGATCATGAGAGGCAAGTGTTTTCGGAGCAGCTGAATGAGTGTGTTAGTGGTTTTGATGCACAAGACCGGGTTATAGTGATGGGTGATTTGAATGCAAAGGTGAGTAATGTGGCAGTTGAGGGAATAATTGGTATACATGGGGTGTTCAGTGTTGTAAATGGAAATGGTGAAGAGCTTGTAGATTTATGTGCTGAAAAAGGACTGGTGATTGGGAATACCTGGTTTAAAAAGCGAAATATACATAAGTATACGTATGTAAGTAGGAGAGATGGCCAGAGAGTGTTATTGGATTACGTGTTAATTGACAGGCACGCGAAAGAAAGACTTTTGGATGTTAATGTGCTGAGAGGTGCAACTGGAGGGATGTCTGATCATTATCTTGTGGAGGCGAAGGTGAAGATTTGTATGGGTTTTCAGAAAAGAAGAGAGAAAAAATTATTGCTAAGCTTTTGAAAATAGATGTATGCAAAGTTTTGTCAGTAATATCATAGCCACTTCATTTAACACATTTCCAATGCAATACTGTACATGTTAAATCACACATCAGTCATCATACACACTGTCTGAGGAGCAGTGAGTCCCATCTCCGCTACCCCCTAAGGAACGTAGCTTCCCCAAAAGGAACACTATTTCCTCCCTGGCTATGGGCCTGTTGTTTTCCCGAAGTACAGTTCTCCATTAAGAACTCAAATAAGTAATGTTTCAAAAATTGCACACTGATCAAGTAGACAGGCAATAACATTGCAATAAAGTTATCAGTAAGCTTTTAAAGGGAAACATATGCTATGTTTTGTCAACAATGCCATAACCACTTCATTCACCACATTACTCACACAGTATGATACTCATTAAGTCACACATTAATCATCACCCACTCACTGTCTGCAGAGCAGTGCATGCCACCTTTACTACCTGCCAAGGAACACAGCTTCCCTAAAGGAACTCTTGATTCCTCCCCACCCACAAGCCTGCTGTTTTTTTCTGAAGTACAGTTCTTTAGTAAAATTATCAATAAGCTTTTGAAGATAAATGTAGGCTATATTTTGTCAGCATGATTCATGTGAGAAACTGCAGAAGCTGGTGACTGAGTTTGGTAAAGTGTGTGGAAGAAGAAAGTTAAGAGTAAATGTGAATAAGAGCAAGGTTATTAGGTACAGTAGGGTTGAGGGTCAAGTCAATTGGGAGGTGAGTTTGAATGGAGAAAAACTGGAGGAAGTGAAGTGTTTTAGATATCTGGGAGTGGATCTGGCAGCGGATGGAACCATGGAAGCGGAAGTGGATCATAGGGTGGGGGAGGGGGCGAAAATTCTGGGGGCCTTGAAGAATGTGTGGAAGTCGAGAACATTATCTCGGAAAGCAAAAATGGGTATGTTTGAAGGAATAGTGGTTCCAACAATGTTGTATGGTTGCGAGGCGTGGGCTATGGATAGAGTTGTGCGCAGGAGGATGGATGTGCTGGAAATGAGATGTTTGAGGACAATGTGTGGTGTGAGGTGGTTTGATCGAGTGAGTAACGTAAGGGTAAGAGAGATGTGTGGAAATAAAAAGAGCATGGTTGAGAGAGCAGAAGAGGGTGTTTTGAAGTGGTTTGGGCACATGGAGAGAATGAGTGAGGAAAGATTGACCAAGAGGATATATGTGTCGGAGGTGGAGGGAACGAGGAGAAGAGGGAGACCAAATTGGAGGTAGAAAGATGGAGTGAAAAAGATTTTGTGTGATCGGGGCCTGAACATGCAGGAGGGTGAAAGGAGGGCAAGGAATAGAGTGAATTGGAGCGATGTGGTATACCGGGGTTGACGTGCTGTCAGTGGATTGAATCAAGGCATGTGAAGCGTCTGGGGTAAACCATGGAAAGCTGTGTAGGTATGTATATTTGCGTGTGTGGACGTATGTATATACATGTGTATGGGGGGGGTTGGGCCATTTCTTTCGTCTGTTTCCTTGCGCTACCTCGCAAACGCGGGAGACAGCGACAAAGTATAATAAAAAAAAAATATATTTTGTCAGCAATACCACAACCACTTCACTCACCAGATATTAACTTATACATAAGCCATCACACAGTCACTGTCTGTGGAGCGGTGCGCTCCATCTCCACTACCTACCAAGGAACCAGGTTTCCCCAAAAGGAACACTGCTTCCAATGCATGTAAGCAATGTTTCAATAACACAGCAATATTATGATTGAGCTTTTGAAGAAACACATACACTATGCTTTGTCATGTTTCATCACAATACTAATACATTGTGGTGCATGTTAACAAACGCATAAGACATCATACACACACTGCAGAATGGTGCACACCACCTTTGCTACCCACCAAGGAAGACTGCATCCTCCAGGGAACACTGTTTGCCTAAAGGAATACTGCATCCTTTGTTGCTACAGACCTGCTGATTTCCTGAAGTACAGGTCTTCATGAATTACTGAAATTGGCAATATTTCCTCCTAAAGTAGGTGGAAGTAGTTGATAGGAACATTAGATAGCCTGCCTCTGAAAACTGTGCTAGAGTTGCTGTCTACGAGTTGCTGTCTACCAGTGGCCTGTCAACGGTTAAGCACTAAAGGCTCAGAAGCGACACTGGAGTTCAACAATTATGGAGACTCTTGTGCAGTGGCCACTCATTCCAGGGTGTTCCCATAGGGAATAGGCATCAGAAATACAGATAGATGGATGAAATAGCAGAAGTTAGTGACTGAGTTTGGAAAATGGTGAGAAAAGAGAAAGTTGATAGTAACTGAATAAAAGCAAGGTCATTATGTTCAGTAGTGTTAAGGGACAAGTTAGTCAGGATGTGCTTTGAATGAAGAAAAGTTAGAGGAAGTGAAGTGTTTTAGGCATCTGAGAGTAGACTTAGCAGCAAATATAACCATGGGAGTGGAAGTGAGTCATGGGGGGGGGGGGGTTGAAGGTTCTGGGAACAATGAAAAATGTGTGGAATGAGAAAAATGGGTATATTTAAAGTATAAGTGGTTCCAACAATATTATATGGTTGTGCAGCATGGACTATAGACAGGGTTGTATGGAGGAGGGTGGATGTGTTGGAATTAAAAGTCTGAGGACAATATGTGGTGTGAGGTGGTTTGATGGAGTAAGTAATGAAAGGGTAATAGAGATGTGTGGAAATAAAAAAAAGTGTTGGTTGAGAGAGCAGAGGAGTGTGTTGAAATGGCTTGGACATATGGAGAGAATGAATGAAGAAAGGTTGACAAGGAGGGTATCTGTGCCAGAGGTGGAGGTAATAAGGAGAAGCAGGAAAGCCAACTGGAGGAGGAAGGATGGAGTGAAAAAGATTTTGAGCAATTGAGACCTGAACATACAAGAGGGTGAGAGGTGTGCAAGGAATAGAGTGAATTGAAACAATGTAGTATACTGAGGTTGACATGCTGTCAATGGACTGAACCAGGGCATGTGGCACATCTTGGGTAAACCATGGAAAGGTCTGTGGGGCCTGGATGTGGATAGGGAGCTGAGGTTTCGGTGCATTACACATAGCAGCTAAAGACTGAGTGTGAACGAATGTGGCCTTTTTTTGTCTGTTTTCCTGGTGCAACCCCACTGGCATAGGGGATGGTGATGCTGTTTCCTGCTGGGTGGGGTGGCACCAAGAATGGATGCAGGCAAGTATGAATATGTAAGTTTATATATGCATATGTCTGTATGTGTATGTATATGTGTGTGTATATGTTGATATGTATATGTACATGCATGCATAGTGCCATTGTACAGAGAAAAGGAGATGAAGGTGAGTGTTCAAATTACAGAGGTATAAGTTTGTTGAGGATTCATGGGAAATTATACAGGAGGGTATTGATTGAGAGGGTGAAGGCATGTATAGAGCATCAGATTGGGGAAGAGCAGTGTGGTTTCAGAAGTGGTAGAGGATGTGTGGATCAGGTGTTTGCTTTGAAGAATGTATGTGAGAAATACTTAGAAAAACAGATGGATTCGCATGTAGGATTTATGGATCTGGAGAAGGCATATGATAGAGTTGATAGAGATGCTCTGTGGAAGGTATTAAAAGTATATTGTGTGGGAGGTAAGTTGCTAGAAGCAGTGAAAAGTTTTTATCAAGGATGTAAGGCATGTGTACGAGTAGAAAGAGAGGAAAGTGATTGGTTCCCAGTGAATGTCGGTTTGCGGAAGGGGTGCGTGATGTCTCCATGGTTGCTTAATTTGTTTACGGATGGGGTTGTTAGGAAGGTGAATGCAAGAGTTTTGGAAAGAGGGGCAAGTATACAGTCTGTTGTGGATGAGAGGGCTTGGGAAGTGAGTCAGTTGTTCGCGGATGATACATCACTGGTGGCTGATTCAGGTGAGAAACTGCAGAAGCTGGTGACTGAGTTTGGTAAAGCGTGTGAAAGAAGAAAGCTGAGAGTAAATGTGAATAAGAGCTAGGTTATTAGGTTCAGTGGGGTTGAGGGACAAGTCAATTGGGAGGTAAGTTTGAATGGAGAAAAACTGGAGGAAGTAAAGTGTTTTAGATATCTGGGAGTGGATTTAGCAGTTGATGGAACCATGGAAGTGGAAGTGAGTCACAGGTGGGGGAGGGGGCAAAGGTTCTGGGAGTGTTGAAGAATGTGTGGAAGGTGAGAATGTTATCTCAGAGAGCAAAAATGGGTATGTTTGAAGGAACAGTGGTTCCAACAATGTTATATGGTTGTCAGGCATGGGCTATAGATGAGTTGTGTGGAGGAGGGTGGATGTGCTGCAAATGAGATGTTTTAGGACAATATGTGTGGTAATAAAAAGATTGTGACTGAGAGAGCAGAAGAGGGTGTATTGAAATGGTTTGGTCACATGGAGAGAATGAGTGAGGAAAGATTGACAAAGAGGATATATGTATCAGAGGTGGAGGGAACAAGGAGAAGTGGGAGACCAAATTGGAGGTGGAAGGATGAAGTGAAAAAGACTTTGAGCGATCAGGCCTGAACATACAGGAGGGTGAAAGATGTGCAAGGAATAGAGTGAATTGGAATGATGTGGTATACAGGGGTGGGGTCAATGTGCTGTCAATAGATTGAACCAGGGCATGTGAAGCATCTGGGGTAAACCATGGAAAGTGTGTGTGTGTGTGTGTGTGTAATTTTTATTTAACATGTAATTTTTCTATACATGCGGCACGACTTGTTTCACAGAGACTGTGCCTCATCACATGCAAACAATTCAGAAAGTTTTTTAAATCCTACACCACCACAAAAATTCCATCTATGCCTTTCTTGACAAAACAATGGTCTGACTGTTAAAGGGAAAGTCAGGGGTGCCATTTTGTTAAAGGGGGCTGTGTGGAGGGAGTTAGCTTGAGTAACAAGATGTGTGTTTGACTAGTTTTCTTGTGTTATCATTTTTAGATAATTCTTTCATAATGACTTGGTTGATAACAGGATGTTCTTGAAAATTGCCTCTGGGCAAATTAAAGCTCTTGGTATTAGCAATCAAGACAGATTCAATGATGTTACAGGTAGCAATGTAATTGTCTGGTTGAAGGTTGTAAACTTCTAAACTACTACATCAGTTAGTCGACGGTTAACACGTCATCTTCAAAAGGGTGGCCTAAACTACATAAGCAACACCAGCATAACGTGAATGTCACTCGTCAGCATCTAATTGAAAAATGATAATACTGAAACACTGCCACAATCTTACAAGACTGCAGTTAACAGAAGCCACGTATATTAGAGAATATAATAACTCAATCATCAAAATACAGGAAAAGCTAGGACTCTACAATGATTCTTTACCGCATCCCAGTTGACCCAAATGACTTTACTCTCTCCTTCCACCAAACTCTCCCAGATGTTGTGTCCTCAAGTAAACCCCCAAAGCACTGACCAGTACTGACCACAGTGGCACTTATGAACTCCAAGGGACATGGTCCACCAATCAACATATTACTTAAGTCAACAATTTCAGATGCAACATTTTGAGATGTGATTCCAAACTTACTTGTTCTTTATATTCTGTTGTATCATTTATAAGCAATTTGACTGTAGATGGGCAGTGTTCATATGCCTGAAATGTCAAATGCATTTCAAAAGTAAAGTGAAAATGAATATATTACTTTTACTTCTCACTTTAACTGATGAAGCAAAATGTGTAGCGAGGAAAATTAAAAAAAAAGATTAACTGAAAGATAGTGTTAAATATGCATTGGTCTCGACAAATATGGCCCTAAAGATTATACTCTGCCTCCTCACAATATTATATACATATATGCTGTTGATATTTTTATCACAATCAAAGGAAATTAAATTTGCAAGGTCTGGTTATTACACATTGCTTTGTTGAGGGTTGATCGACATGGATTTTATTCTAAAATCATAATTATCTGTAGTGTTGTGATACAGAAGCAACACATCATCTAATACATGCAATGCACTCGGACTTGCTCTCATATGGTCCTCATTAAAAAGCCTTATTTGACCGCTAATGTGTCACATAATAGTATGGGTAAATCTCCAAAGTAAATACAATAAAAACTAACCATATTAAGCATATAAGAAAATATACGCTGAGATGGTTAATGATATTAACATCGTTATTTTGTCAAATTGGCCTAGAAAGTTGTATGGGAGCGTTGTGAACGAGAGGGTGAATGCACAGACTGACCAGCGAGGATTAGAGGTGGTAGAGGATGTACGGATGCTTTGTAGAATATTTCTGGGAAATACTCAGAGAAACAGAAGGTTTTGTTTGTGGAATTTATGGATCTAGAGAAGATTAATAGAGATCCCTTCTGGAAGGCCTTGCGAATATATGGTGTGGGAGGAAAGGCGCCTGTACGAGTAGGAAGAGAGGAGAGAGAGTGGTTCCAAGTGAAGGTTGGTCTGCAGCAGAGGGGTGTGGTGTCACCATGGCTGTTTAATTTGTTTATGAATGGGGTGGCATCAATAGGTCAAAGGTCACTTTACCGACTACGTTGCAATAGTAAATCGAACTTTGAAACGAGAACTATTTGTTCATCATTGTTTACTGTCCTTTGAGTTATCTTTGATTAACGTTGAGGTAGGATAGTGTTTGGAAGCGAATACCTTTGGTTGGGAGTTGGGTAAAGTTATTTGGTCTGACTTTATTTAATGTAACGCTTTATTTAATGTTACACTGAGTGAGTTGGTGCAATTAGAATTAATCTATCCTCACCTGAAATATTTGCATGTCCTGATATTTGCAAAAACTTTTTGTATTATAAAAGTCGACTGATCAAGTGATATTGAAAAATAGTTGACAAATTATCGTTCGATCCACGTAAGTCTGCAACTAAACCATTGCGTAATAATGATAAAAACTTTATTTTTTATTAGCTTAAGTTCAAGCTTAGCTTCCGCAGAGTAAATTGTGACTACAAATGATAATTTTACCAATAGCAGCACAGAAAATATATGTAGATAATTATACCCAACGTGGTCCTCATTATAGATTCAAAATTACTAATGACAGAAAATGACAATGAGAGAGTAGGAAAATATAAACGAGCAAAATACAATATAAAATGATTTCAATCTCATTGAAATATAGTATCTAAGAGCCGAGCACCGTTGCTAGCATCAATATGGATAATTTGTCAACTATTTTTCAATATCACTTGATCAGTCGACTTTTATAATATGTAGATAATTATACCCAACGTGGTCCTCATTATAGATTCAAAATTACTAATGACAGAAAATGACAATGAGAGAGTAGGAAAATATAAACGAGCAAAATACAATATAAAATTATTTCAATCTCATTGAAATATAGTATCTAAGAGCCGAGCACCGTTGCTAGCATCAATATGGAGGACGTAAAACAATGCAAATAAGATGACCAGCACCAAACGTATTCCAAAAATATGATTTTTTTTTTTTTTGCTTTTGAAAAGAATGTCTTCTGCTGATCATGTGCAGAGCAGACAAAAGAGAATTACAAAATTCCAGAGAGGTCACAGAGTACTTCGATGTAGCGTAAGTACATATTTCATATATTCATGACATAACTGAATATTGTAGAAGATAAGCGAAAGGAAGTGTCAGTATCCAACAATAAATTACATTCTTCAGTAATCTCATATGGGTCATATTAAAACTTTCTTTAGTTCTCAAATTAACAATCTTATGAGTATTATTTTTTCATCATTCTAATCTATTCATATAAATCTATGATATATATATTTATCCGTTTCCATCTTTTTCTCAAGAAATGTAAAATCTTATCCATTTGATCCCTGGTCTTTACTTCCACCACAACAACAATAATGACGAGTGACAAAACAAGTGACTAATTATCAGCTCAAGTTTTACCCTGGAAATAGTAGGTTTATATACATTAAGATATGTTTCTGTGTCAGTTTGTATCAACTTTGCAGCATTTTCATCTGGTGCATCATGAAGTATGGTAACAGGATTTGTATTGATGGAGCTATACAACCAGATTTCTACGATTTGTAGAAATTCCTGGTTTAGTGTCGTCAGTGATATAGTTCTCGAATATATGACTTTGTTTGACAGTGGTAGTATAGTAGGAGAATTATCAGTTTAGGTCCGCCACTCGAGAAGGTTTGCATAGACCCTTCCCTCTCCTATTAGCCAAAATTTTGAGTCGTAATATGCTTACATTAATTTTTTTCTGCTGATGTGGACCACATAGAAATCCTGCTTGTGAGGAAGAAAGGCAGCGGCACGACTGGCTGCTTGCTTTGTCATCCGTTTGTTGACATAAGTTTGTATTTCTGCAGTACAGCCATGGGTGTGACTGGTATATTTCGTTTAGACTGTTGAATGTTAAAGTAAGTCATGACTGCGAGAGAGGCAAGGTTTTTGTGGGTTTTGCTAATTTTTTCAGATGTAAGAACTTTTTATATGAGTGTCCCCATATATTACCAGATGTACATAACCCTCACAACCATTGCCTTGTCTCTGTATCATTCAGTAGAATGCAGTGCTTATCATCATTCAGTAGAATATGATGGTACAAATTACGCTTTCAAAGGTACCTTCGATGTTAGGGTAAACTGAACTTTTACCTTGATTTGATTCACCTGTATTGAGTAAGGTGTTTGTAGTAAGGGTTGAAGGTCAGTGAATATGTGTGATTTATTAAGATAATAGCTTGTGAAACATTTTAATGAATCATCATTACTTGAGAAACTTGGAGGCCAGATGCTTCTACACTTACTGAAAATTTTTCTAGGGTGGTCATGGCAGTAGATGGAACTATGGGGGCTGAGTGAATAAGAAGATGAGTCGTAATTGTCAGAAATATTGTGTTCAGTTTTAGTCACCCTACCTAAAAATGACAGACTAAGTGGAAAGAGTACAGCTTTGAGCTACCAAGATGCCTCCCGGACTGAGAAACAAATCATTTGAGATGAGATTAAACAACTTGAATTTATTTAGCTCAAGAAAGAGAAGGTTAAGAGGTAATCCAGTACAAGTATTCACATGATCAGAGGTTTTGATAATCTTGATCTATCAAATTACCTGAAACTTGATTTGCCTGATTATATTCGTGGTGATGGATACAAACTCTTGGGCAAATGATTTACCTTGAATGATGCAAAGTATTTTCTCCTTAACAGGATTGTTATCAATTGGCGGAATGATTTGCCCAGTAAAGTGGTACAAAGCAGTACTATAGATACACTGAAGAATAGGCTTGACAAGGAGTTTGCCTCAAGTCCATGACTTATTATTTGTGCCTCCTTAGTCAGAAGGAAGATGCAGTTTAATCTATATTTATTGCCTGTTTGTCTTCTAACTTTTACTGCACTGTTCTGTGAGTTTCTGGTATCTTCCACAATCACAAATATCCTCACAATGACCCAATGGTCTGTAGCTGCTTGAATTCATTTTATTATTATTATTATTATTATTATTATTATTATTATTATTATTATTGTTATTATTATTATTATTATTATCATTATTGTTGTTGTTGTTGTTATTATTGTTATATATATATAATTTTTTCTTTTTCTTTTTATTATACTTTGTCGCTGCCTCCTGCATTAGCGAGGTAGCATAAGGAAACAGGCAAAAGAATGGCCCAACCCATCCACATACACATGTATATACATACACGTCCACACGCACATATACATACCTATACATTTCAACATACTCAGATGTATACATACACAGACACATACATATATATACACATGTACATATTCATACATGCTGCCTTTATCCCTTCCCACCGCCACCCCACCCCACATAAAATGGCACCTCCCCTCCCCCCACATGCACGCGAGGTAGTGCTACGAAAAGACAACAAAGGCCACATTCGTTCACACTCAAGTCTCTAGCTGTCATGTGTAATGCAACGAAACCACAGCTCCCTTTCCATATCCAGGTCCCACAAAACTTTCCATGGTTTATCCCAGACACTTCACATGCCCTGGTTCAATCCATTGACAGCACATTCACCATGGTATACCACATCGTTTCAATTCACTCTATTCCTTGCATGCCTTTCACCCTCCTGTATGTTCAAGCCCTGATCAACCAAAATCTTTTTCACTCCATCCTTCCACCTCCAATTTGGTCTCCCACTTCTCCTCGTTCCCTCCACCTCTGACACATATATCCTCTTTGTCAATCTTTCCTCACTCATTCTCTCCACATGACCAAACCATTTCATTACACCCTCTTCTGCTCTCTCAATCACACTTTTCTTTACCACACATTTCTCTTACCCTTTCATTACTTACTCGATCAAACCTCCTCACACCACATATTGTCGTCAAACATCTCATTTCCAACACATCCACCCTCCACCGCACAACCCTACCTATAGCCCATGCCTCACAATCATATAACATTGTTGGAACCACTATTCCTTCAAACATACCCTTTTTTGCTCTCGGACGTAATGTTCTCACCTTCCACTCATTCTTCAACTCTCCCAGAACCTTCGCTCCCTCCCCCACCCTGTGATTCACTTCTGCTTCCATGGTTCCATCCACTGCCAAATCCACTCCCAGATATCTAAAACACTTCACTTCCTCCAGTTTTTCTTTATCCCTAGTGAACCTAATAATCTTGCTGTTATTCACATTTACTCTCAGCTTTCTTTTTTCACTTTCTTTACCAAACTCAGTCACCAACTTCTGAAGTTTCTCACCAGAATCAGCCACCAGCGCTGTATCATCTGTAAACAACAACTGACTCATTTCCCAAGTCCTCTCATCCACAACTGACTGCATACTTGCCCCACTCTCCAAAACTGTTGCGTTCACCTCCCTAACAAACCCATCCATAAACAAATTAAACATCCATAAAGACATTACGCACCCCTTCCACAAACCGACATTCACTGGGAGCCAATCACTTTCCTCTCTTCCTACTCATACACATGCCTTACATCCTCAATAAAAGCTTTTCACTGCTTCTAGCAATTTATCTCCCACATCAAATATTCTTATCATTATTATTATTATTATTATTATTATTATTATTATTATTATTATTATTATTGTTATCATTATTACACAACCGATGACCCTTTTACAGGGTTCCAGCAGCTTCAGTGCTGGACGACATGCAGAAGATGGACTCATTTGAAACATGAAGGTCTTCAACAAGACTACATTATTCCTATCTTTCCAGGATGGTACTGTCTAGTAACCAATTGCACATGGAGTTATGTAGCTTAGAAAACATGAGCAAGCCATTATGGACATGGATAAGACTTCTGATGTACCTTTAAGGGGCAGTGAATAAGATGATTTTTGACCTTATGTAACTGAGTATACATGCTTTAGAAATAATAGTTCCTAAAAGACTTTTATTTGTTCTTTCAGATTTATGATGGCTGGAGGCTTTAGGTACAAGATATGGGACCCACCACTCATCATATCGCAAATAATTACTATGCAGGTACAATATACATGATGTTATAGTGATTTTGGGTCACCCCATGGTGGGTATTAAATCAGTATCATATCCCTTAATAGAAAGTGTCATAGAAAGTGGAACATTGTTTTGGTATGCTCTTCTATCAGCTTTCTTTCTAACAGTTATAGTTACGTACCACCCCATTCTTGAAGCAACTGAATTGAAATTTTTAAAGGATGTTACTGTTGGTCAGGTGTGCATGACTGTATCACTGTGGAAGTAATTGACTGAAAGTGGGGTTTATCTTGCTATTTGACATGGATTGTTAAAAGATAAGAATAGAATGAATAGACAGAAACATGACAGCTGAAGTAGGTAGTGATGATGAAGGTGAATTGAGAAGGCAGTGGATAGGGAAGTTAGTGAATGTGACCAAATAGAAATGGATCAAGAAGATTATGAAGAAACACAAAAGATTTTTTTTGAATATTGAAAGAAGTGAGAAGTGAAGAAAAAGTTGTTTCAAAGAAGAAAATTGAACAACAAAGAGAAAGAAGGAGAAACAAAGTCAGTTGAGAAAAAAAAAAAAAAGGCAAACACTACCTCAGAAGATGTGAATCTAAAATTGTGTGCAGCTATGAACATTTTCTTGTATGCAGGTAGTTATACTACAGTGGAAGCTACCAAACAAAAGTATGGAAAAGAATGATATATGATCTCAGACATCCAGCAGTATGCAGATGTTTGGGTAATGTTTGTAGATGTAGCATCCTCTAGGAATTATGGGAATAGGTAAGGGAAATGAATTATGAGAAACTCAAGGCCAAGAAATTGTTTGAAAATTGCATTGCAATGAGTGGAGAAAGTCAGATTGATGTAAATGAAATGAAAGTTGAAAATGAGTTAGAGATGCAACCAAAGATATGAATGAAATAATGAAAATAGAATGAAAATAATGGAAGATAAGTAAATTAATTATTCCATAAATCAAATATTTGCCATCCTAAATTACTTGTAACACAGTGCACTGAATACAAAAAGAAATTTTAAGCAGGAGGATTAAAGAAAACAGCAGAAAGCCTGGAAAAGTTAGATATGAGAGGTGATAGTGTATGTGAATTCGCAAAGCTTGATAACTGAGAACTCACGACTGAAGACTGAATAGTTTGATTGCCAACCTGTGGGTAACAGTGCAGTTCTTACTGATGTGATGGACAAAACACATTGAAAGAATACACAAGAAACAGATGTAGTGTGATACAGAAACTTTTGAGTTGATAGAGTAAATGCTAAACAAGGAACAGTGTTAATATATGTGCATAGTAAATCCAAAGGAATTTATATGATAAAGATAACCCACAAGCGATATAAACTAATTGCAGTGAATACCTCAACTATAAACACAGAAACATAGTAACATACTGACTACCCAAAATTATGTGAAAAGAATTTTATGTAATTTAATTAAGGAAAAGAGATACTGAAAAGTTAGAATGACTTTGAACTGATAGTAATATGGTCTGGGAAACTTTTTTTTATCTTTTTTTTCTTTTTTTTTTTTTGCTTTGTCGCTGTCTCCCGCGTTTGCGAGGTAGCGCAAGGAAACAGACGAAAGAAATGGCCCACCCACCCCCATACACACGTATATACATACGTCCACACACGCAAATATACATACCTACACAGCTTTCCATGGTTTACTCCAGACGCTTCACATGCCCTGATTCAATCCACTGACAGCACATCAACCCCGGTATACCACATTGATCCAATTCACTCTATTCCTTGCCCTCCTTTCACCCTCCTGCATGTTCAGGCCCCGATCACACAAAATCTTTTTCACTCCATCTTTCCACCTCCAATTTGGTCTCCCACTTCTCCTCGTTCCCTCCACCATCGACACATATATCCTCTTGGTCAATCTTTCCTCACTCATTCTCTCCATGTGCCCAAACCATTTCAAAACACCCTCTTCTGCTCTTTCAACCATGCTCTTTTTATTTCCACACATCTCTCTCACCCTTACGTTACTTACTCGATCAAACCACCTCACACCACACATTGTCCTCAAACATCTCATTTCCAGCACATCCATCCTCCTGCGCACAACTCTATCCATAGCCCACGCCTCGCAACCATACAACATTGTTGGAACCACTATTCCTTCAAACATACCCATTTTTGCTTTCCGAGATAATGTTCTCGACTTCCACACATTCTTCAAGGCCCCCAGAATTTTCACCCCCTCCCCCACCCTATGATCCACTTCCGCTTCCATGGTTCCAACCGCTGCCAGATCCACTCCCAGATATCTAAAACACTTTACTTCCTCCAGTTTTTCTCCATTCAAACTTACCTCCCAATTGACTTGACCCTCAACCCTACTGTACCTAATAACCTTGCTCTTATTCACATTTACTCTTAACTTTCTTCTTTCACACACTTTACCAAACTCAGTCACTATTGAACGGAAAAAGTGAGGAGCAGATTGAGCTATACAGTAAAATATGGAAGAACTGCATTAGGTACAGCAATTCAAAAAAATGATGACTATGCAAGACATTAAATTTCATGCAGGTAAACTTCCTGTGTACTAGAGTCATTTTGACAATGTAGCACCCTTTAAAGACAGTGACAGAAATAAAAACAAGCATGTCATGTCATCATAAATGTAACTAATACTTGATATGGTGGTAGTGGTGGATATACCCAGTGTGTTAGGATGTTGATATTAGGGTCAGTTGTGTTTGGTGGTTGTTTTGTTTATAGTTAGTTTGTGTGTGTGTTGGGGTGGGCAAAGGTTGGTGGGTCCAGGTAGTGTTTGTGTTGGGGTGAGCAAGGCTGGTGGGTCCAGGTAGTGTTTGTGTTGGCGTGGTCAAGGCTGGTGGGTCCAGGTATTGTTTGTGTTGGCATGGGCAAGGCTTGTGGGTCCAGGTAGTGTTTGTCTTGTGGTGGGCAAGGCTGGTGGTTCTAGGTAGTGTTTGTGTTGGGATGGGCAAGGCTGATGGGTCCAGGTAGTGTTTGTGTTTGGGTGGGCAAGGTTGTTGGGTCCAGGTAGTGTTTGTCTTGGGATGGGCAAGGATGGTGGGTCCAGGTAGTGTTTGTGTTGGGGTAGGCAAGGCTGATGGGTCCAGGTTGTGTTTGTGTTGGGATGGGCAAGGCTGGTGAGTCCTGTGTCCAGGTGGATGGTATGTGAAGGAATATCCCCCAGGGAGTCATGCACCCCAGCATCCTCAGGTTTGCCAGCACCACAGATCCTTTCTCCTCAGCACCACCCGGGCAGCAGTCATGCACTAGATGGACTTGATGTTTGGTCATCTACCTGTGTTTCCTCTGCTTGGCCATCACCTGGGTCATGAGTCATGCGGCTCAGCACCCTTGTACTAACTTAGCTCATCCACCTCCTTTGCTTTCTTCCATCTGCATCAATGCATACTACTTCCTACTTCAGTCTTATATAGCAAGAGTAGAGTCTTAAATATTCTTTTTGTGTTTTGTTGAAACAGTTCAGAAATAGCCTCTGTTTTATTAGTTTATTTTGTATACCTCTGAAGTATAGCATTAAAGAACATCTTTACATTCAGCTAAATATGATATCAAGTTTTTTATGTCCTTTATTTAAATTTTTTCAGGCAGTGTATTATGTAGGCCTGGGCTTATGGATAGCTGTACTGGACCTCTTTACTGGCCACCATCGATCACTTGACAGCATCTTCAAATATCAGGTGGGAATAACCTCAGATTGCATTTTGTCTTTTCATGTTCTTGAAGTTTCAGAACCTCTTGTCATCTGGTACTTCCCAAAGTCCAATGCATATGACAGCACCCTTCACTCAGCATTAATTTTTTGTTGCTGATCATGAAGGAGGGAAAATGAGAGGATCTTGACTCCACAAGAATTATCCCAAGTGGAGCCAAGCCATTCTTTTTGGTGTACATTAAAATGTCTTGCATATAAACGTTTAGAGAGCAAAGCCTTGTGGCAGGAAGTCAAATTGTTGAAAAGCTTTACACCAATTTAGAGGTAGGAGGGAAGATACACAAATCATCTAAGTAAAGTTATAAAAGGTAATTTTGACCCTAATGGCTTCAAAATTGGGAGACTTAAGATCTGTAGTTCTTTTACAGTATGCCAAAACACAGCCCATGGAGTCAAAAGAGATTTTTTAAAGAAATTTTAATGTAAAGAGGAGAAGTCTTGGAAAGTTGGGTTTAGAGAGATCACTTGAGGAAGTAGGCATATGGTGTTCAACAGAGGAAAGGTTGTATCTGAGACCGCAAACATTACAGAAATGGACAGAGCAAGATTCTTTACCTAGGAGCTCTGTTGTAAGAGGTGAGGTGGATCCCACTTGCTTGATGGCATTTAAGGAGGAAACTGTTCAGCCCAACATAAATAGTAGCACCATTCCATCCTATGTGCATGGAATCATTTTTTAGACTTGCTTTCATGTGTTTTATGTTAGTCAAATAAGGAAGTATATGGTTTAGAACAGAGGTTTTTGAGTTACATGTTGTCAGGAGTTATGTGGTTGTGGACTGAATTTCAACAGACCATATATAAATGCAATAGAAAGGAAGTATATCAACTTTAGCCAGGGAGAAAACATGTCAGTCACTTCAATGCTGGCTCACTGTATCACTGTCACTGGTCCTCCTGCTGCTATAGACAGTTGTTGTGTGGCAGTTGCTTCTCTATTATGTATAAAGTCTTTTTGGCTTAAAAGTTATTATCATGAAAAAGAATGAAAAAATCAATGAAAATTGGGAGGGAGTTAAATGCAGGAGGAATTTGGAAAATGTGTCTGAATCATGGCATATGAAGGAGGTTCTGAATAAACCATGTTGCTTCACAGTGCAAGGTGCTTTGGTTGGAGATACAGACAGGAAGTTGTATTCTGCTTGCATGAGCTGGAAAGATGTTGATATATTAATGATATTTATTACAGGAGCTTCAGATAAAAGAAGTCCATGGGCGTGCAGTGATGGCAGCATTTATCTTGAATGCCCTCACAGGGTAAGTTCAAGCATTTATTGTTTGTTTATTTTGTTATTACACTGAATGTCTTATTCTCACCTATTGAGTATATCTTTTTTGTTGTACTGACAGTATTGCAAAAAGAATTTTTCTCTCTCTCTCTCTCTCTCTCTCTCTCTCTCTCTCTCTTACGATATACTCTGATTGCCTGCGAATACATAAATTTTGTCTGAGGCAGGGCTAGAGCAAAGTATTCACCTTATATCTTACTTGATTCACAATTTTCATAATATTGCTGTTTTCTACAACCATGCACATTATATGGTTGATGATCCTAGGTTGATGCAGGATTTCCTCTAGCTACATGTTTAATTTTATCAGTTTTATCGTGTTTTATTTTTGCTCCTTTTTTCCCCAGTAGAGTTCTGTAGTTTACTTTATTGAATGCCATAGCAAAGTCAAAAAATTCTCTTTCCTTCGATTGATGTTTCATATGTATTTTGATGATGCATTAGCAGATATGTTGTTCTACTTTTGTTTGATACAGTTATGTGTTCACCTTCATTTATTATTGTTATTAGTGGTTGTGTGTCATTTGTTTCTTGATAATTCGTACAAAAACTTTCATGCAAGGTCTCACTTATGGGTCTATACTTGTTTGATAGAAGTTGAGATAATCATTTGTGTATTGTTAGCACAGCATTTTGTGTACTTTATGTATACCACTGTTGGTTAGGCACTGTTTCATCATTGGTATGAGTGGTGTTGCATTGCTATTTATATGGTTCCTTTGCAGACTTTTAGGTCATCTATTGCTGACATAATTTTATTCTCAGTTGCTTTGCATCTATAAAGGCGTTCTTGTCAAATACTTTATGCATCTCATTGTTAATGTATCCCTTTTATTTTTTGTGTAGCGTACAGATCTTTACTGATACTTTCATGTGGGTCATTCTTATGTCTTTCTCCATCCTTCAATAGTCTAGTTTCATTTGTTTACATTATTATTTGTTTACAAAGAGAACTGATTTTCTTCTTGTTCTTTGTTCCCATAGGTGCAATTTCATTAGTGCCATCATTATTTCCACTTTTCCTTTGGGCTCTTTTATCTTTTACATACTAATTACTGTTTTTTCTTTTCTCATGTATTCATCCATATTTTCCATCTAAGTACTTTCTTTACATATTCCCATTACTTTCCTTTGAATGGAATTGGGACTGCAGCTATTTATTTTATCTGGTCAATAGATGTTGTGTTAAAAGTAAAACTCGTGTCTACTTTTGCTTTAAGAATATTTTTTATTTTTGTATTGTCACTGTGAAAGTTAAGGTCTTTTTGCAGGTGTTCTCATTGGGATGTTGGGGATGGTATAACTGGAAAAGAGGCACGGAAACATGTTTTAGCAACAACTATGTCTTATTGGTAAAGGTCCATAAAGTGAGATAGCCTAGGGACAGTGAGCTACTAGAGTTGCAGGATTATGTTGAAAAAGAGGTAAAGTGAGGTAGGTCAAGAAATATGAGACTGGCTTGGCAGGGGTCATGTGATGCTGATGAGGATGCCAGATGAAGCAGGAGTACATAGAAAAGTGCATGGCTGCCAAGTCTACATGGAGCTCTTGTAGGAAGTGGATGTGGCAGGTATCATGGTTCCTGGAGTTTGTGCAGCTGCCATTTTGTGCTTGGGTTGCAGGAGTGCCATGGGTGTGGCCATAGGTCCCTTGTTCTTACAGCTCTTGCTCATAACAGGTGGAGGCAATGTCTCATGCAAGTCTTGCCAGGGGTGGACATTGTAGATAAGGTGCCACAGCAAAATCTGCCAGGAAGATGAAATGTCTGGAGTCACATTGGGACTTATACTGATGTTTGGAAGTGCCCAAAGAGCCGCTTGAGTCTGGTGTCATATCGCCATGACTTCAGGTACCAGAGTGGTACACTTGTTGTCTGGTGATGAGTTTACTGCGTGACTGCCTTCCTGTGGTGATAGGGTATGAGAAGAGGCAGGAAAGTCAGGTCATTAAAGTTGAAAGTCGCAGGCTGTGACCTCTTTGCATGCTGGTGGACTGGTAGTGGCTCTTACGGGAAAGTTAGGTCATCTATAATTTCAGTGGCATCTTTTCATCTGCCACTGGTGAACATCAAGTATGGATGTCACTGGGTAATATCACAGGGCCATGGGTTGGGCCACCAAGCTCATTTCTCTGGAGATTATTAGGTCAAATGAGATCACCTGCTGTGACCTGCCACCAAGTCATGGAGTCATCACTGAGATTACACTTTGTGGAGCGACAGTATCTACAAGATTTTGCTAACAGGTGGAACTAGCTTGCACTGCTTTCTGTATATTTTCCTTGATGAAAAATTCTGTTTCTCTGCTGCCCTGCATCCTCTGTAATGATAAGTCTGGCTTCAACATATGTCAGTGTTTCTTTTAAATTTTATAAAGCTATTCCATGCATATTTCTTTTTTCCAGGGAGTGGTTTGCGTTGTCTTTCCTTCTTATTTTCAGGGCTTTTGTTTTTATTTTTGTTTTGTATCATTTTGGTATGCAAATATTCTATGATATTGTTGCATATTTAATAAAAGAGATGTAATGAATATTGACCTGAAATATGAAACAGTGAATAATAACACGGCAGGTAAAAGAGAGTAATTGAAGAGAATATGAGACTGTAAGAGAAACAACTCGGTATTGTATGAATATTGTACAGCAAGAGATAGTAACATACTTGACCTTGGCTTCAAAAATGGTGGCCCTCTTCTTAGACAGTTGAATGAGAAAAACTGGAACTCCTTTCCCAAGCCCTACATTGAAGAACACTGAAGGAAAATATGAGCTAAAGCTCATTTGCAAGTACAAGCAGAAAAACAGGTGCAGTGTGTAGCAAATTAGGATCCGTGTAAAAGTTCTGTTAAAGAAAAATAATTTTTGTGTTTATTGATATAAAAGTACATATTTTTTACTAAAAGACATACTCACCCTTGACTGTTTTCATGCATCATGGCATCCTCATGTAGCAACAAGAGGCACATTTTGAGAATGATGAAAGAACTTTGACAGGTTGTGGCATTGGTGTTCATCTCCAAGCTTCCCTCTTTTGCCTTCTCTTCCTCACTTTGTTCCTTCATATCTAGCTTCCTGTCTGGCCAATTTATCTGGTTGTTGATGGATCAGCCTCCCCCATTAGGAGCAGTGTCCCTCAAGGTTCTGTCCTCTCCCCTACACTTTTTCTCCTTTTTTTCAAATATATCCTTTCCACAAATAATCCAATACTCTCATATGCTGCCATTCATCCACATCCTTCAATTCTGCTTCATTTCCTCTAACTGGATCTGCCTCTTGTCTTGACACAGCTTCCTCAGTAAACTCAGACTTGGACAGGATATCTCATTGGGGTAGACAAAATCTTGTTAAGTTTAATGCCTCCAAGACCCTGTTTTTACCCATTTCTGTCGAAAACTCCTCACAACTCTCATCTCTCCTGTGACAGTCCTGTAATTCCAGCTCTTGACTCAGTGAACATACTTGGTAGTGCTGTATCATCCACTCTTTCTTGGAAACCCCACATTACAGGTATAGCTAAATCTGCTTATAAGAAACTGGGTGTTCTGTTTAGATGTCAAAACAACCTCTCTTCTGTACATTTGCTCCCTTTGTACAAGGGATTGATTCATCCTTGTATGGAGTACTGCTTTCACATTTGGGGTGGTTCTAGCTTTGCATCCTTACTTGAAGACAATTGAGTCAAAAGCAGTCCACCTTATAAACTGATGTAGGCTAACTTCCAAACTTGACCCCCTTGCCCTACGCCACGATGTTGGTTCACTTTACCTCTTGTATAAGCATTACTTTAGTTTTTGTTCCAAAAACTGGCTGCTTGTGCACCCACACCACTAGCTTGACCATTAAAGTACTCAGCAAGTTGCTGCATCACATGATTATTGTGTGGCCATCAGCAACTTGAGGGTGGGCTGTTTTGATACCTGCTTCTTTCCCTACTTGATGTGGTCTTTTTTCCGTGACTGGAGCCTTAAACATGAAATAAAAATAGTAGTAAGTCTGGTGCCTCGCTGAGTCTAGCTTATGGACATTTGAGACTGTAGAGAAAGTAAAAACATTGCAGCTTCATCAAGCTCTCTGGGTTTTAGAAATAGAAGAGAGACATCCTTTGATTAGGGAAATGGATGAAATATTTGCAATTTAGATGGAAGATCAAAGTCCAAAACAGACTTCTTTAAGCTCACATATGATCCATGTA
The DNA here is from genome assembly GCF_036320965.1 of Panulirus ornatus. Lineage (NCBI taxonomy): Eukaryota > Metazoa > Arthropoda > Malacostraca > Decapoda > Palinuridae > Panulirus > Panulirus ornatus. The sequence continues at coordinate 3,494,820 of NC_092240.1, forward strand.
AAGGACCTGTATGGCCTTAAAAATTTTTCCTTGGCAGGTGGGGAAAAAATGAGTGGCAGGAATGCTTTATTAGGCCCACTCTGCAGATTTACTGTACAAAAAATTTTCTATGGATACTTTCCAAGTAAATAGTAAAAGAAATTTGTGTATCAGGCCATAACACTTCGTGATATTCAGCAACATACTGTGGTAAATTAGGAGAGAGTCAACATATACCAAATGGAAAAGTGAAAGTAGTGAAGAAAGCTGAGAGAGATTGGAATGATATTTTTAATAACACTAATTTGTATCAACACTGAAAAAACAGTGTAAGTATGCTGTTTAGAGATATAATGTGAAAGAAAATGAAATGTGGTATCCATTAAAGATGTGCATCAGCTCTGATTCTGCAATTCTATTTGAGAAGGTGAAATTGCACTAATTAAGGACCTATAAGTAGAATTCAGTGATTTAACTGCAACAATGAAAATGTTACAGTACTACAATAGCATATTACTACAATACTACAGTATTGATGTACATATGTATATGCAAATCACTAACAGCCCAACAAGTAGAATCTCAGGGGTAGCACTTGTTGGTTCTTGAAACAACACTTTACCAACAAACACTAACCAGAATACATTTCTTCACTGCTGGTGTGGGATACTTGACACCTTCACAGTAAAACATGCCTGTTAACATAATCCTTGTTACAGTTCTTAATCATTATGTTTTAAGGGACCCAACATCATCACTTACACTTTTAGCCATGGTACGTTTTGCCATATTCCAATGTAGGAGACGACTTCATCACTAGCTTGCTTGCTTAGCTTGACAAAAACATTGCCACAACTTGCCTTTAATATTTCATTGTAAATTAGTACTAGATGTGACAGAATGCTTGACTGTTAGAAGATTTCTTTCAAACATGCATTTCATGAATTGAGCCATGATTCCTTTGTCTTGGCAGGTTAGGTATAGCATTTCTGTTAAGTTTTCTATAACGAATATTTTTTGTATGGATGTGAATGAACATGACATATTTTATGAAATTATCTTTTCTGCCATGGAAAGCTGTGTAGGTATGTATATTTGCGTGTGTGGACGTATGTATATACATGTGTATGGGGGGGGGGGTTGGGCCATTTCTTTCGTCTGTTTCCTTGCGCTACCTCGCAAACGCGGGAGACAGTGACAAAGTACAAAAAAAAAAAAAAAATCTTTTCTTGAAATTTTGATTTATCATGTATTGCTGTAAGAAAGTCTCATTTTTTTAAACACTGTATAGATGGAATATTTTTCATTTTAATAGATAATCCACTTGCGTTAACTCTAATATTTTGTAAGAAGAATCTTTTAAGTAATAAAGCTTTTGAATATTTATGACAGTATCAGAAACTTTGGAGCTTTTGGCCAGAAATCCACCCTTTCTTTATTGATACTCTCCAAAATAAATGCTTTTCACGTAAAACATGACATGGAATACATGAACTATCATGAGAGATTGATGGATCTTAAACTTGTCCATGCCTGGCAACAGAATATTCTTGAATTAAAAGCTTCTTTCAAGTAAGAGAAGTATTTAGATCTGTAAGAATTATGTGGAATACATCACAAGGGCACCAAACAAAAAATACTCAAGGATAGTTAGCACTGTATGCATAGTGTAATCATATGACTGAAGTATCAACCAAGACTGCCATCTGTGTTATTAAACCCAGTCTGCTTCGTTCCTTCTCTGCTAAGCAGCAACTTAGATATCTTGCCTTGGTTAGGTTTTGGTCATTGAAGAACCTGCAGCTTAATCTTAGTCATAACTTGATAAGCCTAAATCAGATAATGAAGAAAGTTTGTTCAGAATTTATCAGAATAAAATCCCTAACCAAAGGCTGGATTTTGCCAGGTTTATGTCCCATATACTATGGTTTGATCTGGAGCTTAACCTGATTTATGAATTGAAAAAAATTCCTTCTTTGGCCATGTTACTTATTGCAGATGGTTTTGATATTTTCCAAACAATATTTCCACCCTTCCTTATTTCACTTCCTATAACTGTACTTCAATAAAAGTACTAGAAGTGTTCTATGGATCACTCTTCTATTGTTTTGTAAAAAGAGAAAATGCATATTTATCTCTGTTCTTAGGCCCCTTAATGCTGAATTTTATGATGGGTGTATGTACAATAACTGTAGAACTGTTATGTTATGTACCATAACTAAAGCATATGTATATCAATCCTATACATCCTTCGAATTGAAATTATTTTGATAAGCAGAGTAATTTTTTCTCAGCAAAGTGAACAGTATATGTAGATTGAAAGATACTGCACACCTTTATATAGTAATTGATAGTAACTTTGGGCATGTGCAGTGAAATTATTTTTTATGTGAATGTAGAGGTCTTAGAAATGGTAATCCCTCTTGACAGTGCACCTCAGCATGCAAAATTGAAAGTTAAGAAGTATAAATACTGGCGTGGAAGCTCACACTAACTTTAGGACATTGAACTTAAGTTGAGGATGTTTGTAAGTGAAAGCATCTCCCCTTTCCATTAATGCTGGATCTCAGGGAGTATTTTGTGATCTTTTATATTCCTGTAGACTCCTGAATAAAAAAGATTTTGTGAAACTGGGGGCAAACCTTTTGGTTTTTGCTGTATTTTTGTAATATCTTTCATGAAATGTATATTTTTTCAGGTCACTAGGACTATGGAAGGTCGTTCAACGTACAAAGCAGTGTTTAGACTTTACAGTAACTGCCCACTTCCTGCATTTGGTGGGCTGCTGGTTTTATAATGGTCATCTTCCTTCACAGCCCTCAGTGTGGCTTCTCAATCTTGTTACCATTACATTAATGTGTGTTTTAGGTGAATATTTGTGTATGAGAACTGAGATGCAACACATTCCAGTGATGAGTTCAAAAGTGGATTTGTAAGAAAATTTATATGTTTCTCTGCATTTGTAGTATTTTTTAACTGTGTAGCTGGAAGAAAGATTAGTGATATAAATGACAGAATATAACTAAGGTGTCATTTTCCATTCTTAGGGGAAAAGGGTAGTGGAGCATTCAAAGACAGTGGCCCATGTCAGGCTAATGCCTGGTGACTTTTAACAAATTTAATTCGTGTATGCTTTCTTTGCCCATTTAATCTTAAGGTGATTAGTAGATAACTTGTATATCATTACAATGGATTTTGATGTTACTGTAAATAGAATTACATAGAAATTCTTCATAGTGTGGGAATGTAATCAGAAACCAAATATCATAATTTTTGATGTTGATTGTAGATAATGTTCCATGTTGATAGCCTGTGAATATTACCAGTAAGGTGAGAGGAATTAAGGAGATTGATAATGTATCTTTCATTGCAAAATTTTGAGGATAGGAAATAATTAAATCATCTGAAGATTCACCTTCCCAATCATTTTTCTAGGATATTTAGGCTCTGGGTAGATTAAGTTTGGTTAGTTTTGTAACCTACCTTAACCAAACTCACCCACCTTAATGGAACATAACCTAGGAAAGTGGAGGTAGGAGAATCTTTAGGTGATCCTAACAGCTTTTATTGTTCTGAATAGTGTCTGGAGAAATGTCATTATTGTCATTACTTATAGAAAAACCACTAATGAAAATTTTACAAGAAAATTAAAGTGCATATGAACTAGACATGAAAGATATGCATATTCATATATTTGTAAGGAAGTCAGGAAATTTTGATCTCTTTAGTTAACGGTGGGCTGCAGACACAAACTTGTTGGTAATGGCAGATGGACACCATTAGATAAAAGCTAAACTGCAAGATCAAAAAGATTGTTCTATTCTCAAGTAATTGGCTTTCAGAATCCCTTTAGTGAGGAGCCATTTATAGGTGATTAACCAAACTAAAGTAAGAGATTCTATGTGAGCTTAACATCTAACCCACTCCCAAAGGCACATCCATACCATGTTCATGTAGTACTACACACCTTTTGTCATATTTGACACTTCCACCTCAGAAGATACTTTCCATCATAATGTAAATGCGTGTATCATTAGTTTAAGAAGACAACTTGATTACCTCCCAGAAGATTGAAATGCAAGACAGTAACATGCAATATTAACATCATGGGCATTGTGTTGTTTCATGCCTTGATTGTCTTTGGTCTTGTAATAAAGCATTAGAACATGCTGACATGAGAAGGCCTATGAAAGACATTATTACTCACATTTAGTATTTCATGTGAAAGTTTCAGAACATGCTAAAGTGAAGTATGCAAATACATTACAAATAAAGTTTGGTACAGTATCAATTTTTTCGTCCCATTTGGTCTGACATGCTCGAACTTTGGTGCATTTTTCTTCAGCATCACTTTTATCATAAGATGTAAGAAAGTTAATGATAATGATGTGCAGAATTATCATTTAGTTAGCAGTCCTCTGCTGTTACTTCCTAATGATGTTAAGAGCTTGTTGAAGTATAAGGTAATGTCTTCTTTACCATCATAGTGCTTTACATTTTCCACAAAAGCAGTCAGGTTCACATCATGCTGAAATGATACGAGCTTCAATTTATGCTGATTATGATTTGGTTACCAAGCTAATTATTAGTCAAATTTATAGCACCAGCATATATATTTGATGTTATCTTGTATAAATGATTAGTTTCCCTGCATGAAAGGAAATGAAATTCAAGAATTCTTAATTTTGGGAGTAGGACCTGCTATACATGCTTATGGAAGCTGCAGGAATCGTTTGCAATCTTTATAGGCATTGATTTTAGATTGCCCTTTCCTAGAAGCCAACTGGTCCATAGATTTTTTGCTGGGTATGAAATATTTCCCTTCACCATCACTTATTAGGGGTGGTTCAGAAAGAGAAGTTATGATAATGTACTACCTAGAAGCAAAATGTTTCTCAGTGAGACTATACTCCCATTCATCAGTTGATGATAATGCTTCCTCATTGAAGATGACTTTTCACAACAACAGGAAGAGGAGCACAGCAACACCTGTTGGTTGTATGAAATAGGATAATAGTCTCTTATCATGTATCTCCTGGCAAATTTTTACCTTACATTTATCATGGCATTCATCAGGTAGGCCTCTTTTGGTCAGGTCAGGGCTGAAAGTCCTTGTAACTCACACAATTATAAAATGGACAGAGCTATTTTATAACTACATTTCTCATAGGCTGAATTTTTATTACAATATGTAAGTGTAGTACTATACCCTAACTCTATGAATTTATGGTTGGTTAGTTTGTGTAAATTTCATGGCATGTTGACAATAAAATGTATTCAGAAAGGTACTGATAATTTTTAAAGCTAAGGAATAGGTGCAAATAGAAACTTACTTTTAGAATGAATGGGACATATGAGATCTTATGGAAAAAGCATGTGGAGAAAAATATCTATTTGCAATGAACAGAATTTTCAGAAAGGATCATGCGTGTCACCTATACAGATTAGGAGATATGAAAAGGAACTAATTAGAATGAAATGCCTCAGGGCTAATAAAACTGAACAAACTGTTAGAGCAAGAGTGTTTGCTGTATTTGTTGCTGTATTTGAAATAATGTTCTTAAAACAAAATTTTTTGTGTGAAAGCTATTACCAAGAACACTGCTGAGTTGTGTTGCCCCGTACAATACAGTATATCAGTTTATTGAAGTTAGCTTTATTAATCATTATTCTGAGATATCTTTTTGGCAGTGTTTCTTCCAAGTTTGATATTTGGTAATAATGATAATTTCAAATTTTGATGTGTCTAATTTTGAGTCTTTTGAAGAAATACTGCATAAAGATTTTGTAATAAAGTATCAGAGCAACTCATTGTTCTGAATTACACTGCTGTCCTTTTGACTAGATGTTGGTGACATGTAACTATTATTGTTTATACCAAAATGTGAGAGCAAAAGATACCCAGAAGGCAATCCCATGTAGAAAAGAAAAAGGGATAATTCTGTCATGTTTTTATCAAATTATAGTATTTATTTATTTATTTTGCTTTGTCGCTGTCTCCCGCGTTTGCGAGGTAGCGCAAGGAAACAGACGAAAGAAATGGCCCAACCCACCCCCATACACAATGTATACACACACGTCCACACACGCAAATATACATACCTATACATCTCAATGTACACATATATATACATACACAGACACATACATATATACCCATGCACACAATTCACACTGTCTGCCCCCATTCACTCCCATCGCCACCTCGCCACACATGGAATACCTTCCCCCTCCCCCCTCATGTGTGCGAGGTAGCATTAGGAAAAGACAACAAAGGCCCCATTCGTTCACACTCAGTCTCTAGCTGCCACGCAATAATGCCTGAAACCACAGCTCCCTTTCCACATCCAGGCCCCACACAACTTTCCATGGTTTACCCCAGACACTTCACATGCCCTGATTCAATCCACTGACAGCACGTCAACCCCGGTATACCACATCGATCCAATTCACTCTATTCCTTGCCCTCCTTTCACCCTCCTGCATGTTCAGGCCCCGATCACACAAAATCTTTTTCACTCCATCTTTCCACCTCCAATTTGGTCTCCCACTTCTCCTCGTTCCCTCCACCTCCGACACATATATCCTCTTGGTCAATCTTTCCTCACTCATTCTCTCCATGTGCCCAAACCATTTCAAAACACCCTCTTCTGCTCCCTCAACCACGCTCTTTTTATTTCCACACATCTCTCTTATCCTTACATTACTTACTCGATCAAACCACCTCACACCACACATTTTCCTCAAACATCTCATTTCCAGCACATCCACCCTCCTGCGCACAACTCTATCCATAGCCCACGCCTCGCAACCATACAACATTGTTGGAACCACTATTCCTTCAAACATAACCATTTTTGCTTTCCGAGATTATAGTACCAAATTATAGTACCAAAGTAAATTCTCAGTGGTATACCACTTGCAAGAGGACCCTGACATTTTCTTAAACTGATCTTCTAGATTTGATGTAAGACTTACTTGTTGGTATACTCAGTAAATATCTTGTGATATAATTGACTGAGTTATAATGTCACTGAGCTCAGCCATTTGTTCTTTAAGCTATTTCAGTGAGACAAGAAATGCAAACAGGTATGAAAGAAAGAAATTAGTACAGTACAGGAACAGAACTTAGGTGGTGTTTTGTGAAATGTTTTATTGGAATTTACTTTTGATTTACCTTAATGAAGAATCTCTTGAGATTTTTCCGGATAAGAAATATGCTTAAGAGGTATAAATTCAATAAGATATGAAGTGTCCTCATTTTTAGTTGAAGGAACTTTTTTTGATAATACAGGGAGTGAGAAGTTTGTTCACTTGTAGGGGTTATATGAATGGAGAATACATCATATAAGAAGTAAAGACTTGCATAATTTTGTAATCATCCCAAAGCATATTCACATGTATTTGTAGTTATATTATAGCCATAACAGTAACATGTATACTTTGAGACATGCATGGGTATTGTGTTCTGTAATAGAAAGAATCCATTGTAATTTTTTGTACCTGATTAAAAACTAAAGTTACATACTATTATGACACCAAAATAGTTATCATTGACACCCATAACATAAAGTGCCAAATTGAGTGGCCATTTAGAACTTAGTAATTATGAGCTAAGTAGACTGATTCTCCAATCAGGAATTACAGTACCTTGAAGTGCTACATTGGCTTCACAGATTATGCAAGGTGTTCAGACCTTACAAAAAGCTTGCATGATGCTCATTCCATAAATATTCTCTGTCCTTGTAAGGTTTGCAGTATGCACAGGATTCACAAGTTTTGCTGGTTTTTCATAAAACAACCTTTTACACTAATGCTAAGAAGTAAGCTTATGATTCAAGAAGTTTGTTATCACTGCTGCTCACAGCTTTAACCCTGTGGGAGGGTTTTGTTATAGGTAGTTTGCTAGAAGAGAGAACAGTACCTATATGTTGATTACCAACACATTTCAGCTAAGGTTTTGATTACTTGGTTGTCTTATGTCATTTTAAACAGTCTTAAATTTGCTACTCTCTAGGGATGAAACATATGGCCTGGCCATGTAGCTTGTGCCTGTGATTGCCCATGTGTCCTACTTCTGTTCAAAAACCAAAGCTTTTTTTCTGTTGAAAAAAAATGCATCGAAACAATAAGTCATGAATGTAGATGATTGTTCTAACCCATCCAATTATCATCACATTATTTTGACCTCTACTATTTCCAAAGTATTTGAATTACATATCCTTAAATATAAATCTCATATTCCTCTTTCTGATCATCAAAATGGCTTTCACAAGACAAGATTGACTAATGGTATCCTTTTGTTTCTTACTAATGTGTGGGCATCCTCTCTGACAAAAAGATTGGAGAATCATATGGTGTGACCCCTGATATATTCAGTGCTTTTGACAGGCATCATGGTCTCATCTCCAGGATCCCCTCTTTTGGTTTCCCTCCTGTACTATGTTTACTCATATCTCACTTCCTATGTGGCTTGTCTGTCTCTGTAATTGTTGATAGATCACCATCCCCCTCTTTCCCTATCAGTAGTGATGGCCGTTAGGATTCTGTTTTGTCTGCTACACCTCTACTCCCATTGATCAGTGATACCTTTTTTTCAACAGATAACCAGTTTCACTCATACAGTGATGACTCAACAAGTGCATTTTTCCAGTTCCTTCAAATCCACTTCATCCCCTCACTTGATCTGCTTCTCATCTTGACAAAAATACCTCTTTAAAATTGGATGTGATATCCTAGTTGAACAGATGCACTTTTGTTAAATCAAATTCCTCATAAAACCCTGTTCCTACCCATCCCATGAAAGGCCCTTACAACTTCCTCATCCCTTTTGATTAATCTATAATTCTACCAGTTAACACAGTAAATTAACTTGGTATCTCTGTAACAGCTAAACTATCTTGGAAACCCTACATTATGTAAATAGCTAAGTCTGCTTAAAAATTGGGAGTCATGTACAGATTTGAAAATTCTGATCTTACTTGTATCTCTGATTATACAAAGAAGTTGTGCTCTTACTTCTGGGAAGGTTCCAGCTCTGTGTTCATACAAGACAGAGTCATGTCCAAAGCAGTCCATTGCCTGGGTATTGGGAGGGTTAGTGACGCCTGCACAGTGAGCAAGCACGTATGTGGTTGACAAGTTGCACTCTTCTGACCCAGGTAGCTTTTATTTTTCTGCCTCACCCACATGTGGATTACTGGCATTCTATCCACAAACACACAATCTCTCCTTGTCATACATAACACTTGACAACATTTAACTTACACAGCTGGGCACTATGTGCTCACCTTGCCTTTTGGCAAAATGTTGAGAGCAATAGATAGAAGTATTAGGTAGGTACATTTAGGCAGGAGCATTAGGTAGAAGTACATAGTTGGTAGGACTATGAAGTGGGAGCATTAGGTAGTAGTCAGTAGGAACATTTCAAAAAAGCTTCTGCAAAAACTGCTAGATTTGCCCTCTGCCAGTAGCCTGTTGAGGGTGAGGCAAAAAGGGCTAAGAAGCAGCCCAGGAGTTCATTGGTTATATAGACAGTATTGCTGTGGACACCCCCTTGAGGGAGTTCCAGTTAGGAACAGGTCATCAGAGATATAGAAAGATAAAAGCTTTCTGATAATGATACTGACTTGCATTCGATGGATAATTTCTCCATTACCTTAAACGTTCTTCACGGAGGAAATTATATTAAGCATTGTAATGATGCTAACATAGTAAAAGATTTTGGCTTGGGTTTAAAGCCTAACTTAATTATTTTGAATATGTAAACCAGTAAATGTATCTAAACTCTTGATACCTTAGAAGATTCCTTTTGCTAATAGTAAAGCCTTGCCATATTTTTTAATACAGTAGTCCTTTTGTATTGAATTAGACATGCACTTCATATGTAGAAACATTGTATGGTAGACTTGATGAGGAGACATTGCACATCCCATACCATGCTGATGCACAGGCTTCAACAGATAACATTCCATACAAAGACAAAGTTCCTTGTTTGATAACAAAAGACGCTGGTTATACTGTTATAAAGGTTACACTAATTAGAGGTGACCCCTTCTGTGTGATACAGAACATATGGTCTAGTGTTGATGTAGTAGGAAAGTGGTAAATCCTATAAAGGAACAGTTTTGCTAGAGGACAAGACTCTCCTCTCTCTCTCTCTCTCTCTCTCTCTCTCTCTCTCTCTCTCTCTCTCTCTAAAAATGCTAGTATATAGCCAGAAAGTAGAAAAGAAAGATATTCTATTATTTATGCATGGCAACAAATTGAAAGTGTAAAGGAAAATGTAGCAAACCTGAAAGTCACTCAATAGGAAATCTTTTTTTAAACCTTCAAGAAAACCATGGAACATACCAAAAATTTATCAGAAATAATGTGCAATAGCCCACCCTGTAAGCTAGCACGATTACTCATTTTACAGCCAAGAGAAATAAGAAGTTGCATTGAACAAATACAGAAACGTTTAATAGGAAACTTGTCATATGGTTGAAATCAGTCCCAGGTGAACCAAGAATCAATAATTATGTAATACTGGTGGCAGCAGAGAAGAATCCTGATACATCAGGCAAGATGTTGGTGAACACTTCACACTAGCTGTGCCATTTTAGCTAACTCATATGTAATGAAGGTGACAGCTTAGAAGAACAGTTTTATTCAAGGAAAACACAAAGTTAGCACTTTACATTAGCCATGCCATTTTGGCTTGATTTTGGTACTTGTAGGTAGTATTGTCTCTTTCTTTATGTGACAGCTTCATATTTACCTTATGTTGACTTTACTTTTTATTGTTGTTACTTTACCTGATGGAACTAAGTACAGTGTGAAGCCATGAATTTCAGTGTTATTAAAGTTTCACTCTGTTATGTGTAGTAAACCCTGCATTTTATTTGCTGTATTTCATTTGGCCAATATTGATTGCTGTAGTATTTATATTTTTCCTTTTCAGGACATTTTATCTTACACTATTTTATGATATTTATAGACCTGTAGGTGCTTAACTCTTTATATAATTGTAGTTGTTTAGCATTTGATATACTGTTGCTATCTACTTTGCCTGAAGTACCTTTTACAATGTATTCTTCAGACTTTTATATTAGGTATAAGAAAATATTATTTCACAGACAGATGAGAAAAGTAACTTATTGGCCAAAGCAGCCTGTATGGTGGTTAATGTCTCCCATATCTTACTGGCTCTGACAGCAGTGTAAATTATTGCAAATTTGAAGAAGAGTAACAGTTGAATATTACTATACAGCAAATCTAGTCTAAGTTCCAAAAAATGGCTGGAAAAGCTCGTGTTCCAGTCTTTATTATATATAACTTGTTAAGACCAAATTTTTTGTTGTTCTAAAGATGTAGTGTAGAACATTTCTTTACATTCGAATGATTATAAAATTGTACGCTACATCTTTTAGAATTATCTCACCTCATCTGTTTATGATCACATATTCATTCATATACTCAGTTGATTATGTTTTCTTGTTCTTGTACTGTATTTGACACAAGAGTAGTTCAGTTCATAAAGACTATGCTTTCTAGAAAGAAGATTAAGATTTGGTGTTTGATTAAGCCTAAACTTATGAAGAAACTGTATGATGCTCTATATGTTTTTCCATATAAGCATAGATTCACTCCAGATCCTGAACATGATTATTTTTTTCTTTCCATCATACCTTTGTTGTTCCTTATACTCTTTTTCTTTAACCTCAGGTACATTGTTCATAGCTTTATTGATGTTTATATCTACAACGCCCTGTTCAAACCAGAGTGCATTCTTATTCTGGTCAATAAGTTGAGGGCCAGATTTAAAGGTGATGGTGCCCATAGTTATCCTGTAATTAGTTATTGCACATCTCATCATGTTCATTATAAGCCCAAATGGCAACGCTTAAGAATATGTGTTTTGACAATATTTAGAGAAAAGAATCTGTTAAAGGCATTAAATAATCTATAATGATGCCTCAGCTGTTAACTTAAGTAGGTAGGTGGGTTACCTAATTAGAATGAGAGAATTAGAAAACTGGAAATGTTTTATGATATGTATGATATAGCAGTGGTTGTAAGAAATAATGAGTATGAAGTTTAACAATCTGTTAGGTGAATCTTGGCACATTTTAGCTTGAAGGGGGGGGGGGTCCGGAAAATATAGGATAACACAAAGAATGGACTTCCTCCTTTAAATTAATCACAACTAATATAGCATCATATCAATAGCAAAGGTGCAGCTGAAAGTTCATATGTAGTTTCTCATTCGGAAAAGTAGTTAGATATCAGTAGAAATTATGCAAGTAAGCAAAGATTACTTCATAATGAACATCATAACTGCAGTTATTACCTATCTTAGGCAAATGCTTTTTTTATTTTAATTCATTCAAATCATATCACGAGAAATAAATTCTATTGGCAATATGATATTGAGATATACTCTGTTATCAACGTCTTGTTGCTTTGCACCTTTGTTACCATTCATTGCCTCATGGAAGAATTGAATTTCTCTTACATTAAGAAAAGAAAATAAGTACCGTCAACAAAAGTTGACATTTGTTTTTAACTGAAATTTGATCATATGCTACAGAGTAGAAATTCGTATATGTGGAGTACTAGATCTATATAGTAATTATATGGGAATATAGTAATTATATAGTAATTATATGGGAATACTACTTAAGTATACCAAGAAAAGTATATGCAAAAGCGTTGATTGAAAAGGGGGAATACAAGAAAGACAGACGTAGAACAGCAGTTGATATACAAGGATGAGACGTAGCGAAGAAGCCATTGGTTAACCGGTAACGCTTGTTTACCAATAACGTCTTAGCTACGTCTCTTCCTTGTATATCAACTTACTGTTATATTTCTCTCTTGTCTCTCCCCTCATGATGTGATTATTACACGAAAGTGCACCTGGAAGCTTATCGTGTTTCATTTTCCCCGTGGACCCTTAAGAATATACTTGATCACGCGCAAAATTGTGATCCTTTTCAATATTATTATTATATTATTATACTTTGTCGCTGTCTCCCGCGTTTGCGAGGTAGCGCAAGGAAACAGACGAAAGAAATGGCCCAACCCCCCCCCCATACACATGTATATACATACGTCCACACACGCAAATATACATACCTACACAGCTTTCCATGGTTTACCCCAGATGCTTCACATGCCCTGCTTCAATCCACTGACAGCACGTCAACCCCGGTATACCACATCGCTCCAATTCACTCTATTCCTTGCCCTCCTTTCACCCTCCTGCATGCTCAGGCCCCGATCACACAAAATCTTTTTCACTCCATCTTTCCACCTCCAATTTGGTCTCCCTCTTCTCCTTGTTCCCTCCACCTCCGACACATATATCCTCTTGGTCAATCTTTCCTCACTCATCCTCTCCATGTGCCCAAACCACTTCAAAACACCCTCTTCTGCTCTCTCAACCACGCTCTTTTTATTTCCACACATCTCTCTTACCCTTACGTTACTCACTCGATCAAACCACCTCACACCACACATTGTCCTCAAACATCTCATTTCCAGCACATCCATCCTCCTGCGCACAACTCTATCCATAGCCCACGCCTCGCAACCATACAACATTGTTGGAACCACTATTCCTTCAAACATACCCATTTTTGCTTTCCGAGATAATGTTCTCGACTTCCACACATTCTTCAAGGCCCCCAGGATTTTCGCCCCCTCCCCCACCCTATGATCCACTTCCGCTTCCATGGTTCCATCCGCTGCCAGATCCACTCCCAGATATCTAAAACACTTCACTTCCTCCAGTTTTTCTCCATTCAAACTCACCTCCCAATTGACTTGACCCTCAACCCTACTGTACCTAATAACCTTGCTCTTATTCACATTTACTCTTAACTTTCTTCTTCCACACACTTTTCCAAACTCAGTCACCAGCTTCTGCAGTTTCTCACATGAATCAGCCACCAGCGCTGTATCATCAGCGAACAACAACTGACTCACTTCCCAAGCTCTCTCATCCCCAACAGACTTCATACTTGCCCCTCTTTCCAAAACTCTTGCATTTACCTCCCTAACAACCCCATCCATAAACAAATTAAACAACCATGGAGACATCACACACCCCTGCCGCAAACCTACATTTCAATATATATATATATATATATATATATATATATATATATATATATATATATATACATATTGTCTCCCGCGTTAGCGAGGTAGCTCAAGGAAACACGAAAGAATGGCCCAACCCACCCACACACACATGTACATACATAAACGCCCACACACGCACATATACCTATTCATACTTGCTGCCTTCATCCATTTCGTCGCCACCCCGCCACACATGAAGACCGGGCCTTAATTGAAATATAGAAAGGGTTATGAAAGAGAAAAAAGGAGACAAGGGAAAGTATTTACGAATTTTGGAGGGAGTGAAAAACCTTTCTTTTAAAATGTGCCAAGTCATGGTTATTGGGAATAACGTAGGGTGGAGAGAGTAACAAAGCTTCGAGGAAAGACACAGTTATCAAAATGGCCCACTCTCGAGTTTTCAACGGTCACACGGCAATCGTGTGACGCAGCTGCTTGCCGAGAATTGCGAGGTCTAGCTAGTTGTGAAGACAGACAAACCACCCGCTGTTAGGAGCTAAAACAAAGGTAATATTTATAAAAGAGGTAAAAAGAACCAACGTTGCGGCGTAGGGCAAGGGGGCCAAGTTTTGAAGCTACCTAGGGAGAGTTTATAAGTCGGACCACCTTCGATTTCACTCTGTTAAGTAAGGATACAGAGCTATAACCACACCTTATGTAAGAGCAGTACTTCTATACAAAGACGAATCAATCCTCTGTATAAACAGAGCAAATTTCGATATCTGAATAGAACACCCAGTTTCTTAGAAGCTGACTTAGTCATTTCCGTGATGTCAGATTTTCAAGGAAGAATGGATGTTACAGTAATACCAAGTATGTTCAATGAGTCAAGGCGTGGAATTTCAGAACCGTCACAGGAGAGGAAAGTTGTGAGAAGTTTTCGACAGAGAGATGGGTAGAAACTGGGTCTTAGAGGCATCAAGCTTAACCAGATTTTGTGTGCTCCACTGAGGTATCTTGTCCAACCTTAAGTTTATTGAGGAAATTGTGTGTGAAAGAGCAGAATTGAAGGATGTGTCGTCACCATATGAGTGCATTTGGTTAACTGTGTAAGAGAGGAAATCGTTGATGAAAAGGAGAGAAAGTGTAGGGGACAGGATAGAACTTTGAAGGACACTGCTGTTGATAGAGAAGGGGGAGGGGGTGATAATCAACCACGGAGACAGATCGGTCGGAGGAGACCAAGCTAGGATATGAGGGGGCAAGGTGAGGGAGGGAAGCCAAAAACGGAGGACTTAGAAATGTGAGCCCGATGCCAAACCTGTCAAAAGCTTTGGATATGACGAGGGCATCTACATAGGATTCCCCATAATCTTTCAGGATGATGACCAGACATTAGCAAGATAGAAAACAATATCACCAGTGGATTCAAGCCATACTGGTGATCGGAGAAAAGACTAAGAT
Source organism: Panulirus ornatus (assembly GCF_036320965.1). Lineage (NCBI taxonomy): Eukaryota > Metazoa > Arthropoda > Malacostraca > Decapoda > Palinuridae > Panulirus > Panulirus ornatus. The sequence goes on from NC_092240.1 coordinate 3,510,336, forward strand.
CTAAGATGTCAAAGCAATAGGTGGCTAGTTTACGGGGTTAGAATAGTTACCCTTCCAAGGGAAGAGATGTAACTAAAGAATAGGATATATATATATATATATATATATATATATATATATATATATATATATATATATATATGTATATATATATATATATATATATATATATATATATATATATATATATATATATATATATATATATACTTGATCGCATTTTCCCGCGTTAGCAAGGTAGCAAAAAAAACAAAAAACTAAGCTATTGTAATGTCCATCACATTTTCTGAGCTAACAATGCATAAACGAAACTCACGTCAATTAGTTCTGGTAAGGTAATTACGTAAGTAATAAGTGTTTGATATGTGCTGCGAGTGTCAACTGCATGACACAAGAGCCATGTTGTGCGTCAAACAATTTCAACAAGAACAATATATGTACGTCATACTCACTGGTTAAGGGATGTCAAGATCACCCATGAGGAAAATGGAATGAATGAAGATATCATGTTCGTTTAAACTAATGTTTATATTCTTTATTTAACGAGTGAGACAGTTAAGAGGAAAGTGATCTTTTTGGGGTAATGACCGTTACCTAGTTTTTCTTTCCTAAGCTACAGTTAACTGTATATTATAGAGGGGTCCTTCAGCTTACAGTTATAAGATACAGAGAAGGCTTTATGAAACATTCTGGATTGACTACAAAATTCTGTCGCTGGATGCATTGTGAGGTTAGTGAAATTTTAAGACATTTATTTTGTTGTTTTCCAAAGCTATACAAAGGCTCGCTGTCGCCTTGCTAGTGTCTTCGCTAGTCTTGAAGCATAACCTGAACCTAAGCGGTAGGCTGGCCAGCTCTGGTGAGGCTTTTTGGCCTCAGACTCTACTTGCAGCTTATTTCTATGAGCAAGGATCTTGGTGCAGGAGGGTGGGTGAAAGAGAGGCAGCAGCCATAAGGCATGAGGAGGTGCACCGTAAGCCCCGGCTTAGAACTAGGGTGGCTTCATGTCTTAAATGCGAGACTGTACCTTCTCCAGGTTATAAGGGTAAGTCGGGATTCCTTTGTTTCTCTTGTGTATATACATGTGTACGTGCTATATAAATGTGTAGTTGTGTATGTATTCACGTTTGTTTTTGTATTTTGTGTTTGTGTACGTATTTGTAAATTAATGATAAGAAGGAAAGGGGAAGAATAACAATGATGATTGTTGATATATGCAGCCCAAATAAACAAGAGATATTAGATAAATTGAAGGCAGTAAGGCTATAAAAAAGGGGTAGGGCGTCAAGCAGACAGTATTTACACTGTTATTGTGATGGTGTATAGAAGCTGGGATGGGTTCGATGCTTTTGTGGATAAGATCTGCAAGCCGGGGACGAGGGATCTCTATAACGATGGCGAGTTTGATGTAGTACTTTCCCTACTTTCGGATGAGGCGTAGATGGTGTCAGACGACATGGGGGGGGGGGGGGGGTGTCAAGCGTGGTTAACGTCTCTTGAAAGACGTTAATGGGACTAAGGATGATCATACATTCCCTCTTCTGCACCATTCTTAGTAGTCTCCTGCTTTCTGCTAGATAGGAGGGAAGACAGGCTTGAACAGCATAAGTGAGCATGAAAAGCTTTCTGCTAGATAGGAGGGAAGACAGGCTTGAACAGCATAAGTGAGCATGAAAAGTATCAAATTTGTGTTTAATGTTCTTGAGTTTAGGGGCAGGAAGCTAAGATATTTTGAGTTTACGGTGAATGTAGAGGCAATACCTAGAGGATTCGTTAATGGCACTGAAGTGTTCCTGCCGGCTTAGTTTGCCGTCAGACACTGAGGATCGTGGTGAACAACCTGGAGGAGCCTGGGACCCAAAGTGACAGGAAGGTATGAGACATGATCTTGGTATGGTTGATGATGACGTAATTGGCGATGGTCTAGCTATGGAGGATGTTATGGGTGTTTTAGGGGTTTGTGTGGTCAGGAGAGCTGTTAATTGTTAACGCTGGCGCCTGTGGTAAAGTGGGCAGTACTCTCAGAGGAGCAGTTGCATCCATTTTGGCATCGTTTAATTGGATGAGGGCACAATGGTCCCATGTGTGTGTGTGTGTGTGTGTGTGTGTGTGTGTGTGTAAAACGAAAATATAGTTAATTACTGAAATATAAAGTATTTTCGACGTTACATGCATTAAGATCGTTTTCATCTCCAGTATGTACTTGAAACCATGAAACCAGTGAAGTAGAATATACCAATTATTCCAGAAGCATAGCGAGAGATTTTCCACCAGTCGCTTGGACTCACCTGGTAAAATACCTCGTGGTTGTCACCCCTAAAGCACGACGGTACGACCACCGAGCACGACGGCACACGGGTGCGAACTTAGGCACAACAGTAGGAGGACCCTTGATCGACGCTACGACTCTTAAGCACGACGGTATGACACTCTAAGACTGGCACACCTCGTGCTCAAGGATTTAAACGTCATTCTCGTTCGGGACGAAGTTCGTTCTCAGTCTAGACTAAATGATCACATTATATAGACATGATGAAGCCCAGCGTGAGGAGTGTTGTGCTCTGTCGGGAGTGAATGTTGCGGTCCATCGCCTTATGTTCCCCAGTTGTCCTGCTGCGTGGACGGATACGGTCCCCCTCCATCCTATGCAGGACAAGTGACCGGATAACTATACTAACGCTGAATGTTTCAGAGAAGAAAATGCCATCACTAAGGTCATTCTTTTCAGTTTACTCTCGCCAATTTGCATAATTAGAACCAAAATAATGTCGGTGTCCTGCTGACCAAAGGTGTCCATTGCATCATTAAACTCGACATTAACACTGGGTTTTATCCTTGTTGTGAGACCGACAAAGACAAACCCATTAATTCAACATGAAAAGTTATAATAAGTAAGACGTCAGTGGGTACAAGAGATAAGTCACGTAGTAACGTATCATACTTGAGGTACTGACGAGGCTGCTCTGTGTCGGCCAATCTCGGGTGGGGAAATGTTATCTGTTTATGTTGACTTCATATCTTATCATTTACACCTAAATATATAACAGGCATTGATCGAATATGAAAGGGTAAGAGAGATGTGTGGTAATAAAAAGAGTGTGGTTGAGAGAGGAGAAGAGGGTGTTTTGAAATGGTTTGGTCACATGGAGAGAATGAGTGAGAAAAGATTGACCAAGAGGATATATGTGTCAGAGGTGGAGGGAACGAGAAGTGGGAGACCGAATTGGAGGTGGAAAGATGGAGTGAAAAAGATTTTGAGTGATCGGGGCCTGAACATGCAGGAGGGTGAAAGGCGTGCGAGGAATAGAGTGAATTGGAACGATGTGGTATACCGGGGTCGACGTGCTGCCAGTGGATTGAACCAGGGCATGTGAAGCGTCTGGGGTAAACCATGGAAAGTTCTGTGGGGCCTGGATGTGGAAAGGGAGCTGTGGTTTCGATGCATTATTACATGACAGCTAGAGACTGAATGTGAACGAATGGGGCCTTTGTTGTCTTCCTAGCGCCACCTCGCACACATGAAGGGGGAGGGGGTTGTTATTTCATGTGTGGCGGGCTGGCGATGGGAATGAATAAAGGCAGACAGTATGAATGATGTACATGTGTATATATGTATACGTCTGTGTGTGTATATATATGTATACGTTGAGATGTATAGGTATGTATATTTGCGTGTGTGGACGTGTATGTATATACATGTGTATGTGGGTGAGTTGGGCCATTCTTTCGTCTGATTCCTTGCGCTACCTCGCTAACGCGGGAGACGGCGACAAAGCAAAATAGAAATAGATAAATAAATGAATATATATATATATATATATATATATATATATATATATATATATATATATATATATATATATATATATAACCATTAAGAAAAATGAAACAGTCCAACAAGACAGATAGAGCAGCCAGTTTACATATAGGAGAAGCTGAGCTAAGAAGCCGTTGGTGCATATGTGTTTGTGGTTCGTACAAAGGGTCTCGGGTCTGGTACCGTCTGTCATTTATATATATTTTTTATACAGTCAGAGAAAGATATCGTTTACAAGTTTTACCTACGACAGAGCTATCCAGTTTAGAATTTTACTAATATTCATGTTACAATTCTTGGTGTATTTGATTAGAGAAGATTCAGTGATATTCCTCTTGGCCAAGGGGTTACAGTTTATAACTGAACTGATTGGAATAAGGCTAATTCAGTAATAACCTGTAACTCAGACTAATTGAAATATCATTGAATCTTTAATTCGGTAATTACTTGTAATTCTTTGACCAATAGAAATATTGATTATTTTCTTATTAGTACACAAAGAAACATAACATAAATATTAGTAAAGTTCTGTGTAAACTGAATAGCTTTGACGTAGACAAAATTTGTAAACAGTTTCATGTCTTAATCTCATAATAGATTTTATGATACAGGCACCAGGCCAGACTTGTGAAAAACCTCTTATATACATACTGACTGTTCGAAGTCTCCGATGTATTAATCACACGAGAGTTCACTTGGGACTTATCATGTTTCATTTTTACTTGTGGTTATCAGCAAATACTTGATCACGCGCATCACTGTGACCTACTGCAATATATATATATATATATATATATATATATATATATATATATATATATATATATATATATATATGAAAGCCGGCAAGGCAGCAGGTTTGGATGGTATTGCAGTGGAATTTATTAAAAATGGGGGTGACTGTATTATTGACTGGTTGGTAAGGTTATTTAATGTATGTATGACTCATGGTGAGGTGCCTGAGGATTGGCGGAATGCGTGCATAGTGCCATTGTACAAAGGCAAAGGGGATAAGAGTGAGTGCTCAAATTACAGAGGTATAAGTTTGTTGAGTATTCCTGGTAAATTATATGGGAGGGTATTGATTGAGAGGGTGAAGGCATGTACAGAGCATCAGATTGGGGAAGAGCAGTGTGGTTTCAGAAGTGGTAGAGGATGTGTGGATCAGGTGTTTGCTTTGAAGAATGTATGTGAGAAATACTTAGAAAAGCAAATGGATTTGTATGTAGCATTTATGGATCTGGAGAAGGCATATGATAGAGTTGATAGAGATTCTCTGTGGAAGGTATTAAGAATATATGGTGTGGGAGGCAAGTTGTTAGAAGTAGTGAAAAGTTTTTATCGAGGATGTAAGGCATGTGTACGTGTAGGAAGAGAGGAAAGTGATTGGTTCTCAGTGAATGTAGGTTTGCGGCAGGGGTGTGTGATGTCTCCATGGTTGTTTAATTTGTTTATGGATGGGGTTGTTAGGGAGGTGAATGCAAGAGTTTTGGAAAGAGGGGCAAGTATGAAGTCTGTTGGGGATGAGAGAGCTTGGGAAGTGAGTCAGTTGTTGTTCGCTGATGATACAGCGCTGGTGGCTGATTCATGTGAGAAACTGCAGAAGCTGGTGACTGAGTTTGGTAAAGTGTGTGAAAGAAGAAAGTTAAGAGTAAATGTGAATAAGAGCAAGGTAATTAGGTACAGTAGGGTTGAGGGTCAAGTCAATTGGGAGGTAAGTTTGAATGGAGACAAACTGGAGGAAGTAAAGTGTTTTAGATATCTGGGAGTGGATCTGGCAGCGGATGGAACCATGGAAGCGGAAGTGGATCATAGGGTGGGGGAGGGGGCGAAAATCCTGGGAACCTTGAAGAATGTGTGGAAGTCGAGAACATTATCTCGGAAAGCAAAAATGGGTATGTTTGAAGGAATAGTGGTTCCAACAATGTTGTATGGTTGCGAGGCGTGGGCTATGGATAGAGTTGTGCGCAGGAGGATGGATGTGCTGGAAATGAGATGTTTGAGGACAATGTGTGGTGTGAGGTGGTTTGATCGAGTAAGTAACGTAAGGGTAAGAGAGATGTGTGGAAATAAAAAGAGCGTGGTTGAGAGAGCAGAAGAGGGTGTTTTGAAATGGTTTGGGCACATGGAGAGAATGAGTGAGGAAAGATTGACCAAGAGGATATATGTGTCGGAGGTGGAGGGAACGAGGCGAAGTGGGAGACCAAATTGGAGGTGTAAAGATGGAGTGAAAAAGATTTTGTGTGATCGGGGCCTGAACATGCAGGAGGGTGAAAGGAGGGCAAGGAATAGAGTGAATTGGATCGATGTGGTATACCGGGGTTGACGTGCTGTCAGTGGATTGGATCAGGGCATGTGAAGCGTCTGGGGTAAACCATGGAAAGCTGTGTAGGTATGTATATTTGCGTGTGTGGACGTATGTATATACGTGTGTATGGGGGTGGGTTGGGCCATTTCTTTCGTCTGTTTCCTTGCGCTACCTCGCAAACGCGGGAGACAGCGACAAAGCAAATATATATATATATATATATATATATATATATATATATATATATATATATATATATATATATATATATATATATATTGGGAGAGTGTGAGTTTGAAAGGAGAAAACCTGGAGGAATTGGGTTGTTTTAGATACCTGCTTGTGGACGTGGCAGCGAACGGGAGCTATTGAAACTGAAGTGAGCCACAGGATGGGTGAGGGAGTTAGGGTCCTGTAGACAGAGAAGTCATCTGTGAGGTCAACGCTGGGTATGTCATGGTATAGTAGTTCCGATGGTGGTGTATCAATGCAAGGCGAAAAGTAGGGAAGAGTATACAGGTGCTGGAGATTAAATGTCTGAGGACGATATGTGGCGTGAGGAGAGTTGGTCGAATAAGAAATGACAGGGTACGAGAGAGGTATGGTAGGAAGAGGAATGTGAATGGGAGAGCTGCAGAGGTGTGCTGAAATGGCTTGGACATGTGAAGAGGTTGACTAAACAAGGAAAGGAGGGAGACCAAGGGAGGAGTCGGAAGGATGGGATGAATGATGCTTCGAGTATTCGGGTCTCGAACATGCAGGAGGGTGTGAGGCGTGCAAGGGAAAGAGTAAATTGCCGACTGCGACTTACTGTCAGTGGGGTGATCCAGGGTATATGGAGAGGTAAGGGGAGACCATGGAAATGTCTCTGGCGCCTGGTTGTGGATAGGGGGTTCTGGCTTTGTGAGAACTAGAGTGAATGAGGCTACTTCGTCTGTTCTTGGCGTTGCTTCTCAAATAGGGAAACTTTGAGTGAAAAGTTATTGTAAGCGAGACAGGTTTAGCTTCAGGGGTGGGTAGACGTACAGTTTCGTTGAGGAACTTCTCGCTTCAAAGGAGTTCATAATATCTCTGCTTCTGCGTGGAGTGCGCCCTCAAAGCTGTAGGAACCCCCATGGAAGGGATCCTAAGGTTGTCCGATAACAATAATCATATATACTAGGCGGACAGTATAAAGGCAGGCTTTATATTTATCGGTGAACCTGATAAGAGAAGAAACATGCGGGTTGGCTGTGAATCGCCTGTCCAGGTCGGGATTCGATATGAGTACTTGATTCTGTTCGCTGACGAATCAGAGGACTGACTTCGTAGTTACCTTAGACTTTTCGTAATCATAACCGTCATATGATATATCTCACTTTCTATTGTGTGTGAGTAACAGCTCGATCGATATATTGGTAATAGATCATAGGATAGAACCAAGAGTCATCTGTGCAGTGAGAATATGTTTGGTTGTTGACTTGAACGCTTGGAGAAGGTGTTCAAGATTTCTCGACTGCAGGTTATACCTTGACGCCGACATAGTACGTGACCTTGGTCGTCGATGACAACACGCGCCACCCGACGGATAAAGACCGGATTGATTGCCCCAGGCAGAGTAAAACGAAAGGTTCAAAAACATCAAATCTAAGTTAACAGAACACATGCAAAAGGATAAGGCAAGCCAGGCATTAAACTCAAGGGCCTGGCTGGCACCCCCTTTCCTACCATGAAAAAGACGCCACAAACAAACCATAAAGATGAGGATATCTTAACAGTCGTCAAACAAGAACCCGTTAAAACTCTCCACATATAAGCATTAGACAACATAAACGTATAGGTCCACACAGCAACAAATGTCTGGTGACTAATAATAGAAAACATTTGAGACAAAACACAATTAGTGCGGTTGAGCTCGTGACTTTCTCACCATTTCCTCTCCACTTGCACTACCCAACTGTTCTCCGGCTCTCTCCAAAATCCATTAATCCTATGCTCAACACTTCCAAGTCATGACAAGAAGAGGTATTTTCTAATTACACTCAAACCGCAAGCAAGCAAGATACAGAAAGTTTGTGGCAAAAGTACTTTTTAAAAAATATTACAAACAGATTTCGTTTCTGTCGATCGTGTTCTCGCATCGCTATTTTGTAGTTTCCATCATCATCATCTGTAATATCGATAACGTGTATCACTTTCTTGTGATAAGAGGTTAACGAATAAATGGAATAGCTGTTGGCTTTCCCATCCCCTTCCTGCTGCGTTTGTACTTGTTTCCGCACAAAAGAAAAAGAGTTATACTACAGGGCAACTAAAGGCTTTTCACGTACATACTTCCTTCACAGATATCCAACATCAACTACACGAAGTGCCTTTATCTTCAGGAAAAAAAATGTAAACCTGAACGAGAAACGGAGTTTTATATAGTAAGTGTTTGGCAGTGCAGGTTGTTCTGAGAGTTATCAATATTGTGGAAGGAATACTTGATATATGTGATGAAATTCATTACCCAGAAATAAATAATGGTAATGAGTAGGTGCCAGCAATGAATATTTCTATCAGGTTCAGGATGTAGACAGACAGGAGTGGTCAGTAAGGTTTCTGGTGACATATTTGAGTTTGTTTTCTAGATCAGGTTTTTCGGTGCTTCCCTGAAGAGTATGTCAACGCATGGGAGTGTGGGGAGGGTAAAGATTGGAGGGAATGAATGATTTTGTTATTCTATATGATTTCACACTTATTTTCTTGTTCACCTGATTTTCGTCTTTTCTATTCTTTTAAATGACATCTTAAGTGGCATCATAAACGAAAGATTTGCGAAGTAGTTAAAGCGTCCGCAATAAGGAATCAAACAATCAATCCATAAATAAGTATGCAATCTTCAAGTGATTAGACGTATGATCAAATCCTGAGGGTTTTACAAAATGCTTTGACAAGTAGTTAAGAAGAGGCATCTATGATGCGCGCCCCATGAAGCTGGTGTGTGGCGGCCTGCGAGGGAGGATCGAAGACGTGGTGCCAGAGGAGTGAGCGACTCCCACAGTCCAGCCACTGCCTGATAGTCTTTGTTGTGAAGTGAGCAAGAGAGGTAGTGTGCCTGGTGGCTCCCTGAGCTCTCTTCCTTGCCTTGTTTTCATTATACCGTTCATTTGTGTGTAATATACTGTGAGCACTTATATGTTCGCGGAGTTACCGTCCTTACTTGCTCAGGGAGGGAGGAATAGGGTGTTGTTTATCAAGGATTTTTGCTCAGCAACAATTGCAACGTGTGTTGCAGTACCATTGGTTGGCAAGCAGCCCAGGAACTGTTACAGGCACGGGAAGGTAAGCCACTGTCACGTACGCCTCACACTTGTACTTCTCTCATGATACACCTGAATATCTCACGTGACATTCCCAGTTAAGATAACCAACAGTTTTTTTTTTACACGCCATTAAAGTAGAATTAACTGCATGCCAGCATTGAGTAATTGTTAATTATGTGGTTGGAGGGAGAGATTGCTTATATCTCCAAGATATATACATGGAAAGGATAACCGAAACTTGTATAGCCATTGTCAGGCATCAGTTGTTTTGTGTTGACTGATGCCAGTTTTGGTCTTGCCAGGTGTGGATTGGCCTCCAGCCGCAGCAAAGACTTGCTGGATAAACCAAGCCGTTAGAAATAAGAAAAATAATTCAAATCTTATCATTCAGCTTCATAATAATTCAGAGTCGACATTGTCACCGGATGAAAATGAAGACGGAATGAATGAGTTTGTAGTCTATGTATAGTTCACCATGAAATAGTTTTAGTTTATGGAAGATGATTTTTTTCTCCGTGCATGTAAGAAGTAAAGTGTAAGCCCAATTAAACCTAGCTGGGTAGGACTAAACAAGTTACATAACCTCGTTGATCTAGTGTAACTGAGCGGTACAATAATAATCATGGGCTATTGCTTTGGCCAGGTGCAGTTTACACATATTTGAGCTATTGGAATATTGTTCGAATGTTAATTGATGAATTTACGCACGTGATTGCAACACAGCTTATTTCACCCAACTAAAGCCCATATCCCCAGAGGATTTAGTCCTGACATCACCCCTCCCCCCTCCCCCAATACAGTACGGTATCTGGATTTTTTTGTGTCAGATTGTTATCAGTCACCTCGTAAGATATTGCCCGTGTGGCTTGAGTTTGAGTGTTATCAGAATTGTGTTCCCTTTCAGGTAACTTAATTAGACTCCGAGTTGTTTACTTGTTTCATTCAGTCACATGGTAAATCGTGAGATATGTTTGTGATGATCTAAGGCCATCGGGAGCTCGCCTGCTGATGGCGTATATCAGTCCATGAATGCTTGAATGAAGAATGATGTGCATGTTAGACGAGGCCTGCTTGGGCTTTCTATATTTGCAAGGTCTTATTCAAAGTATTCATCACGGCAGCATCCTTCACCAGTAGTATGTGAAGTCACTCAAGTTATATCGTTCAATGCTGTTTCTAGAAGTGTGAGAAGTATGCGAAGTTACTCAAGTTATAACGTTAAAAATGGTTTTTAGAAATGTGCATTGAAGTGTACTTCATTGGAATACTGACCAAGCCTCGCCAAGCCTTTATTAGTAGTTCAGTCGTGAACGGAAAATTAGGGACGAGGATTTACGACTTAGGCTTATGTAATTACTAACATGTAGATTATTTTACATTTGTAATTAAAGAAAGTTGCTTTGGTTGATTTAGTGCGCCTTAATGAAATGCATTGTGACTCACAGAGTTGATTCCCTCAGGTCTGTAAGAAATGCTGTAGATCCATTTTAATGTGCATTGTTGTAGAACATATACTGCTTGTTATCAGTCCTTGAAGTTATATAAGTTTTCAGAACCGTTGCTGGTAGGTATTATAGAGTTAAGACTACTTTTCTTTTATGCTTTCATGCAAATTGCATATTTATCTTGTCTTGTTCAAGGATACTTTAGTATGCTTGGGTAAATGATTATGCTTTAGTAGACATGCACAGTTTACTTTACTGAGTTTTATGGTTAAATTTCTTAATAAAGGCAGGCATTGTATTTACCATTGCTTATAATGATTGTAGACTCATTCATTGAGGCTACTTTCAAAGTGAATGTAATAGTATAACCTAAACTCTTGTTCGCGTCATAACATACATAAACTGCACGAAATTGCAGTATGTAAATCACTGTGGTAATATTATTTGAAATTCGTTACAGAGAGTACAATGAATGTAGTAAGTATTGCAGGCTCCTGTGTCAATGGTATTCAGACCGGTTATTGTACACATGTGTTTAAGTGATCATTTTTATTAGAGCGAGTGTGCATGTTTGTGTCGGTCTTTGTCTGTCCCTCATGCGAGTCCTAATTTCGTGAGCAGTCAAGAGCCAAACTCAGACAGTAATACTGGATGATGCGAGGAAGGTTATTTAGGGATTAGACTTTGTACTCTTCTTATTTTATAGGATAGGCTTCCGCCTCCCCTTTCCTGTACGTTTCCACATTTCCTTTATCAATCAAGACCTAAGCCGACGTTGATACAGTTAGGGGGTTGAACACCATATAATATTTATCTTTTGCTTATACTTTTCTTGATCAGCCAACTACAAACAAGACAGTGATAAGGAAAACATGGGGAAGTGTGTGTGTGTGTGTGTGTGTGTGTGTATTTTGTGGGGGAAAGATTTGGACCACCCATCAAATTTAATGTTGAGGGTATCAGCCGGCCTAACGACATTTCACACTTCTATTGGCCAGTCGGCTCCTGATCAAGACTTGACGTATCGTTACAGGATTGCTTGAGGAACGTCATTAGGGCCTTACGTCCAGATTTCTTGATCACTCGAAAGGTCATGGAGATTGAGGGTGTTATTTCATCCGTCTAACGGATGGGTGTTATCGCTATTAATGCTTTTGTATCATTTTTAATTTGTGATAGTGTCACAAGTACTGTTGCAGAGCTGTTGTATGGACTTCATCATTTATTCATGTATTGGTAGCTGAGAAGACTTATTATGTTGCAGCTAATAGCTGAACTGATAGTCTTTGAAAAAATCGTCTCTTTAATGCTAGTCTTAAAGTTAGAGTACTTCTTGTGTTGGACTAGTGATTATAGCGACAGTTTCTATGAAAAGCACCCTAATTGCTGGTCAGTGTCAGAAGTATTTCCTGGAATGCACAGAACAGTTATAGTGATGGTGTCTTTGTCTTCAAGAAAGTCTGTATTGCTAATGTCAGTAGCACTCCCTGTGTTATTCCATGTAATATTTGGTGAATATCAGTGGTACTGATTGTGTGGTACTCTCCTGTTATATTGACTATTAAGAGTGCTTGTTGTGCATGGACGTTTTCTTTAATTGATTTAGCGAATTCACAACACTTGTATAGTGATTTAGCAAATTGAAAATACGTTATGGAGTTATGATGAATGTATAGGCCTGTATATATGCGGAAGCTTTTAGTGAGTTTTTGGCAGTTATGTTGAATCCGAGTTTCAGAAACTCTCATTGCTGTATTCTTGTACCAGGACCGTATAGTATGATATCTATATAATAATTTGGTGTACTATTTTTTTATATGACCAACATGGCGCTGTTCATGACAATGTTAAACATGGTCTCCTCAAGTAAATGGAAACAAAAATATGAGAAAAGTAATATGAAAGGGATAGATTTTAGGTCCTCGGGTGTTTGTAGTCGTAACTGTTACAGGTGGAAAGACTGTAGGAAGAGAAAGCCAAGAGAAGGAAGAGAATTCCACAGCTTCTTTGATAGAGGTAAGAAGGTATCATAACAGTCAATCCTCATGGGGCCTGTGTCCGCACAGAAACCATGGGAGATGGCAACAGGACGCATTCAGCGGGTCCAAGCCTTCCTTAGTGGCTGGGACATACGGAAACAATTCACAAGCTTAGTGACCCAAGTCGTACCCATATAACAGAAGGAGGCAGCAACGTCACGGTGGACGGAGAGGGATGGTTGAAATGAAAGGAAGGAAAGTTGATCGAACAGAAAACTTTTAAGCAAAGTAAAATCTTCAGTGTTAGTGTGATTAAGGCTGGTTGCTGAAAAAAAAAAACCGCGAGAACATAAACGATAGGCAATAGACTAGGGCCTTGAAGAACAGTGTTGACAGGAAGTCGCTCCATCAACGACTACTACGAAGGAGCAATTAGAAAACTTGTGCATTAGAGAACAGAGAGCAGAAGAGCCAAAGTAAAGAGATTCAGAAAGCAGAGACTTGTACAATAACCTGTTGGATGCCTTGAAGGTGTCTAGAGACCCGATGAAAGGGTCGCCAAAATGCCTGAGGGAGGAGAACCAAGGATGGGTCACGTGGGAGGAAATCACCAGTAGACCTTGCATCGCCAAGCCATCATCATACCGGTGATGTGAGAGAAGGGGAGGGTGAGTCAGCTGTCCCAGGAAGTGACCATGATGCCTCATCTCCGGAAGTATTATGTCAGCATTTTGTTGTAATTTCCGTCTTGAAAATATATGTATTTGGTACATGGTTCGTATGGGTTTGTACAGGTTTAAAATCTGAATTTTGCCTAGTCATGATAAATTCAGGGATATGAAAAATGACCTTTTACGAGTTTTGTTTTGTACGAGTTTGATATCGTAGAGCCTGATAAAATTGGACCAAAAGGTAAATATTCTGAACTTTGTTTCTCATATTTTGTATTATTTATATTTGAAAGTTTATTCATGTATTAGTCCACTATAAATGATAATGCTCATATACCGGCATATACCGTTGTGTAAGTTAACTTTTCCGCTGATTGGGTTTGAAAGTCTGGACAGTAGCTTGATATTGATTATTGATGAGTTCGAATACCCTCTGTATATACTTAAATAAGTATAGTTCACTTATATAATCTCATGAAATGATTAGACATTTCAGAATGTTTCCGATCGCATTCCAGTGATCTCGTTCTTTGGCAAACAAAATGTTTACGCTTGGTGAATACCTGGTCAAGTTTCGGGGGGGTCTTATACCCCCACTATTTTTTTTTTTTTTTTTGCACGATATTATCCTCAGCTGATGACGGTAGTTCTGTTTACACTAAAGCTCTGTCTTTGACTCAGTGAGTGTGGGGTGCGATACTGGTGAAGGTCGGGGACAACAGTAGTGTGCAAATGGTCTTGCTTGGTGTGCGTACGTCTCGCCAAGGTCTGTGTGATGATCACAGTGGGCTTTGTTAAGGGTCGTGGACGCTGCCCGTACATCTGGGAATGGTGGTATACTGTACTGCCTTTGTTTTGTAGTTAATATGATCTGTCATATTTTGCATGATTATATGTGTTTCCATACAAGGAATGATTTTTTGCCTGTAATGTAAAATTGGGAAGACACTATTGAATTTTACTCGTATATCAAGTATATATATATATATATATATATATATATATATATATATATATATATATATATATATATGATTTTGGTGTATTCACAATAATCTCCCTCGTTAGTCTTGTTCCACGCTTTCGTTCGTGTTATTTGATTCCACCTTGTAAGTAGAGTGAGAGGCGGCGGCTCAAGTTGCAGGTTGTAGTTGTAGTTGTAGTTGATGTGATAGGGCTTACGGTCCCCAGTATTGCAACTTTCAGAGCGACTTACCATACCGTTGTTCAGTACGAGCGAACATGTTTTCGGATTGTTGCGGTATATCATCAGTCTGATATCCTTGTCTTCAATCGCTTTGGAGTATTTGGACACATTATCTCGCACGACCTTCTGTTCCTTTCCATGTGTTGTCGTAGATGTTTTCCTTTAGTAAACTTTGTTGTTGTAGATGTTTAATGCTGTCACGTGTAGGTTATTTGCCACGAGATGTTGCTCTCGCATGTTGTTCACGATGGTATCAAATTCAGCATTTGAATATCCGTTGTTGATTGACATTGTCTGGACACGTCGAAGTTCTTGGTGTAGAAGTTGCCAGGTTGAGCACACCTTGCCCGCTCTCATGTATGCACGAATGACATTTCTCTTGTGATTTTGAGTGTATTCACGTATTGCATTCATACATTTACCTTGGTTGATAGGCTTAATGTAAACGTCGGTGACGAAAGATCCTGCTGTCGCTCTAACCATTAAATCCAAGAAAGGTATCCATCCATTATTATTCCACTCTGCTGTAAATCTTAAGCCTGAAGTTTCTCGGAGTTACGGAGGTTTTCCTGTGAGTTTAAGTTATCTAGGCAGGCATGGAGTTGAGGTCAGCCCTCCCACTAACCCCCGGACTCGAGCTGCTGTATATGCTTTTCCTTTGATAGTAATATATCCGTGTTGTCCGCTGTATAGGGTGGAGGTGCCACACACACACACACACACACACACACACACTGTGCTGATGAACCTTGCAAAGGTTGATCAGGATTTACTTTTTCGTAGCTACTGACAGGCCATAGTTTGATTTATTTATTTATTTATTTATTTATTTATTATTATTATTATTATTATTATTATTATTATTAGTGGTGGCAGTAAGGTGTATTATAAGTGGTGTTTTATTTATTTATCTGTTGTGTCAGTTCGAGCTGGCCGTTGGGGAGTTCTGGTCACGTGATCCCCCCCCCCCCCCTTGCAGGGATTGTCTCATTGATTGCGGTGTTCTCATGCGTAACTACCCCGCGTTGTTTTCCCCTCCTTTTCCCTCGTGAAAAAAAAAGGTGATTTGGCCGCGAGAATTGGCTGTCAGTCCTTCCTCTTCTGGTAGTGGGAGGGGCGGCTGAAATTGGAAACATGTTTGCGGTTAACGTACGTGTGTACCAGGCTGGCAGTAATAATTATTATTGTACATGAGAAGTTATGGTATCATTTCACCTACTGTCCTCGCTTGCCCTAGAGGACTGCTGCTCGTACGGTCCAGTAGACATTTGCTGTGTGAGTGAGTGAGTATGTGGAGTGAGTGTGACCCACAGGTTTGAGACAGTAAACATTTGCTGTGTGAGAGTGAGTGAGTCTGTGGAGTGAGTGTGACCCACAGGTTTGAGACAGTAAACATTTGCTGCGTGAGAGTGAGTGAGTCTGTGGAGTGAGTGTGACCCACAGGTTTGAGACGGGCTTAAGCACGAAGATATTCTTGGAAGTGTTTACACCGACCTACTTGACACGAGGAACACTGCAGTGTAGTTGGTGGCCTTCCTGTGTACTTTCACCACACCAAGATGTGGTGGCCAGGTTTGTTTTCTTGATGATTGCTGACCAGGAGCTGTGTGTTGCCTTCCTTCAGCAGCTGAGGCCGACACATTACCTGAGGGCATTGGAAACGACGATGTAGTGGTGCACAGGGGAGAAATTTAAGACCGGCCACTCTGTGGTGACTTATGTAGGGCTGCGGGCCTCGGTTTCCAACAGCCTGGTTGACCGACGTGTTAGCTGAGCAGCTTGGTCTCATCAGCCCGTCCCTTGGGGGAGAGGAGAGAGAGAGAGAGAGAGAGAAGCCCCGAAGTCTACGCCAGACATACGCCAGCAGTGATGGTATATTGACCACTGAGCCGACGTTACCTGGCCAGCAACACCACCCTGCCTGATGATGCTCGTCTGCTGGGCTTACGTGAGGCTAGGTACACGTACCTTTATATGTTACGTGAGGCTAGGTACACGTACCTTTATATGTTACGTGAGGCTAGGTACACGTACCTTTATATGTTACGTGAGGCTAGGTACACGTACCTTTATATGTTACGTGAGGCTAGGTACACGTACTTTTATATGTTACGTGAGGCTAGGTACACGTAACTTTATATGTTACGTGAGGCTAGGTACACGTACCTTTATATGTTACGTGAGGCTAGGTACACGTACCTTTATATGTTTCACTTCTGTTTTTGCTGTAGATTAACAGAAAAGCTTTTTTTTTGTGATGCCAAGAGTGATTAATACAATGGCATGGGCATTAATCCTTGTATTATAGACTACCGTAGATCAAGGAACGAGGCGCGAGGATTAAGCAACAGAGCGTGGACCTGTTTCATTCAGGTGAATAAATAGACGACTAGAAAAAAAATAAATATATATATATATATATATATATATATATATATATATATATATATATATATATATATTTATTTATATATATATATTGCCTTAGGATTGATAGTATTTGTGTTTGCGTGTTGTGTTTGACTCAGTGTTGAGAATGTGTGTAGAGAGGACGAGCATGTTTGTTGGCGAGAGACGTCGGTGGAAATGTTGGTTCCCTGGGGTGAGCACATGTTGGAGTGGCCAGCAAGCAGCCTTAAAGGTATAGAACGATCCAGTGTGAGGCCGCCCGCCGCCACGTATGATGACGACCCAGCCAGCTACACTGTGTACGTGGGTTGACGTGGTGGTGGCGGGTGTGATGGTCGTCTTGACGTAGTGGTGATGGTGGTCGGTAACGGTCTTCATGACGTGGTGATGGTCGGTGATGGTCGTCTTGACGTAGTGGTGGTGGTTGTCGGTAATGGTCTTCATGACGTGGTGATGGTCGGTGTTGTCTTTATGACGTAGTGGTGGTGGTGGTCGGTAATGGTCTTCATGACGTGGTGGTGGCGGGTGGTGATGGTCGTCTTGACGTAGTGGTGGTGGTGGTCGGTAATGGTCTTCATGACGTGGTGATGGTCGGTGTTGGTCTTTATGACGTCGTGATGGTCGGTAGTGGTCATCACTTAAGTGATGATGGTCGGTAGTGGTCTTCATGACGTGGTGGTTGGTGGGAGATGGTCCGTATCTATGCCAGCAGTTGACCTTCGTGCCCTCGGTCGTTGGAGTGGGTGGCGCGGGGAGGGGTAATCACGCGTGAGTCCACCATGTAAGGAGGGGACCGGACCCCACACCTTCCTCACGTTGATGCTTGTGTGTTTTCCGGTAACAACTTGGTGGTGGGGTCCGCGAGGTGCTGGCAGAGAATGATGGTCCCGACTGTTTGCTGGGTGATTTGGAGTGTGTGAATGCGCCAGCCGTGTTGCGGTAGTGATGATGTAGTGCTGCCTGGCAGTCGTAACGACATGACGTGTGGGTCATGGCAAACTGTGTGTCATAACGATGTGTGTGTGTGTGTGTGTGTGTGTGTGTGTGTGAGGTCTTCTGGTTGACGTCGTAACATCTGACGGTGGTAATGTCGACGAAGAACCCGAGACAGGTTTATGGTGGTGGAGTAGATGGCAAGTGGGTGTTGGTCAGATGCGTGTGGGGGGTGGGGGGAGGCTTGGGCCACGGAGGGCCGTGACGAGGCTTGATACCGCACGGGACACCTGGCGGCGTCACTGTGTCATCATGACTGCCAGTAACCCACATCCCGAGATTCCAAGAGAGTCAAGCAGCCAGGCGAAGTGAGTGAGAGTGGTCGAACTGGCCGCCGGCTGCTGCTGCTGCTGCTGCTGCTGCTGCTCTCTCTCTCTCTCTCTCTCTCTCTCTCTCTCTCTCTCTCTCTCTCTCTCTCTCTCTCTCTCTCTCTCTATATATATATATATATATATATATATATATATATATATATATAACAAGTAACATTAAGCAGAATGATCACAATGTGCGGCTCACGCCAGCTGGTCTAGTGTGGGCCACAGTGCTGCACAGCACAACGCACCGCTACTCCCCGCCACATCCACTCCCTCCCTCCCTCCCTCCTGCAGGCGTGACCTATGCCGGTGGTGAATTATTCGTTAACTGGAGGCCTTGACTAGCAAGTGTCAGGGAGGCAAGACGCGTACCCTGCTGGGCTGCAGTAGGCGTGGACCTGTACTGACCCAGGGAGGCGCGCGTGGGTACTGACCAGGTAGGCGGGTGCTGGTGGCCGCCGCCATGCAGCTCTCGACCACTGTGTTATGTTGTGGTGGAGCGGCGGCTGTTCTGTGGCAGCCAGAACAGTTAGCCAATCTTTGTTGGTCTTTTTTTTTTTTTTTTTTGCTTGACACCACGTAGATCTGTAAAGGTTCCATACTGTAGACAAATGCAGTGATCATGGGTAAACTACATTGTCTACGGTGCGTTATGCTGTCTGGCGCGAGACAAGATTTTCTCTTGTGTCGACTGCACATGAGGAAACTCTCCAATGATCCGGTATAACGCAAGGTCTGTAGCACCACGGGAGAAAATGGATGTTGATTTGTGCCTGCTACTGGTTGATGATAAGCGAGGTAGACTGATGAAACGAGAAACCATAAGCCATCTAGACTTTGACATAGAAACAAAAGCAGACACAGTTTAAGTAGGAACAGAGAATTATATATATATATATATATATATATATATATATATATATATATATATATATATATATATATTATATTGGAAAGGATTATAATTTTGCACGTGATCAAGTATATTCCTAAGAGTCCACGGAGAGAATGAAACACGATAAGTTCCCAAGTGCACTTTCGTGTAATAATCACATCATAAGGGGAGACATGAGAGAAATATAAGTCAGTTGATATACAACGAAGAGATGAAGCTTGTGTCTCCCCTGATGATGATTGTTACACGAAAGTTCACTTGGGAACTTATCGCGTTTCATTTTCCCCGTGGATTCTTAGGAATATATATATATATATATATATATATATATATATATATATATATATATATATATATATATATATATATATTTCAAGTATTGGCCAAGTAGCAACAGAAGGGAGAGTGCTGGCCAAGTAGCAACAGTGGGAGACTGCTGGCCAAGTAGCAACAGTGGGAGACTGCTGGCCAAGTGGCATCAGAAGGGAGAGTGCTGGCCAAGTACCGACAGAAGGGAGACTGCTGGCCAAGTTGCAACGGCGGGAGACTGCTGGCCAAGTACCAACAGAAGGGAGACTGCTGGTCAATTACCAACAGTGGGAGTGTTGGCCAAGTACCAACAGTGGGAGTGTTGGCCAAGTACCAACAGTGGGAGTGCTGGCCAAATACCATCAGTGGGAGAGTGCAGGCCAAGTAGTTACAGGAAGGAGAGTACTGGCCTGGTAGCTAGAGGAAGGAGAGCACGGGCCAAGTAGCTACCGAGAGGGAGAGCACTGGTCAAGTAACAACAATAGGGGAGTACTGGCTAAGAACCAACAGGAGGGAGAGCACTGGCCAAGAACCAACAGAAGGTGTGTGCACTGGCCAAGTATCTACTACAGGAGGGAGAGCACTGGCCAAGTATCTACTACAGGAGGGAGAGCACTGGCCAAGGATCTACTACAGGTTGGAGAGTACTGGCCAAGTAGCTACAGGGAGGGAGGGAAGGAGAGAAGGGTGACAGTGGTGGAGAAGCAGTAGAAATGTCCTCGCCCTTCTAAAACGAGACGTGCACCACGTCACCCACCGGATCAATATACAGTGTGGCGCCTCTACATACACGGGGGGGTGTCACTCACACTCGGGGGTAGGATACATGCCGTGGCTCGGTATGCAGTGTGAACCAGGGAGCACCTCCCTCCTCCCCTGCCCTACCCTTGTGGTGTACGTGTTGCTGAGGCTGATCTTGCTGCGAAAAGAAAGAAGAGAAAGACAAAATTAGCGCTCAAGCGATTCAGTTTAAAGTTCCCGGCAAGGAGTGTGTGTGTGTGTGTGTGTGTGTGTGTGTGTACCTTGTGACCTTTGGTGGGGGTGGTTGGGAGATGTGAGGGGAGGGGGTTGAGGGTTGGTTGGTCTGGAGTCAGATATATGTGATACGTTGTCACTAAAACGAATTTCAGTTGTAAATTATGTTTCATCCGGTTTACCTGCGTTCTTCGAATTGTTAGCTGGTGTGGTTTGTGTTATGCGGTACGTGGCAGGCCAGACTGTTGAGTTTTTTATTTTTATTTTTGATTATCAGATATTTATTGGCTAGATAGATAAACAAACGAAGCATTGCTGTGAGGGTATGGGTGAAGGGCACGTATCTAGGGGTAGGTGGAGGCCAACATAGAGCGCACAGTGGGTACAGTACAGGTGGAGGCCAGTTATAGAACTTACAGTGGGTACAGTACAGGTGGAGGCCAGTTTCGAGCATACAGTGGGTACAGTACATGGACACAGGTGATATATAGAGTTACAGGACAGTAGTAATGCATACAGCAGTATACTTTAGGTATCAGTATTTATGTTATACAGGACAAGTATAGAATGTCATGCACTTACAGAACATCTTGTTAGCATTCGACGTTCACTGTTTACACAAACAACTCACAGATGCAGTGAGGTGTGTGTATGTGGTACAGCACACAGTGTAGCGTACACAGTCGTTAACACTGACAGCTGTATGAGAGGTCAGAGGTACATTACATGTTGGGGCTACAGGTACGGAATACACTGGCCAGGGACATGTCGTTAACATTTACAATAATACAGAGAGTGTCAAGGCACATTACACAGTGTAAATTACAGGTACAAATCATGCATACACTGAACATTACACAGGTGTTTACGTAGGTCAGGACATGGCGAGTTTTGTGTCAGACTGTCCTGAAGAATATTACCGTCAGTGGTTACTGAGCCGTGCAGACTAGTAAGCCTGGAGGTGTGAAGAGCACTGATGTTGTGAGACATTCGCTGGTATAGTGTTGTAGTTGATGTTCGTCAGGTGCAGGACAGAGTAGGCGTCTGTAATGCTCAGATCGCGGTTTCTCGCGGCTTGTCATCACATGAACCAGTACCCCTCGGTGTATTGTGGCAGGTACAGCAGTACCACAGTGTCTGGGATGGATCCCGTGCCGTCCATAATGATGTATCTGTGGCCTTCACTGATCATAGTACACAACACTCCAGCTGTTTGGTCTGTCATGGTCTTTCAAGAGACAAAGTTTGGTCAGCGCAGACGATGCCTGGTAGTAAGACCTCGTCTGGTGTAGTAGTAGGATGGCGCGAGGGCAGGCGTGTTGAGCGAGGTTGTTCACGTGGTCATGCGACATATGAAGGTATCCATGGCAATTAGGTGCCACCGTTCTCGGCTTCTATAAGTAGAGGGAATGATTGATGGAATAGTCTCTCCTGCAGAGCACTCCTCCCACAGTGTTGCAAGAGCTGGTTTTGAGTCAAGGGGGATTGCATGCTCGGGACTGGACGAGAGATCTCATTGCCATGACAATATCACCGAGTTCGAAGTGGGTACAGCTCGAGCCAGGGCTAAGTTTTGCTTGCTGAGAGCGAACAAGGCTGTTGTTGCTGTAAGCAGTGAAGGCAGTGGCGGCCTTACCGTTTTCCCGCTTGGATCCGTCAGTATATTAAACCATTGTGTTGTGAGCTACGTTATCTAGTTGTTCACATATTAGTCCTGTAGGTTATGAGGCGTGAGGTGACCCTGGTGGCAATTTATGTGATCATCTTGAGGGGGGTCTGATGTGCCAAGGTTTCAAGATAATATTAGTTTTTAAATATTTATCGTCTAGATATACATAGGCAAGGCATGATAGTGAGAATATGGGTGAAGGGCACATAACTAGGACGTAGGTGGAGGCCAGTGCAGAGCGCGCACTGGATAGAGGAGGGTGACAGGTGGGCCCGAGTGGGGCTCTGGGACTCATAGGGGTCTCACCTCCCGCCCGGGGTGTGTGTGTAAGGATACTGGCGCAAGATGTGTTGATATTAGTTCACACGGTGGCCGAAGCTGGAACAGGCCAAGATGGAGCCACCTGCGGTGCCCTGATGCATGATGGGGAGGTTGTTTCATGAAGGGAACTGCGGTGGTTGATGACTTGTTAGTAGACGTCGAGGAAAGTCTGGGGAGGGATGGTGGGTTGGTGGCGCCATGTAGCACTGAAGACCGCGCTCAGGCTGTGGTTAAAGTCATTGATCGTGGGATTTTGGCAAGATCGTCATTTCTCACATTTATTACCCTGGTCGAGGCGGGACACCCCAAGATCAGTCGCAGATGTATTTTGCTCCGCCACCTCAAGAGCACGGAGATCAGCCATGGGTGGCATGATGAGGTAGTGCAGATCATGGATACAACAACGAATGAAACTTCTGGGCCATAGTGACGCCCACAGCACAGCTCTCGCCCGCCCGTGAGGGCACGAGGAGGTTGCACGTAGCGGAGTTTTTTCGTATAGGTTCGATACATGATTGCGTGGATCATCGTGAGGGCCGATATTCATGGCTAGGTAGGTGTGTGAGGGAATGTGTTTCAGTTGCATTGTTGTGGATTGTGAGGGATGTACTCTCATTTCTAATCTGTTCGTCATAAATTAGCGCTTTTCATTTAACGTTGTTGATGACTAACTAGGCCACACTGCGGCGGAGTGAGTGGACTGGTCAAGTTGAACGTGAAAAGTCTCTTCGGGTGAGGAGATGCTGAGGCAGGTGTCATAGGCATAACACACCACATTGTCATCAGTATGAAGTTCAAGGTTTGTGTGAGGTTTATGCCTGGGGACACTGGACAATGTGGGCTGAGGACACCCCCCACCCCCATATTGGAGACTGTTGTAGCGACCAGGTAGGACGGGCTTGGGTCGTGCGTCCGTCCGTCGTACATTGGTTGAATCTTTCCCATTGTTTACAGTGGGTGGGGTGGGGGGGGGGGGGGGGTGACCCGTCCGTGACTGGATTGTTGAGTGGAGGTCCGCGCGTCCCTGGTGACCCTGGAGAAGATCTCTCGTTCTTGCTGTTATTTCTCAGATGTCGTCCACAATACGGACGGTGATCAAGAGTAATACGGGTAGTTATGATGGGTCGCTCATGACGACGTAATGTCGCTAAATTGTCATTACCCCACCTGCAGCTTGTCATTACCCCACCTGTAGCTTGTCATTACCCCACCTGCAGCTTGTCATTACCCCACCTGCAGCTTGTCATTACCCCACCTGTAGCTTGTCATTACCCCACCTGTAGCTTGTCATTACCCCACCTGTAGCTTGTCATTACCCCACCTGTAGCTTGTCATTACCCCACCTGTAGCTTGTCATTACCCCACCTGCAGCTTGTCATTACCCCACCTGCAGCTTGTCATTACCCCACCTGTAGCTTGTCATTACCCCACCTGTAGCTTCTCATTACCCCACCTGTAGCTTGTCATTACCCCACCTGCAGCTTGTCATTACCCCACCTGCAGCTTATCATTACCCCACCTGCAGCTTGTCATTACCCCACCTGTAGCTTGTCATTACCCCACCTGTAGCTTGTCATTACCCCACCTGTAGCTTGTCATTACCCCACCTGTAGCTTGTCATTACCCCACCTGTAGCTTGTCATTACGCCACCTGCAGCTTGTCATTACCCCACCTGTAGCTTGTCATTACCCCACCTGCAGCTTGCTGTAGCTTGTCATTACCCCACCTGTAGCTTGTCATTACCCCACCTGTAGCTTGTCATTACCCCACCTGTAGCTTGTCATTACCCCACCTGTAGCTTGTCATTACGCCACCTGCAGCTTGTCATTACCCCACCTGTAGCTTGTCATTACCCCACCTGCAGCTTGTCATTACCATATGTACAACAACAAACAGTGAACAGTAATGAGAGGAGGAGAGGAGTAAGTTATGTTTAGCCACACTAGCATATTGACCAGGTTCTGGCAGTCTCCCACGCCTGCCACACTGACGTCGTCCCCAGCCAGTCACACATTAGGTGAGGAGTGAAGGAGTCAGGACTGTCAGGGTGGCTATCAGATGTGTGGGTCAGGACACATGCCTCTCAGGTGTGTGGGGTCAGGACATGTCCCGGGCCTGCTTGTGCCCACTCACACCGACCCTCCAACCTTGTGACCGTGTCAGCGTTGCTCAGTCTGCGTAAACAGTTCGCGTGCCATACATCTGGCCACGTTGCTCAGACGTTTTCTGTGCCCCGTCTCTATAAACAGATCGTCTGTGCAAATCGAACATTAAACATCGTGAGGCCCAGCCCCGGGACCGTATTGTATCATCCCTTGCGCCACCGTTCGTTGGATGGGCCGGAGTGCACGGTAAACTGGCCGTTCTTAAGGTCATAAATAATCCGAACATCTGTCGCTTTTGCTTTCCCCCGGGGCTTCCATCGGCGCTGCCACGGTTACTCTGGCTCATCTGGACGTAGGAACGCTCAGGGTTTACTTCTGGACAATACACTTGAGAAATTTTGTGCACACTGTGCACTGGGATCCTCTCTGCGCACACTGTGCGCTAGTATCCTCTCTGCGCACACTGTGCGCTGGGATACTCTCTGCGCACACTGTGCGCTGGGTTACTCTGTGCACACTGTGCGCTGGTATCCTCTCTGTGCACACTGTGCGCTGGTATCTTCTCTGTGCACACTGTGCGCTGGTATCCTCTCTGCGCACACTGTGTGCTGGGATACTCTCTGTGCACACTGTGCTCTGGGATCCTCTCTGTTCAATGGAGTTGTCAATGTCACTACAGGTCTTCCCCCTCCCATGACTGGTCCCAGCCCCCAGCCGTCCTATTATGGTCCCTCACAGATCATCTCATCCAACTACCTGAACGTATCGCCCAGAATGACCCACCAATCTACGTGAACCCTGCACGATTGAGGTGATGGAAGGGCATGATCCACGTGCAGGGCGGGTGGTGGCTTCCATTCTTATCCACAGTGGATCACCTAGACGCTCTTTAATATTCCTGGGAGAGTGTGGGGTGGAGGAGTGTGTGATGTGGGTTGAGGCTGAGGGAGGAAGGGTGAGGTAGGTGCCCTTGTGTCGAGGGGTCGAGGAGAGTCATGGCGGCTGAGTCTTAAGTGTGGTGTGTGGGTGTGGCGGCCTTGGGTATGTGGTTGCTGGGGGAGGGTGTGTGGGTGTGGTGTCCTTGGGTGTGTGGTGTGCTGGGGGAGGGTGTGTGTGGGTGTGGCGGCCTGTGGTGTGCGGGAGTGGAGTGGATGGGGTGGGTGTTGGGAGTGAGCAGATGACCTCACACAACCCAACACACACTTGTCCTGGTCTGTCCCACTGGAGGACCAATGACATCACTGAGGCTTGAGCCACCGCCAGCATCGCGCGCACGGCTGAGCTATATCCTCGCTTACACCTGCAAAATCTGGGGAGGAAGAAGGCCTTCTCTCCCACCCACAGTTGGCACGACGGGCATGCGGGACTGTAAGATACATTAGCACCGTAGCAGGAAATGCAGCGAGGGACATAACAGGAGGCGCTAAGCATCCTTGGCTAAGATTGTTTAACACATCGCATGCAGCCATTAGCAAGGCAGTGGGATGAATGTAAGTGGAGGAATGCAGGAAGGCGCGGGGTGAGTTCAGAGTGAACCAGAGCAGCCAGGGTATGGCGGTTTGCGACCTCCACTGGCCGTGAAGGAACAGAGGAGCAGCACGGCTCAGCTGCTCAAGCTTCAGGCCAAGTTGAAGGAGGGAGTTAATGGAGCTTGTGAGCTTACTGGAGCTGGTTAAGGAAGCGCCGACAGTCACTGCTGCCCACCTGGCCCGACATGTCTTAAAGTTTAGATTCGTTGTCTCATATTCTGTTACTAGAGCGTTACCAGCCATCATTCACCAGATTGTGGTGGTGTCCGGAGGACAGCTTGTAACGGCGCTAGGAGTCACCAGGGGTTGTAGGTCCGAGGACGCTGCCCTTAGTGACAGACGTCGCCTCCACCACCACCAGGAAGAACTGGTGGTACTTTTGGAACGAAAACTGAAATGGGAAGAAAAGCGTTAACCATCCAGGGTAAGTGCTAGACACGTATGTCTTGTTATGGAGTGTGACTGTTACTACTGTATCATCTAGATCATGTTCAGTTCCTCTGAGGTGTGGTCGGGATGGGACGAGGACGCGAGGCCACACACACACACAAGAAGGTGAGGTAGGAACGAAAGTGGACTCGTCGCTTGGCTCCGACGTCTCGGGTACCGTTTTCTGTTTTCATCGCGAGCGGTTGTCAGTCGTTCCTCTGGGCATTTGAGTACGACTCTACGACGCTTGGCCAACGACGGTGTTGTAATCCATACCTTTGGTGAATCTTAAGGGTCTCTTTAGAGGCTAGGCCGTCACACGTAAAGGGTCGTAACGTCTTGCTCGAGTATCGTACCATCGACCTCAAGGATCGCCTCATCCTCGACCTCAAGGATCGCCCCATCCACCTGAAGGAGCCAGGTCACCGCACCGGTGGCTGGAGTGTGTACCACAGTAATTTCCTCCTGACATGAAGATTACGTGCCCAGCCTCTGGGTCATGTCATAGTGGCGACGACTGACCTAGGCTGGGTTACTCCTGGTAACTCTGGGTGTCCGTCAGTCCGTGTGTGTGTGTGTGTGTGTGTGTGTGTGGCGGGGTCGTGGTTGCTCACCCCTACTCGACAGATGGGGTTTTCCTGCACCATTACTCCCATCCGTTCTTCCCTACCTCCCCGGGACCCCTGCCTCTGCTCCCTCCCTTGTGTTTTACCCGACCTTTTTTTTTTTTTTTCAAACGATTCTGTAATTGTCCTTTGAAAAGTTTTCTCAAGCGTTTAGCTGGGATTACGTCGGGTTGTGAGGCTGAGATGATGCACGACTAACGGTGTCCTGTGGGAGAAGATGTACACATGACCTACACAGACGCATGCATGACCATACGTTCATGAGACGCATGACCTTCAGGTAGCGCCGTGTGTGTGTGTGTGTGTGTGTGTGTGTGTGTTGTATACCATCGTGAAGAATAACCTCAGGAACATCTCAGGTGTGTGTAGGAGACATGAATGAAGGGAAAGACGCGTGGAAGCAGTTTTAACTGAATAGAAGCTCTGTGAGCAGTGCAGATGAGGGAGACGAGTCACCAAGCTCTGTGAGCAGTGCAGATGAGGGAGACGAGTCACCAAGCTCTGTGAGCAGTGCAGATGAGGGAGACGAGTCACCAAGCTATGTGAGCTGTGCAGATGAAGGAGACGAGTCGCCAAGCTCTGTGAGCAGTGCAGATGAGGGAGACGAGTGAGTGTGAGTTGCCATGGCTTATCCCGGGAGGCGGAGGTGAAGAAATGCAACGGAAGCCATTGACCAGACCGTGAACACAGATCACCATCAGCATACACACCAGCGACGCAGAAATGTCAAGAAGAGCAAAGAATTCTAAAAAGAAAAGAAAATTCATTTGTAGAGGAACACAAAACTGCGTCTGGAATTGTTCCTCCTTACATACAGGTTAGGTTAGGTTAGGTATACAGATTGCATTATCGATATGTTTCCAGCAACGTAAGATCAATACGATGTTTTGTTTTTGTTTTCCTTTTTAGTGAGGCGATGATTGAGCTGCGAACTGACAGCACAGCTCCTACCCAGACCTCCGTCAGCGACGGACGTGTCGGTAACAAATGTTGCTCCGTGTGACGTGGAAGAGGAGATCGACAGCTTGTCTGCGTCTCCTGCTGCACAGCTCCCTACCTACCTACTAGAGACGTCGAAATAAAGACCATAAAAAAAACGTTCTGCATTTAGAAAGAGTTTCAGCATTACGTACTGGACTTGTCCACCTCAGGGAGGGAGGAAAGAGATTATAAAACTCTAGACTGCTTGCAACAGCGTCTTATCTCAGATAGCTTTTTTTTTCTTCTTTGAGAAAGATTATATAAAACAGAAGAAGGACGAGATGAAGAATCCAATAGCGTTCCGGTCTGGAGACGAGGGATCGCAGAGGTGAACGAGGTTGTCCTTCACGAGTGCTGAACCATTGTAATGATACCCCGCCGAAGCCGTGCAAGAAGCAAGGAATGTTCGTGTTTTTCTCACACACACACACACACACACACACACACACACACACACACACACACACACACACACACACAGAACGTCAGGGCTGCTGACGAGTATGGCCATGAAGTGATGGCACATATAATGGGCACAAGAAGAGCTAAGTGGCCAATTAGGACACCGAGGTCTGTCATTTTCTAAAATATTATAAAAACTCAAGAATTAACGTTTGTCTCTGACGACTGACTGCAGGGCCTCCGGCGTCCAGGCTTTGTTCCTCGAGAAAACTACTTCCTCTCCTCGTGTGTTGCCGCCGCTCATGTAGGCTCCTGGTGTTGTTGTTGTGACTGGTGTTGCTGCAGCTGCTGTTGGGTAGTGTTACATCCTTTGTTGGTGCTGCAGTCTGGCGGTGTTTCTGCCTCTGTTGGGCTCCTGTTGCTGCCTCTGTTGGCTTCTGTTGGTGCTGCAGTCGTTCAGTGTTGCTGCCTCTGTTGGCTTCTGTTGGTGCTGCAGTCGTTCAGTGTTGCTGCCTCTGTTGGCTTCTGTTGGTGCTGCAGTCGTTCAGTGTTGCTGCCTCTGTTGGCTCCTGTTGGTGCTACAGTCGGCCAGTGTTGCTGTCTCTGTTGGCTCCTTTTGGTGCTACAGTCGGCCAGTGTTGCTGTCTCTGTTGGCTCCTGTTGGACAGTATCTTTCCTGGCATTGACTGTTGTCAAACACACACGTTCCGTAAGCTTACCTCGGTGTTGTACTTCCAAGCTTCTGGAAGGCAGCAAAGCTTGAACGC
The DNA here is from genome assembly GCF_036320965.1 of Panulirus ornatus. Taxonomy (NCBI): domain Eukaryota; kingdom Metazoa; phylum Arthropoda; class Malacostraca; order Decapoda; family Palinuridae; genus Panulirus; species Panulirus ornatus. Next base: position 3,539,775 of record NC_092240.1, read on the forward strand.
GTTGAGCATAGCACTTCCAAGTACCTTCCTGATGGGGGAGAACGTTCGTGCAGGAGGCAATCCAGGGTGGATGGGTTGGTAGTTTATCAGAGGGTGCCCTACGCTCTCTCCTGAAGTGGCGGCCATGTTGGTCATGTGCCTAGATAAAGGTGTGTAGATAAGCACCTGTGATTACCTTGTTGGCCGACGTCTGGTAGGAGTAGGAGGGGGGGCGGGCGGCGGTCCTGTGTTAGACTACCGTCCCTGTCGACGTTGGGTTTAGGGCGGTGTGTGGCACCGTCTACCCCGTTATGATAGGGGGTGATCACCACACAGGACGTGGTACCACACAGGTGCATAACTGTCATCGGCAGTCATCACTTCACATTACCAAGCTCGTGTGTGTGTGTGTGTGTGTGTGTGTGTGTGCCATCAGCCAGGCCAGACCAGCATCGCTGTTTCCCGGAGTGAGTGTGTGTGTGTGGGGAGGTGTGTGTCAGGGCCCTGGGCTGTGTCGCGTGTCCAGAGCTCACCTGTACCTCTTGGGTAGATAAACTGTCCTTTGCTTTTGTTTATAGTTTCTTGAATGATACTCGCATTTTCCTCTTTCTGTTTTGCTATCCTCCACCCTCCTCCCACGCTGTTGTTGTTGTTGTTATTATTATTGTTATTATAGTTATTATAACCGGCCGCGGTATAACACATGTGTCCGGGTCGCTGGATGGTGCGTGACAAGGAAATCCTGGCTGCGTGAAGTGTCTTCTGGCGAATGTAGACGTCTTCACGCCGCCTGGTGCTGGCCGGGGGAGGGCCAGACGCTCTCCTGGTTGCTCGTCGTCTTCTGAGTTGATGTATTGGTGTGGTCCGGCAGCTCTACCACACAGTGTCCTCCGACCACAGCTGTGCTCACACCTTCCTACCCTTTGGCCCGGCCCTACCCTGCCGCCAGCCAACCCCCCAACCGCTCATACACCCCAACACCCTGCCGTGTGATTTAACCCCTACCACTTGACCCTTGCCGCCTGACCCTCGACATGGTACACCTGATCCCTGCCACCTGACCCTTTCCACCTCACCTGTTCCTCCCCCCTCCCTCATTGCTACCTATCTCTGGTGTAATCAGTCAGTATCTGGGACCAGTTGATAGTCTATCAGAGCTATTGTTATCAGCTGAGTCGGCGGAGTGTAGGTAAGGTGAGATAAGAGCCCACGATAAGGTCGAGATAAGAGCGCTGCTCCCCACAGAGACCCCCGCTGCTGTGGGGCCGACCTTGGCGGGGGTCTGGTCGCCAAGAAGGAACTGGGTCGCTCGTGGTGATCCCGACGCTTGGCTCTCGTGGAAAAAATAAATGGCCGCGTCTTGCTACCGCGGCTAGTTCACGTCACAGACTGTGCGGGTACTGTCCTTAGCTGTGTTATTTACTTTGTGTGTGTGTGTGATTACCCCGTGTGTTACGGGCCGAGTTTAGTATCACACACACACCTCAGCCGTATTCAGGTACCCAGTTATCGACCCGTCCCGAATGGTGGGTGAAGAACACCTGGGTTGGGTTATAGGTCGACCGCCGCGCCCAGGACTCGAACCCATGCGCCCGTGCTGACTCATATGGTCAGCAACGCTGTCAGTTAACATTTCCGTGCGTTGACTGATGGCTGACGATGTGGATATACAGAGTTACACACACATCAGAGATATAGAGAGGGAAGAGATTGAAGAGACATTGTTTACCGTAGATAAATCTCTTGGTTAGAGGCCATGGCGGGGCTGAGGAAGCCACTAACTAGGCTTTTCATGTTGCAGTCTGTACCGTGCTATACTGAGCGAGGGATGTGTTGTGGATAATGGATGACGGTGGAGTGAGGGGTGTGCCACTCTCTTCCTGAGGACATCATACGCGTGTGTGTGTGTGTGTGTGTGTGTGTGTGTGTGTGTCCACGCATGACAGGGCCGGTACACATTATAACATGATCGGCCAAATGTTGTGAAGGTCACTTGAGTTTCGTCTCATTGTTCTCCTGGGATGATAACCAGGTATGGTGGGATACGATTCAGTTACCTAAATAGTCGGTGGAAATATAGGTGGCGTCGGTCCTGAGACATATTGTCTCGGGGTTATGATAACTTGGCCGGAAGTAGGGCTGGAGTTGTGAGACCCTGACGTTCGTGTGGTCCAGGTAAAACGTTGTCTGGTTGTGGGGGGTGGGGGGTTTCCATGGCTGTGGTGGCGAGTTGGTAACAATGAGGTGTTGCGTCTCCTCGTCCAAGACTGACTTTTTCAAAGATTTTTTTATTTGTTTTGTTTTAGATGTTAATGAAAAGTACTTTGCTGAAGATGGAATAAAAGGAAATATTTTGGATTAGTGCATTATTGAGGCTTTAATGTACGTACATGATATTTGCTTATATGCCCTCTCTCTGGCTAGCTTTCCCGTATAATGTAACTACACAATATATATATATATATATATATATATATATATATATATATATATATATATATATATATATATATATATATATATATATTTGCCATTTTCCGCGAATAGCGCCAAGAATAGAGGACTGAGTCATAGAGAGAATATCTTCACGTGGCTACCTTCTCTGTTCCTTCTTTTGGAAAATATTAAAAAAACGGGAGGGGAGGATTTCCAGACCCCTGCTCCCTCCCCTTTATATATATATATATATATATATATATATATATATATATATATATATATATATATATATATGAGACATTATCTGACGTATCATGCCACCTTGTCCTGCCTGGGAATTAAGTAACTCACATCCTCTCGTCCTAAGTCTGAGGGCAGGTTTCCACATTTCTTAACCTTATTACATATTATGCTAGATAAGAACTGACCCTTGGGTACATTAGAATTATACACTGAGCTAATGGGACTGGATTCGACATTATGTTTAACAATATTAGATTTAAAAACCATGTTACGATTGCTGAGGTCAACACCGCGGTCAGTGTTCCTCACATCTCTACGAACACAGAGTTGGTGTCGTGTGTTGCCTGAGCTCACAACACTTGTGTGTTCGGACGTTCGCTGCGTGATCTCTTCCCGCTTCTCCCATGACTGTCCTTGTGTGGTGTTACATGTACACCTGCGTCTTTACCATGTGTATATAGGTTGGTTCTCTGGTAACGTAACCTTTGTTGAGTTGCTGTGTCTAAGTGTTACGTTAATGCCCACGTTTTGACATGGTCCTTTAAGCTCTTTCGGCTTTGCATTGTAAAGGAGGACAATATTCTTCTGAAAATTGGTGTTATTAAATGGCCTACCATTATAGGTCTTCCTAGCCCTTGAATATGAACCATTTAAGATGACACAGGCCCTCACATGTCAGTACTCTGTGTTTTATCCTCAATATAAGCAGTGTGACCAGTTCTGTACGTTCTCGATAACACTGAAGACGCCACTGGTACATTGACCTGGTCATCATGTCTGGCAGTGAATGTGAGCGTTCGTGCTGGTCTTGCCCCTCTGCACACTTAATCGCATTCTGTCATTTTTCCTGTTGGTGAAAGCATCTATAAAGAAGGGTATCTGTTCATTTGTTTCCCATTTTTTAATCGAAGTTGGAAAGAGTGATGTGCACCACTGATTTTAGAAGATAATTCGTCAAAATTCGTATCAGCTGAACATGCATACTGAAAGAATGTTGTCCACATAGTAGCCAGATTTGATTCTCGAAAGATATTCTTGGTTACAGTTTTGTTTCAGAATACTCCATAAATAGATGGGCTTCAAAAGTAAGAGAGAGAGAGAGAGAGAGAGAGAGAGAGAGAGAGAGAGAGAGAGAGAGAGAGAGAGAGAGAGAGAGAGAGGATTACCCATTATCGTGGCATAGTTCCTGTTGTAGTAAGTTTACCGTTGAGAAGGTTTCTCCTGGATAGTTCGCCAGGATCCACCTGCGTCAGCCGTGGTGTTCGCCAGGATCATATGCTCGGCACAGCGGCCGACCGACCTACAGAAGTTCCTCATTTGTGTTGTTCAGTCACATCTGTCGCTGTCCAGCTGCTTCTGGAATATACATAATCGTATGCTGTATATCCGTACATGTCTTTCTGCTCTTGCACCACATTATATGAGTTTCCGCTCCTTTCCACGGTGGCAAATACCTTCGCTGGGACCCAGAGGTGGTGTGTTGCAGTGTGAACTCCTTTATGGTATAGCGTACGTGCGTAGCCCCATGTTCAGCCTGGCCCCGGGGAAGTCAGGTTTCTACTCTACATTACTACTGTGTCGTTACTTGACCCCACTGGTTTCCTTGCCGTGTTTACTTGTTGGGTTGAGTTGCGATCTGCGTGATTGGTTGGTTGAGGTGACGGTTTGGTAGGCCAAGGGGGCAGGAATGTGATTATATTACCGGCGTAACGGGTGTTAGGTATCCTTTTAAATAAGAGAATTAATTGATTATTATTATTATTATTATTATTATTATTATTATTATTATTATTACTATTATGATTATTATTTATTATTGTTATTATTATTATTATTATTATTATTATTATTATTATTATTATTATTATAATTATTATTATTACTACTACTACTACTATTGTTATCGTTGTCCATGTGTGATCTGCCAGTCCTTGTTAGAGGTGGCGCGGGAGGGGTTGTGTTGGCTGCGTGTGTGTGTGTGTGTGTGTGTGTGTGTGAGAGAGAGGGGAAATGCGGGGAGGTGCATGGAGAACGCAGACACTGGTCCTGTACGGTCTGTGGGTGGCTAGACAGTGGTTTTGTCTGTGTAGGGGTGGAGGGAAGACCGCATAGACACTTGTCTGGAGCCGTCTGTCTGGCGGCGGTTGTCGAAAGTTGCGACCTGGGTGACGGAAGGGTTAGGAGCGGTGTCTGGTCGGGGCTTTAAGGCCGGGCTGACCTGGGGATTGAGGTGGCCTGGTGCTAGGTTAACCTGGGATTTAGGGTGGCCTGGGGCTGGGCTGACCTGGGGTTGGGGGTGGCCTGGGGCCGGGCTGACCTGGGGATTGGGGTAATTTGGGGCCGGGCTGACCTGGGGATTGGGGTGGCCTGGTGCTAGGTTGACCGGGGATTTAGGGTGGCCTGGGGCCGGGCTGACCTGGGGTTGGGGGTGGCCTAGGGGCCGGGATGACCTGGGGATTGGGGTGGCCTGTTGCTGGGTTGACCTGGGATTTGGGGTGGCTTGGGGCCGGGCTGACCTGGGGTTGGGGGTGGCCTAGGGGCCGGGCTGACCTGGGAATTGGGGTGGCCTGTTGCTGGGTTGACCTGGGATTTGGGGTGGCCTGGGGCCGGGCTGACCTGGGGATTGGGGTAACTTGGGGCCGGGCTGACCTGGGGATTGGGGTGGCCTGGTGCTAGGTTGACCTGGGATTTAGGGTGGCCTGGGGCCGGGCTGACCTGGGGTTAGGGGTGGCCTAGGGGCCGGGCTGACCTGGGAATTGGGGTGGCCTGGAGCCCGCCTGACCTGGGGTTGGGGGTGGCCTGGGGCCGGGCCGGCCAGGGGATAGAGGTGACCTGGGGCCGGGCCAACCTAGGGATTGGGGTGGCCTGGAGCCCGCCTGACCTGGGGTTGGGGGTGGCCTGGGACAGCAGGGCTGGTCGGGGGCTCGTAGAGAGAATTCGTGTGTTGGTGGGTGCGTGCATTCCCGGCAGGTTGCCCCGGTAACTGGCCGGCCCAGAAGTTCCATTAGTGTCGGGTTGTCATAACGCTGCTGCGTGCCGGAGTAGCTTTGGAAATTCTGGAAGCAGAGGATGTCAGTGTGGAGTTCATTAGCGTTATTTCTTGACAGTTGCACGCAATTTTCCAAGTATTTCTAGTGAGAGATGACCTTGAGAGATTTTTTTTCTTTCTTTCTTTGTAGAGCTTGCGCTTGATAGCCGCTTTCATGCCTCCAGTGAGGGATGGTATGTGCGCACCGAGAGGCTGTGGGTGACACCGCCTATGGACCGCACGGATGGCACGTGTGCAACACGAGCCACACGTCCCATATGTACCTACATGTTGACCTGCTGGGTACAGTCGCTGTGCGGCGCGTCCCCCTCACATCACACATTTGTGATTGTGTCTGTACACTATGGGCAGCGGAGGGACGGGGTGGGGGGGAAGGTGTTCTACGTCAGCGGGTCCCTATTTCATAAACGCTCTCTACCATCCCACATTATTCATGCTTCAGTATACTGTCTGCACTGACGACCGACTCGATCAGTTCAATGGTTCAGTCGCCCTTCATATTCAAGATGTAATTTACATATTTTCTCTAACTTTCTTGCTTACTCTCGCGTGACAGCTTGTGGTTGTTCTTATCTTACATCTCTCGAGGAACAGTTCACTGTCTACGTCTTCATTCTAAAAGCTAGAATGGATGTGACCAGGTCACGCCTTGCTCTTTTCTCCTCCGCCATGGACAAATTCAAAGCCTCTCACGGCCCTGTCCTCGTAACTCATCTGTCTTACTTCCATTACCGTCTGTGTTGTCCTCCTCTGGACCTCCTCTATTAGCTCTTTGTGCTTCTTTAACACGCGTTGACCACACGTGAGAAGCTAATCAGGTTTGGGCCCTACGTATCGCTGAATGTTCCCACATCCAGACACTCGAACGCTGTTGTAGGAGTTTCCATGAGACAGGTCGTCTACTTTACCATGCTCCTGGTGTGGGAGTCAGGGATGCGGGTTAGCCAGGATGGCAGCCGCCCAGTGTCCTTCATGCAGAGGTTCAGGTTGTATACTTCGTCAGGTGATACTCCTATTTTTGGACCATCTTTCACCGTGACCCATCCTCCGTCGCCATGTATCAGACCAGCTCTGGAGTCTGTCACGTTCCCCATCGTAAGTTCATGCAGTCTTCCTGGCTTTTCACTTCCCTCATAACCTTTACGCCATCTGTAAACATATTTAAATAGGAGACCGTTCCTCCTGGCAAGTCATTTGCATAGTGTGTTTGTGTGTGTGTGTGTGTGTGTGTGTGTGTGTGTGTGTGTGCACGTACCCACAAGGGCGTCGATTTCCGATTAATATCAAAACAAGACCAACAGGAAATTGTACGTTGGGAGTGAGGGCAGTCAGGGTGGGTAGGAATAGGCGTGCAACGACCTTATTTGTACACACACACACACACACACGCGCGCGCGCGCGCGCGCACACAAACTTACCTCGGGAGCTCCTTCTTTCCTCAGGGCCCCTGCAGCGCCCAGGAAGCCGGCCGCGTCCACTGGGCACGGACAGTACCTCGCCTGCCTGGTCATATATATTTTAATAAAATAATATATATATATATATATAAAATATATATATATATATTTGCCATTTCCGCGAATAGCGCCAAGAATAAGGACTGAGCCATAAGAGAATATCTTCACGTGGCTACCTTCTCTGTTCCTTCTTTTGGAAAATATTAAAAAAACGGGAGGGGAAGATTTCCAGACCCCTGCCTCCCTCCCCTTTATATATATATATATATATATATATATATATATATATATATATATATATATTATATATATATATATGAGACATTATCTGACGTATCATGCCACCTTGTCCTGCCTGGGAATTAAGTAACTCACATCCTCTCGTCCTAAGTCTGAGGCAGGTTTTCCACATTTCTTAACCTTATTACATATTATGCTAGATAAGAACTGACCCTTGGGTACATTAGAATTATACACTGAGCTAATGGGACTGGATTCGACATTATGTTTAACAATATTAGATTTAAAAACCATGTTACGATTGCTGAGGTCAACACCGCGGTCAGTGTTCCTCACATCTCTACGAACACATAGTTGGTGTCGTGTGTTGCCTGAGCTCACAACACTTGTGTGTTCGGACGTTCGCTGCGTGATCTCTTCCCGCTTCTCCCATGACTGTCCTTGTGTGGTGTTACATGTACACCTGCGTCTTTACCATGTGTATATAGGTTGGTTCTCTGGTAACATAACCTTTGTTGAGTTGCTGTGTCTTAAGTGTTACGTTAATGCCCACGTTTTGACATGGTCCTTTAAATTCTTTCGGCTTTGCATTGTAAAGGAGGACAATATTCTTCTGAAAATTGGTGTTATTAAATGGCCTACCATTATAGGTCTTCCTAGCTGCTAAATGGCCCTTGAAGATGAACCAATTAAGATAACACAGGCCCTCACATGTCAGTGCTCTGTGTTTTATCCTCAATATAAGCAGTGTGACCAGTTCTGTACGTTCTCGATAACACTGAAGACGCCACTGGTACATTGACCTGGTCATCATGTCTGGCAGTGAATGTGAGCGTTCGTGCTTGTCTTGCCCCTCTGCACACTTAATCGCATTCTGTCATTTTCCCTGTTGGTGAAAGCATCTATAAAGAAGGGTATCTGTTCATTTGTTTCCCATTTTTTAATCGAAGTTGGGAAGAGTGATGTGCACCACTGATTTTAGAAGATAATTCGTCAAAATTCGTATCAGCTGAACATGCATACTGAAAGAATGTTGTCCACATAGTAGCCAGATTTGATTCTCGAAAGATATCATTGGTCACAGTTTTGTTTCAAAATACTCCATGAATAGATGGTCTTAAAAAATAGAGAGAGAGAGAGAGAGAGAGAGAGAGAGAGAGAGAGAGAGAGAGAGAGAGAGAGAGAGAGAGAGAGAGAGAGAGAGGATTACCCATTATCGTGGCATAGTTCCTGTTGTAGTAAGTTTACCGTTGAGAAGAAGGTTTCTCCTGGATAGTTCGCCAGGATCCACCTGCGTCAGCCGTGGTGTTCGCCAGGATCATATGCTCGGCACAGCGGCCGACCGACCTACAGAAGTTCCTCATTTGTGTTGTTCAGTCACATCTGTCGCTGTCCAGCTGCTTCTGGAATATACATAATCGTATGCTGTATATCCGTACATGTCTTTCTGCTCTTGCACCACATTATATGAGTTTCCGCTCCTTTCCACGGTGGCAAATACCTTCGCTGGGACCCAGTGGTGGTGTGTTGCAGTGTGAACTCCTTTATGGTATAGCGTACGTGCGTAGCCCCATGTTCAGCCTGGCCCCGGGGAAGTCAGGTTTCTACTCTACATTACTACTGTGTCGTTACTTGACCCCACTGGTTTCCTTGCCGTGTTTACTTGTTGGGTTGAGTTGCGATCTGCGTGATTGGTTGGTTGAGGTGATGGTTTGGTAGGCTAAGGGGGCAGGAATGTGATTATATTACTGGCGTAACGGGTGTTAGGTATCCTTTTAAATAAGAGAATTAATTGATTATTATTATTATTATTATTATTATTATTATTATTATTATTATTATTATTATTATTGTTATTATTATGATTATGATTATTATTTATTATTATTGTTATTATTATTATTATTATTATTATTATTATTATTATTATTATAATTATTATTATTACTACTACTACTACTACTATTGTTATCGTTGTCCATGTGTGATCTGCCAGTCCTTGTTAGAGGTGGCGCGGGAGGGGTTGTGTTGGCTGTGTGTGTGTGTGTGTGTGTGTGTGTGGGTGTGTGTGAGAGAGGGGAAATGCGGGGAGGTGCATGGAGAACGCAGACACTGGTCCTGTACGGTCTGTCGGTGGCTAGACAGTGGTTTTGTCTGTGTAGGGGTGGAGGGAAAACCGCATAGACACTTGTCTGGAGCCGTCTGTCTGGCGGCGGTTGTCGAAAGTTGCGACCTGGGTGACGGAAGGGTTAGGAGCGGTGTCTGGTCGGGGCTTTAGGGCCGGGCTGACCTAGGGATTGGGGTGGCGTGGTGCTAGGTTGACCTGGGATTTAGGATGGCCTGGGGCTGGGCTGACCTGGGGTTGGGGGTGGCCTAGGGGCCGGGCTGACCTGGGAATTGGGGTGGCCTGTTGCTGGGTTGACCTGGGATTTGGGGTGGCCTGGGGCCTGGCCAACCTAGGGATTGGGGTGGCCTGGAGCCTGCCTGACCTGGGGATTGGGGTGGCCTGGGGCCGGGCCGGCCAGGGGATAGAGGTGACCTGGGGCCGGGCCAACCTAGGGATTGGGGTGGCCTGGAGCCCGCCTGACCTGGGGTTGGGGGTGGCCTGGGACAGCAGGGCTGGTCGGGGGCTCGTAGAGAGAATTCGTGTGTTGGTGGGTGCGTGCATTCCCGGCAGGTTGCCCCGGTAACTGGCCGGCCAGAAGTTCCATTAGTGTCGGGTTGTCATAACGCTGCTGCGTGCCGGAGTAGCTTTGGAAATTCTGGAAGCAGAGGATGTCAGTGTGGAGTTCATTAGCGTTATTTCTTGACAGTTGCACGCAATTTTCCAAGTATTTCTAGTGAGAGATGACCTTGAGAGATTTTCTTTCTTTCTTTGTAGAGCTTGCGCTTGATAGCCGCTTTCATGCCTCCAGTGAGGGATGGTATGTGCGCACCGAGAGGCTGTGGGTGACACCGCCTATGGACCGCACGGATGGCACATGTGCAACACGAGCCACACGTCCCATATGTACCTACATGTTGACCTGCTGGGTACAGTCGCTGTGCGGCGCGTCCCCCTCACATCACACATGTGTGATTGTGTCTGTACTGTATGGGCAGCGGAGGGACGGGGTGGGGGGGAAGGTGTTCTACGTCAGCGGGTCCCTATTTCATAAACGCTCTCTACCATCCCACATTATTCATGCTTCAGTATACTGTCTGCACTGACGACCGACTCGATCAGTTCAATCGTTCAGTCGCCCCTCATATTCAACATGTAATTTACATATTTTCTCTAACTTTCTTGTTTACTCTCGCATGACGGCTCGTGGGTGTTCTTATCCTACATCTCTCGAGGAACTGTTCACTGTCTACGTCTTCATTCTAAAAGCTAGAATGGATGTGACCAGGTCACGCCTTGCTCTTTTCTCCTCCGCCATGGACAAATTCAAAGCCTCTCACGGCCCTGTCCTCGTAACTCATCTGTCTTACTTCCATTACCGTCTGTGTTGTCCTCCTCTGGACCTCCTCTATTAGCTCTTTGTGCTTGTATAACACGCGTTGACCACACGTGAGAAGCTAATCAGGTTTGGGCCCTACGTATCGCTGAATGGTCCCACATCCATACACTCGAACGCTGTTGTAGGAGTTTCCATGAGACAGGTCGTCTACTTTACCATGCTCCTGGTGTGGGAGTCAGGGATGCGGGTTAGCCAGGATGGCAGCCGTCCAGTGTCCTTCATGCAGAGGTTCAGGTTGTATATTTCGTCAGGTGATACTCCTGTTTTTGGACCATCTTTCACCGTGACCCATCCTTCGTCGCCATGTATCAGACCAGCTCTGGAGTCTGTCACGTTCCCCATCGTAAGTTCATGCAGTCTTCCTGGCTTTTCACTTCCCTCATAACCTTTACGCCATCTGTAAACATATTTAAATAGGAGACCGATCCTCCTGGTAAGTCATTTGCATAGTGTGTTTGTGTGTGTGTGTGTGTGTGTGTGTGTGTGTGTGTGTGTGTGTGTGTGTGTGTGCACGTACCCACAAGGGCGTCGATTTCCGATTAATATCAAAACAAGACCAACAGGAAATTGTACGTTGGGAGTGAGGGCAGTCAGGGTGGGTAGGAATAGGCGTGCAACGACCTTATTTGTACACACACACACACACACACACACACACACACACACACACACACACACACAGAAACTTACCTCGGGAGCTCCTTCTTTCCTCAGGGCCCCTGCAGCGCCCAGGAAGCCGGCCGCGTCCACTGGGCACGGACAGTACCTCGCCTGCCTGGTCATCCACGCTCACAGAATCTAACATTAAACCACACAACAAGACGAAGTTCCCAGGCCGGTCAGTAGCTGCACGCCAACCAGAAACATTCGAACACTCGTACAATGGGACAAAGATTCTCTCAATACAATCCCACCTCAGTATCCTGGGCAACAGTGGTAAACCTGTCTCATCCAAACCCATGTATAACGTACCAGGAACTGTTTAGTAGAAATGTATAAGAAGCTGACCCATGCCTCACACATCAGGAACCTGTACTCCACATCACAGACACAGAAATGACTCAACATATTGATCCAGCAGGCCGTCAACCCGCCCACCAACCGCCGTCACTCACAGCACAGTCTCAAACGCCACACATCCAGGCATACACGTATCAGAAACTACACTCCCCAGACACGTACGAGTCAGCTTTTCCCTTCTCTGGAAACAACCACATCATTCCATCATTGTGTACACCATTTCATCGTATCACAAGCCCCCTCTTACCCAAGATGAAACACACACACACACACACACACACACACACACACACACACACACACACACACACATTTATGACTTGTAATCCCGTCCGTTGGACGTGGCTGGTTCCCGAACGCTGCGGGAACACCATAGGGCTGCTGTTGGGGCGGGAAGGTAAAGTAGCGTTGTATATATATATATATATATATATATATATATATATATATATATATATATATATATATATATTGTTACGAAGACGTGTGTTTGTATCTATTTCTTATCAGGGCGAGGAGTGATGCTTGAGGCTGGCTCGGAGTTTCTGTCCACCCAGCATTTTACGAGAGTGTAACTACGCCGAGACTCTGGGACCCTCCAACCAATGAGAACTTCCCCTATATTTCTATAGCCAATCGAAATGTAAGGTTTATAGCAGCAAGGGCGAACGCTTGTCTTCTGGTACCCACAACACCCACTGAGACTTGATTCCTTTATCTGAAGCCCAGCGAGGTGGGTGGTGTCCCCTGCTGTAGCCTGTAAGCCCTGCTGTGCTATAAGCCGTTACTGCTATAACGAGTGTTGTGCTATAAGTGTTTACTGTGTTACATCAGATTTAGCTAAGTGTTTACTGTGTTACATCAGGTTTAGATAAGTGTAACGATGAAGTTAATTGTGTCACGTCAAGCGTAACTGTCACAAGAAAGAGATCTCCTGGCTTGAAATCTTATCTGGAATATTGACTTATGTTCAGTGTTAACGTAAATGTTTCATGCTTGATTTATGTGCCTATCTTTGTACACTTGAATTCTTTCATTATAAGTAGATTTAAGGTAATGCTGGTCTTTAATTCAATCCCATAACTTTATTATTGTGTTATCCTGAGTTGTGCAACTTGACAAATCTATAACGTCCTTGCAAGACAAGGTCAGTAGTATTTGTAACAGATATGTTACTGGCGACCTGGCCTGAATAAGTATTGAGTTCGTAACAATATATATATATATATATATATATATATATATATATATATATATATATATATATATATATATATATATATATATATAGTTAATGGTAGTGAAAGCTGACACTTGCACAGACGGCGGTCATTATGAAGAGAGTTGTCGAACGTGTGTTACAGATGAAGTTGTGAGGCGTGTTGCCCCGCCAGATGGGACTGTGAGGCGTGTCGTCCCGCCAGATGGGACTGTGAGGCGTGTTGCCCCGCCAGATGGGACTGTGAGGCGTGTTGCCCCGCCAGATGGGACTATGTATCCCTTGATGGTATATACGCAGTGCCTCTGCTCTTGGGCTGTGTAAACATTTTTTCTGGGTGATATTGATATGGGTGTGTTTTAATGTCAGAGGGTCTTATGTGTGTATCAAACAACAGCAAACCACTGGGTCCTGACGAAGCTGTTTCTGTCAGTGGAAGAGGTCAGACCCTTCGTGGGTAAGTGTGGTAACACTGACAAGAAAAGATGTATAGGGAGAAGCATTTAAACGTTTCATTTAAATATGAAGGCGCCTATAATGTCAGTCGTGGACCTAAAACGAAATATTGATGAATTATATGCATTAACGTATCTATGGTACTGCTTTGAACAACATTTACTGGTACATTATTCCATAGGGTAACAATTGTTGTCACGAAAAAGTGCTTCGCCTCCGTCAAGTTAGAATTGTGCTGACTGTTTTCTCTCCAGTACGACAAGTGATACCAGACCGGATCATCCTTGAATTAGCGTGATAGATGGTGATTATGGACGCATTTGAGAGGTTTGAATCCCTGTGTTAGATCACCTCTGAACCTTCTCTGATCTGAACTGAATATGTTTAAGTCATATACTCGATTGTCAAAGGACTTGTTTCTCCGTACCCGCAGTTCTGTCTGTATGTGATCTTCAAAGTAAGGTGACCAAACCTGAACACAGTAATATTAGCACATGTTCGAGGTACTTGCAGAAGTATTTGTACGGTGAGTAATGATAGGAATTGCCATAGCTCATTGGTGAATGGCTCAAGTTGGTTGCAGGAGAGTAATGTATGAATGGGGGCCGTGTGTGTGTGTGTGTGTGTGTGTGTGTGTGTGTGTATGTGTGTGGTACTCATCGTGTGTACGTGGGTTGTCTGGGTCATCCCCGGCGTGAGGATTGTATGAAGGCAACTGTCTGTAGTGACATCTTGGGTGGATTGTAGACCACAGCATGAATGATTCCCGGGTCAGTGTTTACTATGTACATGAGCTTCACTGGTGTTGTGGTTAGCGTCCTTTAATAGGAATCAAGCGACTGTTGTTTCCCATAGTATATCATGGCTCTTCATGGAAGAGTTCTCCAAAGCTTGCGACTGTGGCCACATCGGCGTGTGGGTAACCGTGCGAAAACCGTATTGACCTTTGCTGTAGACGTGTGTGTGTGTGTGTGTGTGTGTGTGTGTGTGTGTGTTTTGGTCTGGACACCACGAGGAAGAAGCATGTGTCAAGAATGGCTTTTTCTTCCGCCTTGCGAAAGGAAATATAGGAACATTCGAGGCGGGAGCGGCGGACGTGAGGAAGGTTGATAAAGCAAGGTACAGGAGACGGGTAAACTAGTGCCATCATGATGCAGGTCCCGAGAGCACGTGAGCACACCCTTCCTTCCATGATCAAGAACAGGTGTAGCGTGTGAGTGGCGTCACACACCTGTGGGAGTTACACAGGTTGGTTCAGGCATCTGTTGCGAGGCGTGTGTAGAGTTGCAAGTGTGGTTGGTGCGTGAGAGCAGGTTGGGCGGGACAGGACGCACTCCATCACATAGCATGTTGATCATGACACGCTCCTCTCTGCCTCCCTGATCACCAGGCGACTACACACACACACACACACACACACACACACACACACACACGTTTACCCGACCAACTTGCTGGTGGTGATTCCAACCCAACCAAGTACTTACTTAATTTTTGTTGCCAGTTTAGCAGTATCTCATTATCAGTTATTACATTTGTTAGGACAGGAAAGTGGTTAAACACTGATCCGGTAGGTAGGCACACACTGGAGGACTGGATATATATATTGATCGGCTGAATTAGCCTGTGAAAGAAGACGATTCTAATGAATAAATCGTAACAGTTAGACTGAAAATGTTGTTATATATCATATTTTGAAAAATATATCAATTGCATAAAGTGTTACGGTACAAGAATGCGTTCTCTTTCTTTTTTCTTTTTTTTTTATATTTCACATGTTGGCTGGACCCAGCTGGCTCTCTGAGCTTAAGGTGAGGTGCCAGCTGTTGTTATTGTCGCCCATAATAAAACTATGGACAGACCTTAATTTCCCTCTCTTTGTTTTAAATGGTTTGCATATTTTACTAAGCACTTCATTCACGGAAATACGTGAAATGTTTTCTGCACAATAGATTACCATGAAACCTTCGCTTACGTAGACGAAACACAGTTGATTTGGTGTTGAGTATTGGGTGTTTAGCGACACCTGGCAACTGTGTGAGGCTGCTCATGAGTCACAAGTATGGCTGCCAACCCCGATAATCCATACACGTCCATATGTATGAGTCCCAGCCCCACCTTGTTAAGCTGTACCTGGCTAATGCTAGGATGTGTCAGTCTAAGGTACTTTCACACCGTATATTAACCGTGGTAGCGAGCGCAAAAGGGCATGGAGAGTGTGAGAGGAGTGTGGGAGCATTGTTCAGGTGCTGCTTGCTGGGTGACGACGCACTTGCCTCAGCGGGTGCCACCCCGTCCTCTACTGTGCTTTCACCTTAACCTTCCTCTACAGTGTTTATCTTGCTTTTGGAAACTCTGATGCGATGGTATCATGTTTTAAGGAAGAGTGACGAACGTAATTGGCGAATTATTAGGAAGGTGGAGAGTTTGCGCTCCATCTATATTGGGATTACCAGAGACCCTGGCGTGAAAAGTAATGTTTGCTCTTGGGATATTAAAAGTACGTTCCAAGGTCCCGCCAGGTCCACACCTTTCTTAATCCTTTTGCTCTACTGCTTACGGGATGAGCAATAGGGTGCACAATATATTTGCCCGAGTGACCGGCACAAATTACTCTCGCAGGAAAATCACGTTGTAGTCTCTCTCTCTCTCTCTCTCTCTCTCTCTCTCTCTCTCTCTCTCTCTCTCTCTCTCTCTCTCTCTCCCAGAAGTAAGAGGAAAGCTAAGGGCATGGGGTACAAATTGAGGAAATAACTCTTGTGGGTGGGGGTGATAGCGAGAACATATAAGAGAGACAGAACATTAATGATGTTCAGTACATAGAAAAACCAACATAGACACTGTTTTACTATATCATCGACATTGAAAAAAAGAATCGAAAGAATGTGGGAAACACCGGAGGAAAATGGAGGATATTAATAATTGTGAGCAGTTAAAGGGAGAAGGTTTACCTCGGGTTAAGTACGGCTGGTGTTTACCTAACCTAACCTAACCTGATCTAACCTGACCCAACCTAACCTAACCTTCAGGTGATATTGTTAAGCCAAAGAGGAAGAGGAGGTGGGACAGGGGAAGGGATCATTTGAAATGGAAGATAAGACTGAGGTGAAGTGTGTAGAGGTGTTTGGTATAAGTGGTGTACTTGTGTTTTTGGAAGGTGATTCACTAAGCTAAGCTAAACATTGTAGATTGTAGACATCGATGGATGGCTGGGGCCTCCCTGGGTGTTTTCAGGCATCGAGGGAGCCAAGAATGTTCCGTGACTGTGTTGTTGTCGAGAGCTCGGATTTGTGTATCATTTGTTTCATCGTTGTGTTCATGTCTCTGCCATACTCTCTGGGCTGCTTCTCTTACATGTGTAGCCTCTGGTGCAGTACTGTGTTATCGTTCGTACTGTTCATCGCTCTTTTCATTGTAGGGTTATTATTCATTCGTGACGAACCATAGACTAGCCTTACTTTGTATCTGTAACTTCAGCATGAAAGATTTGTAGGCGAGGAACATTGTTGTAGGTGAGTAAGTTAGGACAGGGTCTATCATAGCCTTGACTTATTTGAGAAGCACCAGCTGGTGGGGAAATGTCAGCTGTGTTATGAATAATGGTGGTGATAGGACGCTGCCCTGAGGTGCCCCGGTTAATAGATGGAATTTAGGTGACGTTGCAGAGTTATTGATGGTTTCTGCGGTGCCTTGGTCAATCTACGGAAGTCCTTCTGTGATCTTGGGCGTGCCTTATTCACTCGTGGGTCGATTGTCTACATTCGGTCCAAGGCTATGCTTATACCAGTTTATATAGCTGTACTATGTATTTCTTGTCCTCTGGAGATAACGATTATTTTTTTTTTTCTGCCTCAGTCGCGATTGCTGAGGTGGTGACTTTGCCCCGCCGGGAAGCCGTGTTGACTAGGGTTATCGAGGTCATTGTTTTCGAGGTATTCCCTTAATCATATTATGTTCATCATTCTTTCCCCAAAAAAGTTTCTCATGGACTCGTAGGAGGGATACGGTAGGTCTGTGGGTTAGTATCTGTCATCCCTTGGTTTGGTATCATTGTTACTCTGGCTAAGGCGGCCTCGCCCCTCTTGTCTCTTGTCTCTCCTCCCTTAGTTTCACATTTCTCAGAACGTGACAGCGTTTGTGGGACGTGTTGTAGACGGGCCGCCCTGGTATTTACCACCACTGCGTACTTTTCAACTCTCACATCGCACATGTGCCGCCACGTGACGCCTTTGGACAGTCTTGTCATGTTCAGACTCGTGTCTTTACTAGAAGAATTGAGTACCATAAATGAGACCCACGTATCTTTACAGGCAAACCCACGTATCATTGCTGGCAGACCCACGTATCACTAACGTCACACCCACGTATTATTACTGGCAGACCCACGAATCATTATTGGCAGACCTGCGTATCATTACTAACAGACATGCGTATCATTAACGGCAGGCCTGCGTACCATTACTGGCAGACCCCACGCATTATGACTACTGGCAGACTTGGGTATCATTACTGGCAGACCCACGTATTACTACTGGCAGACCTGCGTATCATTACTGGCAGACCTGCGTATTACTACTGGCAGACCTGCGTATCATTACTGGCTGACCTGCGTATTACTACTGGCAGACCTGCGTATCATTACTGGCGGACCTGCGTATTACCACTGGCAGACCTGCGTATCATTACTGGCAGACCTGCGCATCATTACTGGCGGATCCTCGTACTGTTACTGGCAGACCTGCGTATCATTACTGGCGGATCCTCGTACTGTTACTGGCAGACCTGCGTATCATTACTGGCGGATCCTCGTACTGTTACTGGCAGACCTGCGTATCATTACTGGCAGACCTGCGTATCATTACTGGCGGATCCTCGTACTGTTACTGGCAGACCTACGCATCAGGTTATGTAAGCCTCCTCGTGGGAGGGTGTAGTCACGTGTCTGGGAAGCGTCAAGGCTGTAGTGACCAGAGGTAATCTTGTCATTGTTCTTGGCCTGTGTGTGTGTGTGTGTGTGTGTGTGTGTGTGTGTGTGTGTGTGTGTGTGTGCGTGTGTGATGGCTTTCCTCGCCAGAGGGTCTGGAGGAATTGTGTGTGTGTGTGTGTGTGTGTGTGTGTGTGTGTGTGTGTGTGTGTGTGTGTGTGTGTGTGTGTGTATGATGATCGACCACTTGGTTGCTGAGTCAGGCTCTAGTTCACAAAGTCTTCATTGCTCTCTTAAGGTTTCACGCACGTCTCTCTCTCTCTCTCTCTCTCTCTCTCTCTCTCTCTCTCTCTCTCTCTCTCTCTCTCTCTCTCTCTCTCTCTCTCTCTGGTAATCCGACGGTAGAAGACGTACAACATAAACTTGCCTCGCGGATCATGTCTTCAGTAATGGCGGGAAACTCTCCAGAAGATAGAGAGGTGACGTGAGGAAAGTCAACCCGGAACTGATGTTCTAGAATGTAGATGGAAGGCTTGCTGATTCCATCTCTCTTTCTCTTCTTCGTAGGTAGCGGCGGTGGGCGACAGCCACCGACCAGGGAGGTACATATTAACGGTACTACCCGCCTGGGTATCGTGGGGGGGGGGGGGGGTTTAGTGATGGCTGCGCAGTTCCAGTACTTCAGTGGCTGTCAGGTGTCCCTCCTTTCGCCTAGGCTGCTGTCTCTTCCTCCCGCCACACCCACACTTGGGCTGCTGGCCTTTTAGTCCACGAACATCAAGTCTTCCCATCTAACACGTAACGCTGAACGCCCACGACTCGCTCGTTAGTCGTTTACCCCTGGTTTTTGACAGGTCTCTCTCTTTCTCTCTCTCTCTCTCTCTCTCTCTCTCTCTCTCTCTCTCTCTCTCTCTCTCTGGAGAAATATCAGGACTGAATAGGTGGCTGTGGTCAGGCTTAGCTCTGTGTGTGTGTGTGTGTGTGTGTGTGTGTGTGTGTGTGTGACGGAACTTGGGTCCCTCTGTCTTCCTTGGAAATGTTAAAAACACGATGATTTATTTCACTGACTGTCGTAACTTATTGATTATTAAAGTGCCACGACTTAGACAATAAATTAAAGACATTTTATCTATAATGTACGGGAATTATGCAGCCAGTTGAGCAGCGCTGGGGTTGGCAGTGGTGTCATGTATATATTTGCTCCAGTATGAACGAGGATGAGGTGACTCAAGTCACAGTGGGTGTGAGTGTACATCAATTTTTTTTCCTCCAGTATCGTGTGGCGGACGTCGAGCCTAACCCGGCCTGCCAGACGTAGATTTTATTTTGACCAAAGGTTACGAAAAGTTGTTTTTAGGATTTTTTTTTTCTTTTAATTATGCTTAATCGCCATCTCCCGCGTTAGCGAGGTAGAACAAGGAAACAGACGAAAGAATGGCCCAACCCACCCACATTCACATGTATATACATAAACGCCCACACATGCCCATATACATACCTACACATATCAACGTATACATACATATACATACACAGACATATACATATATACACATGTACATATTTATACTTGCTGTCCTCATCCATTCTCGTCGCCACCCCGCCACACATGAAATAGCTCCCTCCCTTCTCCGCGAGGTAGCGCTAGGAGAGACAAAAAAGGCTACATTCGTTCACACTCAGTCTCTTATCTATCATGTCTATTGCACCGAAACCACGGCTCCCTTTCTACATCCAGACCCCCTTAAAACTTTCCACGGTTTACCCCAAACGCTTCACATGCCCTGGTATAATCCATTGACAGCACGTCCACCCCGGTATGCCACATCGTTCCAATTCACTCTATTCCTTGCACGCCTTTCACCCTCTTGTATGTTCAGGCCCCGATCGCTCAAAATCTTTTTCACTCCATCCTTCCGCCTCCAATTTGGTCTCCCACTTCTCGTTCCCTGCACCTCAGACGCATATATCCTCTTTGTCAATGTTTCCACACTCATTCTCTCCATGTGACCAAACTATTTTAATACGCCATCTTCTGCCCTCTCAACCACACTTTATTTCCACACATCTCTCTTACCCTTTCATTACTTACTCGATCAAACCACCTCACTCCACATATTGTCTTAAACATTTCATTTCCGACACATTCGCTCTCCTCCGCACATCCCTATCTATAGCCCACGCCTCGCAACCATATAACATTGTTAGAACCAATATTCCTTCAAACATACCCATTTTTGCTCTCCGAGATAACATTCTCGCCTTCCACACATTCTTCAACGCTCCCAGAACAATCGCCCACGTCTCCCACCCTGTGACTCATTTCCGCTTCCACGGTTCGGATCCAACCGCTGCCAAATCCACTCCCAGATATCTAGAACACTTCACTTCCTCCAGTTTTTCTCCATTCAAACTTACCTCCCAATTAACTTGTCTCTCAACCATACCTTGTTCTTATTCACATTTATTATGCTTAATCGCTGTTCCCCGCCTCAGCGAGGTATCGCAAAGAAACTGACGAAGAATGGCCCAACCACTCATACACACACACACACACACACACATATATATATATATATATATATATATATATATATATATATATATATATATATATATATATATATATATATTTATATATATATATATATATATATATATATATATATATATATATATATATATATATATATATACATACATACATACATACATATATATAAACGCCCATACACGCACATATACATGCTCAGACATACATATATGCACATGTATATATTCATACTTGCTTCCTTCATCCATTCACGTCGCTACCCCGCCACACAGGAAATAGCCCCCCCCCCCCTAAAGCGAGGTAGCGCCAGGAATCCTGTCGTAGTGGGTAACTAAGATGGGTGGGAGCAAGGGCTGTCATCTTTTCTTAACGCTACCTCGCTCTCATGGGAAATGGCGAGGGAGCATGTATAATATATATATATATATATATATATATATATATATATATATATATATATATATATATATATATTATACCGATATAGCCAGAAAGACCGGATGCACCGTAAGTCTTGCGTGGTGTATAAATGAGAGAGTTGCATGGATACACAGACCACACAGACCCCTGAGGGCCGCACGCGGTGGTCTGGTCTTAACGCTACCAAGAAAGATGCGGCGTACGTAAAAGTAGCGGACGTAAAAGTAGCGGAAGATACGAATAGCGAAGCCAAGCTTATCTCTGAGAGAGACGGCCTGCCTGGTAACAAGTCTCAGGACGTGACCATGGCAGGACATGGTGTGTCGGATACCCTGGTGTTGGTGATGAAATAAGAGTTTCTTAGTCCGCCACACACACACACACACACACACACACACACACACACACACACACGCGCGCAGCCTTGGGTCACGTCCGCTGCTGGAGGGGAAGGGGAGGTGAGGGGCAGGGTTGGGGGAGTAGATGGGGGTGGGTGGGGGGAAGCTTCGTCAACATTGTCGCCACTTTCACGCCATCCTGGCCAACATGCTGGCTACCCGGACGTGTTTGGGCTTCTGCCGGCTATTTGTGTTTTAGCTCACACCTATTGTACTTAACCGTGGTTTGGGAGGTCTACCTCCACCAGCAGGGTCTGGGACATAACCTTACGTATATCTTACGATGGTTTGGGAGGTCTTCTATCCCCACAGCTGGGTCTGGGACTTTACCTTACCTTACGTATATCTTACGATGGCTTGGGAGGTCTTCTTCCCCCACAGCTGGGTCTGGGACCTTACCTTACGATTACCTTACGATGACTTCGGAGGTCTTCTTCCCCCACAGCTGGATCTGGGACCTTACCTTACCTTACGTATACCTTACGATGGATTAGGAGGTCTTCTCCCCCACAGCTGGGTCTGGGACCTTACCTTACGTGTACCTTACGATGGATTGGGAGGTCTTCTTCCCCCACAGCTGGGTCTGGGACCTTACCTTACCTTACGTGTACCTTACGATGGATTGGGAGGTCTTCTACCCCCACAGCTGGGTCTGGGACCTTACCTTACCTTACGTATACCATACGATGGTTTGGGAGGACTTCTTCCCCCACAGCTGGGTCTGGGACCTTACCTTACCTTGCATATATCTTAACGATGGTTTGGGAGGTCTTCTTCCCCCACAGCTGAGTCTGGGTCGTAGCTGTCGTGTTGTTTCCTTGTTCAGTCAGACTATTAGAGGCCGTAGCTCGTAGACCTACGTTGTAGGCGTTTGTTAACACTGTTTTGCTTTCTAGTGTCTACAAGAAATGTGTTACACTCTCTTGAACCTCGGATTTTCATAGTGTTTTCTTATCACACTGATTGAACCTTCTGGTATGCGTTGGTTGAACTGTGCATTCTTACATGCTCGTCGTGCCGTTGGGGAACTGTGTACGAGGACGGAGTGCGGGAGCCATACTTTCTACAGTTTTCCAGTCGTAAATTATGTATATACCTCTCCCGTGTGGCGTTGTAGAGAGTCACTCACGTCCTGAGTGTGTTGCTTCGTTCCCAGTGCGTCGGGTGTCTTTACAAGTTTCATCGCTGCTAGTGGAGGAGGATCTGTGTGTACACCCGACCCCCTGCAGCTACGCCCTCTGTAGACGTGTGTGATGCCAACGCGCGACTCGGCAGAGCGCAATTAGCGCCATGAAGAGAGTCGTGATCGAGGCACACACACATCTCTCTGCCCATGAGCGTTGAGGAGAGAGAGAGAGAGAGAGAGAGAGAGAGAGAGAGAGAGAGAGAGAGAGAGAGAGAGAGAGAGAGAGAGGTGGATGCCGTTGTGTGGGGGTGAGGGAGTAGCACCTGCTCTCACAGAGGAGTGTCACACATCATTCATGATCACTGCTGCGGATTTTATGCTGTTGGGTCAAGACACGGACGCTGCTCGGGGCCTCCTTTTTTCTTTCCTGGAGCGCTGCGTTGTCGCTTGCTTCCTCGCCATGAACGTAGGGGTACAAGCCATCTTCGCTGGTCCACCAAGATGGCTCGGTTCTGTCTGTGTGGTCCTTGTGTGTTCCAGTGTTGAGGTTTAACATGGTTTATCCCGGCATCGTCAGTAATGATGGTGTGAGGCTGTGGAGCAGGGCGCTCGCGCGCGCGTCGTGCTGGCCGGCCGGCCGTCCGTCGTTTTTGTGTGGGTTCGCGTGGCGCCGGCAGCCGCGGGCACCACCCAACAGCCCTGGGCAAAACCTTTATCTAAATTGTCTGGGAAGATCAAGCAAGGCTTCATATCCCACCCACGGGACTGGGCGGCGGCGGCCAAGCACGGGATGCTGCGTGACCGGCCAATCAATACGCCGCCCACCGACCAATTGCTTACCCCCTCACTGCTGGACCAGCTGACTCAGGACCAGCTGGGACATGATTGCAGAAAACCCGAAATTGTTTCCTGGTGTACTTTATTTTTCTTTCATTTTAGTCTTTTAACTAAACCAGTTTTCGGTGTGTTCTGACACGGTATGTTGTTACACGGTGTGTTGTTACATGGTGTGTTGTTACACGGTGTGTTGTTATACGGTGTGTTGTTACATGGTGTGTTGTTACACGGTGTGTTGTTGGTGTGTGGTTACACGGTGTGTTGTTACACGGTGTGTTGTTGGTGTGTGGTTACACGGTGTGTTGTTACACGGTGTGTTGTTACATGGTGTGTTGTTACATGGTGTGTTGTTACACAGTGTGTGGTTACACGGTGTGTTGTTACATGGTGTGTGGTTACATGGTGTGTGGTTACACGGTGTGTTGTTACATGGTGTGTGGTTTCATGGTGTGTGGTTACACGGTGTGTTGTTACATGGTGTGTGGTTACACGGTGTGTTGTTACATGGTGTGTTGTTACATGGTGTGTGGTTACACGGTGTGTTGTTACATGGTGTGTGGTTACACGGTGTGTTGTTACATGGTGTGGTTACACGGTGTGTTGTTACACGGTGTGTTGCAGGTGTGTTCTGGAGAATGGATGTGTTGTGTTGCAGGTGTGTGGTGAGGAGGGGTGGTGTTGTGTACCAGGTGTGTAAGTGTTGGAGAGCTGGTGTGGTGATTCAGGTATGTAATCGTAGTGTGGACAGGTGGCTTTGTGTATCAGGTGTGTCAGGGTACCGAACTTTTGGTTTCATGTTTCAGGTGTGTAGGGTGGAGGCGATATTTTGGATGAATGTTTCGGGTGTGTAGTGTGAAGTATTTATGTTTCATGTGTGCGAGGAGTTAATGTTGTGTCAGGTGTGAAGATTCATCTGCCACACTGTATAGCAGGTGTGGAGAGGTGTTCATGTGTTTCAGGTGTGTAGTATCTACAACTGTCACGATCATGTTTTGTTTCAGGTGTGTAGTGTATGTGGAGACGCCATAACTGCCACATAAGGTATTCACGTATCGAGCTGTTTGTATGGGTACACCTGCCATGTGGGTGCTGATGGGGGCTTACACCTCCCACATATGTGTGTGTGTGTGTGTGTGTGTGTGATAACACCTGCTGTGGTGGTAATGGTAGGTATACCACACGTGTTAGGATGTTGATTTTAGGATCAGTTGTGTGTGATGGGCAAGGTTGATGGGTCCAGGTAGTGTTTGTGTTGGATTGGGCAAGGCTGGTGGGTCCAGGTAGTGTTTGTGTTGGGGTGGGCAAGGCTGGTGGGTCCTGTGTCCAGGTGGATGGTGTGTGAAGGATTATCCCCCTCAGTGCCTCCTGGGCACCCAGGGAGTCATGCACCCCTCCATCCTCAGGTTTGCCAGCATCACAGATCCCTTCTCCACAGCACTTCCAGGGCAGCAGTCATGCACAAGATGGACTTGATGTTAGGTCAACCACCTGTGTTTCCTCCGCTAGGCCATGTATCACCTGGGTAATTGAGAGAGTCGTGCAGCTCAGCGCCCTCGTACTAACTCAAGCTCATCCACCTCCTTCGCTTTGTTCCGCCTGCGTGGACGCACACGACTTCCGTCTTATTTAGTAAGAGTAGAGTCTTTCCAGCGGACTCTAGCATGACCTAGAGGGACTGAGGTGGACTCCCGTCAAGCCCCGCACTCAGTGAGCAGAGTCAGGAAGACTGGCTCGCGGCCAGGGGCGCAGACACCACACATGCTGAAGAATTTTCAAGATAATCGTGTAAGGTGGAGTGGCATCCAGTGATCTACATAACCCAGGACAACGTGGTTGCAGGGCAGGAAGATCATGCCTCCCTCAGGCCGCCTGGCTCGGGGAGGACAGACGGAAAGCAGACGTGATACACAGGAACTCCAGCTAAGTCTTTGATAATTGTGACTGTGGTATCGGTGCGTAGAAAAGGCGTTGGATGGTAAGACGGATATGCACCCGTTTGAGGAGGAGTCAAGCCATCTCCAACACTCCCAAGGTAAAAATGACTCAGGTCCCTAAGAACGTGTAATTGCGCCTCTAGTGTTTATCATTCTCATACCTGACACAGAGGTACACACAGACTGTAGCTTCATATCATCCTCTGCAGGAGGTACCACAGTATGGGATCTCATCAGTAGAAGGCATCGAGAAACTGCAGTCCTGAATCAAGCGTTCCTGGGGGGCCGCTGATAACAACATTTGCTTATGAATGAGGATAAGTGATGCGTCCCTTAACGTTATGAGGGAAGTGATGAGAGGGAGGGAAGTGATGAAAGGGAGGGAAAGAAGTACAGAACACAGCACAAGACTCGAGCGTCGCCCTACCTGGGAAGAGCCGTGTGTGAGAGAGCTCGGGTGTGGATGGAGGTTTGTTAGCGGACCTAACCAGAAACGGTCGCCTCTCTGAAGAAAGACGACAGGCTGGATCCTGCCGACCCACAAGACAAGAGAAGTAAAACCAACGGTGACGTTCCTCAGGAGACTTGATACTCCTCTGCTGCAGAGAACGTTGGTGTGTGTGTGTGTGTGTGTGCGTGTGTGAGTGTGTGCCAACTTTACCTTGAAGGAAACTGCAGTGTTGGAAAGTGTGTAAAGATCCTTCACCGCCGTAAGTAACACTGTCAAGGATCTCAACTACTATTAGGAACGACTGAAGATACTGACTTGGTGACCTTGGAGTGCAGACGGCCGAGCTATATCATGATTCTCGCGAGTGGAAAATCCTGGAAGTCCCAATCCTGGATGGCTCCCAATCTGCTCTTGAAGACGTGTATCTCCATATCGGCTCGACAGCCGTGGAACCGTGTGGAATATTACATGTGAGATCGAAAGATGTGATCAATACAGAGATGAAACCAAATGATCATGTTGCTCATCACATTCCCTGCGGCCATGGACACGTCGTGGACTTTTAAATAAAGGTTGTGGTTGTTCTGCGTCCACCAACAACCTCACTGATCACAGTAATAACACACACACCACCATGACTGTAGACTGTGCAACACATGGGTGTGATGACCTGACCTCTGACCCCACCCACAAGGGTTACGTCAAAGGCCAGGTCATCATCCCACTCAGAGTGGTTGTAGGGGTGGGTAATACGTGGTAATGTCAGGTGAGGTGTATGGCATCCAGGCTGTGGTGGGAGGAGTGGTGGGTGTGTGGGTGACCGGTGTGCTTCGTGGCGGTGGTCAGGTGCGCTCCTCACACAACTCTCGTCCTCATCTTGCCGGGCTGCCCCTCAACAGTATTGTCCTCCTGATGCTGCCGCTGCCACCGTTGTTGTTGTTGTTGTTGTTGGTCTTCTCTTTATTATCCTCCTTGTTATGGTACTGCTGCTGCTGCTGCTGCGTCTCGTCTTCGTTATCTCCTGCCCTACCCCTTGACAGCTCTTCGGTAGTTCGACATACATATATACCCCCTAGGATATATATATATATATATATATATATATATATATATATATATATATATATATATATATATATATATATATATATATATATATATATATATGTATTTATATATACCACAGGGATGGATGTACATACATGAATATATATCCTTGGGAGCCAGAGGCACACCACCTCACATGCGTGTTAAGTGTTGACGTCCTTGTGTTGTTGTCACTTTCACTGGGGTATTTGTGTGTGGAGCTGCCGCCTCTCATGACTGGGGCAGTGTTTGAGGGTCACACCTCATGACTGTGATAATATGTCCTCATATCACGGGGGGGGGGAGAACCCCCCCTCGTGATGCTCATAACTTGAGCCTATGAGGGGTCGCTTTTCACGGGGGAACCCCCACATGGTCCTCATGACTGGGG